>NC_082726.1:2560222-3160222 GCF_030144855.1 Hypanus sabinus | reverse complement strand
TTGAAGGTTACTTTTAAGTAAAATACTCAATGTCTATTTGAGTTCTTCTTGTATTTATGAAAAACGCTGAACTTATATTTTCCGCCAGCAGCAAACCAAAAATAACGTCAGCCAGCTGTCAACCTGAAAAATAAAAGGACTATTTCACTGAACAATGAAAAAATATGAATATTCCTAAAATAATAGGCAATTAAAATATGTATCATACTTGGTTAATGGGATTTCTGCTCCTGGACCTCAGCGCACAGCATCTGCACACCAGGGCTGTATGACGTCACCTTCATCTTTACACAGGATCGCAAGCTGTCATCTGTGAGGCGTGCACGATGTTTGTTTTTAATAAAGTTCATGTTGGAGAACACCTGCTCACATACATATGTGGATCCAAAGATCGACAGGACTCCAAGCGCATACTTTTTAATGTTTACATAAATGTCGGGGATAGCATTCCATGTTTCGAACACAAGTTTGTCCGGTTTAGGGAGGTTTTCAATATCACTCCATTTGTGATTCTGAGCAAGAACGGCCTTCTGACGGGCAACATCTTCAAGGTCTGCTGTCAAGCGTCTAAACTTGGACACCCATATGTCTTTGTCGGCTATTTCGGCCAGTTCCATCTCAAGATCAGGTTTACTCACACCTGCCAATGCAGTCGTATTCAGTAGAGATGAATCAATGCTTGGGGGAGTGACCAGGAAGGATAATGTGTTTTTTTCCTCTCTGAACTCACAGAAGCGTTTCCCAAACGATGTTTGCATTGCGATGATTGCAGAATGTAAATACTCCGAACTTATCATGTCGTGACCTTGTTTGAACTCTCTCAAATTGGGGAAGTGAGACAAAGTGCCTTTCTGTCAATCTCTGGCAAGCACTGTCAACTTGCGCTCGAATGCCAAAACTCCTCCAACATGTGTAGGGCTGTACGTCCTTTCCCCTGAAGAGCTTTGTTCAGCGTGTTCAGGTGCGCTGTCATGTCTACCATGAAGTGTAGCTTTTCCAGCCCTTTGCTGCCCAGGAAAGTTTTCACTTCTTCCAGACAAAGCATTTCAGCACCTCCCCTCTGGACAGCCACTGGACTTTGTTGTGCAGCAGGAGATCAGAATATGCGCTTTCCAGCTCGTCCAGTAACAAACGGAATTGACGGTGATTTAAACTTTTTGCCATTATTTTATTGACAATCTGAATGACAACATCCATTACTTCTGTGCATTCCGGAGGAAATGTTTGAGCGCACAGTGCCTCTTGGTGCAAGATGCAGTGAAAAATCAGCAGCTTTCTGTCCAGCGACTTCTGCAGTAAAGCCACAATTCCCTTGTGCGTTCCTGTCATATTCGGTGCCCCATCAGTAGCTACTGACACCAGGTGGGTAATCTTTATTCCTTTGGCTCTTAAACAATTCAAGACAGCCTCACAGATGTCCTCCCCCCGTGTTTGGTCTTTTAGAGGTATCAACTCAATCAGTTCTTCCTGTGGCCTGGCAGAGTTTACATACCGGCAGAACAACGCTATTTGTTCAATATCACCTTTGTCTTTAGACTCGTCACAGGCAATCGAGTAGGCCACAGCTGAATTGATGTCTTTAATTTGCTGTCTTGTGATGTCTTCTGCCATTTTTATGGTTCTGTCTTTGACAGTCTTTGCAGAGAGGGGCATATCCCTGATTTTCTGCACAATTTCACTCTTGTTTTTAAAGTCCGTGAATAGATGTTCTGAAATCTTAATGAAAGATTCTTTTATATATTCACCATCTGTAAACTGCTTCCCGTGCCTGACTATTTCCTGAGCGGCAATATAACTAGCGTATGTCGTTGGTTTTCCGGACTTCATCCATTGCTTGAAATGATTTTTGCTCAGATCAACCTTCCGCATCAGTTCCGAAACGGCTTTTTTTCTCTCATCTCCATCCGGATATTTTTGAGCAAAGGCTGCATGTTTATTCTAGAAATGCTTTGCAACATTTGACTTTTTGTTGTTTGCTAGTTTCTCATTGCATATTAAGCATACCGGTAAACCAGTCTCATCAACAGTGAAAGCAAATGAATCTGTCCACGTATCATTAAACGTACTGTTTTCTTCAGTCACTTTTCTTTTTTTAGAATTCTCCATAGTTGGCCTACCTTGGATCGAAAAATTAAAGAAATCGCGCACTGACGGGTGTCAGGTATTGGCAGTGGTGACGTATATTAATAGCGATAAAAACACGTTGTAGCGGTGTGCTCACACAGTCAGTAAACTGCAGTCGAATAACTTTATTCGAACTAAACAGCCTTGCTTTTAAGCCTCCCTCAACCTGGCCCCCATGGGCGCGGATGCTGCAAAAGACCAATTATTTCCCAAAGCAACAGGGAGCCACAGCACAGAGGTAAAAGAGCCGCATGTGGCTCCGGAGCCGCGGGTTGCCGACCCCCGGGCTAGGTGGCTGGTGCCTTACTATTGATACACAAATGATCATTCAAATTGAATGATGGAGCAGCCCAGTTTCACAATGGGATCTGGCTGATCACTGCCATGGTGAAGAACCCTCTGCCCCACTGTGCCTGTTGTATATTTTTAAATCCCTTCACAGACTGGATGGCATTCAACCTTTGCAGTCTTCACAGTTCCTCAGAATCAACCCCATTCCTATAATTTTCCCTTAAGTACCCTAATTCTATTCCCACTGCCTCTACAGGAGGGACATTCCAGATTACAAGTGCCGTGATTCTGTTCCCACTTCCCCGTTCTTTAAATATCATATTCTATTATATATATATCATATTCTTTCAGGTGTTTTAAAAACCTCCCAGTTTCTTAATTCAGCTGTTCCATCTCAGTCAGAAGTGAGCAGATAATCAGGTTGTCTTCTCTAACATATTTCTAAAACCACAGGGACAACGTGCTCTCTACTTTGGTTTTAATTCCTCCTTATAACATGATTGGCAAAACCACATGCAGTTCTCTTCCTACAGCCTTCTCAATGTTTGGTTAGACTCGTAAATAGTTATAGAATATTAAATTGAAAACTGATGTTGGTGTTTTCATCCAGTAGATTCCCTTGAATCCTTCATGATCTCTCTGTTCATGTTGAGTTTTTAAAAGGTGTCTTTTAAGTGTATACTCACTTCTGTTACTTATGATTTGCTTGTTTTGTATGCTGTTCACATTAACTTTTGTTCATGAACTTTTATTATGCATTTTACACAGTTTCAAACCTGTTTCTTCTCATCAGTCAGTGTTTCTGTGAAGCTGTGTTTGATTAACCTTCAGAAAGCCACCAGGACTACACTGAACACAGGCCTTGAGCAGCTCTGACTGCGCTCATCATCAACTAACTGCTGATTTCTTCTCTCTGCAGATGGCTGCCTGACGCATATACAGAAACCTCCCTCGTTACCCCTGGAACCAGAATCAGGTGCTGAAGATTTGAGCAGAAAGCAAAGCCCAAGATAGCTTGTGTTAGCTTCCTGATCTTTAGAATAGGCAATTAATTACAGCACCATAATGTAATAGCGTCCTGTGCTATTACGTTACATTATTGCAGTGTCTCTATTATCTACAGATTTCAAACATTAGTTTGGTTTTCTACTTTCCATGTGTAAAGTTTAAGCCCCACACCAGCTGTCCCAGCTGGGATTGTACTCCCCTTCTCCAGAACGATGCCACCAGTCTGAGAAGTTGGTGGGAAACTCACTCTGCATGGATCTAGGAGGCTGTTCTGGAACCCAGATACACAGGCTGCTCAAAACTTTGCTTTGGTCTGTTATAGGAACCGAGGGTTTGCTTCTCACACCTAACCCTGGCATTCTCTCCGCATCACTTGTTCTTATAAACAGTTAGTAGTCAACAGATTAACCATTAGTCTCAGCGTTCAGCAATTGGGCAGTCTGCTGACTCTGGTGGAGCTGTTCTTGTGGCAGTCTAGTATGAACAAACCACTCTGAGTGGTTCTTAGAAAGGATGGTGAGGTAGTTCATTGTTTAGCCCTGGCAATGGTTATTTGGGAAAGACATCAGAACTTGGGCAAGCCCTGGTAGAGATCAGAAAAACTGCAGGGTCAGGGATGGCTGTGCAGTGTGTAGCCAAATGCTTTTGTTAAATTTTGTTAAATTTGTTAAACATTGAAGTAGACCATTCGCTTATTGTGCATCTCATAACATCTCAACAAACAGAACATTGGCACAGCTATTCCATTATAAGACCTTAAGACATAGGAGCAGAATTAGGCCATTCAGCCCATCAAGTCTGCTCCACCATTACAGAATTATTGGCTGATTTATTATCCTTCTCAGTACTATTCTCCTTCCTTATCCCCATCCCCTTTGATGCTCTGATTTAGCTAAAAATTTATCAAACTCTGCCTTAAATGTACTCCATGTCTTGACCTACACAGCCACCTGTGGCAAAGAATTCCACAGATTCAGTACCCTCTTATGGAAGAAATTCCTCATCTCTGTTCTAAATGGATGTGTCCTTCAATTCTGAGGCTGTACCCTCTGATCCTAGAGTCCCTACTATAGAAAATATCCTCTTTACCTCCATTCTATCCAGATCTTTTCAATATTTGATATGTTTCCATTAGATTCTCCCTTCATTTTTCTAAATTCCATTGTGTACAGGCCAAAGCCACTAAACACTCCTCATATGTCAATCCTTTCATTACTGAGATCATTCTGGTGAACCTCCATTGGACTCTGTCCAATGCCAGCACATTCTTTCTTAGATAAGGGGCCCAAAACTGCTCACAATACTCCGTGCAGTCTGACCTATAAATCCTCAGCATCACATCCTTGCTTTTGTTTTCTAGTCCTCAGAAAATGAATGCTCACATTGTATTTGCCTTCCGCACCATCACCAACTCAACCTTTAAGTTAATCTTTAGGAAATCCTGCGCAGGGATTCCCAAGACTTTTTTAACTCTGATTTTTGAACTTTCTCCCCTTTACAAATTAATCTACAACTTTATTCTTTTGCCAAAGTGCATGAATGTGTACCTCTATATTATTATACTGCACCTTCCACTTCTTTACCAATTCCTCCAATCTTTCTAAGCCCTCTGCAGACACCATTTCCTCAACACTACCTGTTCTTTGACTTGTCCTTGTATCATCTGCAAACATGGCCACAAAGCAATTAATTCTTTTGTCCAAATCATTGAAATACAACATGAAAAGAAGCAGCCCCAACACCGACTCCTGCTGCACATCACTGGTCACCAACAGCCAACCAGAAAAGGCCCCCTTTATTCCCAAGGTTTGCCTCCTGCTAGTCAGCCAATCGTCTATCCATTCTAGTACCTTACCTGTCATACCATGGGCTCTTATTTTGTTAAGAGGCATCATATGCAGCACTTGGTCAAAGGCCTTCTTAAAATCCAAGTACACAACGTCCGGTGACTCTCTTTGGTCTACCCTGCTTGTTATTTCCTGAAAGAATTCCAACAGATTTATCAGGCAAGATTTCCCCTTTAGAAAGCCATGCTGTCTTTGACCTATTTTATCATGTGCTTCCAAGTACTCTGAAGCCAAATTGAACCCAATGTCTTCCCAGCCACTGAAATCAGACCAACTGGCCTATAATTTCCTTTTTTCTACCTCCGCTCGTTTTCTTGATGAGTGGAGTGACACTTGCAATTTTCCAGTCCTCAGAAATCATTCCAGCGTGTAGTGATTGCTGAATAGATCATTACTAATGCCTCCACAATCTCTTCAACTATGTCTTTCACAATCCTGGGGTGTAGTCCATCTAGTCCAGGCCTTATCTACCTTCAGACTTTTCAGCTTCCCAAGCACCTTCTCCTTAGTAATCGCAATGACACTTACTTCTGCCCAATACCCTTGCATTTCTGGCATTCTGCTAGCATCTTCCACAGTAAAGTCAGACGCAAAATACTTATTTTGTTCATCACCATTTCTTTGTCCCCATTACAACATATCCAGCATCATTTTCCTGCAGTCTAATTATGCACTCATCTTTTTTTCACTCCATATGTATTTGAAAATAACTTTCTGCATGCTTTCTGATGGTTTTTAAAAGCTTCCCAATCTCCTACTTTTCCACTAATTTTTACCCTATTGTATATCCTCTCTTTTGCTCTTATGCAGTCTTTGACTACCCTTGGCAGCCATGGTTACCTCATTTTCCCTTTAGAATATTTCTTCATCTTTGTGATGTATCTTTCTTGTGCCTTCTGAATTTCCTCCCCTAAAACCAGAGGGCTTGCATTGAAGTTGGGGAGGGGGGGATGTGAGGGCTAAGTTTTTTTTACTCCAGAGTCGTGGATGCCTGGAATGTGCCTCATGGTATGATGGTAGAGGCAAATACACTGTTTTGAGGCTTTTCAATTATATATGTATCGGCACATGGATGCAAGGAAGATGGAGGAACATGAACATGGTGTAGGTAGGAGGGATTAATGTTTGGGTGTTTTTGATTTGCATCTTAGCTGGTTAGGCACAACATTGTGGGCCAAATGCCCGGTTCCTGTTCTATATACTGCATGCATTCAAATATAACCTTTTAAAAATAACACATTATACACAGATAAGACCTTCCATTGGCTCCAGAGGTTGCTATAAGAGATAGCATTGGCTAAGTTGCAGTGCAATTGCTAACATGTCAGGAATATTGTATTTGTACAACTTTAATTTCAATGCTTTGAAAGGACAATTGTCAGGAAAGTTGTCATTTTCTCTTGGAGGATTGTCATACCTATGGTGGTGCACTTCTGCAGCTTGAAAGGCAATCCCTGAGACCAAGCACTGGAAAGCTCCACTTAGTCCCAAGTGTTCCTTCCTCTCAGTCCTTCAACTGTCCTTAATTATCCCGTTCCCTTGTGAATTCGATATATGCCACAACTGTTTGGAACTAAAGATCAGTGAACTACACACACACACACGCACCCACCCTATTTGCTTGCACCATTTACCCGAGTCAGTGGAAGTGATCCTTTTAATAATCATAAAATGATGGCTTTGTGGCAAAGTTGGCAGTGATACAAAGATAGGTGGAGGGGTAGGTAATGCTGAGGAAGCAATGAGATTGCAGCAGGACTTAGACAAATTGGAAGAATGGGCAAAAAAGTGGCAGATAGAATACAGTGTTGGGAAATGTATGATAATGTATTTTGGTAAAAGAAACAATAGTGCAGACTATTATCTAAATGGGGGCAAGTTTCAAACATCAGAGGTGCAAAGGCGCTTGGAAGTCCCCAGAAGGTTAGTTCACAGGTTGAGTCTGTGGTAAAGAAGACAAATGCAATGTTAACATTTATTTTAAGGGGAATAAAATATAAAAACGAGATAATGCTGAAGCTTTATAAGACACTAATCAGGAGTATTGTCAATGGTTTTTCGCCCCTTAGTTCAGAAAGGATGTATCATCATTGGAGAGGAAGTCTAGAGGAGGTTCACAAGGATAATTCTGATTCTGAAGGAGTTAACATGTGAGGAGTGTTTGGCAGCTTTAGGCCTGTACGCACTGGAATTTAGAAGAATGGGGGGTGGGGTGTATCTCATTGAAACCTACCAAAAATTGAAAGGACTAGATAAGGTGGATGTGGAGAGGATGTTTCCCCTGGTGGGGGTATCCAGAACTAGAGGGCACAGCCTCAAAATTGAGGGGCAACCTGTTGGAACAGAAGTATGGAAGAATTTTTATAGTGGTGAATCGGTGGATCTGTGGATCGCTCTGCTGCAGACCGTGGTGGAGGCCAAGTCTGTGGCTGTGTTCAAAGTGGAAGTTGATAGTTTCCTGATTGGTCAGGGCATCAAAGGATATGGTGAGAGGGCAGGTGTATGGGGTTGAATGGGATCCAGGATCAGCCATGATGAAATGGTGGAGTAGGGACTCGATGGGCTGAATAGCCTAATTCTACTCCTATGTCTTAAGGTCTAATACTCAGTTTATTTTATTACCCCCCTTTTGGCCTGGCTGTCATCCTTCATTTTTCTGTGTAGTTAAAGCTTTGGCATTATTTTGCAACTGTGGCACAAATGTTAGTTTGTCAGGGACTGGTGATGCTGGAATGTGGAACCACAACCTGTTGGAAGAACTCAGTGGGTGGAACAATGAAAGGAATTGTCAAAGTTTCCTTTCCTCCCACAGCTGCTGCTCGTCCCACTGTGTTCTTTCAGCAGATTGTGTGTTGCAGTGATTTGTGTAGGTTTAAATAAGTCTGGCATTTAGAGTTAAATGCATCTATCTGTGAGAAAAATTGCCTTATGTGTTATTAAAAAGTTTCTAATTCTAGGGCAGATGTACAGCAGTTGTTTAAACTGTGTTTTTGGCCAGTGCATATTGGAGAAAGGTTTTGGAGAAAATTCCAGACTTTAGGCTGTCACAACAGAAATCATGGCTGCATGGTTGGGATGTGGAAGAGACAAGAACCATTGTCTGAAGAAAGGAAATTGAGAGATTTTAACATGAAGAAAATAAATTCTCAGGAGAAGTAGTGGGCCCTATGTAAAAATTCCCATGAAGCCTGGCTCTCTGGTCTTCTAATTTGTATTTTCTGTCAGCAGAGGTCCATGCCTGAGAAATGTTTCTGGAGGTGATGGTACTGTCTGAGTTTCATCATTTCCACTGCCAGTTTTGCAAGAAACCCTGGGCATGACCCTATGACCTCACCTTGCAAAAAAATAACTAGGCTTCTGATTCTAGTTATTTCCAATATTTTCTTTCCCAGTAAATATTTCAGATATCCATTGTCATTTTCAAAAGTTGCAATATTGTAGCCCAGCATTTAAGTTCTAACTGAGGGAAATGTGAATGTGTTATTATGAAACAAGAGAGGTGTTGAACATATTTGCAAGGATTTTAATGCGCACAAGTAATTAAATAAATATTTCCTAAATATGTGGTTTCTATAGAGCTTTCAAAATGTTATGAATCCGCCCTTCCCCTGAGCAACCAGTCTGGCATTACTCCCAGGAGTGGGAATCTTGCAGTCTGCAACAACCCTTACAGTAATGGATTTCAGACAGGCTGCATTAATACATATAATCCTTGCAGTTTATTTTACTAGATGTTTGCACAGTCTGTACAGGGTCTGTGATCTGTCCCTCTACATATAGGACTGAATGTTAAACCCTACATCCTGCCAGTTGTACAAATATGCTGAAGTTGGACTCCAGCACAGGGTTGAGACTGAATTATTGGCCCTGTCTTGCTGTGCAGAAACAGTGGGGCTGAAATAACTTGTAGCACTTGGCTGCAATTTTTGCACAGACAGGTAACCTGGCTGAGCCACTGATGTGTGTTGAATTGATTGCCCAAGGTCTCTCTGTATTAAGCTGGATATGTTCGAGTGTTTCCTGACAAAATCAATCTGACAGCTCAGTGGATCATTACAACACATTGTACATCCAAACTTAAGTCATTGAGTATATTTAAAGCAGAAATTGATAGGTTCTTAATTAATCAGGGTTGAGAGGGATAATAAATCAGCCATGATGGAATGGCGGAGCAGACTTAATGGGCCAAATAGCCTAATTCTGCTCCTATGTCTTGTGAACAAACCAAAATGATCAGAAGCAGGAATGGACCAACTAACTTCTCTACACACACTGGAACTTTTCTCCTTCTTGCTTATCAATTGTCCATCTAACATTGCCTTAAAATGGTCCAGTCTCTCCTTTACTTCATCCTTTTAGATAAGGGTATTAATCTTAGCTGAGATAACATTCCAGGAGCAGCACCAGGCCAAGCTGAGCAAACTGCAACACTAGATTACACACCTGTAACAAAGCCATATGACCCCACGACAGCACATCAGATCACCGCCTGTACTGGAGCTTAAGGAGCTACAGACTACTATCAAGTGCACCATGGCATTAATGATGACAGACCCAGCACGAGGTTAATGATGAACACGCAACCTAATTTGATCTGTTCAAGAATCATTTGATGGCAAGAAACAGCTGATGATCTGGTTACAGCATTGAAGATCTACCATGGCCAAAGACGAGCCATCCCAACCAATTAATGCACCATCCGGACTGTCTCATACTGACAACATGGAGGATTATCCAGGTCATTTCTATCCACATATTTGATAAGACAAATCCAGTGTAGCTCATTTCTGTCTCATCACTCCATTCCTGATTTTCAGCAGATTGATGACAATTCAACAAGTGGCACTTGCTGACCAGATCCAAGCCTGGTGTCACTAACACCTCAGCACAGCCTTGGTCCAGACAGCTGATTTGGGAGTGACTGCAAAAAAAATCAAGCTAGCATTTGATGCAGGAACTCTGGGGGTAACCAGTGTCAGTGAAAAGCATGCACGAAGCTCCATTCTGCTGGCAATATTCCTTGCCCAAGGTAAAACTGGGTTATGGGTGATCATCCCAGCACCATGACATCACTGCAGGAGTTTCTTCATTAATGAACATTCTGATGGAGAGGTGTTGGGATGTCTCTGGCTGTGGTGTCTAACCAGATTATTAGCTGTTTGTTGTGATCACACTGTTCAGTGATGACCACAGGAATTCCAATTCCAATTACAACTCCCCAGAAAGCAAGTGATCTAAATACTATCTCAGGCTAGTTAGTGAAAAGTAGTATGTACCCCACACAAATTGAGAGTTCTTTGAATTTATCACATCATTTTCACTCATCATTAATGTTCGTGGGACATTGATCACAAGCTCAAATGGTTGGGGGCTGGATATCCTGTCACAAGTGACTTGCCTCCCCAAAGCCTTTTGTCTACCTACAGGGGGAAAAATCAGAAGGTGACAGAAACTTGCCTAGATGAGGCGAGCCAAGAAATTCTAGCAAGCTCACACTAGTCCATGATAAAGTTACCTGTTTGTCACTCTTAAGCATTCACTCCCTCCACCATCAAGCTGACAAAAGCAGCATCTTGATCCCACATTTACACACCATGCTTGTCTGTCTGTGTTGTTATGAACTTACAACGTGAGTCTTCTACACCAAGGTCATTACAGAGAAAACTTCACTGACCCTTTTCCCTGTAGAGATGCTGCCTGTACTTCCATAACCACCATTTAGTTTTCGTTGACATCTCTAGCTAGACTACTAGGTTGGTACAGACCAGTGTGGCCAAAAGGGCCTGTTTCCATGCTGAATAGCTCTATACGGTAATTTGTGATTCAAAGGTTTAAGTCCAGGATTGACATTTTTCTTTCTACTGACTTTAAGTGGTCAATGAATAGAGTTAAAGACATCCTAATTGACTTCTTGACACGAGCCTCCAGCACAAAGCACAGATCCACAAGAAGTGATTCACCTCTTAATTCCACAATCGCACTTAAAGTGCTGGCAGATCTTCCCCTTCTGTAGACCAAATCCGCATTCCTGGCAGTGCACTTTCTTGCAAGCAAGCACTGCCTAGAGCTTTTCTCCGAGAGTGACTTAATGAGCAGAAGCCATTGAATCTGGTCACCCCTCAAGCTTGGAACCAGGTTAATCTTAGTACAGTAATCCATCAATACACTGGCTTCTGTGTTGATTTCACCGTTACTGGCAGTGTAGACTGTGAATAAATGTCTCCATTCACACATCCTCCTATTGGTTGAATACAAAATGTATTGGAATTCCAATATTACATTAGAACATGAAGTTTAAAAAAGCCACCGAAAATGCTACTAGCAAAGTTCTTTGTACATAAAACTACAGTAGTCTGCATCATTTCTACAATCGTGATTAATAAACAATCTGCACCTTCCGCGACCTTGGAAAACAGAAAGCTGCGTTAGCTAATGAGAACACTACAGATACAACAGAGGATTCCAAATTTTGAACACAGGCCAGAAAGAAAGGATTCTTTGTAAATAAAGATGGAAAAAGTGCAAAACAGATCTTACTGCCTACAACAGGAGGATGTTTTCTAAGTCTTCACAATAGCTTCGTTCAGTTATATTCATTACAATAAATTTCCTTAAACAGTTATATTAACATTCATGGAGATGTACATAGGAAGCAATATTCACAAACAAAGTAAAACCATGACTGTAGGAGCAATTACAACAATGTGATGGGGAGGGTGGGTCAGGCTAAATGAGATGATAGGAACTGCCTGTAATTGAATTCAGTACATGATTTGATATGTAATCTGATCAGAACCCAATTGATGGGATTGATTTGGGAGCCATATTATTGGGACCAATTCAGCTAGGTCTCCTTGGGGTACAGTAAATTCACCTATTTACTGAATTCAGTACAGCTTTAGTAACTGGAGCCTACCCACTCAACACAGTTACTGAGGGCTGGAAAATTACTGAGGGTATAATGATCATGTTAAATGCTGGCTATATAATCAAAACTCATCGATAGGATTTAATAAAGATCGTGCAACCAGAACCCATTGGTAGGGTTGAATTATTTTTTTTCCTTATGGCTAAATGATTTTCCAGTAGAATACATAAAGACAGTCTTCATATAAAATGTCAATTGCTGCACACATTTATTTAAACTAATGTGCTTTGAGTCTTGCCAAGCCTCTTTGTGAGTTCTTTGTGGATAGATCTTGCTGGTTCCATTTTACTAATTGTGCTTTAATCAGCTAACTTGCCAAGTCCAGCAGGAGTTGCTAAAAGATCACAGTGATGAGTGCGGACAGCTTGGCAGTTTTGTCAGAAGGTTGCAGAGTCTGGATGCCTTGGCACTGTGTGATGCGGAGGAAGCAAGAAATGGCCATGTTATTAATCAATGCCTCTCATCATCGGATGGTGAGGCAGTCAAATGTCACATCTGGATACCAAAGTAACAATTCAACATTCTCTTTATAACACCAAAAACGTAAACACGCAGTAAATAGACGATATTGAATGTCGAACACTATATCGGTATCTCCAGTACATTTCCAAACCAGCAGCAGTCTGTCAGAGCTGAGGGTCATCAGATTCCGACGCCTTGACTGCATTAACATAATATCCACAAGGCTGCATCAACTGGACTGAAATTGTGACAAAGGCATGTTCCACGAGACTGAACACATCACATTATGTTGTAGTCGACCCTCTGAGTGTCTTGTGTACTTGTGCAGACCTGCTCTGGTTTCAGTTTGAGTAATTGTTGATACTTTGATCTATGCTGTGGTGATAACATTGAGATCCTTCATCAACCCTGTGAGGTGTGCCATCTCTTCAGTTAGTTCATCTGAGCCATAATTCTGCAAAAAGATACCAAAGGTTATTGGCTTGCCAAAATAGAATTTAGCACACAACAAACCTTTACTTGAGGGCTCTTGGCTGACCTCCCATTGGTGTGAGGATTTCTTACTTGGTGAACCCTCATTTCTGCAAGTGGTGGCATTTTCGGAATGATCTAGTAGCACAATTAAGAGATTGGCAAATATGATATTATGGGCATCACTGAGCCTTGGCTGAGAAAAGATCTTAATTGTGAGCTTAACGTCCAAGCATGCACATTGTATAGAAAGGATAGGCACACTGGCAGCAGGGTGGCTCTTTAGTAAAAAAAAATTGAATCAAATCCTTAGAAAGAGGTGACATAAGATTGGAAGATGTAGAATCCTTGTGGGTAGTACTGAGAAACTGCAAGGGTAAAAAGAGCATGGGGAATTCCGGTATGCAGGTAGATTGGGAAAATCAGGCTGGTACTGGATCCCAAGAAGAGGAATTGGTAAACTGCCTATGAGATGGCTTTTTAGAGCAGCTTGTGATTGAGCACATGACAGAATCAGCTATTCTGGTTTGGGTGTTGCATAATGAACCAGATTACATCAGGGAGCTTAAGGAAAAGGAACCCTTAGGAAGCCGTGATCATAATATGATAGATTCACCTTGCAGTTTGAGAAGGGGAGACTAAAGTCAGATTATAGTGGAGTAAAGAGAATTACAGAGGCATGAGAGAAGAGCTGGAAAATGTTGATTGGAAGTGCTCTCTAGTAGGGATGACAGCAGAACAGCAATGGCCAGAGTTTCTGACAGCAATTCGGAAGGCACAGGAAAGATGGATCTCAAAAATGAAGAAGTATGCTAAAGGGAGGCAATATAGACCATAAGACATAGAAGCAAAATTAAGTCATTTGGCCCATCAGGTCTGATCCACCATTCCATCATGGCTGATTTATTATCCCTCTCAACCCCATTCTTTGATCAAGAATGTATTAACCTCTGCCTTAAATATACCCAATGACTTGGCCTGTCAGGTTGTCTGGGGCCACAGATTAACCACACTTTGACTAAAGAAAATTTTCCTCATCACTCACAAAATGCTGGTGGAACACAGCAGGCCAGGCAGCATCTATAGGAAGAAGTACAGACAACAAGTTCCCCCCCCCCCCCCACTTTCAAATCTCTTACTATCTTTTCTTTCAGTTAGTCCTGACGAAGGGTCTCAGCCCGAAATGCTCCTCATATGTTAACCATTTTTATATCCTTGGGATCATTCTCACGAAACTTCTCTCAACCCTCAGAAATCAGCCATGATGGAATGAATGGTGGAGCTCACTCAATGGGCTGAATGGATTAATTCTGCTCCTATGTCTTATGGTCTTAGGATTGTCTGATCTCCTCATTCTTACACCTTGTTGGGATTCTGCAAAAGGGCTCAACAGAAGTTGTTTAACTCAGCAGCTGCATGTTGGTTGGAGGTCCCAACAGCAATTGCCAATGGTCAAGTCGGAAGGAATAGCATCCCCAGGTCTACTGAACCTGGGCGGGGGTGGGGTGGATGGAGATTACATGACTGGCCTATATAGTGGTATAATGAGTGAAGGCGACTCAGAGCTGGTGTGAGAGACTGTTTCTTCTAGAGAAAGATTAGCCATTGTTGAATGGTACATTAGCCTCAGGAGGACAAATGGTACCAATGTTTAGAGAGTCAAGAAAAAGAGAGCACATTCTCAGGATGAGGGGTTGATCACTGGGGGAAAAGTTTAACCGTGGACATGGGAATAAGCGGATCTGAGGAGAAAGGGTTGACCATTAGTGTATAAATTTAATTATGGACATGTGGACAGGGAAGTCTAAGGAGAAAGTCAAGAAAAGAAGGAAAATTATGTAAAGCTTTGGAAGCTGGGATCAAACAAAGCACATGAGTATAAAGAAGCCAGAAAAGAACTAAAGAATGGAATTAGGAAAGCAGGAGGCGCCAGGAAAAGTCCTTGGCATTTAGGATTCCCAAGGCATTCTATGATACATCAAGAGCAAGAGAATAACTAGGGAGAGGTTGGGATCACTCAAAGATAAAAGGGGCAATATTTGCTTGGATGCAGAAAATGACAGCGAGGTACTTATTGAGTACCTTGCTTCAGTATTTACCAAGGAAAAAGATATGGAGGACCAGGAGATCAGTGCTGTGTATGTAAATATGTTAGGGTGTTTAGAGGTCAAAGAGGAGAAAGTGTTGGGCCTCCAAATGAGTATTAAGGTGGATAAATCCCCAGAGCCTGATGGAATTTACCCAGGTTATTGGAGAAGGCAAGAGATGAGATTGCTGAGCCCTTGACCAGGACATTCATGTCCTCTCTAGCCACAGGCAAGGTCCCAGAGGACTGGCGAGTGGCTAATGTTGTACGTCAATGTAAGAGAACAAGGGAAAATCTTGGTAATATGAGTCTCATGCAAGTTGAAAAGAAATTGCTGGAGAAAATTCTTAAGTATAGGACATATGAACACTTGAAAACCCATAGCCTAATTAGGGAAAGCCAGCATGTCTGTGCAGGGCAGGTTGTCTTACCAATAATTTTTTTTTGACAAGGTGATGAGAGAGATTGATGAGGGTGGGGCAGTGGATGTGGCCCATAGACAGTAAGGTGTTTAACAAAAGTCCCTCATGGGAGGCTAATCCAGACTATTAAGATGCATGGGGTCCACAGCTAATGGCTGTTTGGATTCAGAACTGGCACATAGAAGACAGAGGGTGGTGGTTGAAGGGACCTGTCTGAGCTGAAGGTCTGTAATTAGTGGAGTTCCGCAGGGATCTGTGCCGAGACCTCTGCTATTTGTAATGTGTATTAAATGACCTGGAGGACAATGTCGATGGATGGGTTAGTAAATTTGCAGATGATACCAAGATTGATATAGTTGTGGATAGTTTAGAAGACTGACAAAGAATACAGCATGATATAGATCAGATATGGACTGAGAAATGGCAGATGGAGTTTAACCCAGGTAAATGAGGTGTTGCACCTAGGTAGGGCAAGTGCACGGAGACAGTACACTGTTAAGGGCAAGGTCCTCAACAGTGTTACTGAGCAGAGAGATCTTGGATCCAAGTTCACAGCTCGACACTGGCTACACAGGATCAGTTCTGGGGCCTCTACTTTTCGTGATTTTTATTAACGACCTGGATGTAGGGGTGGAAGGGTGGGTTGGCAAGTTTGCAGATGACACAAAGGTTGGTGGTGGTGTGGAAAGTGTAGAGGATTGTCGTAAGATTGCAGAGAGACATTGATAGGTTGCAGAAGTGGACTGAGAAGTGGCAGATGGAGTTCAACCCAGAGAAGTATGAGGTGGTACACTTTGGAAGGATAAACTCCAAGGCAGAGTACAAAGTAAATGGCAGGATACTTGGAAGTGTGGAGGAGCAGAGGGATCTGGGGATACATGTCCACAGATCCCTAGAAGTTGCCTCACAGGTAGATAGAAAGCTTATGGAGTGTTAGCTTTCCTAAGTCGAGGGATAGAGTTTAAGAGTCGTGGGGTAATGATGCAGCTCTATAAAACTCTGGTTAGGCCACACTTGGGAGTACTGTGTCCAGTTCTGGTCACCTCACTATAGGAAGGATGTGGAAGCATTGGAAAGGGTACAGAGGAGATTTATCAGGGTGCTGCCTGGTTTAGAATGTATGAATTATGATCAGAGATTAAGGGAGCTAGGGCTTTACTCTTTGGAGAGAAGGAGGATGAGAGGAGACATGATAGAGGTGTACAAGATATTAAGAGGAAAAGATAGAGTGGACAGCAAGCACCTCTTCCCCAGGGGACCACTGCTCAATACAAGAGGACATGGCTTTAAGGTAAGGGGTGGAAAGTTCAAGGGGGATATTAGAGGAAGGTTTTTTTTACTCGGGAGAGTGGTTGGTGCGTGGAATGCACTGCCTGAGTCAGTGGTGGAGGCAGATACACTAGTGAAGTTTAAGAGACTACTAGACAGGTATATGGAGGAATTTAAGGTGGAAGGTTATATGGGAGGCAGGGTTTAAGGGTCGGCACAGCATTGTGGGCCGAAGGGCTTGTACTGTGCTGTATTGTTCTATGTTCTATAAGGTGGTTAAGAAGGCTTATGGAATACTTGCTTTTATTAGTCAAGGTACTGATTAGTCAAGGTTGATTTCTCTGGAGTGCCTTAGTCTGAGGGGAGATCTGACAGAGGTTTACAAGATTTTGAGAGGCATAGATAGAGTGGACAGAGTATCTGTTTCCCAGGGTTGAAATGTTTAATACCAGAGGGCACACACCGAAGGCAAGAAGGGGGGGTGGTGTTTTTAATCAGAGAGTGGTGGATGCCTGGTATGATGGAGGAGGCAAATACATTTAAGAGATACTTGGATGGGCACATGGATGTAAAGAAGATAGAAGGATATTGACATGTGTAGGTAGGAGGGATTAGTATTGGGAGTGTTTTTGATTTGCTTTTAGCTTTGAGCACAACATAGAGAGCCGAACGGCCTGTTCCTGGGCTCTACTATTCTATGTTTGTAGGGGATCTGAGGAGAAACGGCTGACCACTGGATAAATTTAATCATGGACATGGGAACATAGAAACCAAAGGAGGAAGTAGAAAGTGGAATTGTACTGGTGTAGAGAATGGAGAGTGTTGGAACTGTACGAGTGTACATGACAGACACTGTTGAGATTCAGAGTGGGGAGGGGGGGATCCAAATACAGATGGTTAAGGACAGGGAAAAGTAGAGGGAGACACAGTACCCAACGAGAGGGTGCAGAATACAATGAAGGATAAACACAGGGGGTCCAGTAGTGGACATGGGAACCCTGCATCAAACCTACAGCGTCAGAGTCCTCCAGCATTTTAGTGGATTCTGCGACATCCGGTGCACTGGGCACAGTGACGGCCATTGGGGACCTGCTTCTCCCCAGTGTTCCTATTGATGCTGTCTTCACTGAGTGCACTTGTGGGTTTGTTCCTGCAAATGAAACATCACCTGTCAGAGCTTTCTGCAGCAGTACCTTCACACCTTTCTTCCAACTTTGCACACAGCAAGAGATGCGGGCAGGTGGGAGGGAGGGGGAGAGAGAGGGAGAGGGAGACACACACACACAGAGGGACAGACACTTGAGGAAAAAAAAGCTTGTTCTCAGCCCTTTCATCAGTGCTCAGTGACCGTGCTTGCTCACCTGTCTGGGCCAGTAAGGGTGTACTGGATGAAGCTGCGTCATAGTTGGTGCTGGTAGGAGGAATGGCAATTACTGCAAAACTTTTCAGCGGGTGGGATGGACGCACATGAGCTGTTGGGACACTGCGGTTAGATTCTTCCTCCTGCGACCCTGGCAGATACGATACAGGGGGAACATCTGCCTCCAGGGTCTCTGCAGTGTGGGTCTGTGAGCTTAGTGCTGGTGACATGTCACTGTTGGGTGTATTTCGAACAGATTCTGAAAAGCAAAGTGTCAAAGTGTTAACTATCCAGGTTTCACCTGACCCTTCTATTACTCCATGTTTAATTGTAGAGGTGAGCTTCCTTCGTCTGAACTTTGCAATGAGTGGGCCATCAGTTTTCCTTTGGCTCAGGTTATTCAGCAACAAGGAACAACACTCATTAGAAAATGGGATCATGTGGCTCTCATTCCTGCTGTCAGTGAAGATCCAGAGAGGAGTACAGAAATGATTACTCCATGGTCTCTCGCAAATCCCACTGGGCACCGCAGCCATAACCCACCCTTGTGCCACAAGGAAGGTCCCACATCATTCCCCGGATACACCTGCTTTTGGAGCACAGTGGGAGAACCTGGACTACACTGGTCTGAGAACAACCAGAACTGCTTCTTCTCAAAGCAACATCCCTCATGGCCGATGCCATACTGTAGCCGCCCTCATTCTACGTCACTGGTGACGTTGAGGTCCGAACCCAAAAATTCTCCCCTCCCCCAAACTTCCCCAAATACCAAATCATCACCTTTTGACAGCATCCTCAATCCTCAAACCACTTCCCTCATGGCTGGTCGCTCCCTGATCTTTGTTCTATCTGTGGCTCCAGCTGTTCCTTCATCCCTGTCCCCACCTTCTCCCAGCCACAGTGTGGGTCCCAGGCATAAAGCTGCCAATAATGTATAGTACTAATGACTCAACTTTTCAACTTTTAATTCTCCTCAATGTTCAAACAATCTGTGCTAATGGTCATCCTTGTTATCATTTCCTTTCCCAGAAACATTCCTGTCCCCTGTCCTCTCCCTTTCTGAATTGTCTCCTGTGCCTGAACTCGCTGTCCATTGAATAACTGAACATAATTAGCGAACAGGCAGAATATACCAGCATCGCTATCCCTCCTCTCCTCAAAAACTTTTCAAGCGCGGCAGTGTGTGAGAAGTTTCAAAGTATTCTGATGTCTGAGAGCAGAAATGTTAATCAGGAATCCCTAACCTGAGGAATGAAGCTGGTGTAATGGCTGACAAAACCAGTGCCCTCACATCAAGAGAACAAAGAGCTAGAGGTAGAGGTAGCAGCTAATCTACAACCCTGTGACGAGGCAGGGTGGAGGTCTCACCTGTGGAGTTGGCCCTGTCTAACGAGGAGCCAAGCGGCCGGTTGCTGGTCTGACGGAGGTAACTGCGGGTTGGGGATGACAGCCCTTCACAGTGGTGATGGTGATGAGGGTTGTCGAGTGAATGGATGGGATGGGCACTAATCACAGCTGTGAATGAACACAACACAGAGAGCACTTCATACACAGAAAGGACTACAATGATGCAGAGAAACCCACCCCACTATACACAGACACACAGTCACATTCAGAATCCAGACCAAGTTTACAATTCCAACCCTCCCTAATCAGTACCTGGAGTCCTGCATCCAACCACTCCATCCTGGACTGCATGTTACACAAAGGTCCTGTCTGCTCTCTCTGATGCTCAATAAAAGATCCTATGGAACTCGTTCAGAGAATTGTAGGTGACTTCTGGGGATGCCTGCCCAGCTAAAGCTGATTCCTTAACCAAAGCAGATGGTCAATGTTCATTTCATTGCTTTGTGGATCTTGCAAAGCAAGTTGCTGCCCTATTTCTTAGAATACCTTTAGTTCAAAGTCCCCGTTGGCCAAACAACCTTCTTGGGTATTTTGGGTCACCAAAGTATTGTACAGTAGAGCTTCCTAGCCTACTCATTGCACTGGAACATCACTATAATATCCTGGAAGCCGCGGAACGGGTGGATCCTGACATAGGGCACAGAGGGAACATCATCTTCCCCAAACTATAAATGTTCCAAAAGCACCTTGCAGTAGATTAAGGCAGATTTCCATTGCTGTCCTAAGAAACAACCAATAGAGCTCTGCCTATTAGCTACAGAACAGTCTTGCTCAGCCCAGCTGAAACTGAGTTTGTTTCAGTTACAGCTTGTTTTTTTTGGAGCCAGATCGAATTCAAGGCACACACATACACTCACACAGACACACACATGCATGCACACTCACACACACGGTGCACATTTCACTCAAGTGCTGACATACAAAGTGTACACACATGGCTGAGATAAAGGCTGCAGCTTACGGGTTGCCAACAAGTGGATTCCAACCCCTGTGGCTGCTTGTTACGTCATCACGACCCACATATTTTACCAAAGCAAACTTTGCAATTAGCAGCAAGATAACCTCAGCAAATGAGGTGTATCATCCAGTAATTACAGATATTACACTTCATTTGGTGAGATTGTTTTAAATACTCATTTGTCCCCCTAATAATTTTAATGACAATCAGGTTTGGCTTTTAAATTAAAGCCGCAGATCCTCCAAAACTGTTGAAAATGTCTTAAGTGAATCTGTCAGTGTCTGACATTTTGGTATCAATGATCTCTGTTACGTTTTCATTTGATCAGTTTGGCCGATATTCCTCAGTTTTGAAAGTACAAAGAGATGTTGTAGAACTAGGGGAGACTCTGACAAGGTGAGTGCTCAGAGTGTGCTTCCTCTGCAGTGGAATCTGGATTAGGGATGTTGTTTCAGAATTAGAAGACACCAATTTCAGATGAAAATATGGAGGAATTTCTTTCCCTGAGGATCTGAAATATGTGTTTCTCCTCACAGTGGTAGAGGGGGATACAATGAACATATTCAAGACCAAGATCTTAGGTCTACAGGGAACTTGGATTCAAGAACATGCAGCTGAGGCCAAGGGCAGAGATCAGTACCAATCTTACTGAATGGTGTGCAGGGCTGGATGAGCTGAATATCCACCCCTGCAGATGTTCTCCTTCGCTCGGGTTCAAATCCACACTCTACCCTGTCAGTACCTCACTCAAGAGGTCAACAAAACTGCAGCAGATAGCATTCAGGATCAAAGTTCCTGTCATGTCAGATTCTGTTCTCAGCTGTAGCTCTGAGACACGACCATAACTCTGACTCAATGTGCTGACTTGTTCCCTGAATGAGGGCAGTCCCAACTATGCCACATGCTGACACTATGGATCAGAGAGACAGTTGCCTTTATCCACATCACACAGCGTGCACAAACATTCTCACATTATTACTGCCTGCCCTCTCAACACAGCTGTCCCATGCTAACAACCCCTGGGTGAGTGAGAAACAGCATCAGACATACGCTGTGGAGGGTGAGCATCAAATGGCATCATAATCTTTGGCCGCAGACCACGTCGACCACTCAAAGATGACACGCCATCCTCCAGTTCACGCCCTGTGAACAGAAACATCCCATAATTCTCCACACTACAGTCACATGGATGGCAACCTCAGAATGCAAGTACCCAGAACACCGTCACTCACTTCCTACAGGGCACTGTGCCTAGAATCAACCCCATCTCCCAGGGTAGGGTTAGAATGGACAAATCTGGGGAATCTCTCTAATCTATTCTGGATATGGGTCAAGCTCTAATTCGCTTGTGGCCTGAATCCTCGCAGAAACTGAAGGTCAGCATGTAACATTTGAGCTCCCCCTCGCAGCTATTCAGAAAGCTCATCTGTAATAGTCATCTCCCAAGGCCACCTGTGACATTCACTGAGTACTTCTCTTATTAAGTTTGTTGAGAGAATTGATGGAAAGAGTGGGAACTCAGGTGAACTTTTGCCCTCCTGGATGAAGGATCTACTATACCTGTTTCCTGTACAGCCCATCCCCACAGAGTCAGATACACTTCCACCCACCTCCCCCTCACTGAAAGCTGTTTCGCAGCTTAAGCTGGAATACTGTGGAAGTTGTGAATTATTTCACTCTATGCTGAGATGCATCTGGAAAGTACAAAAGTCTTTTGGGGCTTTGCTCATCTTTACAAAGAATTTCTCATTCTTCCTTACTCCTCTCAAAAGTTCTCTCAGCAGCCAGGGTCACCAGTTCCCACCAGGCGTCATCAGCTCCCAATGGGTGTCACCGGCATCTACTCGGCATCATCGGATCCTTCTGCTCCTGTTTCAGCGCAGTTTAAGATTTCCCAGTTTCTAGCAGCCAGGGGCCAGACCTTAACAGTGCAACAGTGCCCAGCCTCACAACCTTTATTCAATGTCTTTTCCCTTTAGCTGGAAACTCAGTCGAAGTGTCCTGGAAGATGACCCCAATTCTGAACAGGTGGCCCCACATCCTGTGGACCCCTTGGACCCCTGATCACAACAAACAAATAGTTTACTCACCCAGGTAGGAATTCCTGCGCTGATGGTCCTTGTCCACGGAGCTGTCAACGGGAGTGATATCCTGGGAATTGCGAGGAATAGGAGTGTCTGTCATGACAGGGTTAGGATCTGGTGATTTGTCATTTGGCTTCAGTTCCAGGCGCTCATGGTGAATCCAAAGGTCAGGAGGCTTCACGTCCTTTGAATTGCCTTTGTACTTGTGAGACCCATTAGCTGATTTACAAGCAGCCCGCTTCCTAGAGAGAAACAAAAGCAGATGAGGATTTTTAATGTTTTATTTCCTCTGACAGAACAAATGTGGTTGATGAGATACTTTCTTTGGACTACCCATCAACCCCCATCCCTGACATTCTCAATCATAGAAATTAACATTCCCTCCCTTTCCCAGATCCGACAAAATGTCTCAGCATGAAACATTAAACTCTCTTTCTCCTTTAACAGATGATGCTCCATGTGTCCTGTCGTACAAGCTCAGTGTCAGATAGAGAGTGAAGCTTTCTCCACAGTCACAAGACACACAGAGTGAAGCTCCCTCAACACCATCCCATCACACACTCCCAGGGTCAGACACAGTGAATCTCCCTCTACACCATCCCATCACACACTCCCAGGGTCTGACAGAGTGATGCTCTCTCCATACCCTCCTGATACACATTCTCAGTCATATTCAAAGTGAAGCTCCCTCCACACCATCCCATCACACATTCTCAGGTTCAGACACAGAGAGAATCTCCCTACACACTGTCCCATCACACACTCCCAGGGTCAGACACAGTGAATCTCCCTCCACACTGTTCCATCACACACTCTTGATTTATTGTGATCAGCAGAGAATTAATTAAAATCTAACCCCCCTCAGAAAAAAACACACGAGGAGACCGTCCCATTACAACTCCCATAGCAGGGGACAGGACAGCATGGGTTAAATACACAGTAAATCATTTTTGTACACTGGACAGTTGTTTCAATTCAATAAGCATTGTGCAGAAGTGTGATTTTCATTTCCTTGCTGTCTGGCTGAAGTTGACAGCAGTACTCATCAGGGAGTTACTCACTTTTTCTGCTGGTAGTTGGTCCTCCGCGTGCAGATCAACGCGATAATCACCACCATGATGATGGTGAAGACGCCTACAGAAATGATGATGATCAGCATAATGTTGCTGTCCAGGCTGGAGGTGGGACTACCATGAGGACTGTTGTGACCTGCAGATAAAAACAACAGCCGTCAGGGAGAAACTGCCCAGGGCTGCCGGCTCATGTAACCTGGCTGAAACTCACTGCAAAATTCAGCTCTGAGCCAGTAACTGTGTGTCAGGGAGAGGTTGTGACAGTGACTGAGTTGGGGACAGGTTGGGACAGTGACTGTGTCGGGAAGAGGTTGGGACAGTGACTGTGTCGGAGAGAGGTTGGGTCAGTGACTGCGTGGGGAGACACTGGGACAGTGACTGCGTGGGGAGAGGTTGGGACAGTGACTGTGTGGGGAGAGGTTGGGACAGTGACTGTGTCGGAGAGAGGTTGGGACAGTGACTGTGTGGGGAGACACTGGGACAGTGACTGTGTGTCGGGGAGAGTTTGTGACGGTGACTGTGTGGGGAGAGGTTGGGACAGTGACTGTGTGTCGGGGAGAGGTTGGGACAGTGACTGTGTGGGGAGAGTTTGTGACAGTGACTGTGTGGGGAGACACTGGGACTATGACTGTGTGTCGGGGAGAGTTTGTGACAGTGACTGTGTGGGGAGAGGTTGGGACAGTGACTGTGTGTCGGGGAGAGTTTGTGACAGTGACTGTGTGGGGGGAGGTTGGGACAGTGACTGTGTCGGAGAGAGGTTGGGACAGTGACTGCGTGGGGAGAGGTTGGGACAGTGACTGTGTGGGGAGAGGTTGGGACAGTGACTGTGTCGGAGAGAGGTTGGGACAGTGACTGTGTGGGGAGACACTGGGACAGTGACTGTGTGTCGGGGAGAGTTTGTGACGGTGACTGTGTGGGGAGAGGTTGGGACAGTGACTGTGTGTCAGGGAGAGGTTGTGACAGTGACTGAGTTGGGGACAGGTTGGGACAGTGACTGTGTCGGGGAGAGGTTGGGACAGTGACTGTGTCGGAGAGAGGTTGGGACAGTGACTGCGTGGGGAGAGGTTGGGACAGTGACTGTGTGGGGAGAGGTTGGGACAGTGACTGTGTGGGGAGAGTTTGTGACAGTGACTGTGTGGGGAGACACTGGGACTATGACTGTGTGTCGGGGAGAGTTTGTGACAGTGACTGTGTGGGGAGAGGTTGGGACAGTGACTGTGAGTCGGGGAGAGTTTGTGACAGTGACTGTGTGGGGGGAGGTTGGGACAGTGACTGTGTGTCGGAGAGAGGTTGGGACAGTGACGGTGTGTCGGGGAGAGTTTGTGACAGTGACTGTGTGGGGGGAGGTTGGGACAGTGACTGTGTGTCGGGGAGAGTATGTGACAGTGACTGTGTGGGGGGAGGTTGGGACAGTGACTGTGTGTCGGAGAGAGGTTGGGACAGTGACTGTGTGTCGGGGAGAGTTTGTGACAGTGACTGTGTGGGGGGAGGTTGGGACAGTGACTGTGTGGGGAGACATTGGGACAGTGACTGTGTCATGGGGAGACGTTGGGACAGTGACTGTGTGGGGAGATGATGGGACAGTGACTGTGTGGGGAGAGGTTGGGACAGTGACTGTGTGGGGAGATGATGGGACAGTGACTGTGTCGGGGAGAGGTTGGGACAGTGACTGTGTGGGGAGATGATGGGACAGTGACTGTGTCGGGGAGAGGTTGGGTCAGTGACTGGGGAGACGTTGGGACAGTGACTGTGTGGGGAGACGTTGGGACAATGACTGTGTGGGGAGACGTTGGGACAGTGACTGTGCATGGGGAGAGGTTGGGTAAGTGACTGTGTGGAGAGAGGTTGGGACAGTGTCTGTGTCGGGAAGAGTTTGGGACAGTGAATGTGTCAGGGAGAGGTTGGGTCAGTGACTGGGGAGACATTGGGACAATGACTGTGTGGGGAGATTGGGACAGTGACTGTGTGTCGTGGGGAGACGTTGGGACAGTGACTGTGTGGGAAGACATTGGGACAGTGACTGTGTGGGGAGAGGTTGCGACAGTGACTGTGTCGGGGAGAGTTTGGGACAGTGACTGTAGGGAGAGTTTGGGACATTGACTGTCGGGGAGAGGTTCTGACAGTGACTGTGTGACAGGGAGAGGTTGGGACAGTGACTGTGTGGGGAGAGTTTGTAACAGTGACTGTGTGGGGAGACACTGGGACAGTGACTGTGTGTCGGGGAGAGTTTGTGACAGTGACTGTGTGGGGAGAGGTTGGGACAGTGACTGTGTGTCGGGGAGAGTTTGTGACAGTGACTGTGTGGGGGGAGGTTGGGACAGTGACTGTGTGGGGAGACATTGGGACAGTGACTGTGTCATGGGGAGACGTTGGGACAGTGACTGTGTGGGGAGATGATGGGACAGTGACTGTGTGGGGAGAGGTTGGGACAGTGACTGTGTGGGGAGATGATGGGACAGTGACTGTGTGTCGGAGAGAGGTTGGGACAGTGACTGTGTGGGGAGAGGTTGGGACAGTGACTGTGTGGGGAGACGTTGGGACAGTGACTGTGTGGGGAGACGTTGGGACAGTGACTGTGCATGGGGAGAGGTTGGGTAAGTGACTGTGTGGAGAGAGGTTGGGACAGTGTCTGTGTCGGGAAGAGTTTGGGACAGTGAATGTGTCAGGGAGAGGTTGGGTCAGTGACTGGGGAGACATTGGGACAATGACTGTGTGGGGAGATTGGGACAGTGACTGTGTGTCGTGGGGAGACGTTGGGACAGTGACTGTGTGGGAAGACATTGGGACAGTGACTGTGTGGGGAGAGGTTGCGACAGTGACTGTGTCAGGGAGAGTTTGGGACAGTGACTGTAGGGAGAGTTTGGGACATTGACTGTCGGGGAGAGGTTCTGACAGTGACTGTGTGACAGGGAGAGGTTGGGACAGTGACTGTGTGGGGAGACACTGGGACAGTGACTGTGTGTCGGGGAGAGTTTGTAACAGTGACTGTGTGGGGAGAGGTTGGGACAGTGACTGTGTGTCGGGGAGAGTTTGTGACAGTGACTGTGTGGGGGGAGGTTGGGACAGTGACTGTGTGGGGAGACATTGGGACAGTGACTGTGTCATGGGGAGACGTTGGGACAATGACTGTGTGGGGAGATGATGGGACAGTGACTGTGTGGGGAGAGGTTGGGACAGTGACTGTGTGGGGAGATGATGGGACAGTGACTGTAGGGAGAGTTTGGGACATTGACTGTCGGGGAGAGGTTCTGACAGTGACTGTGTGACAGGGAGAGGTTGGGACAGTGACTGTGTGGGGAGAGTTTGTGACAGTGACTGTGTGGGGAGACACTGGGACAGTGACTGTGTGTCGGGGAGAGTTTGTGACAGTGACTGTGTGGGGAGAGGTTGGGACAGTGACTGTGTGGGGAGAGGTTGGGACAGTGACGGTGTCGGAGAGAGGTTGAGACAGTGACTGTGTAGGGGAGAGGTTGTGACAGTGACTGAGTGGGGGGAGGTTGTGACAGTGACTGTGTGTGGAGAGGTTGGGACAGTGACTGTGTTGGGGAGTGGTAGGGACAGTGACTGTGTGGGGGTGTGGTTGTGACAGTGACTGTGTGGAGAGAGGTTCGGACAGTGACTGTGTCGGGGAGAGGTTGGGACAGTGATGGTGTGTCAGGGAGAGGTTGGGACAGTGACTGTGTCGGGGAGAGGTTGTGACAGTGACTGTGTGTCAGGGAGAGGTTGTGACAGTGACTGTGTGGGGAGAGATTGTGACAGTGACTATGTGGGGAGAGGTTGTGACAGTGATTGTGTGGGGGTTGGTTGGGACAGTGACCGTGTGGGGAGAGTCCGTGGCAGTGACTGTGTGCAGAGAGGTTGTGACAGTGATTGTGTCGGGGAGAGGTTGGGACAGTGACTGTGTAGGGGAGAGGTTGTGACACAGTGACTGTGTCGGGGAGACGTTGGGACAGTGACTGTGTTGGGGAGAGGTTGGGACAGTGACAGTGTTGGGGAGAGGTTCAGACAGTGACTCTGTGTGGGGAGAAGTTGGGACAGTGACTGTGTGGGGAGACGTTGGGACGGTGACTGTGTCGGGGAGAGGTTGGGTCAGTGACTGTGTGGGGAGACGTTGGGACAGTGACTGTGCATGGGGAGAGGTTGAGTAAGTGACTGTGTGGAGAGAGGTTGGGACAGTGTCTGTGTCGGGAAGAGTTTGGGACAGTGAATGTGTCGGGGAGAGGTTGGGTCAGTGACTGGGGAGAGATTGGGACAATGACTGTGTGGGGAGATTGGGACAGTGACTGTGTGTCGTGGGGAGATGTTGAGACAGTGACTGTGTGGGGAGACATTGGGGCAGTGACTGTGTGGGGAGAGGTTGCGACAGTGACTGTGTGGGGAGAGTTTGGGACAGTGACTGTGTCGGGGAGACGTTGGGACAGTGATTGTGTGGGGAGACGTTGGGACAGTGACTGTGTGTCATGGGGAGAGGTTGTGACAGTGACCGTGTGGGGAGAGTCCGTGGCAGTGACTGTGTGCAGAGAGGTTGTGACAGTGATTGTGTCGGGGAGAGGTTGGGACAGTGACTGTGTCGGGGAGAGGTTGTGACACAGTGACTGTGTCGGGGAGACGTTGGGACAGTGACTGTGTTGGGGAGAGGTTGGGACAGTGACAGTGTTGGGGAGAGGTTCAGACAGTGACTCTGTGTGGGGAGAAGTTGGGACAGTGACTTTGTGGGGAGACGTTGGGACGGTGACTGTGTCGGGGAGAGGTTGGGTCAGTGACTGTGTGGGGAGACGTTGGGACAGTGACTGTGCATGGGGAGAGGTTGAGTAAGTGACTGTGTGGAGAGAGGTTGGGACAGTGTCTGTGTCGGGAAGAGTTTGGGACAGTGAATGTGTCGGGGAGAGGTTGGGTCAGTGACTGGGGAGAGATTGGGACAATGACTGTGTGGGGAGATTGGGACAGTGACTGTGTGTCGTGGGGAGATGTTGAGACAGTGACTGTGTGGGGAGACATTGGGGCAGTGACTGTGTGGGGAGAGGTTGCGACAGTGACTGTGTGGGGAGAGTTTGGGACAGTGACTGTGTCGGGGAGACGTTGGGACAGTGATTGTGTGGGGAGACGTTGGGACAGTGACTGTGTGGGGAGACTTTGGGACAGTGACTGTGTGTCGTGGGGAGACGTTGGGCCAGTGACTGTGTGGGGAGACATTGGGGCAGTAACTGTATCGGGGAGAGGTTGGGTCAGTGACTGTGTGAGGAGACGTTGGGACAGTGACGGTGTCGGGGAGAGGTTGAGACAGTGACTTTGTGGGGAGAGCTTGGGACAGTGACTGTGTGGGGAGACTTTGGGGCAGTGACTGTGTGGGGAGAGGTTGTGACAGTGACTGTGTGGGGAGAGGTTGTGACAGTGACTGTGTCGGGGAGAGCTTGGGACAGTGACGGTGTGTCGGGGAGAGTTTGGGACAGTGACTGTGTCAGGGAGAGGTTGTGACCGTGACTGTGCGGGGAGAGTTTGGGACAGTGACTGTGTCAGGGAGAGGTTGTGACAGTGACTGTGTGGGGGTGTTTGGGACAGTGACGCTGTGTCAGGGAGAGGTTGGGACAGTGGCTGTGTCGGGGAGAGCTTGGGACAGAGACGGTGTGTCAGGGAGAGGTTGGGACAGTGACTGTGTCGGGGAGAGGTTGGAACAGTGACTGTGTCGGGGAGAGGTTGTGACAGTGACTGTGCAGGGGGAGGTTGGGACAGTGACTGTGCAGGGAGAGTTTGGGACAGTGACTGTGTCAGGGAGAGGTTGGAACAGTGACTGTGTCGGGGAGAGGTTGTTACAGTGACTGTGTGGGGGGAGATTGTGACTGAGACTGGGGCGAGTTTGTGACAGTGACTGTGTGGGGAAACGTTGGGCCAGTGACTGTGTGGGGAGACATTGGGGCAGTGACTGTGTGGGGGGAAGTTGTGACAGTGACTGTGGGGGGAGGTTGGGACAGTGACTGTGTGTGGGAGATCTTGGGACAGTGACTGTGTCGGGGAAAGGTTGGGACAGTGACTGTGTGTGGGGAGAGGTTGGGATAGTGACTCTGTGGGGAGAGGTTGGGATAGTGACTCTGTGGGGAGAGGTTGGGACAGTGACTGTGTGGGGGGAGGTTGGGACAGTGACTGTGCATGGGGAGAGGTTGGGTAAGTGACTGTGTGGAGAGAGGTTGGGACAGTGTCTGTGTCGGGAAGAGTTTGGGACAGTGAATGTGTCAGGGAGAGGTTGGGTCAGTGACTGGGGAGACATTGGGACAATGACTGTGTGGGGAGATTGGGACAGTGACTGTGTGTCGTGGGGAGACGTTGGGACAGTGACTGTGTGGGAAGACATTGGGACAGTGACTGTGTGGGGAGAGGTTGCGACAGTGACTGTGTCAGGGAGAGTTTGGGACAGTGACTGTAGGGAGAGTTTGGGACATTGACTGTCGGGGAGAGGTTCTGACAGTGACTGTGTGACAGGGAGAGGTTGGGACAGTGACTGTGTGGGGAGACACTGGGACAGTGACTGTGTGTCGGGGAGAGTTTGTAACAGTGACTGTGTGGGGAGAGGTTGGGACAGTGACTGTGTGTCGGGGAGAGTTTGTGACAGTGACTGTGTGGGGGGAGGTTGGGACAGTGACTGTGTGGGGAGACATTGGGACAGTGACTGTGTCATGGGGAGACGTTGGGACAATGACTGTGTGGGGAGATGATGGGACAGTGACTGTGTGGGGAGAGGTTGGGACAGTGACTGTGTGGGGAGATGATGGGACAGTGACTGTAGGGAGAGTTTGGGACATTGACTGTCGGGGAGAGGTTCTGACAGTGACTGTGTGACAGGGAGAGGTTGGGACAGTGACTGTGTGGGGAGAGTTTGTGACAGTGACTGTGTGGGGAGACACTGGGACAGTGACTGTGTGTCGGGGAGAGTTTGTGACAGTGACTGTGTGGGGAGAGGTTGGGACAGTGACTGTGTGGGGAGAGGTTGGGACAGTGACGGTGTCGGAGAGAGGTTGAGACAGTGACTGTGTAGGGGAGAGGTTGTGACAGTGACTGAGTGGGGGGAGGTTGTGACAGTGACTGTGTGTGGAGAGGTTGGGACAGTGACTGTGTTGGGGAGTGGTAGGGACAGTGACTGTGTGGGGGTGTGGTTGTGACAGTGACTGTGTGGAGAGAGGTTCGGACAGTGACTGTGTCGGGGAGAGGTTGGGACAGTGACGGTGTGTCAGGGAGAGGTTGGGACAGTGACTGTGTCGGGGAGAGGTTGTGACAGTGACTGTGTGTCAGGGAGAGGTTGTGACAGTGACTGTGTGGGGAGAGATTGTGACAGTGACTATGTGGGGAGAGGTTGTGACAGTGATTGTGTGGGGGTTGGTTGGGACAGTGACCGTGTGGGGAGAGTCCGTGGCAGTGACTGTGTGCAGAGAGGTTGTGAGTGATTGTGTCGGGGAGAGGTTGGGACAGTGACTGTGTAGGGGAGAGGTTGTGACACAGTGACTGTGTCGGGGAGACGTTGGGACAGTGACTGTGTTGGGGAGAGGTTGGGACAGTGACAGTGTTGGGGAGAGGTTCAGACAGTGACTCTGTGTGGGGAGAAGTTGGGACAGTGACTGTGTGGGGAGACGTTGGGACGGTGACTGTGTCGGGGAGAGGTTGGGTCAGTGACTGTGTGGGGAGACGTTGGGACAGTGACTGTGCATGGGGAGAGGTTGAGTAAGTGACTGTGTGGAGAGAGGTTGGGACAGTGTCTGTGTCGGGAAGAGTTTGGGACAGTGAATGTGTCGGGGAGAGGTTGGGTCAGTGACTGGGGAGAGATTGGGACAATGACTGTGTGGGGAGATTGGGACAGTGACTGTGTGTCGTGGGGAGATGTTGAGACAGTGACTGTGTGGGGAGACATTGGGGCAGTGACTGTGTGGGGAGAGGTTGCGACAGTGACTGTGTGGGGAGAGTTTGGGACAGTGACTGTGTCGGGGAGACGTTGGGACAGTGATTGTGTGGGGAGACGTTGGGACAGTGACTGTGTGTCATGGGGAGAGGTTGTGACAGTGACCGTGTGGGGAGAGTCCGTGGCAGTGACTGTGTGCAGAGAGGTTGTGACAGTGATTGTGTCGGGGAGAGGTTGGGACAGTGACTGTGTAGGGGAGAGGTTGTGACACAGTGACTGTGTCGGGGAGACGTTGGGACAGTGACTGTGTTGGGGAGAGGTTGGGACAGTGACAGTGTTGGGGAGAGGTTCAGACAGTGACTCTGTGTGGGGAGAAGTTGGGACAGTGACTTTGTGGGGAGACGTTGGGACGGTGACTGTGTCGGGGAGAGGTTGGGTCAGTGACTGTGTGGGGAGACGTTGGGACAGTGACTGTGCATGGGGAGAGGTTGAGTAAGTGACTGTGTGGAGAGAGGTTGGGACAGTGTCTGTGTCGGGAAGAGTTTGGGACAGTGAATGTGTCGGGGAGAGGTTGGGTCAGTGACTGGGGAGAGATTGGGACAATGACTGTGTGGGGAGATTGGGACAGTGACTGTGTGTCGTGGGGAGATGTTGAGACAGTGACTGTGTGGGGAGACATTGGGGCAGTGACTGTGTGGGGAGAGGTTGCGACAGTGACTGTGTGGGGAGAGTTTGGGACAGTGACTGTGTCGGGGAGACGTTGGGACAGTGATTGTGTGGGGAGACGTTGGGACAGTGACTGTGTGGGGAGACTTTGGGACAGTGACTGTGTGTCGTGGGGAGACGTTGGGCCAGTGACTGTGTGGGGAGACATTGGGGCAGTAACTGTATCGGGGAGAGGTTGGGTCAGTGACTGTGTGAGGAGACGTTGGGACAGTGACGGTGTCGGGGAGAGGTTGAGACAGTGACTTTGTGGGGAGAGCTTGAGACAGTGACTTTGTGGGGAGAGCTTGGGACAGTGACTGTGTGGGGAGACTTTGGGGCAGTGACTGTGTGGGGAGAGGTTGTGACAGTGACTGTGTGGGGAGAGGTTGTGACAGTGACTGTGTCGGGGAGAGCTTGGGACAGTGACGGTGTGTCGGGGAGAGTTTGGGACAGTGACTGTGTCAGGGAGAGGTTGTGACCGTGACTGTGCGGGGAGAGTTTGGGACAGTGACTGTGTCAGGGAGAGGTTGTGACAGTGACTGTGTGGGGGTGTTTGGGACAGTGACGCTGTGTCAGGGAGAGGTTGGGACAGTGGCTGTGTCGGGGAGAGCTTGGGACAGAGACGGTGTGTCAGGGAGAGGTTGGGACAGTGACTGTGTCGGGGAGAGGTTGGAACAGTGACTGTGTCGGGGAGAGGTTGTGACAGTGACTGTGCAGGGGGAGGTTGGGACAGTGACTGTGCAGGGAGAGTTTGGGACAGTGACTGTGTCAGGGAGAGGTTGGAACAGTGACTGTGTCGGGGAGAGGTTGTTACAGTGACTGTGTGGGGGGAGATTGTGACTGAGACTGGGGCGAGTTTGTGACAGTGACTGTGTGGGGAAACGTTGGGCCAGTGACTGTGTGGGGAGACATTGGGGCAGTGACTGTGTGGGGGGAAGTTGTGACAGTGACTGTGGGGGGAGGTTGGGACAGTGACTGTGTGTGGGAGATCTTGGGACAGTGACTGTGTCGGGGAAAGGTTGGGACAGTGACTGTGTGTGGGGAGAGGTTGGGATAGTGACTCTGTGGGGAGAGGTTGGGATAGTGACTCTGTGGGGAGAGGTTGGGACAGTGACTGTGTGGGGGGAGGTTGGGACAGTGACAGTGTGTTGGGGAGTTCTTGGGACAGTGACTGTGTGTGGGGAGAGGTTGGGACAGTGACTATGTGGGGAGAGGTTGTGACAGTGACTGTGTGGAGAGAGGTTCGGACAGTGACTGTGTCAGGGTGAGGTTGTGACAGTGACTGTGTGGGGAGAGGTTGTGACAGAGACTGTGTCGGGGAGAGCTTGGGACAGTGATGGTGTGTCGGGGAGAGGTTGGGACAGTGACTGTGTCGGGGAGAGGTTGTGACAGTGACTGCGTGGGGGGAGGTTGGGACAGTGACTGTGTCAGGGAGAGGTTGTGACAGTGACTGTGTGGGGGTGTTTGGGATAGTGACTGTGTCGGGGAGAGGTTGGGACAGTGACGGTGTGTCAGGGGGAGGTTGGGACAGTGACTGTGTCCGGGAGAGGTTGTGACAGTGACTGTGTGTCAGGGAGAGGTTGTGACAGAGACTGCGTGGGGAGAATTTGTGACAGTGACTGTGTGGGGAGAGTTTGTGACAGTGACTGTGTGTAGGGGTAGGTTGTGACAGTGACTGTGTGTGGGGGGAGGTTGTGACAGTGTCTGTGTGTGGGGAGAGGTGGTGACAGTGACTGTGTGGGGGGAGGTTGGGACAGTGACTGTGTGTCGGGGAGATCTTGGGACAGTGACTGTGTCGGCAAAGGTTGGGACAGTGACTGTGTGTGGGGAGAGTTTGGGATAGTGACTCTGTGGGGAGAGGTTGGGACAGTGACTGTGTCAGGGAGAAATTGGGACAGTGACTGCATGGGGGTAGGTTGGGACAGTGACTGTGTGGGGGGAGGTTGGGACAGTGACTGTGTGTCGGGGAGATCTTGGGACAGTGACTGTGTCGGGGAAAGGTTGGGACAGTGACTGTGTGTGGGGAGAGGTTGGGATAGTGACTCTGTGGGGAGAGTTTGGGTCAGTGACTCTGTGGGAAGAGTTTGGGACAGTGACTGCGTGGGGAGAAGTTGAGAGAGTGACTGCGTGGGGAGAGGTTGGGATAGTGTCTCTGTGGGGAGAGTTTGCGACAGTGACTGTGTGGGGAGAGGTTGTGACAGTAACTGTATCTGGGAGAGGTTGGGACAGTGACTGTGTGGGGAGAGCTTTGGACAGTGACGGTGTGGGGGGAGGTTGGGACAGTGACAGTGTGTTGGGGAGATCTTGGGACAGTGACTGTGTGTGGGGAGAGGTTGGGATAGTGACTGTGGGGAGAGGTTGGGACAGTGACTATGTGGGGAGAGTTTGGGACAGTGACTCTGCGGGGAGAGTTTGGGACAGTGACTGTGTGGGGGGAGGTTGGGACAGTGACTGTGCGGGGAGAGTTTGGGACAGTTACTGTGTCAGGGAGAAGTTGTGACAGTGACTGTGTGGGGGGAGTTTGTGACAGTGACTGTGTGTGGAGAGGTTGGGACAGTGACTGTGTTGGGGAGTGGTAGGGACAGTGACTGTGTGGGGAGTGGTTGTGACATTGACAGTGTTGGGGAGAGGTTCGGACAGTGACTGTGTGTGGGAAGTAGTTGGGACAGTGACTGTGTGGGGAGACGTTGGGACAGTGACTGTGTCAGGGAGAGGTTGGGTCAGTGACTGGGGAGACTTTGGGAAAGTGACTGTGTGGGGAGACGTTGGGACAGTGTCTGTGTCGGGGAGACATTGGGACTGCGACTGTGTGTCGTGGGGAGACGTTAGGCCAGTGACTCTGTGGGGAGAAATTGGGGCAGTGACTGTGTGGGGAGAGGTTGCGACAGTGACTGTGTGGGGAGAGTTTGGGACAGTGACTGTGTCGGGGAGAGGTTGGGTCAGTGACTGTGTGGGGAGAGTTTGTGACAGTGATTGTGTGGTGGTTGGTTGGGACAGTGACTGTGTGGGGAGAGTCCGTGGCAGTGACTGTGTGCAGAGAGGTTGTGACAGTGATTGTGTCGGGGAGAGGTTGGGACAGTGACTGTGTGCAGAGAGGTTGTGACAGTGATTGTGTCGGGGAGAGGTTGGGACAGTGACTGTGTCGGGGAGAGGTTGTGACACAGTGACTGTGTCGGGGAGACGTTGGGACAGTGACTGTGTTGGGGAGAGGTTGGGACAGTGACAGTGTTGGGGAGAGGTTCGGACAGTGACTCTGTGTGGGGAAAAGTTGGGACAGTGACTGTGTGGGGAGACATTGGGACAGTGACTGTGTGTCGTGGGGAGACGTTGGGACAGTGACTGTGTGGGGAGACATTGGGGCAGTGACTGTGTGGGGAGTGTTTGGGACAGTGACTGTGTCGGGGAGAGGTTGGGTCACTGACTGTGTGGGGAGACGATGGGACAGTGACTGCGTGGGGAGAGGTTGGGACAGTGACTGTATAAGGAGAGCTTGGGACAGAGACGTTGTATCAGGGAGAGGTTGGGACAGTGACGGTGTCGGGGAGAGGTTGTTACAGTGACTGTGTGTCAGGGGGAGGTTGGGACAGTGACTGTGTGGTGGGAGGTGCGTACAGTGACTGTGCGGGGAGAGTTTCGGACAGTGACTGTGTCAGGGAGAGGTTGTGACAGAGACTGTGCGGGGGCAGTTTGGGACAGTGACTGTGCGGGGGGAGGTTGGGACAGTGACTGTGTGGGGAGAGGTTGTGACAGTGCTTGTGTCAGGGAAAGGTTGGTACAGTGACTGTGTCGGGGAGAGGTTGTGACACAGTGACTGTGTCGGGGAGACGTTGTGACAGTGACTGTGTTGGGGAGAGGTTGTGACAGTGACTGTGTTGGGGAGAGGTTGGGACAGTGACTGTGTTGGGGAGACGTTCGGACAGTGACTGTGTGGGGAGAAGTTGGGACAGTGACTGTGTGGGGAGACGTTGGGACAGTGACTGTGTCCGGGAGAGGATGAAACACTGACTGTGTCGGGAAGACGTTGGGACAGTGACTGTGGGGAGAGTTTGGGACAGTGACTGTGTCGGGAAGAGGTTGGGTCAGTGACTGGGGAGACTTTGGGACAGTGACTGTGTGGGGAGACATTGGGACAGTGACTGTGTAGGGGAGAGGTTGTGACAGTGACTGTGCATGGGGAGAGGTTGGGTAAGTGACTGTGTGGAGAGAGGTTGGGACAGTGTCTGTGTCGGGGAGAGTTTGGGACAGTGACGGTGTCGGGGAGACATTGGGACTGTGACTGTGTGTCATGGGGAGACGTTGGGACAGTGACTGTGTGGGGAGACATTGGGACAGTGACTGTGTGTCATGGGGAGACGTTGGGACAGTGACTGTGAGGAGACATTGGGACAGTGGCTGTGTGGGGAGAGTTTGGGACATTGACTGTGTCGGGGAGAGGTTGGGACAGTGACTGTGTATCGGGGAGAGGTTGGGACAGTGACTGTGGGGAGAGAGGTTGGGACAGTGATTCTGCGGGGAGAGGTTGGGACAGCGATTCTGCGGGGAGAGGTTGGGACAGTGACTGTGTCGGGGAGAGGTTGGGACAGTGACTGTGTATCGGGGAGAGGTTGGGACAGTGACTGTGGGGAGAGAGGTTGGGACAGTGATTCTGCGGGGAGAGGTTGGGACAGCGATTCTGCGGGGAGAGGTTGGGACAGTGACTGTGTCGGGGATAGGTTGGGACAGTGACGGTGTCGGGGAGACATTGGGACTGTGACTGCGTCGTGGGGAGACGTTAGCACAGTGACTGTGTGGGGAGACATTGGGACAGTGACTGTGTGTCGTGGGGAGACGTTGGGACAGTGACTGTGAGGAGACATAGGGACAGTGGCTATGTGGGGAGAGTTTGGGACATTGACTGTGTCGGGGAGAGGTTGGGTCAGTGACTGGGGAGACGTTGGGACAGTGACTGTGTGCGGGGAGGTTGGGACATTGACTGTGTAGGGGATAGGTTGGGACAGTGACGGTGTGTCAGGGAGAGGTTGGGACAGTGACTGTGTCCGGGAGAGGTTGTGACAGTAACTGTGTGTCAGGGAGAGGTTGTGACAGAGACTGCGTGGGGAGAGTTTGTGACAGTGACTGTGTGGGGAGAGTTTGTGACAGTGACTGTGTGTAGAGGGAGGTTGTGACAGTGACTGTGTGTGGGGGGAGGTTGGAACAGTGACTGTGTGTCGGGGAGATCTTGGGACAGTGACTGTGTCGGCAAAGGTGGGGACAGTGACTGTGTGTGGGGAGAGGTTGGGATAGTGACTCTGTGGGGAGAGGTTGGGACAGTGACTCTGTGGGAAGAGTTTGGGACAGTGACTGCGTGGGGAGAAGTTGGGAGAGTGACTGCGTGGGGAGAGGTTGGGATAGTGTCTCTGTGGGGAGAGTTTGCGACAGTGACTGTGTGGGGAGAGGTTGTGACAGTAACTGTATCTGGGAGAGGTTGGGACAGTGACTGTGTGGGGAGAGCTTTGGACAGTGATGGTGTGTCAGGGAGAGATTGGGACAGTGACTGTGTCGGGGAGAGGTTGGGACAGTGACGGTGTATCAGGGAGAGGTTATGACAGTGACTGTGTCGGGGAGAGGTTGGGTCAGTGACTGTGTCGGGGATAGGTTGGGACAGTGACTGTGCGAGGGGAGGTTGGGACAGTGACTGTGTGGGGAGAGGTTGGGACAGTGACTGTGTGTCGGGGAGATCTTGGGACAGTGACTGTGTCGGGAAAGGTTGTGACAGTGACTGTGTCGGGGAGAGGTTGGGACAGTGACTGTGTCGGGGAGAGGTTGGGTCAGTGACTGTGTGTCATGGGGAGAGGTTGTGACAGTGACTGTGTGGGGAGAGGTTGGGACAGTGACTGTGTGGGGAGAGGTTGTGACAGTGACTGTGTGGGGAGAGGTTGTGACAGTGACTGTGTCGGGAAAGGTTGTGACAGTGACTGTGTCGGGGAGAGGTTGGGACAGTGACTGTGTCGGGGAGAGGTTGGGTCAGTGACTGTGTGTCATGGGGAGAGGTTGTGACAGTGACTGTGTGGGGAGAGGTTGGGACAGTGACTGTGTGGGGAGAGGTTGTGACAGTGACTGTGTCGGGGAGAGGTTGGGACAGTGACTGTGTCGGGGAGAGGTTGGGTCAGTGACTGTGTGTCATGGGGAGAGGTTGTGACAGTGACTGTGTGGGGAGAGGTTGGGACAGTGACTGTGTGGGGAGAGGTTGGGACAGTGACTGTGTGGGGAGAGGTTGGGACAGTGACTGTGTGGGGAGAGGTTGTGACAGTGACTGTGTCGGGAAAGGTTGTGACAGTGACTGTGTCGGGGAGAGGTTGGGACAGTGACTGTGTCGGGGAGAGGTTGTGACACAGTGACTGTGTCGGGGAGACGTTGGGACAGTGACTGTGTTGGGGAGAGGTTGGGACAGTGACTGAGTTGGTGAGAGGTTGGGACATTGACTGTGTTGGGGAGAGGTTCGGACAGTGACTGTGTGGGGAGTAGTTGGGACAGTAACTGTGTGGGGAGAGGTTGGGACAGTGACTGTGTGGGGAGTCGTTGGGACAGTGACTGTGTCGGGGAGACGTTGGGTCAGTGACTGGGGAGACGTTGGGACAGTGACTGTGCATGGGCAGAGGTTGGGTAAGTGATTATGTGGAGAGAGTTTGGGACAGTGTCTGTGTCGGGGAGACGTTGGGACAGTGATTGTGTGGGGAGACGTTGGGACAGTGACTGTGTGGGGAGACTTTGGGACAGTGACTGTGTGTCGTGGGGAGACGTTGGGCCAGTGACTGTATGGGGAGACATTGGGGCAGTAAATGTATCGGGGAGAGGTTGGGTCAGTGACTGTGTGAGGAGACGTTGGGACAGTGACGGTGTCGGGGAGAGGTTGAGACAGTGACTTTGTGGGGAGAGCTTGGGACAGTGACTGTGTGGGGAGAGCTTGGGACAGTGACGGTGTGTCGGGGAGAGTTTGGGACAGTGACTGTGTCAGGGAGAGGTTGTGACCGTGACTGTGCGGGGAGAGTTTGGGACAGTGACTGTGTCAGGGAGAGGTTGTGACAGTGACTGTGTGGGGGTGTTTGGGACAGTGACGCTGTGTCAGGGAGAGGTTGGGACAGTGGCTGTGTCGGGGAGAGCTTGGGACAGAGACGGTGTGTCAGGGAGAGGTTGGGACTGTGTCAGGGAGAGCTTGGGACAGAGACGGTGTGTCAGGGAGAGGTTGGGACAGTGACTGTGCAGGGAGAGTTTGGGACAGTGACTGTGTCAGGGAGAGGTTGGAACAGTGACTGTGTCAGGGAGAGGTTGGGACAGTGACTGTGTCGGGGAGAGGTTGGAACAGTGACTGTGTCGGGGAGAGGTTGGAACAGTGACTGTGCAGGGAGAGTTTGGGACAGAGACGGTGTGTCAGGGAGAGGTTGGAACAGTGACTGTGTCGGGGAGAGGTTGCGACAGTGACTGTGCAGGGGGAGGTTGGGACAGTGACTGCGTCGGGGAGAGGTTGTGACAGTGACTATGTCGGGAAGAGGTTGTGACAGTGACTGTGCAGGGGGAGGTTGGGACAGTGACTGTGCAGGGAGAGTTTGGGACAGTGACTGTGTCAGGGAGAGGTTGGGACAGTGACTGTGTCGGGGAGAGGTTGTGACAGTGACTGTGCAGGGGGAGGTTGGGACAGTGACTGTGCAGGGAGAGTTTGGGACAGTGACTGTGTCAGGGAGAGGTTGGAACAGTGACTGTGTCGGGGAGAGGTTGTTACAGTGACTGTGTGGGGGGAGATTGTGACTGAGACTGGGGCGAGTTTGTGACAGTGACTGTGTGGGGAAACGTTGGGCCAGTGACTGTGTGGGGAGACATTGGGGCAGTGACTGTGTGGGGGGAAGTTGTGACAGTGACTGTGGTGGGAGGTTGGGATAGTGACTGTGTGGGGGGAGGTTGGGACAGTGACTGTGTGTGGGAGATCTTGGGACAGTGACTGTGTCGGGGAAAGGTTGGGACAGTGACTGTGTGTGGGGAGAGGTTGGGATAGTGACTCTGTGGGGAGAGGTTGGGATAGTGATTCTGTGGGGAGAGGTTGGGATAGTGACTCTGTGGGGAGAGGTTGGGACAGTGACTGTGTGGGGGGAGGTTGGGACAGTGACAGTGTGTTGGGGAGTTCTTGGGACAGTGACTGTGTGTGGGGAGAGGTTGGGACAGTGACTATGTGGGGAGAGGTTGTGACAGTGACTGTGTGGAGAGAGGTTCGGACAGTGACTGTGTCAGGGTGAGGTTGTGACAGTGACTGTGTGGGGAGAGGTTGTGACAGAGACTGTGTCGGGGAGAGCTTGGGACAGTGATGGTGTGTCGGGGAGAGGTTGGGACAGTGACTGTGTCGGGGAGAGGTTGTGACAGTGACTGCATGGGGGGAGGTTGGGACAGTGACTGTGTCAGGGAGAGTTTGTGACAGTGACTGTGTGGGGGTGTTTGGGACAGTGACTGTGTCAGGGAGAGGTTGTGACAGAGACTGCGTGGGGAGAGTTTGTGACAGTGACTGTGTGGGGAGAGTTTGTGACAGTGACTGTGTGTAGAGGGAGGTTGTGACAGTGACTGTGTGTGGGGGGAGGTTGGAACAGTGACTGTGTGTCGGGGAGATCTTGGGACAGTGACTGTGTCGGCAAAGGTGGGGACAGTGACTGTGTGTGGGGAGAGGTTGGGATAGTGACTCTGTGGGGAGAGGTTGGGACAGTGACTGTATGGGGGTAGGTTGGGACAGTGACTGTGTGGGGGGAGGTTGGGACAGTGACTGTGTGTCGGGGAGATCTTGGGACAGTGACTGTGTCGGGGAAAGGTTGGGACAGTGACTGTGTGTGGGGAGAGGTTGGGATAGTGACTCTGTGGGGAGGGTTGGGTACAGTGACTCTGTGGGAAGAGTTTGGGACAGTGACTGCGTGGGGAGAAGTTGGGAGAGTGACTGCGTGGGGAGAGGTTGGGATAGTGTCTCTGTGGGGAGAGTTTGCGACAGTGACTGTGTGGGGAGAGGTTGTGACAGTAACTGTATCTGGGAGAGGTTGGGACAGTGACTGTGTGGGGAGAGCTTTGGACAGTGACGGTGTGTCAGGGAGAGATTGGGACAGTGACTGTGTCGGGGAGAGGTTGGGACAGTGACGGTGTGTCAGGGAGAGGTTGTGACAGTAACTGTATCTGGGAGAGGTTGGGACAGTGACTGTGTGGGGAGAGCTTTGGACAGTGATGGTGTGTCAGGGAGAGATTGGGACAGTGACTGTGTCGGGGAGAGGTTGGGACAGTGACGGTGTATCAGGGAGAGGTTATGACAGTGACTGTGTCGGGGAGAGGTTGGGTCAGTGACTGTGTCGGGGATAGGTTGGGACAGTGACTGTGCGAGGGGAGGTTGGGACAGTGACTGTGTGGGGAGAGGTTGGGACAGTGACTGTGTGGGGAGAGGTTGGGACAGTGACTGTGTGGGGAGAGGTTGTGACAGTGACAGTGTCGGGAAAGGTTGTGACAGTGACTGTGTCGGGGAGAGGTTGGGACAGTGACTGTGTCGGGGAGAGGTTGGGTCAGTGACTGTGTGTCATGGGGAGAGGTTGTGACAGTGACTGTGTGGGGAGAGGTTGGGACAGTGACTGTGTGGGGAGAGGTTGTGACAGTGACTGTGTGGGGAGAGGTTGTGACAGTGACTGTGTCGGGAAAGGTTGTGACAGTGACTGTGTCGGGGAGAGGTTGGGACAGTGACTGTGTCGGGGAGAGGTTGGGTCAGTGACTGTGTGTCATGGGGAGAGGTTGTGACAGTGACTGTGTGGGGAGAGGTTGGGACAGTGACTGTGTGGGGAGAGGTTGTGACAGTGACTGTGTCGGGGAGAGGTTGGGACAGTGACTGTGTCGGGGAGAGGTTGGGTCAGTGACTGTGTGTCATGGGGAGAGGTTGTGACAGTGACTGTGTGGGGAGAGGTTGGGACAGTGACTGTGTGGGGAGAGGTTGGGACAGTGACTGTGTGGGGAGAGGTTGTGACAGTGACTGTGTCGGGAAAGGTTGTGACAGTGACTGTGTCGGGGAGAGGTTGGGACAGTGACTGTGTCGGGGAGAGGTTGTGACACAGTGACTGTGTCGGGGAGACGTTGGGACAGTGACTGTGTTGGGGAGAGGTTGGGACAGTGACTGAGTTGGTGAGAGGTTGGGACATTGACTGTGTTGGGGAGAGGTTCGGACAGTGACTGTGTGGGGAGTAGTTGGGACAGTAACTGTGTGGGGAGAGGTTGGGACAGTGACTGTGTGGGGAGTCGTTGGGACAGTGACTGTGTCGGGGAGACGTTGGGTCAGTGACTGGGGAGACGTTGGGACAGTGACTGTGCATGGGCAGAGGTTGGGTAAGTGATTATGTGGAGAGAGTTTGGGACAGTGTCTGTGTCGGGGAGACGTTGGGACAGTGATTGTGTGGGGAGACGTTGGGACAGTGACTGTGTGGGGAGACTTTGGGACAGTGACTGTGTGTCGTGGGGAGACGTTGGGCCAGTGACTGTGTGGGGAGACATTGGGGCAGTAACTGTATCGGGGAGAGGTTGGGTCAGTGACTGTGTGAGGAGACGTTGGGACAGTGACGGTGTCGGGGAGAGGTTGAGACAGTGACTTTGTGGGGAGAGCTTGGGACAGTGACTGTGTGGGGAGAGCTTGGGACAGTGACGGTGTGTCGGGGAGAGTTTGGGACAGTGACTGTGTCAGGGAGAGGTTGTGACCGTGACTGTGCGGGGAGAGTTTGGGACAGTGACTGTGTCAGGGAGAGGTTGTGACAGTGACTGTGTGGGGGTGTTTGGGACAGTGACGCTGTGTCAGGGAGAGGTTGGGACAGTGGCTGTGTCGGGGAGAGCTTGGGACAGAGACGGTGTGTCAGGGAGAGGTTGGGACAGTGACTGTGTCAGGGAGAGCTTGGGACAGAGACGGTGTGTCAGGGAGAGGTTGGGACAGTGACTGTGCAGGGAGAGTTTGGGACAGTGACTGTGTCAGGGAGAGGTTGGAACAGTGACTGTGTCAGGGAGAGGTTGGGACAGTGACTGTGTCGGGGAGAGGTTGGAACAGTGACTGTGTCGGGGAGAGGTTGGAACAGTGACTGTGCAGGGAGAGTTTGGGACAGTGACTGTGTCAGGGAGAGGTTGGGACAGAGACGGTGTGTCAGGGAGAGGTTGGAACAGTGACTGTGTCGGGGAGAGGTTGTGACAGTGACTGTGCAGGGGGAGGTTGGGACAGTGACTGCGTCGGGGAGAGGTTGTGACAGTGACTGTGCAGGGGGAGGTTGGGACAGTGACTGTGCAGGGAGAGTTTGGGACAGTGACTGTGTCAGGGAGAGTTTGGAACAGTGACTGTGTCGGGGAGAGGTTGTTACAGTGACTGTGTGGGGGGAGATTGTGACTGAGACTGGGGCGAGTTTGTGACAGTGACTGTGTGGGGAAACGTTGGGCCAGTGACTGTGTGGGGAGACATTGGGGCAGTGACTGTGTGGGGGGAAGTTGTGACAGTGACTGTGGTGGGAGGTTGGGATAGTGACTGTGTGGGGGGAGGTTGGGACAGTGACTGTGTGTGGGAGATCTTGGGACAGTGACTGTGTCGGGGAAAGGTTGGGACAGTGACTGTGTGTGGGGAGAGGTTGGGATAGTGACTCTGTGGGGAGAGGTTGGGATAGTGACTCTGTGGGGAGAGGTTGGGATAGTGACTCTGTGGGGAGAGGTTGGGACAGTGACTGTGTGGGGGGAGGTTGGGACAGTGACAGTGTGTTGGGGAGTTCTTGGGACAGTGACTGTGTGTGGGGAGAGGTTGGGACAGTGACTATGTGGGGAGAGGTTGTGACAGTGACTGTGTGGAGAGAGGTTCGGACAGTGACTGTGTCAGGGTGAGGTTGTGACAGTGACTGTGTGGGGAGAGGTTGTGACAGAGACTGTGTCGGGGAGAGCTTGGGACAGTGATGGTGTGTCGGGGAGAGGTTGGGACAGTGACTGTGTCGGGGAGAGGTTGTGACAGTGACTGCGTGGGGGGAGGTTGGGACAGTGACTGTGTCAGGGAGAGGTTGTGACAGTGACTGTGTGGGGGTGTTTGGGACAGTGACTGTGTCAGGGAGAGGTTGGGACAGTGACGGTGTGTCAGGGGGAGGTTGGGACAGTGACTGTGTCCGGGAGAGGTTGTGACAGTGACTGTGTGTCAGGGAGAGGTTGTGACAGAGACTGCGTGGGGAGAATTTGTGACAGTGACTGTGTGGGGAGAGTTTGTGACAGTGACTGTGTGCAGGGGGAGGTTGTGACAGTGACTGTGTGTGGGGGGAGGTTGTGACAGTGTCTGTGTGTGGGGAGAGGTGGTGACAGTGACTGTGTGGGGGGAGGTTGGGACAGTGTCTGTGTGTCGGGGAGATCTTGGGACAGTGACTGTGTCGGCAAAGGTTGGGACAGTGACTGTGTGTGGGAAGAGTTTGGGATAGTGACTCTGTGGGGAGAGGTTGGGACAGTGTCTGTGTCAGGGAGAAATTGGGACAGTGACTGCATGGGGGTAGATTGGGACAGTGACTGTGTGGGGGGAGGTTGGGACAGTGACTGTGTGTCGGGGAGATCTTGGGACAGTGACTGTGTCGGGGAAAGGTTGGGACAGTGACTGTGTGTGGGGAGAGGTTGGGATAGTGACTCTGTGGGGAGAGTTTGGGACAGTGACTCTGTGGGAAGAGTTTGGGACAGTGACTGCGTGGGGAGAAGTTGAGAGAGTGACTGCGTGGGGAGAGGTTGGGATAGTGTCTCTGTGGGGAGAGTTTGCGACAGTGACTGTGTGGGGAGAGGTTGTGACAGTAACTGTATCTGGGAGAGGTTGGGACAGTGACTGTGTGGGGAGAGGTTGTGACAGTAACTGTATCTGGGAGAGGTTGGGACAGTGACTGTGTGGGGAGAGCTTTGGACAGTGACGGTGTGGGGGGAGGTTGGGTCAGTGACTGTGTGTCATGGGGAGAGGTTGTGACAGTGACTGTGTGGGGAGAGGTTGGGACAGTGACTGTGTGGGGAGAGGTTGTGACAGTGACTGTGTGGGGAGAGGTTGTGACAGTGACAGTGTCGGGAAAGGTTGTGACAGTGACTGTGTCGGGGAGAGGTTGGGTCAGTGACTGTGTGTCATGGGGAGAGGTTGTGACAGTGACTGTGTGGGGAGAGGTTGGGACAGTGACTGTGTGGGGAGAGGTTGGGACAGTGACTGTGTGGGGAGAGGTTGGGACAGTGACTGTGTGGGGAGAGGTTGTGACAGTGACTGTGTCGGGAAAGGTTGTGACAGTGACTGTGTCGGGGAGAGGTTGGGACAGTGACTGTGTCGGGGAGAGGTTGTGACACAGTGACTGTGTCGGGGAGACTTTGGGACAGTGACTGTGTTGGGGAGAGGTTGGGACAGTGACTGAGTTGGTGAGAGGTTAGGACATTGACTGTGTTGGGGAGAGGTTCGGACAGTGACTGTGTGGGGAGTAGTTGGGACAGTAACTGTGTGGGGAGAGGTTGGGACAGTGACTGTGTGGGGAGTCGTTGGGACAGTGACTGTGTCGGGGAGACGTTGGGTCAGTGACTGGGGAGACGTTGGGACAGTGACTGTGCATGGGCAGAGGTTGGGTAAGTGATTATGTGGAGAGAGTTTGGGACAGTGACTGTGTGTCGGGGAGAGTTTGTGACGGTGACTGTGTGGGGAGAGGTTGGGACAGTGACTGTGTGTCAGGGAGAGGTTGTGACAGTGACTGAGTTGGGGACAGGTTGGGACAGTGACTGTGTCGGGGAGAGGTTGGGACAGTGACTGTGTCGGAGAGAGGTTGGGACAGTGACTGCGTGGGGAGAGGTTGGGACAGTGACTGTGTGGGGAGAGGTTGGGACAGTGACTGTGTGGGGAGAGTTTGTGACAGTGACTGTGTGGGGAGACACTGGGACTATGACTGTGTGTCGGGGAGAGTTTGTGACAGTGACTGTGTGGGGAGAGGTTGGGACAGTGACTGTGTGTCGGGGAGAGTTTGTGACAGTGACTGTGTGGGGGGAGGTTGGGACAGTGACTGTGTGTCGGAGAGAGGTTGGGACAGTGACGGTGTGTCGGGGAGAGTTTGTGACAGTGACTGTGTGGGGGGAGGTTGTGACAGTGACTGTGCAGGGGGAGGTTGGGACAGTGACTGTGCAGGGAGAGTTTGGGACAGTGACTGTGTCAGGGAGAGTTTGGAACAGTGACTGTGTCGGGGAGAGGTTGTTACAGTGACTGTGTGGGGGGAGATTGTGACTGAGACTGGGGCGAGTTTGTGACAGTGACTGTGTGGGGAAACGTTGGGCCAGTGACTGTGTGGGGAGACATTGGGGCAGTGACTGTGTGGGGGGAAGTTGTGACAGTGACTGTGGTGGGAGGTTGGGATAGTGACTGTGTGGGGGGAGGTTGGGACAGTGACTGTGTGTGGGAGATCTTGGGACAGTGACTGTGTCGGGGAAAGGTTGGGACAGTGACTGTGTGTGGGGAGAGGTTGGGATAGTGACTCTGTGGGGAGAGGTTGGGATAGTGACTCTGTGGGGAGAGGTTGGGATAGTGACTCTGTGGGGAGAGGTTGGGACAGTGACTGTGTGGGGGGAGGTTGGGACAGTGACAGTGTGTTGGGGAGTTCTTGGGACAGTGACTGTGTGTGGGGAGAGGTTGGGACAGTGACTATGTGGGGAGAGGTTGTGACAGTGACTGTGTGGAGAGAGGTTCGGACAGTGACTGTGTCAGGGTGAGGTTGTGACAGTGACTGTGTGGGGAGAGGTTGTGACAGAGACTGTGTCGGGGAGAGCTTGGGACAGTGATGGTGTGTCGGGGAGAGGTTGGGACAGTGACTGTGTCGGGGAGAGGTTGTGACAGTGACTGCGTGGGGGGAGGTTGGGACAGTGACTGTGTCAGGGAGAGGTTGTGACAGTGACTGTGTGGGGGTGTTTGGGACAGTGACTGTGTCAGGGAGAGGTTGGGACAGTGACGGTGTGTCAGGGGGAGGTTGGGACAGTGACTGTGTCCGGGAGAGGTTGTGACAGTGACTGTGTGTCAGGGAGAGGTTGTGACAGAGACTGCGTGGGGAGAATTTGTGACAGTGACTGTGTGGGGAGAGTTTGTGACAGTGACTGTGTGCAGGGGGAGGTTGTGACAGTGACTGTGTGTGGGGGGAGGTTGTGACAGTGTCTGTGTGTGGGGAGAGGTGGTGACAGTGACTGTGTGGGGGGAGGTTGGGACAGTGTCTGTGTGTCGGGGAGATCTTGGGACAGTGACTGTGTCGGCAAAGGTTGGGACAGTGACTGTGTGTGGGAAGAGTTTGGGATAGTGACTCTGTGGGGAGAGGTTGGGACAGTGTCTGTGTCAGGGAGAAATTGGGACAGTGACTGCATGGGGGTAGATTGGGACAGTGACTGTGTGGGGGGAGGTTGGGACAGTGACTGTGTGTCGGGGAGATCTTGGGACAGTGACTGTGTCGGGGAAAGGTTGGGACAGTGACTGTGTGTGGGGAGAGGTTGGGATAGTGACTCTGTGGGGAGAGTTTGGGACAGTGACTCTGTGGGAAGAGTTTGGGACAGTGACTGCGTGGGGAGAAGTTGAGAGAGTGACTGCGTGGGGAGAGGTTGGGATAGTGTCTCTGTGGGGAGAGTTTGCGACAGTGACTGTGTGGGGAGAGGTTGTGACAGTAACTGTATCTGGGAGAGGTTGGGACAGTGACTGTGTGGGGAGAGGTTGTGACAGTAACTGTATCTGGGAGAGGTTGGGACAGTGACTGTGTGGGGAGAGCTTTGGACAGTGACGGTGTGGGGGGAGGTTGGGTCAGTGACTGTGTGTCATGGGGAGAGGTTGTGACAGTGACTGTGTGGGGAGAGGTTGGGACAGTGACTGTGTGGGGAGAGGTTGTGACAGTGACTGTGTGGGGAGAGGTTGTGACAGTGACAGTGTCGGGAAAGGTTGTGACAGTGACTGTGTCGGGGAGAGGTTGGGTCAGTGACTGTGTGTCATGGGGAGAGGTTGTGACAGTGACTGTGTGGGGAGAGGTTGGGACAGTGACTGTGTGGGGAGAGGTTGGGACAGTGACTGTGTGGGGAGAGGTTGGGACAGTGACTGTGTGGGGAGAGGTTGTGACAGTGACTGTGTCGGGAAAGGTTGTGACAGTGACTGTGTCGGGGAGAGGTTGGGACAGTGACTGTGTCGGGGAGAGGTTGTGACACAGTGACTGTGTCGGGGAGACGTTGGGACAGTGACTGTGTTGGGGAGAGGTTGGGACAGTGACTGAGTTGGTGAGAGGTTAGGACATTGACTGTGTTGGGGAGAGGTTCGGACAGTGACTGTGTGGGGAGTAGTTGGGACAGTAACTGTGTGGGGAGAGGTTGGGACAGTGACTGTGTGGGGAGTCGTTGGGACAGTGACTGTGTCGGGGAGACGTTGGGTCAGTGACTGGGGAGACGTTGGGACAGTGACTGTGCATGGGCAGAGGTTGGGTAAGTGATTATGTGGAGAGAGTTTGGGACAGTGACTGTGTGTCGGGGAGAGTTTGTGACGGTGACTGTGTGGGGAGAGGTTGGGACAGTGACTGTGTGTCAGGGAGAGGTTGTGACAGTGACTGAGTTGGGGACAGGTTGGGACAGTGACTGTGTCGGGGAGAGGTTGGGACAGTGACTGTGTCGGAGAGAGGTTGGGACAGTGACTGCGTGGGGAGAGGTTGGGACAGTGACTGTGTGGGGAGAGGTTGGGACAGTGACTGTGTGGGGAGAGTTTGTGACAGTGACTGTGTGGGGAGACACTGGGACTATGACTGTGTGTCGGGGAGAGTTTGTGACAGTGACTGTGTGGGGAGAGGTTGGGACAGTGACTGTGTGTCGGGGAGAGTTTGTGACAGTGACTGTGTGGGGGGAGGTTGGGACAGTGACTGTGTGTCGGAGAGAGGTTGGGACAGTGACGGTGTGTCGGGGAGAGTTTGTGACAGTGACTGTGTGGGGGGAGGTTGGGACAGTGACTGTGTGTCGGGGAGAGTATGTGACAGTGACTGTGTGGGGGGAGGTTGGGACAGTGACTGTGTGTCGGAGAGAGGTTGGGACAGTGACTGTGTGTCGGGGAGAGTTTGTGACAGTGACTGTGTGGGGGGAGGTTGGGACAGTGACTGTGTGGGGAGACATTGGGACAGTGACTGTGTCATGGGGAGACGTTGGGACAGTGACTGTGTGGGGAGATGATGGGACAGTGACTGTGTGGGGAGAGGTTGGGACAGTGACTGTGTGGGGAGATGATGGGACAGTGACTGTGTCGGGGAGAGGTTGGGACAGTGACTGTGTGGGGAGATGATGGGACAGTGACTGTGTCGGGGAGAGGTTGGGTCAGTGACTGGGGAGACGTTGGGACAGTGACTGTGTGGGGAGACGTTGGGACAGTGACTGTGTGGGGAGACGTTGGGACAGTGACTGTGCATGGGGAGAGGTTGGGTAAGTGACTGTGTGGAGAGAGGTTGGGACAGTGTCTGTGTCGGGAAGAGTTTGGGACAGTGAATGTGTCAGGGAGAGGTTGGGTCAGTGACTGGGGAGACATTGGGACAATGACTGTGTGGGGAGATTGGGACAGTGACTGTGTGTCGTGGGGAGACGTTGGGACAGTGACTGTGTGGGAAGACATTGGGACAGTGACTGTGTGGGGAGAGGTTGCGACAGTGACTGTGTCGGGGAGAGTTTGGGACAGTGACTGTAGGGAGAGTTTGAGACATTGACTGTCGGGGAGAGGTTCTGACAGTGACTGTGTGACAGGGAGAGGTTGGGACAGTGACTGTGTGGGGAGAGTTTGTGACAGTGACTGTGTGGGGAGACACTGGGACAGTGACTGTGTGTCGGGGAGAGTTTGTGACAGTGACTGTGTGGGGAGAGGTTGGGACAGTGACTGTGTGTCGGGGAGAGTTTGTGACAGTGACTGTGTGGGGGGAGGTTGGGACAGTGACTGTGTGGGGAGACATTGGGACAGTGACTGTGTCATGGGGAGACGTTGGGACAGTGACTGTGTGGGGAGATGATGGGACAGTGACTGTGTGGGGAGAGGTTGGGACAGTGACTGTGTGGGGAGATGATGGGACAGTGACTGTGTGTCGGATAGAGGTTGGGACAGTGACTGTGTGGGGAGAGGTTGGGACAGTGACTGTGTGGGGAGACGTTGGGACAGTGACTGTGTGGGGAGACGTTGGGACAGTGACTGTGCATGGGGAGAGGTTGGGTAAGTGACTGTGTGGAGAGAGGTTGGGACAGTGTCTGTGTCGGGAAGAGTTTGGGACAGTGAATGTGTCAGGGAGAGGTTGGGTCAGTGACTGGGGAGACATTGGGACAATGACTGTGTGGGGAGATTGGGACAGTGACTGTGTGTCGTGGGGAGACGTTGGGACAGTGACTGTGTGGGAAGACATTGGGACAGTGACTGTGTGGGGAGAGGTTGCGACAGTGACTGTGTCAGGGAGAGTTTGGGACAGTGACTGTAGGGAGAGTTTGGGACATTGACTGTCGGGGAGAGGTTCTGACAGTGACTGTGTGACAGGGAGAGGTTGGGACAGTGACTGTGTGGGGAGACACTGGGACAGTGACTGTGTGTCGGGGAGAGTTTGTAACAGTGACTGTGTGGGGAGAGGTTGGGACAGTGACTGTGTGTCGGGGAGAGTTTGTGACAGTGACTGTGTGGGGGGAGGTTGGGACAGTGACTGTGTGGGGAGACATTGGGACAGTGACTGTGTCATGGGGAGACGTTGGGACAATGACTGTGTGGGGAGATGATGGGACAGTGACTGTGTGGGGAGAGGTTGGGACAGTGACTGTGTGGGGAGATGATGGGACAGTGACTGTAGGGAGAGTTTGGGACATTGACTGTCGGGGAGAGGTTCTGACAGTGACTGTGTGACAGGGAGAGGTTGGGACAGTGACTGTGTGGGGAGAGTTTGTGACAGTGACTGTGTGGGGAGACACTGGGACAGTGACTGTGTGTCGGGGAGAGTTTGTGACAGTGACTGTGTGGGGAGAGGTTGGGACAGTGACTGTGTGGGGAGAGGTTGGGACAGTGACGGTGTCGGAGAGAGGTTGAGACAGTGACTGTGTAGGGGAGAGGTTGTGACAGTGACTGAGTGGGGGGAGGTTGTGACAGTGACTGTGTGTGGAGAGGTTGGGACAGTGACTGTGTTGGGGAGTGGTAGGGACAGTGACTGTGTGGGGGTGTGGTTGTGACAGTGACTGTGTGGAGAGAGGTTCGGACAGTGACTGTGTCGGGGAGAGGTTGGGACAGTGACGGTGTGTCAGGGAGAGGTTGGGACAGTGACTGTGTCGGGGAGAGGTTGTGACAGTGACTGTGTGTCAGGGAGAGGTTGTGACAGTGACTGTGTGGGGAGAGATTGTGACAGTGACTATGTGGGGAGAGGTTGTGACAGTGATTGTGTGGGGGTTGGTTGGGACAGTGACCGTGTGGGGAGAGTCCGTGGCAGTGACTGTGTGCAGAGAGGTTGTGACAGTGATTGTGTCGGGGAGAGGTTGGGACAGTGACTGTGTAGGGGAGAGGTTGTGACACAGTGACTGTGTCGGGGAGACGTTGGGACAGTGACTGTGTTGGGGAGAGGTTGGGACAGTGACAGTGTTGGGGAGAGGTTCAGACAGTGACTCTGTGTGGGGAGAAGTTGGGACAGTGACTGTGTGGGGAGACGTTGGGACGGTGACTGTGTCGGGGAGAGGATGGGTCAGTGACTGTGTGGGGAGACGTTGGGACAGTGACTGTGCATGGGGAGAGGTTGAGTAAGTGACTGTGTGGAGAGAGGTTGGGACAGTGTCTGTGTCGGGAAGAGTTTGGGACAGTGAATGTGTCGGGGAGAGGTTGGGTCAGTGACTGGGGAGAGATTGGGACAATGACTGTGAGGGGAGATTGGGACAGTGACTGTGTGTCGTGGGGAGATGTTGAGACAGTGACTGTGTGGGGAGACATTGGGGCAGTGACTGTGTGGGGAGAGGTTGCGACAGTGACTGTGTGGGGAGAGTTTGGGACAGTGACTGTGTCGGGGAGACGTTGGGACAGTGATTGTGTGGGGAGACGTTGGGACAGTGACTGTGTGTCATGGGGAGAGGTTGTGACAGTGACCGTGTGGGGAGAGTCCGTGGCAGTGACTGTGTGCAGAGAGGTTGTGACAGTGATTGTGTCGGGGAGAGGTTGGGACAGTGACTGTGTCGGGGAGAGGTTGTGACACAGTGACTGTGTCGGGGAGACGTTGGGACAGTGACTGTGTTGGGGAGAGGTTGGGACAGTGACAGTGTTGGGGAGAGGTTCAGACAGTGACTCTGTGTGGGGAGAAGTTGGGACAGTGACTTTGTGGGGAGACGTTGGGACGGTGACTGTGTCGGGGAGAGGTTGGGTCAGTGACTGTGTGGGGAGACGTTGGGACAGTGACTGTGCATGGGGAGAGGTTGAGTAAGTGACTGTGTGGAGAGAGGTTGGGACAGTGTCTGTGTCGGGAAGAGTTTGGGACAGTGAATGTGTCGGGGAGAGGTTGGGTCAGTGACTGGGGAGAGATTGGGACAATGACTGTGTGGGGAGATTGGGACAGTGACTGTGTGTCGTGGGGAGATGTTGAGACAGTGACTGTGTGGGGAGACATTGGGGCAGTGACTGTGTGGGGAGAGGTTGCGACAGTGACTGTGTGGGGAGAGTTTGGGACAGTGACTGTGTCGGGGAGACGTTGGGACAGTGATTGTGTGGGGAGACGTTGGGACAGTGACTGTGTGGGGAGACTTTGGGACAGTGACTCTGTGTCGTGGGGAGACGTTGGGCCAGTGACTGTGTGGGGAGACATTGGGGCAGTAACTGTATCGGGGAGAGGTTGGGTCAGTGACTGTGTGAGGAGACGTTGGGACAGTGACGGTGTCGGGGAGAGGTTGAGACAGTGACTTTGTGGGGAGAGCTTGGGACAGTGACTGTGTGGGGAGACTTTGGGGCAGTGACTGTGTGGGGAGAGGTTGTGACAGTGACTGTGTGGGGAGAGGTTGTGACAGTGACTGTGTCGGGGAGAGCTTGGGACAGTGACGGTGTGTCGGGGAGAGTTTGGGACAGTGACTGTGTCAGGGAGAGGTTGTGACCGTGACTGTGCGGGGAGAGTTTGGGACAGTGACTGTGTCAGGGAGAGGTTGTGACAGTGACTGTGTGGGGGTGTTTGGGACAGTGACGCTGTGTCAGGGAGAGGTTGGGACAGTGGCTGTGTCGGGGAGAGCTTGGGACAGAGACGGTGTGTCAGGGAGAGGTTGGGACAGTGACTGTGTCGGGGAGAGGTTGGAACAGTGACTGTGTCGGGGAGAGGTTGTGACAGTGACTGTGCAGGGGGAGGTTGGGACAGTGACTGTGCAGGGAGAGTTTGGGACAGTGACTGTGTCAGGGAGAGGTTGGAACAGTGACTGTGTCGGGGAGAGGTTGTTACAGTGACTGTGTGGGGGGAGATTGTGACTGAGACTGGGGCGAGTTTGTGACAGTGACTGTGTGGGGAAACGTTGGGCCAGTGACTGTGTGGGGAGACATTGGGGCAGTGACTGTGTGGGGGGAAGTTGTGACAGTGACTGTGGGGGGAGGTTGGGACAGTGACTGTGTGTGGGAGATCTTGGGACAGTGACTGTGTCGGGGAAAGGTTGGGACAGTGACTGTGTGTGGGGAGAGGTTGGGATAGTGACTCTGTGGGGAGAGGTTGGGATAGTGACTCTGTGGGGAGAGGTTGGGACAGTGACTGTGTGGGGGGAGGTTGGGACAGTGACAGTGTGTTGGGGAGTTCTTGGGACAGTGACTGTGTGTGGGGAGAGGTTGGGACAGTGACTATGTGGGGAGAGGTTGTGACAGTGACTGTGTGGAGAGAGGTTCGGACAGTGACTGTGTCAGGGTGAGGTTGTGACAGTGACTGTGTGGGGAGAGGTTGTGACAGAGACTGTGTCGGGGAGAGCTTGGGACAGTGATGGTGTGTCGGGGAGAGGTTGGGACAGTGACTGTGTCGGGGAGAGGTTGTGACAGTGACTGCGTGGGGGGAGGTTGGGACAGTGACTGTGTCAGGGAGAGGTTGTGACAGTGACTGTGTGGGGGTGTTTGGGATAGTGACTGTGTCGGGGAGAGGTTGGGACAGTGACGGTGTGTCAGGGGGAGGTTGGGACAGTGACTGTGTCCGGGAGAGGTTGTGACAGTGACTGTGTGTCAGGGAGAGGTTGTGACAGAGACTGCGTGGGGAGAATTTGTGACAGTGACTGTGTGGGGAGAGTTTGTGACAGTGACTGTGTGTAGGGGTAGGTTGTGACAGTGACTGTGTGTGGGGGGAGGTTGTGACAGTGTCTGTGTGTGGGGAGAGGTGGTGACAGTGACTGTGTGGGGGGAGGTTGGGACAGTGACTGTGTGTCGGGGAGATCTTGGGACAGTGACTGTGTCGGCAAAGGTTGGGACAGTGACTGTGTGTGGGGAGAGTTTGGGATAGTGACTCTGTGGGGAGAGGTTGGGACAGTGACTGTGTCAGGGAGAAATTGGGACAGTGACTGCATGGGGGTAGGTTGGGACAGTGACTGTGTGGGGGGAGGTTGGGACAGTGACTGTGTGTCGGGGAGATCTTGGGACAGTGACTGTGTCGGGGAAAGGTTGGGACAGTGACTGTGTGTGGGGAGAGGTTGGGATAGTGACTCTGTGGGGAGAGTTTGGGTCAGTGACTCTGTGGGAAGAGTTTGGGACAGTGACTGCGTGGGGAGAAGTTGAGAGAGTGACTGCGTGGGGAGAGGTTGGGATAGTGTCTCTGTGGGGAGAGTTTGCGACAGTGACTGTGTGGGGAGAGGTTGTGACAGTAACTGTATCTGGGAGAGGTTGGGACAGTGACTGTGTGGGGAGAGCTTTGGACAGTGACGGTGTGGGGGGAGGTTGGGACAGTGACAGTGTGTTGGGGAGATCTTGGGACAGTGACTGTGTGTGGGGAGAGGTTGGGATAGTGACTGTGGGGAGAGGTTGGGACAGTGACTATGTGGGGAGAGTTTGGGACAGTGACTCTGCGGGGAGAGTTTGGGACAGTGACTGTGTGGGGGGAGGTTGGGACAGTGACTGTGCGGGGAGAGTTTGGGACAGTTACTGTGTCAGGGAGAAGTTGTGACAGTGACTGTGTGGGGGGAGTTTGTGACAGTGACTGTGTGTGGAGAGGTTGGGACAGTGACTGTGTTGGGGAGTGGTAGGGACAGTGACTGTGTGGGGAGTGGTTGTGACATTGACAGTGTTGGGGAGAGGTTCGGACAGTGACTGTGTGTGGGAAGTAGTTGGGACAGTGACTGTGTGGGGAGACGTTGGGACAGTGACTGTGTCAGGGAGAGGTTGGGTCAGTGACTGGGGAGACTTTGGGAAAGTGACTGTGTGGGGAGACGTTGGGACAGTGTCTGTGTCGGGGAGACATTGGGACTGCGACTGTGTGTCGTGGGGAGACGTTAGGCCAGTGACTCTGTGGGGAGAAATTGGGGCAGTGACTGTGTGGGGAGAGGTTGCGACAGTGACTGTGTGGGGAGAGTTTGGGACAGTGACTGTGTCGGGGAGAGGTTGGGTCAGTGACTGTGTGGGGAGAGTTTGTGACAGTGATTGTGTGGTGGTTGGTTGGGACAGTGACTGTGTGGGGAGAGTCCGTGGCAGTGACTGTGTGCAGAGAGGTTGTGACAGTGATTGTGTCGGGGAGAGGTTGGGACAGTGACTGTGTGCAGAGAGGTTGTGACAGTGATTGTGTCGGGGAGAGGTTGGGACAGTGACTGTGTCGGGGAGAGGTTGTGACACAGTGACTGTGTCGGGGAGACGTTGGGACAGTGACTGTGTTGGGGAGAGGTTGGGACAGTGACAGTGTTGGGGAGAGGTTCGGACAGTGACTCTGTGTGGGGAAAAGTTGGGACAGTGACTGTGTGGGGAGACATTGGGACAGTGACTGTGTGTCGTGGGGAGACGTTGGGACAGTGACTGTGTGGGGAGACATTGGGGCAGTGACTGTGTGGGGAGTGTTTGGGACAGTGACTGTGTCGGGGAGAGGTTGGGTCACTGACTGTGTGGGGAGACGATGGGACAGTGACTGCGTGGGGAGAGGTTGGGACAGTGACTGTATAAGGAGAGCTTGGGACAGAGACGTTGTATCAGGGAGAGGTTGGGACAGTGACGGTGTCGGGGAGAGGTTGTTACAGTGACTGTGTGTCAGGGGGAGGTTGGGACAGTGACTGTGTGGTGGGAGGTGCGTACAGTGACTGTGCGGGGAGAGTTTCGGACAGTGACTGTGTCAGGGAGAGGTTGTGACAGTGACTGTGCGGGGGCAGTTTGGGACAGTGACTGTGCGGGGGGAGGTTGGGACAGTGACTGTGTGGGGAGAGGTTGTGACAGTGCTTGTGTCAGGGAAAGGTTGGTACAGTGACTGTGTCGGGGAGAGGTTGTGACACAGTGACTGTGTCGGGGAGACGTTGTGACAGTGACTGTGTTGGGGAGAGGTTGTGACAGTGACTGTGTTGGGGAGAGGTTGGGTCAGTGACTGTGTGAGGAGACGTTGGGACAGTGACGGTGTCGGGGAGAGGTTGAGACAGTGACTTTGTGGGGAGAGCTTGGGACAGTGACTGTGTGGGGAGACTTTGGGGCAGTGACTGTGTGGGGAGAGGTTGTGACAGTGACTGTGTGGGGAGAGGTTGTGACAGTGACTGTGTCGGGGAGAGCTTGGGACAGTGACGGTGTGTCGGGGAGAGTTTGGGACAGTGACTGTGTCAGGGAGAGGTTGTGACCGTGACTGTGCGGGGAGAGTTTGGGACAGTGACTGTGTCAGGGAGAGGTTGTGACAGTGACTGTGTGGGGGTGTTTGGGACAGCGACGCTGTGTCAGGGAGAGGTTGGGACAGTGGCTGTGTCGGGGAGAGCTTGGGACAGAGACGGTGTGTCAGGGAGAGGTTGGGACAGTGACTGTGTCGGGGAGAGGTTGGAACAGTGACTGTGTCGGGGAGAGGTTGTGACAGTGACTGTGCAGGGGGAGGTTGGGACAGTGACTGTGCAGGGAGAGTTTGGGACAGTGACTGTGTCAGGGAGAGGTTGGAACAGTGACTGTGTCGGGGAGAGGTTGTTACAGTGACTGTGTGGGGGGAGATTGTGACTGAGACTGGGGCGAGTTTGTGACAGTGACTGTGTGGGGAAACGTTGGGCCAGTGACTGTGTGGGGAGACATTGGGGCAGTGACTGTGTGGGGGGAAGTTGTGACAGTGACTGTGGGGGGAGGTTGGGACAGTGACTGTGTGTGGGAGATCTTGGGACAGTGACTGTGTCGGGGAAAGGTTGGGACAGTGACTGTGTGTGGGGAGAGGTTGGGATAGTGACTCTGTGGGGAGAGGTTGGGATAGTGACTCTGTGGGGAGAGGTTGGGACAGTGACTGTGTGGGGGGAGGTTGGGACAGTGACAGTGTGTTGGGGAGTTCTTGGGACAGTGACTGTGTGTGGGGAGAGGTTGGGACAGTGACTATGTGGGGAGAGGTTGTGACAGTGACTGTGTGGAGAGAGGTTCGGACAGTGACTGTGTCAGGGTGAGGTTGTGACAGTGACTGTGTGGGGAGAGGTTGTGACAGAGACTGTGTCGGGGAGAGCTTGGGACAGTGATGGTGTGTCGGGGAGAGGTTGGGACAGTGACTGTGTCGGGGAGAGGTTGTGACAGTGACTGCGTGGGGGGAGGTTGGGACAGTGACTGTGTCAGGGAGAGGTTGTGACAGTGACTGTGTGGGGGTGTTTGGGATAGTGACTGTGTCGGGGAGAGGTTGGGACAGTGACGGTGTGTCAGGGGGAGGTTGGGACAGTGACTGTGTCCGGGAGAGGTTGTGACAGTGACTGTGTGTCAGGGAGAGGTTGTGACAGAGACTGCGTGGGGAGAATTTGTGACAGTGACTGTGTGGGGAGAGTTTGTGACAGTGACTGTGTGTAGGGGTAGGTTGTGACAGTGACTGTGTGTGGGGGGAGGTTGTGACAGTGTCTGTGTGTGGGGAGAGGTGGTGACAGTGACTGTGTGGGGGGAGGTTGGGACAGTGACTGTGTGTCGGGGAGATCTTGGGACAGTGACTGTGTCGGCAAAGGTTGGGACAGTGACTGTGTGTGGGGAGAGTTTGGGATAGTGACTCTGTGGGGAGAGGTTGGGACAGTGACTGTGTCAGGGAGAAATTGGGACAGTGACTGCATGGGGGTAGGTTGGGACAGTGACTGTGTGGGGGGAGGTTGGGACAGTGACTGTGTGTCAGGGAGATCTTGGGACAGTGACTGTGTCGGGGAAAGGTTGGGACAGTGACTGTGTGTGGGGAGAGGTTGGGATAGTGACTCTGTGGGGAGAGTTTGGGTCAGTGACTCTGTGGGAAGAGTTTGGGACAGTGACTGCGTGGGGAGAAGTTGAGAGAGTGACTGCGTGGGGAGAGGTTGGGATAGTGTCTCTGTGGGGAGAGTTTGCGACAGTGACTGTGTGGGGAGAGGTTGTGACAGTAACTGTATCTGGGAGAGGTTGGGACAGTGACTGTGTGGGGAGAGCTTTGGACAGTGACGGTGTGGGGGGAGGTTGGGACAGTGACAGTGTGTTGGGGAGATCTTGGGACAGTGACTGTGTGTGGGGAGAGGTTGGGATAGTGACTGTGGGGAGAGGTTGGGACAGTGACTATGTGGGGAGAGTTTGGGACAGTTACTGTGTCAGGGAGAAGTTGTGACAGTGACTGTGTGGGGGGAGTTTGTGACAGTGACTGTGTGTGGAGAGGTTGGGACAGTGACTGTGTTGGGGAGTGGTAGGGACAGTGACTGTGTGGGGAGTGGTTGTGACATTGACAGTGTTGGGGAGAGGTTCGGACAGTGACTGTGTGTGGGAAGTAGTTGGGACAGTGACTGTGTGGGGAGACGTTGGGACAGTGACTGTGTCAGGGAGAGGTTGGGTCAGTGACTGGGGAGACTTTGGGAAAGTGACTGTGTGGGGAGACGTTGGGACAGTGTCTGTGTCGGGGAGACATTGGGACTGCGACTGTGTGTCGTGGGGAGACGTTAGGCCAGTGACTCTGTGGGGAGAAATTGGGGCAGTGACTGTGTGGGGAGAGGTTGCGACAGTGACTGTGTGGGGAGAGTTTGGGACAGTGACTGTGTCGGGGAGAGGTTGGGTCAGTGACTGTGTGGGGAGAGTTTGTGACAGTGATTGTGTGGTGGTTGGTTGGGACAGTGACTGTGTGGGGAGAGTCCGTGGCAGTGACTGTGTGCAGAGAGGTTGTGACAGTGATTGTGTCGGGGAGAGGTTGGGACAGTGACTGTGTGCAGAGAGGTTGTGACAGTGATTGTGTCGGGGAGAGGTTGGGACAGTGACTGTGTCGGGGAGAGGTTGTGACACAGTGACTGTGTCGGGGAGACGTTGGGACAGTGACTGTGTTGGGGAGAGGTTGGGACAGTGACAGTGTTGGGGAGAGGTTCGGACAGTGACTCTGTGTGGGGAAAAGTTGGGACAGTGACTGTGTGGGGAGACATTGGGACAGTGACTGTGTGTCGTGGGGAGACGTTGGGACAGTGACTGTGTGGGGAGACATTGGGGCAGTGACTGTGTGGGGAGTGTTTGGGACAGTGACTGTGTCGGGGAGAGGTTGGGTCACTGACTGTGTGGGGAGACGATGGGACAGTGACTGCGTGGGGAGAGGTTGGGACAGTGACTGTATAAGGAGAGCTTGGGACAGAGACGTTGTATCAGGGAGAGGTTGGGACAGTGACGGTGTCGGGGAGAGGTTGTTACAGTGACTGTGTGTCAGGGGGAGGTTGGGACAGTGACTGTGTGGTGGGAGGTGCGTACAGTGACTGTGCGGGGAGAGTTTCGGACAGTGACTGTGTCAGGGAGAGGTTGTGACAGTGACTGTGCGGGGGCAGTTTGGGACAGTGACTGTGCGGGGGGAGGTTGGGACAGTGACTGTGTGGGGAGAGGTTGTGACAGTGCTTGTGTCAGGGAAAGGTTGGTACAGTGACTGTGTCGGGGAGAGGTTGTGACACAGTGACTGTGTCGGGGAGACGTTGTGACAGTGACTGTGTTGGGGAGAGGTTGTGACAGTGACTGTGTTGGGGAGAGGTTGGGTCAGTGACTGTGTGAGGAGACGTTGGGACAGTGACGGTGTCGGGGAGAGGTTGAGACAGTGACTGTGTGGGGAGACTTTGGGGCAGTGACTGTGTGGGGAGAGGTTGTGACAGTGACTGTGTGGGGAGAGGTTGTGACAGTGACTGTGTCGGGGAGAGCTTGGGACAGTGACGGTGTGTCGGGGAGAGTTTGGGACAGTGACTGTGTCAGGGAGAGGTTGTGACCGTGACTGTGCGGGGAGAGTTTGGGACAGTGACTGTGTCAGGGAGAGGTTGTGACAGTGACTGTGTGGGGGTGTTTGGGACAGTGACGCTGTGTCAGGGAGAGGTTGGGACAGTGGCTGTGTCGGGGAGAGCTTGGGACAGAGACGGTGTGTCAGGGAGAGGTTGGGACAGTGACTGTGTCGGGGAGAGGTTGGAACAGTGACTGTGTCGGGGAGAGGTTGTGACAGTGACTGTGCAGGGGGAGGTTGGGACAGTGACTGTGCAGGGAGAGTTTGGGACAGTGACTGTGTCAGGGAGAGGTTGGAACAGTGACTGTGTCGGGGAGAGGTTGTTACAGTGACTGTGTGGGGGGAGATTGTGACTGAGACTGGGGCGAGTTTGTGACAGTGACTGTGTGGGGAAACGTTGGGCCAGTGACTGTGTGGGGAGACATTGGGGCAGTGACTGTGTGGGGGGAAGTTGTGACAGTGACTGTGGGGGGAGGTTGGGACAGTGACTGTGTGTGGGAGATCTTGGGACAGTGACTGTGTCGGGGAAAGGTTGGGACAGTGACTGTGTGTGGGGAGAGGTTGGGATAGTGACTCTGTGGGGAGAGGTTGGGATAGTGACTCTGTGGGGAGAGGTTGGGACAGTGACTGTGTGGGGGGAGGTTGGGACAGTGACAGTGTGTTGGGGAGTTCTTGGGACAGTGACTGTGTGTGGGGAGAGGTTGGGACAGTGACTATGTGGGGAGAGGTTGTGACAGTGACTGTGTGGAGAGAGGTTCGGACAGTGACTGTGTCAGGGTGAGGTTGTGACAGTGACTGTGTGGGGAGAGGTTGTGACAGAGACTGTGTCGGGGAGAGCTTGGGACAGTGATGGTGTGTCGGGGAGAGGTTGGGACAGTGACTGTGTCGGGGAGAGGTTGTGACAGTGACTGCGTGGGGGGAGGTTGGGACAGTGACTGTGTCAGGGAGAGGTTGTGACAGTGACTGTGTGGGGGTGTTTGGGATAGTGACTGTGTCGGGGAGAGGTTGGGACAGTGACGGTGTGTCAGGGGGAGGTTGGGACAGTGACTGTGTCCGGGAGAGGTTGTGACAGTGACTGTGTGTCAGGGAGAGGTTGTGACAGAGACTGCGTGGGGAGAATTTGTGACAGTGACTGTGTGGGGAGAGTTTGTGACAGTGACTGTGTGTAGGGGTAGGTTGTGACAGTGACTGTGTGTGGGGGGAGGTTGTGACAGTGTCTGTGTGTGGGGAGAGGTGGTGACAGTGACTGTGTGGGGGGAGGTTGGGACAGTGACTGTGTGTCGGGGAGATCTTGGGACAGTGACTGTGTCGGCAAAGGTTGGGACAGTGACTGTGTGTGGGGAGAGTTTGGGATAGTGACTCTGTGGGGAGAGGTTGGGACAGTGACTGTGTCAGGGAGAAATTGGGACAGTGACTGCATGGGGGTAGGTTGGGACAGTGACTGTGTGGGGGGAGGTTGGGACAGTGACTGTGTGTCGGGGAGATCTTGGGACAGTGACTGTGTCGGGGAAAGGTTGGGACAGTGACTGTGTGTGGGGAGAGGTTGGGATAGTGACTCTGTGGGGAGAGGTTGGGACAGTGACTGTGTGGGGGGAGGTTGGGACAGTGACAGTGTGTTGGGGAGTTCTTGGGACAGTGACTGTGTGTGGGGAGAGGTTGGGACAGTGACTATGTGGGGAGAGGTTGTGACAGTGACTGTGTGGAGAGAGGTTCGGACAGTGACTGTGTCAGGGTGAGGTTGTGACAGTGACTGTGTGGGGAGAGGTTGTGACAGAGACTGTGTCGGGGAGAGCTTGGGACAGTGATGGTGTGTCGGGGAGAGGTTGGGACAGTGACTGTGTCGGGGAGAGGTTGTGACAGTGACTGCGTGGGGGGAGGTTGGGACAGTGACTGTGTCAGGGAGAGGTTGTGACAGTGACTGTGTGGGGGTGTTTGGGATAGTGACTGTGTCGGGGAGAGGTTGGGACAGTGACGGTGTGTCAGGGGGAGGTTGGGACAGTGACTGTGTCCGGGAGAGGTTGTGACAGTGACTGTGTGTCAGGGAGAGGTTGGGTCAGTGACTGTGTGGGGAGAGTTTGTGACAGTGATTGTGTGGTGGTTGGTTGGGACAGTGACTGTGTGGGGAGAGTCCGTGGCAGTGACTGTGTGCAGAGAGGTTGTGACAGTGATTGTGTCGGGGAGAGGTTGGGACAGTGACTGTGTGCAGAGAGGTTGTGACAGTGATTGTGTCGGGGAGAGGTTGGGACAGTGACTGTGTCGGGGAGAGGTTGTGACACAGTGACTGTGTCGGGGAGACGTTGGGACAGTGACTGTGTTGGGGAGAGGTTGGGACAGTGACAGTGTTGGGGAGAGGTTCGGACAGTGACTCTGTGTGGGGAAAAGTTGGGACAGTGACTGTGTGGGGAGACATTGGGACAGTGACTGTGTGTCGTGGGGAGACGTTGGGACAGTGACTGTGTGGGGAGACATTGGGGCAGTGACTGTGTGGGGAGTGTTTGGGACAGTGACTGTGTCGGGGAGAGGTTGGGTCACTGACTGTGTGGGGAGACGATGGGACAGTGACTGCGTGGGGAGAGGTTGGGACAGTGACTGTATAAGGAGAGCTTGGGACAGAGACGTTGTATCAGGGAGAGGTTGGGACAGTGACGGTGTCGGGGAGAGGTTGTTACAGTGACTGTGTGTCAGGGGGAGGTTGGGACAGTGACTGTGTGGTGGGAGGTGCGTACAGTGACTGTGCGGGGAGAGTTTCGGACAGTGACTGTGTCAGGGAGAGGTTGTGACAGTGACTGTGCGGGGGCAGTTTGGGACAGTGACTGTGCGGGGGGAGGTTGGGACAGTGACTGTGTGGGGAGAGGTTGTGACAGTGCTTGTGTCAGGGAAAGGTTGGTACAGTGACTGTGTCGGGGAGAGGTTGTGACACAGTGACTGTGTCGGGGAGACGTTGTGACAGTGACTGTGTTGGGGAGAGGTTGTGACAGTGACTGTGTTGGGGAGAGGTTGGGTCAGTGACTGTGTGAGGAGACGTTGGGACAGTGACGGTGTCGGGGAGAGGTTGAGACAGTGACTGTGTGGGGAGACTTTGGGGCAGTGACTGTGTGGGGAGAGGTTGTGACAGTGACTGTGTGGGGAGAGGTTGTGACAGTGACTGTGTCGGGGAGAGCTTGGGACAGTGACGGTGTGTCGGGGAGAGTTTGGGACAGTGACTGTGTCAGGGAGAGGTTGTGACCGTGACTGTGCGGGGAGAGTTTGGGACAGTGACTGTGTCAGGGAGAGGTTGTGACAGTGACTGTGTGGGGGTGTTTGGGACAGTGACGCTGTGTCAGGGAGAGGTTGGGACAGTGGCTGTGTCGGGGAGAGCTTGGGACAGAGACGGTGTGTCAGGGAGAGGTTGGGACAGTGACTGTGTCGGGGAGAGGTTGGAACAGTGACTGTGTCGGGGAGAGGTTGTGACAGTGACTGTGCAGGGGGAGGTTGGGACAGTGACTGTGCAGGGAGAGTTTGGGACAGTGACTGTGTCAGGGAGAGGTTGGAACAGTGACTGTGTCGGGGAGAGGTTGTTACAGTGACTGTGTGGGGGGAGATTGTGACTGAGACTGGGGCGAGTTTGTGACAGTGACTGTGTGGGGAAACGTTGGGCCAGTGACTGTGTGGGGAGACATTGGGGCAGTGACTGTGTGGGGGGAAGTTGTGACAGTGACTGTGGGGGGAGGTTGGGACAGTGACTGTGTGTGGGAGATCTTGGGACAGTGACTGTGTCGGGGAAAGGTTGGGACAGTGACTGTGTGTGGGGAGAGGTTGGGATAGTGACTCTGTGGGGAGAGGTTGGGATAGTGACTCTGTGGGGAGAGGTTGGGACAGTGACTGTGTGGGGGGAGGTTGGGACAGTGACAGTGTGTTGGGGAGTTCTTGGGACAGTGACTGTGTGTGGGGAGAGGTTGGGACAGTGACTATGTGGGGAGAGGTTGTGACAGTGACTGTGTGGAGAGAGGTTCGGACAGTGACTGTGTCAGGGTGAGGTTGTGACAGTGACTGTGTGGGGAGAGGTTGTGACAGAGACTGTGTCGGGGAGAGCTTGGGACAGTGATGGTGTGTCGGGGAGAGGTTGGGACAGTGACTGTGTCGGGGAGAGGTTGTGACAGTGACTGCGTGGGGGGAGGTTGGGACAGTGACTGTGTCAGGGAGAGGTTGTGACAGTGACTGTGTGGGGGTGTTTGGGATAGTGACTGTGTCGGGGAGAGGTTGGGACAGTGACGGTGTGTCAGGGGGAGGTTGGGACAGTGACTGTGTCCGGGAGAGGTTGTGACAGTGACTGTGTGTCAGGGAGAGGTTGTGACAGAGACTGCGTGGGGAGAATTTGTGACAGTGACTGTGTGGGGAGAGTTTGTGACAGTGACTGTGTGTAGGGGTAGGTTGTGACAGTGACTGTGTGTGGGGGGAGGTTGTGACAGTGTCTGTGTGTGGGGAGAGGTGGTGACAGTGACTGTGTGGGGGGAGGTTGGGACAGTGACTGTGTGTCGGGGAGATCTTGGGACAGTGACTGTGTCGGCAAAGGTTGGGACAGTGACTGTGTGTGGGGAGAGTTTGGGATAGTGACTCTGTGGGGAGAGGTTGGGACAGTGACTGTGTCAGGGAGAAATTGGGACAGTGACTGCATGGGGGTAGGTTGGGACAGTGACTGTGTGGGGGGAGGTTGGGACAGTGACTGTGTGTCGGGGAGATCTTGGGACAGTGACTGTGTCGGGGAAAGGTTGGGACAGTGACTGTGTGTGGGGAGAGGTTGGGATAGTGACTCTGTGGGGAGAGGTTGGGACAGTGACTGTGTGGGGGGAGGTTGGGACAGTGACAGTGTGTTGGGGAGTTCTTGGGACAGTGACTGTGTGTGGGGAGAGGTTGGGACAGTGACTATGTGGGGAGAGGTTGTGACAGTGACTGTGTGGAGAGAGGTTCGGACAGTGACTGTGTCAGGGTGAGGTTGTGACAGTGACTGTGTGGGGAGAGGTTGTGACAGAGACTGTGTCGGGGAGAGCTTGGGACAGTGATGGTGTGTCGGGGAGAGGTTGGGACAGTGACTGTGTCGGGGAGAGGTTGTGACAGTGACTGCGTGGGGGGAGGTTGGGACAGTGACTGTGTCAGGGAGAGGTTGTGACAGTGACTGTGTGGGGGTGTTTGGGATAGTGACTGTGTCGGGGAGAGGTTGGGACAGTGACGGTGTGTCAGGGGGAGGTTGGGACAGTGACTGTGTCCGGGAGAGGTTGTGACAGTGACTGTGTGTCAGGGAGAGGTTGTGACAGAGACTGCGTGGGGAGAATTTGTGACAGTGACTGTGTGGGGAGAGTTTGTGACAGTGACTGTGTGTAGGGGTAGGTTGTGACAGTGACTGTGTGTGGGGGGAGGTTGTGACAGTGTCTGTGTGTGGGGAGAGGTGGTGACAGTGACTGTGTGGGGGGAGGTTGGGACAGTGACTGTGTGTCGGGGAGATCTTGGGACAGTGACTGTGTCGGCAAAGGTTGGGACAGTGACTGTGTGTGGGGAGAGTTTGGGATAGTGACTCTGTGGGGAGAGGTTGGGACAGTGACTGTGTCAGGGAGAAATTGGGACAGTGACTGCATGGGGGTAGGTTGGGACAGTGACTGTGTGGGGGGAGGTTGGGACAGTGACTGTGTGTCGGGGAGATCTTGGGACAGTGACTGTGTCGGGGAAAGGTTGGGACAGTGACTGTGTGTGGGGAGAGGTTGGGATAGTGACTCTGTGGGGAGAGTTTGGGTCAGTGACTCTGTGGGAAGAGTTTGGGACAGTGACTGCGTGGGGAGAAGTTGAGAGAGTGACTGCGTGGGGAGAGGTTGGGATAGTGTCTCTGTGGGGAGAGTTTGCGACAGTGACTGTGTGGGGAGAGGTTGTGACAGTAACTGTATCTGGGAGAGGTTGGGACAGTGACTGTGTGGGGAGAGCTTTGGACAGTGACGGTGTGGGGGGAGGTTGGGACAGTGACAGTGTGTTGGGGAGATCTTGGGACAGTGACTGTGTGTGGGGAGAGGTTGGGATAGTGACTGTGGGGAGAGGTTGGGACAGTGACTATGTGGGGAGAGTTTGGGACAGTGACTCTGCGGGGAGAGTTTGGGACAGTGACTGTGTGGGGGGAGGTTGGGACAGTGACTGTGCGGGGAGAGTTTGGGACAGTTACTGTGTCAGGGAGAAGTTGTGACAGTGACTGTGTGGGGGGAGTTTGTGACAGTGACTGTGTGTGGAGAGGTTGGGACAGTGACTGTGTTGGGGAGTGGTAGGGACAGTGACTGTGTGGGGAGTGGTTGTGACATTGACAGTGTTGGGGAGAGGTTCGGACAGTGACTGTGTGTGGGAAGTAGTTGGGACAGTGACTGTGTGGGGAGACGTTGGGACAGTGACTGTGTCAGGGAGAGGTTGGGTCAGTGACTGGGGAGACTTTGGGAAAGTGACTGTGTGGGGAGACGTTGGGACAGTGTCTGTGTCGGGGAGACATTGGGACTGCGAATGTGTGTCGTGGGGAGACGTTAGGCCAGTGACTCTGTGGGGAGAAATTGGGGCAGTGACTGTGTGGGGAGAGGTTGCGACAGTGACTGTGTGGGGAGAGTTTGGGACAGTGACTGTGTCGGGGAGAGGTTGGGTCAGTGACTGTGTGGGGAGAGTTTGTGACAGTGATTGTGTGGTGGTTGGTTGGGACAGTGACTGTGTGGGGAGAGTCCGTGGCAGTGACTGTGTGCAGAGAGGTTGTGACAGTGATTGTGTCGGGGAGAGGTTGGGACAGTGACTGTGTGCAGAGAGGTTGTGACAGTGATTGTGTCGGGGAGAGGTTGGGACAGTGACTGTGTCGGGGAGAGGTTGTGACACAGTGACTGTGTCGGGGAGACGTTGGGACAGTGACTGTGTTGGGGAGAGGTTGGGACAGTGACAGTGTTGGGGAGAGGTTCGGACAGTGACTCTGTGTGGGGAAAAGTTGGGACAGTGACTGTGTGGGGAGACATTGGGACAGTGACTGTGTGTCGTGGGGAGACGTTGGGACAGTGACTGTGTGGGGAGACATTGGGGCAGTGACTGTGTGGGGAGTGTTTGGGACAGTGACTGTGTCGGGGAGAGGTTGGGTCACTGACTGTGTGGGGAGACGATGGGACAGTGACTGCGTGGGGAGAGGTTGGGACAGTGACTGTATAAGGAGAGCTTGGGACAGAGACGTTGTATCAGGGAGAGGTTGGGACAGTGACGGTGTCGGGGAGAGGTTGTTACAGTGACTGTGTGTCAGGGGGAGGTTGGGACAGTGACTGTGTGGTGGGAGGTGCGTACAGTGACTGTGCGGGGAGAGTTTCGGACAGTGACTGTGTCAGGGAGAGGTTGTGACAGAGACTGTGCGGGGGCAGTTTGGGACAGTGACTGTGCGGGGGGAGGTTGGGACAGTGACTGTGTGGGGAGAGGTTGTGACAGTGCTTGTGTCAGGGAAAGGTTGGTACAGTGACTGTGTCGGGGAGAGGTTGTGACACAGTGACTGTGTCGGGGAGACGTTGTGACAGTGACTGTGTTGGGGAGAGGTTGTGACAGTGACTGTGTTGGGGAGAGGTTGGGACAGTGACTGTGTTGGGGAGACGTTCGGACAGTGACTGTGTGGGGAGAAGTTGGGACAGTGACTGTGTGGGGAGACGTTGGGACAGTGACTGTGTCCGGGAGAGGATGAAACACTGACTGTGTCGGGAAGACGTTGGGACAGTGACTGTGGGGAGAGTTTGGGACAGTGACTGTGTCGGGAAGAGGTTGGGTCAGTGACTGGGGAGACTTTGGGACAGTGACTGTGTGGGGAGACATTGGGACAGTGACTGTGTAGGGGAGAGGTTGTGACAGTGACTGTGCATGGGGAGAGGTTGGGTAAGTGACTGTGTGGAGAGAGGTTGGGACAGTGTCTGTGTCGGGGAGAGTTTGGGACAGTGACGGTGTCGGGGAGACATTGGGACTGTGACTGTGTGTCATGGGGAGACGTTGGGACAGTGACTGTGTGGGGAGACATTGGGACAGTGACTGTGTGTCATGGGGAGACGTTGGGACAGTGACTGTGAGGAGACATTGGGACAGTGGCTGTGTGGGGAGAGTTTGGGACATTGACTGTGTCGGGGAGAGGTTGGGACAGTGACTGTGTATCGGGGAGAGGTTGGGACAGTGACTGTGGGGAGAGAGGTTGGGACAGTGATTCTGCGGGGAGAGGTTGGGACAGCGATTCTGCGGGGAGAGGTTGGGACAGTGACTGTGTCGGGGAGAGGTTGGGACAGTGACTGTGTATCGGGGAGAGGTTGGGACAGTGACTGTGGGGAGAGAGGTTGGGACAGTGATTCTGCGGGGAGAGGTTGGGACAGCGATTCTGCGGGGAGAGGTTGGGACAGTGACTGTGTCGGGGATAGGTTGGGACAGTGACGGTGTCGGGGAGACATTGGGACTGTGACTGCGTCGTGGGGAGACGTTAGCACAGTGACTGTGTGGGGAGACATTGGGACAGTGACTGTGTGTCGTGGGGAGACGTTGGGACAGTGACTGTGAGGAGACATAGGGACAGTGGCTATGTGGGGAGAGTTTGGGACATTGACTGTGTCGGGGAGAGGTTGGGTCAGTGACTGGGGAGACGTTGGGACAGTGACTGTGTGCGGGGAGGTTGGGACATTGACTGTGTAGGGGATAGGTTGGGACAGTGACGGTGTGTCAGGGAGAGGTTGGGACAGTGACTGTGTCCGGGAGAGGTTGTGACAGTGACTGTGTGTCAGGGAGAGGTTGTGACAGAGACTGCGTGGGGAGAGTTTGTGACAGTGACTGTGTGGGGAGAGTTTGTGACAGTGACTGTGTGTAGAGGGAGGTTGTGACAGTGACTGTGTGTGGGGGGAGGTTGGAACAGTGACTGTGTGTTGGGGAGATCTTGGGACAGTGACTGTGTCGGCAAAGGTTGGGACAGTGACTGTGTGCGGGGAGGTTGGGACATTGACTGTGTAGGGGATAGGTTGGGACAGTGACGGTGTGTCAGGGAGAGGTTGGGACAGTGACTGTGTCCGGGAGAGGTTGTGACAGTGACTGTGTGTCAGGGAGAGGTTGTGACAGAGACTGCGTGGGGAGAGTTTGTGACAGTGACTGTGTGGGGGGAGGTTGGGACAGTGACTGTGTGTCGGGGAGATCTTGGGACAGTGACTGTGTCGGGGAAAGGTTGGGACAGTGACTGTGTGTGGGGAGAGGTTGGGATAGTGACTCTGTGGGGAGAGTTTGGGTCAGTGACTCTGTGGGAAGAGTTTGGGACAGTGACTGCGTGGGGAGAAGTTGAGAGAGTGACTGCGTGGGGAGAGGTTGGGATAGTGTCTCTGTGGGGAGAGTTTGCGACAGTGACTGTGTGGGGAGAGGTTGTGACAGTAACTGTATCTGGGAGAGGTTGGGACAGTGACTGTGTGGGGAGAGCTTTGGACAGTGACGGTGTGGGGGGAGGTTGGGACAGTGACAGTGTGTTGGGGAGATCTTGGGACAGTGACTGTGTGTGGGGAGAGGTTGGGATAGTGACTGTGGGGAGAGGTTGGGACAGTGACTATGTGGGGAGAGTTTGGGACAGTGACTCTGCGGGGAGAGTTTGGGACAGTGACTGTGTGGGGGGAGGTTGGGACAGTGACTGTGCGGGGAGAGTTTGGGACAGTTACTGTGTCAGGGAGAAGTTGTGACAGTGACTGTGTGGGGGGAGTTTGTGACAGTGACTGTGTGTGGAGAGGTTGGGACAGTGACTGTGTTGGGGAGTGGTAGGGACAGTGACTGTGTGGGGAGTGGTTGTGACATTGACAGTGTTGGGGAGAGGTTCGGACAGTGACTGTGTGTGGGAAGTAGTTGGGACAGTGACTGTGTGGGGAGACGTTGGGACAGTGACTGTGTCAGGGAGAGGTTGGGTCAGTGACTGGGGAGACTTTGGGAAAGTGACTGTGTGGGGAGACGTTGGGACAGTGTCTGTGTCGGGGAGACATTGGGACTGCGAATGTGTGTCGTGGGGAGACGTTAGGCCAGTGACTCTGTGGGGAGAAATTGGGGCAGTGACTGTGTGGGGAGAGGTTGCGACAGTGACTGTGTGGGGAGAGTTTGGGACAGTGACTGTGTCGGGGAGAGGTTGGGTCAGTGACTGTGTGGGGAGAGTTTGTGACAGTGATTGTGTGGTGGTTGGTTGGGACAGTGACTGTGTGGGGAGAGTCCGTGGCAGTGACTGTGTGCAGAGAGGTTGTGACAGTGATTGTGTCGGGGAGAGGTTGGGACAGTGACTGTGTGCAGAGAGGTTGTGACAGTGATTGTGTCGGGGAGAGGTTGGGACAGTGACTGTGTCGGGGAGAGGTTGTGACACAGTGACTGTGTCGGGGAGACGTTGGGACAGTGACTGTGTTGGGGAGAGGTTGGGACAGTGACAGTGTTGGGGAGAGGTTCGGACAGTGACTCTGTGTGGGGAAAAGTTGGGACAGTGACTGTGTGGGGAGACATTGGGACAGTGACTGTGTGTCGTGGGGAGACGTTGGGACAGTGACTGTGTGGGGAGACATTGGGGCAGTGACTGTGTGGGGAGTGTTTGGGACAGTGACTGTGTCGGGGAGAGGTTGGGTCACTGACTGTGTGGGGAGACGATGGGACAGTGACTGCGTGGGGAGAGGTTGGGACAGTGACTGTATAAGGAGAGCTTGGGACAGAGACGTTGTATCAGGGAGAGGTTGGGACAGTGACGGTGTCGGGGAGAGGTTGTTACAGTGACTGTGTGTCAGGGGGAGGTTGGGACAGTGACTGTGTGGTGGGAGGTGCGTACAGTGACTGTGCGGGGAGAGTTTCGGACAGTGACTGTGTCAGGGAGAGGTTGTGACAGAGACTGTGCGGGGGCAGTTTGGGACAGTGACTGTGCGGGGGGAGGTTGGGACAGTGACTGTGTGGGGAGAGGTTGTGACAGTGCTTGTGTCAGGGAAAGGTTGGTACAGTGACTGTGTCGGGGAGAGGTTGTGACACAGTGACTGTGTCGGGGAGACGTTGTGACAGTGACTGTGTTGGGGAGAGGTTGTGACAGTGACTGTGTTGGGGAGAGGTTGGGACAGTGACTGTGTTGGGGAGACGTTCGGACAGTGACTGTGTGGGGAGAAGTTGGGACAGTGACTGTGTGGGGAGACGTTGGGACAGTGACTGTGTCCGGGAGAGGATGAAACACTGACTGTGTCGGGAAGACGTTGGGACAGTGACTGTGGGGAGAGTTTGGGACAGTGACTGTGTCGGGAAGAGGTTGGGTCAGTGACTGGGGAGACTTTGGGACAGTGACTGTGTGGGGAGACATTGGGACAGTGACTGTGTAGGGGAGAGGTTGTGACAGTGACTGTGCATGGGGAGAGGTTGGGTAAGTGACTGTGTGGAGAGAGGTTGGGACAGTGTCTGTGTCGGGGAGAGTTTGGGACAGTGACGGTGTCGGGGAGACATTGGGACTGTGACTGTGTGTCATGGGGAGACGTTGGGACAGTGACTGTGTGGGGAGACATTGGGACAGTGACTGTGTGTCATGGGGAGACGTTGGGACAGTGACTGTGAGGAGACATTGGGACAGTGGCTGTGTGGGGAGAGTTTGGGACATTGACTGTGTCGGGGAGAGGTTGGGACAGTGACTGTGTATCGGGGAGAGGTTGGGACAGTGACTGTGGGGAGAGAGGTTGGGACAGTGATTCTGCGGGGAGAGGTTGGGACAGCGATTCTGCGGGGAGAGGTTGGGACAGTGACTGTGTCGGGGAGAGGTTGGGACAGTGACTGTGTATCGGGGAGAGGTTGGGACAGTGACTGTGGGGAGAGAGGTTGGGACAGTGATTCTGCGGGGAGAGGTTGGGACAGCGATTCTGCGGGGAGAGGTTGGGACAGTGACTGTGTCGGGGATAGGTTGGGACAGTGACGGTGTCGGGGAGACATTGGGACTGTGACTGCGTCGTGGGGAGACGTTAGCACAGTGACTGTGTGGGGAGACATTGGGACAGTGACTGTGTGTCGTGGGGAGACGTTGGGACAGTGACTGTGAGGAGACATAGGGACAGTGGCTATGTGGGGAGAGTTTGGGACATTGACTGTGTCGGGGAGAGGTTGGGTCAGTGACTGGGGAGACGTTGGGACAGTGACTGTGTGCGGGGAGGTTGGGACATTGACTGTGTAGGGGATAGGTTGGGACAGTGACGGTGTGTCAGGGAGAGGTTGGGACAGTGACTGTGTCCGGGAGAGGTTGTGACAGTGACTGTGTGTCAGGGAGAGGTTGTGACAGAGACTGCGTGGGGAGAGTTTGTGACAGTGACTGTGTGGGGAGAGTTTGTGACAGTGACTGTGTGTAGAGGGAGGTTGTGACAGTGACTGTGTGTGGGGGGAGGTTGGAACAGTGACTGTGTGTTGGGGAGATCTTGGGACAGTGACTGTGTCGGCAAAGGTTGGGACAGTGACTGTGTGCGGGGAGGTTGGGACATTGACTGTGTAGGGGATAGGTTGGGACAGTGACGGTGTGTCAGGGAGAGGTTGGGACAGTGACTGTGTCCGGGAGAGGTTGTGACAGTGACTGTGTGTCAGGGAGAGGTTGTGACAGAGACTGCGTGGGGAGAGTTTGTGACAGTGACTGTGTGGGGAGAGTTTGTGACAGTGACTGTGTGTAGAGGGAGGTTGTGACAGTGACTGTGTGTGGGGGGAGGTTGGAACAGTGACTGTGTGTCGGGGAGATCTTGGGACAGTGACTGTGTCGGCAAAGGTGGGGACAGTGACTGTGTGTGGGGAGAGGTTGGGATAGTGACTCTGTGGGGAGAGGTTGGGACAGTGACTGTATGGGGGTAGGTTGGGACAGTGACTGTGTGGGGGGAGGTTGGGACAGTGACTGTGTGTCGGGGAGATCTTGGGACAGTGACTGTGTCGGGGAAAGGTTGGGACAGTGACTGTGTGTGGGGAGAGGTTGGGATAGTGACTCTGTGGGGAGGGTTGGGTACAGTGACTCTGTGGGAAGAGTTTGTGACAGTGACTGCGTGGGGAGAAGTTGGGAGAGTGACTGTGTGGGGAGACATTGGGGCAGTGACTGTGTGGGGGGAAGTTGTGACAGTGACTGTGGGGGGAGGTTGGGACAGTGACTGTGTGTGGGAGATCTTGGGACAGTGACTGTGTCGGGGAAAGGTTGGGACAGTGACTGTGTGTGGGGAGAGGTTGGGATAGTGACTCTGTGGGGAGAGGTTGGGATAGTGACTCTGTGGGGAGAGGTTGGGACAGTGACTGTGTGGGGGGAGGTTGGGACAGTGACAGTGTGTTGGGGAGTTCTTGGGACAGTGACTGTGTGTGGGGAGAGGTTGGGACAGTGACTATGTGGGGAGAGGTTGTGACAGTGACTGTGTGGAGAGAGGTTCGGACAGTGACTGTGTCAGGGTGAGGTTGTGACAGTGACTGTGCGGGGAGAGGTTGTGACAGAGACTGTGTCGGGGAGAGCTTGGGACAGTGATGGTGTGTCGGGGAGAGGTTGGGACAGTGACTGTGTCGGGGAGAGGTTGTGACAGTGACTGCGTGGGGGGAGGTTGGGACAGTGACTGTGTCAGGGAGAGGTTGTGACAGTGACTGTGTGGGGGTGTTTGGGATAGTGACTGTGTCGGGGAGAGGTTGGGACAGTGACGGTGTGTCAGGGGGAGGTTGGGACAGTGACTGTGTCCGGGAGAGGTTGTGACAGTGACTGTGTGTCAGGGAGAGGTTGTGACAGAGACTGCGTGGGGAGAATTTGTGACAGTGACTGTGTGGGGAGAGTTTGTGACAGTGACTGTGTGTAGGGGTAGGTTGTGACAGTGACTGTGTGTGGGGGGAGGTTGTGACAGTGTCTGTGTGTGGGGAGAGGTGGTGACAGTGACTGTGTGGGGGGAGGTTGGGACAGTGACTGTGTGTCGGGGAGATCTTGGGACAGTGACTGTGTCGGCAAAGGTTGGGACAGTGACTGTGTGTGGGGAGAGTTTGGGATAGTGACTCTGTGGGGAGAGGTTGGGACAGTGACTGTGTCAGGGAGAAATTGGGACAGTGACTGCATGGGGGTAGGTTGGGACAGTGACTGTGTGGGGGGAGGTTGGGACAGTGACTGTGTGTCGGGGAGATCTTGGGACAGTGACTGTGTCGGGGAAAGGTTGGGACAGTGACTGTGTGTGGGGAGAGGTTGGGATAGTGACTCTGTGGGGAGAGTTTGGGTCAGTGACTCTGTGGGAAGAGTTTGGGACAGTGACTGCGTGGGGAGAAGTTGAGAGAGTGACTGCGTGGGGAGAGGTTGGGATAGTGTCTCTGTGGGGAGAGTTTGCGACAGTGACTGTGTGGGGAGAGGTTGTGACAGTAACTGTATCTGGGAGAGGTTGGGACAGTGACTGTGTGGGGAGAGCTTTGGACAGTGACGGTGTGGGGGGAGGTTGGGACAGTGACAGTGTGTTGGGGAGATCTTGGGACAGTGACTGTGTGTGGGGAGAGGTTGGGATAGTGACTGTGGGGAGAGGTTGGGACAGTGACTATGTGGGGAGAGTTTGGGACAGTGACTCTGCGGGGAGAGTTTGGGACAGTGACTGTGTGGGGGGAGGTTGGGACAGTGACTGTGCGGGGAGAGTTTGGGACAGTTACTGTGTCAGGGAGAAGTTGTGACAGTGACTGTGTGGGGGGAGTTTGTGACAGTGACTGTGTGTGGAGAGGTTGGGACAGTGACTGTGTTGGGGAGTGGTAGGGACAGTGACTGTGTGGGGAGTGGTTGTGACATTGACAGTGTTGGGGAGAGGTTCGGACAGTGACTGTGTGTGGGAAGTAGTTGGGACAGTGACTGTGTGGGGAGACGTTGGGACAGTGACTGTGTCAGGGAGAGGTTGGGTCAGTGACTGGGGAGACTTTGGGAAAGTGACTGTGTGGGGAGACGTTGGGACAGTGTCTGTGTCGGGGAGACATTGGGACTGCGACTGTGTGTCGTGGGGAGACGTTAGGCCAGTGACTCTGTGGGGAGAAATTGGGGCAGTGACTGTGTGGGGAGAGGTTGCGACAGTGACTGTGTGGGGAGAGTTTGGGACAGTGACTGTGTCGGGGAGAGGTTGGGTCAGTGACTGTGTGGGGAGAGTTTGTGACAGTGATTGTGTGGTGGTTGGTTGGGACAGTGACTGTGTGGGGAGAGTCCGTGGCAGTGACTGTGTGCAGAGAGGTTGTGACAGTGATTGTGTCGGGGAGAGGTTGGGACAGTGACTGTGTGCAGAGAGGTTGTGACAGTGATTGTGTCGGGGAGAGGTTGGGACAGTGACTGTGTCGGGGAGAGGTTGTGACACAGTGACTGTGTCGGGGAGACGTTGGGACAGTGACTGTGTTGGGGAGAGGTTGGGACAGTGACAGTGTTGGGGAGAGGTTCGGACAGTGACTCTGTGTGGGGAAAAGTTGGGACAGTGACTGTGTGGGGAGACATTGGGACAGTGACTGTGTGTCGTGGGGAGACGTTGGGACAGTGACTGTGTGGGGAGACATTGGGGCAGTGACTGTGTGGGGAGTGTTTGGGACAGTGACTGTGTCGGGGAGAGGTTGGGTCACTGACTGTGTGGGGAGACGATGGGACAGTGACTGCGTGGGGAGAGGTTGGGACAGTGACTGTATAAGGAGAGCTTGGGACAGAGACGTTGTATCAGGGAGAGGTTGGGACAGTGACGGTGTCGGGGAGAGGTTGTTACAGTGACTGTGTGTCAGGGGGAGGTTGGGACAGTGACTGTGTGGTGGGAGGTGCGTACAGTGACTGTGCGGGGAGAGTTTCGGACAGTGACTGTGTCAGGGAGAGGTTGTGACAGAGACTGTGCGGGGGCAGTTTGGGACAGTGACTGTGCGGGGGGAGGTTGGGACAGTGACTGTGTGGGGAGAGGTTGTGACAGTGCTTGTGTCAGGGAAAGGTTGGTACAGTGACTGTGTCGGGGAGAGGTTGTGACACAGTGACTGTGTCGGGGAGACGTTGTGACAGTGACTGTGTTGGGGAGAGGTTGTGACAGTGACTGTGTTGGGGAGAGGTTGGGACAGTGACTGTGTTGGGGAGACGTTCGGACAGTGACTGTGTGGGGAGAAGTTGGGACAGTGACTGTGTGGGGAGACGTTGGGACAGTGACTGTGTCCGGGAGAGGATGAAACACTGACTGTGTCGGGAAGACGTTGGGACAGTGACTGTGGGGAGAGTTTGGGACAGTGACTGTGTCGGGAAGAGGTTGGGTCAGTGACTGGGGAGACTTTGGGACAGTGACTGTGTGGGGAGACATTGGGACAGTGACTGTGTAGGGGAGAGGTTGTGACAGTGACTGTGCATGGGGAGAGGTTGGGTAAGTGACTGTGTGGAGAGAGGTTGGGACAGTGTCTGTGTCGGGGAGAGTTTGGGACAGTGACGGTGTCGGGGAGACATTGGGACTGTGACTGTGTGTCATGGGGAGACGTTGGGACAGTGACTGTGTGGGGAGACATTGGGACAGTGACTGTGTGTCATGGGGAGACGTTGGGACAGTGACTGTGAGGAGACATTGGGACAGTGGCTGTGTGGGGAGAGTTTGGGACATTGACTGTGTCGGGGAGAGGTTGGGACAGTGACTGTGTATCGGGGAGAGGTTGGGACAGTGACTGTGGGGAGAGAGGTTGGGACAGTGATTCTGCGGGGAGAGGTTGGGACAGCGATTCTGCGGGGAGAGGTTGGGACAGTGACTGTGTCGGGGAGAGGTTGGGACAGTGACTGTGTATCGGGGAGAGGTTGGGACAGTGACTGTGGGGAGAGAGGTTGGGACAGTGATTCTGCGGGGAGAGGTTGGGACAGCGATTCTGCGGGGAGAGGTTGGGACAGTGACTGTGTCGGGGATAGGTTGGGACAGTGACGGTGTCGGGGAGACATTGGGACTGTGACTGCGTCGTGGGGAGACGTTAGCACAGTGACTGTGTGGGGAGACATTGGGACAGTGACTGTGTGTCGTGGGGAGACGTTGGGACAGTGACTGTGAGGAGACATAGGGACAGTGGCTATGTGGGGAGAGTTTGGGACATTGACTGTGTCGGGGAGAGGTTGGGTCAGTGACTGGGGAGACGTTGGGACAGTGACTGTGTGCGGGGAGGTTGGGACATTGACTGTGTAGGGGATAGGTTGGGACAGTGACGGTGTGTCAGGGAGAGGTTGGGACAGTGACTGTGTCCGGGAGAGGTTGTGACAGTGACTGTGTGTCAGGGAGAGGTTGTGACAGAGACTGCGTGGGGAGAGTTTGTGACAGTGACTGTGTGGGGAGAGTTTGTGACAGTGACTGTGTGTAGAGGGAGGTTGTGACAGTGACTGTGTGTGGGGGGAGGTTGGAACAGTGACTGTGTGTTGGGGAGATCTTGGGACAGTGACTGTGTCGGCAAAGGTTGGGACAGTGACTGTGTGCGGGGAGGTTGGGACATTGACTGTGTAGGGGATAGGTTGGGACAGTGACGGTGTGTCAGGGAGAGGTTGGGACAGTGACTGTGTCCGGGAGAGGTTGTGACAGTGACTGTGTGTCAGGGAGAGGTTGTGACAGAGACTGCGTGGGGAGAGTTTGTGACAGTGACTGTGTGGGGAGAGTTTGTGACAGTGACTGTGTGTAGAGGGAGGTTGTGACAGTGACTGTGTGTGGGGGGAGGTTGGAACAGTGACTGTGTGTCGGGGAGATCTTGGGACAGTGACTGTGTCGGCAAAGGTGGGGACAGTGACTGTGTGTGGGGAGAGGTTGGGATAGTGACTCTGTGGGGAGAGGTTGGGACAGTGACTGTATGGGGGTAGGTTGGGACAGTGACTGTGTGGGGGGAGGTTGGGACAGTGACTGTGTGTCGGGGAGATCTTGGGACAGTGACTGTGTCGGGGAAAGGTTGGGACAGTGACTGTGTGTGGGGAGAGGTTGGGATAGTGACTCTGTGGGGAGGGTTGGGTACAGTGACTCTGTGGGAAGAGTTTGGGACAGTGACTGCGTGGGGAGAAGTTGGGAGAGTGACTGCGTGGGGAGAGGTTGGGATAGTGTCTCTGTGGGGAGAGTTTGCGACAGTGACTGTGTGGGGAGAGGTTGTGACAGTAACTGTATCTGGGAGAGGTTGGGACAGTGACTGTGTGGGGAGAGCTTTGGACAGTGATGGTGTGTCAGGGAGAGATTGGGACAGTGACTGTGTCGGGGAGAGGTTGGGACAGTGACGGTGTATCAGGGAGAGGTTATGACAGTGACTGTGTCGGGGAGAGGTTGGGTCAGTGACTGTGTCGGGGATAGGTTGGGACAGTGACTGTGCGAGGGGAGGTTGGGACAGTGACTGTGTGGGGAGAAGTTGGGACAGTGACTGTGTGTCGGGGAGATCTTGGGACAGTGACTGTGTCGGGAAAGGTTGTGACAGTGACTGTGTCGGGGAGAGGTTGGGACAGTGACTGTGTCGGGGAGAGGTTGGGTCAGTGACTGTGTGTCATGGGGAGAGGTTGTGACAGTGACTGTGTGGGGAGAGGTTGGGACAGTGACTGTGTGGGGAGAGGTTGTGACAGTGACTGTGTGGGGAGAGGTTGTGACAGTGACTGTGTCGGGAAAGGTTGTGACAGTGACTGTGTCGGGGAGAGGTTGGGACAGTGACTGTGTCGGGGAGAGGTTGGGTCAGTGACTGTGTGTCATGGGGAGAGGTTGTGACAGTGACTGTGTGGGGAGAGGTTGGGACAGTGACTGTGTGGGGAGAGGTTGTGACAGTGACTGTGTCGGGGAGAGGTTGGGACAGTGACTGTGTCGGGGAGAGGTTGGGTCAGTGACTGTGTGTCATGGGGAGAGGTTGTGACAGTGACTGTGTGGGGAGAGGTTGGGACAGTGACTGTGTGGGGAGAGGTTGGGACAGTGACTGTGTGGGGAGAGGTTGGGACAGTGACTGTGTGGGGAGAGGTTGTGACAGTGACTGTGTCGGGAAAGGTTGTGACAGTGACTGTGTCGGGGAGAGGTTGGGACAGTGACTGTGTCGGGGAGAGGTTGTGACACAGTGACTGTGTCGGGGAGACGTTGGGACAGTGACTGTGTTGGGGAGAGGTTGGGACAGTGACTGAGTTGGTGAGAGGTTGGGACATTGACTGTGTTGGGGAGAGGTTCGGACAGTGACTGTGTGGGGAGTAGTTGGGACAGTAACTGTGTGGGGAGAGGTTGGGACAGTGACTGTGTGGGGAGTCGTTGGGACAGTGACTGTGTCGGGGAGACGTTGGGTCAGTGACTGGGGAGACGTTGGGACAGTGACTGTGCATGGGCAGAGGTTGGGTAAGTGATTATGTGGAGAGAGTTTGGGACAGTGTCTGTGTCGGGGAGACGTTGGTACAGTGATTGTGTGGGGAGACGTTGGGACAGTGACTGTGTGGGGAGACTTTGGGACAGTGACTGTGTGTCGTGGGGAGACGTTGGGCCAGTGACTGTATGGGGAGACATTGGGGCAGTAAATGTATCGGGGAGAGGTTGGGTCAGTGACTGTGTGAGGAGACGTTGGGACAGTGACGGTGTCGGGGAGAGGTTGAGACAGTGACTTTGTGGGGAGAGCTTGGGACAGTGACTGTGTGGGGAGAGCTTGGGACAGTGACGGTGTGTCGGGGAGAGTTTGGGACAGTGACTGTGTCAGGGAGAGGTTGTGACCGTGACTGTGCGGGGAGAGTTTGGGACAGTGACTGTGTCAGGGAGAGGTTGTGACAGTGACTGTGTGGGGGTGTTTGGGACAGTGACGCTGTGTCAGGGAGAGGTTGGGACAGTGGCTGTGTCGGGGAGAGCTTGGGACAGAGACGGTGTGTCAGGGAGAGGTTGGGACAGAGACGGTGTGTCAGGGAGAGGTTGGGACTGTGTCAGGGAGAGCTTGGGACAGAGACGGTGTGTCAGGGAGAGGTTGGGACAGTGACTGTGCAGGGAGAGTTTGGGACAGTGACTGTGTCAGGGAGAGGTTGGAACAGTGACTGTGTCAGGGAGAGGTTGGGACAGTGACTGTGTCGGGGAGAGGTTGGAACAGTGACTGTGTCGGGGAGAGGTTGGAACAGTGACTGTGCAGGGAGAGTTTGGGACAGTGACTGTGTCAGGGAGAGGTTGGGACAGAGACGGTGTGTCAGGGAGAGGTTGGAACAGTGACTGTGTCGGGGAGAGGTTGTGACAGTGACTGTGCAGGGGGAGGTTGGGACAGTGACTGCGTCGGGGAGAGGTTGTGACAGTGACTGTGTCGGGAAGAGGTTGTGACAGTGACTGTGCAGGGGGAGGTTGGGACAGTGACTGTGCAGGGAGAGTTTGGGACAGTGACTGTGTCAGGGAGAGGTTGGGACAGTGACTGTGTCGGGGAGAGGTTGTGACAGTGACTGTGCAGGGGGAGGTTGGGACAGTGACTGTGCAGGGAGAGTTTGGGACAGTGACTGTGTCAGGGAGAGGTTGTGACAGTGACTGTGTCGGGAAGAGGTTGTGACAGTGACTGTGCAGGGGGAGGTTGGGACAGTGACTGTGCAGGGAGAGTTTGGGACAGTGACTGTGTCAGGGAGAGGTTGGGACAGTGACTGTGTCGGGGAGAGGTTGTGACAGTGACTGTGCAGGGGGAGGTTGGGACAGTGACTGCGTCGGGGAGAGGTTGTGACAGTGACTGTGCAGGGGGAGGTTGGGACAGTGACTGTGCAGGGAGAGTTTGGGACAGTGACTGTGTCAGGGAGAGGTTGGAACAGTGACTGTGTCGGGGAGAGGTTGTTACAGTGACTGTGTGGGGGGAGATTGTGACTGAGACTGGGGCGAGTTTGTGACAGTGACTGTGTGGGGAAACGTTGGGCCAGTGACTGTGTGGGGAGACATTGGGGCAGTGACTGTGTGGGGGGAAGTTGTGACAGTGACTGTGGTGGGAGGTTGGGATAGTGACTGTGTGGGGGGAGGTTGGGACAGTGACTGTGTGTGGGAGATCTTGGGACAGTGACTGTGTCGGGGAAAGGTTGGGACAGTGACTGTGTGTGGGGAGAGGTTGGGATAGTGACTCTGTGGGGAGAGGTTGGGATAGTGATTCTGTGGGGAGAGGTTGGGATAGTGACTCTGTGGGGAGAGGTTGGGACAGTGACTGTGTGGGGGGAGGTTGGGACAGTGACAGTGTGTTGGGGAGTTCTTGGGACAGTGACTGTGTGTGGGGAGAGGTTGGGACAGTGACTATGTGGGGAGAGGTTGTGACAGTGACTGTGTGGAGAGAGGTTCGGACAGTGACTGTGTCAGGGTGAGGTTGTGACAGTGACTGTGTGGGGAGAGGTTGTGACAGAGACTGTGTCGGGGAGAGCTTGGGACAGTGATGGTGTGTCGGGGAGAGGTTGGGACAGTGACTGTGTCGGGGAGAGGTTGTGACAGTGACTGCATGGGGGGAGGTTGGGACAGTGACTGTGTCAGGGAGAGGTTGTGACAGTGACTGTGTGGGGGTGTTTGGGACAGTGACTGTGTCAGGGAGAGGTTGTGACAGAGACTGCGTGGGGAGAGTTTGTGACAGTGACTGTGTGGGGAGAGTTTGTGACAGTGACTGTGTGTAGAGGGAGGTTGTGACAGTGACTGTGTGTGGGGGGAGGTTGGAACAGTGACTGTGTGTCGGGGAGATCTTGGGACAGTGACTGTGTCGGCAAAGGTGGGGACAGTGACTGTGTGTGGGGAGAGGTTGGGATAGTGACTCTGTGGGGAGAGGTTGGGACAGTGACTGTATGGGGGTAGGTTGGGACAGTGACTGTGTGGGGGGAGGTTGGGACAGTGACTGTGTGTCGGGGAGATCTTGGGACAGTGACTGTGTCGGGGAAAGGTTGGGACAGTGACTGTGTGTGGGGAGAGGTTGGGATAGTGACTCTGTGGGGAGGGTTGGGTACAGTGACTCTGTGGGAAGAGTTTGGGACAGTGACTGCGTGGGGAGAAGTTGGGAGAGTGACTGCGTGGGGAGAGGTTGGGATAGTGTCTCTGTGGGGAGAGTTTGCGACAGTGACTGTGTGGGGAGAGGTTGTGACAGTAACTGTATCTGGGAGAGGTTGGGACAGTGACTGTGTGGGGAGAGCTTTGGACAGTGACGGTGTGTCAGGGAGAGATTGGGACAGTGACTGTGTCGGGGAGAGGTTGGGACAGTGACGGTGTGTCAGGGAGAGGTTGTGACAGTAACTGTATCTGGGAGAGGTTGGGACAGTGACTGTGTGGGGAGAGCTTTGGACAGTGATGGTGTGTCAGGGAGAGATTGGGACAGTGACTGTGTCGGGGAGAGGTTGGGACAGTGACGGTGTATCAGGGAGAGGTTATGACAGTGACTGTGTCGGGGAGAGGTTGGGTCAGTGACTGTGTCGGGGATAGGTTGGGACAGTGACTGTGCGAGGGGAGGTTGGGACAGTGACTGTGTGGGGAGAGGTTGGGACAGTGACTGTGTGGGGAGAGGTTGGGACAGTGACTGTGTGGGGAGAGGTTGTGACAGTGACAGTGTCGGGAAAGGTTGTGACAGTGACTGTGTCGGGGAGAGGTTGGGACAGTGACTGTGTCGGGGAGAGGTTGGGTCAGTGACTGTGTGTCATGGGGAGAGGTTGTGACAGTGACTGTGTGGGGAGAGGTTGGGACAGTGACTGTGTGGGGAGAGGTTGTGACAGTGACTGTGTCGGGGAGAGGTTGGGACAGTGACTGTGTCGGGGAGAGGTTGGGTCAGTGACTGTGTGTCATGGGGAGAGGTTGTGACAGTGACTGTGTGGGGAGAGGTTGGGACAGTGACTGTGTGGGGAGAGGTTGGGACAGTGACTGTGTGGGGAGAGGTTGGGACAGTGACTGTGTGGGGAGAGGTTGTGACAGTGACTGTGTCGGGAAAGGTTGTGACAGTGACTGTGTCGGGGAGAGGTTGGGACAGTGACTGTGTCGGGGAGAGGTTGTGACACAGTGACTGTGTCGGGGAGACGTTGGGACAGTGACTGTGTTGGGGAGAGGTTGGGACAGTGACTGAGTTGGTGAGAGGTTGGGACATTGACTGTGTTGGGGAGAGGTTCGGACAGTGACTGTGTGGGGAGTAGTTGGGACAGTAACTGTGTGGGGAGAGGTTGGGACAGTGACTGTGTGGGGAGTCGTTGGGACAGTGACTGTGTCGGGGAGACGTTGGGTCAGTGACTGGGGAGACGTTGGGACAGTGACTGTGCATGGGCAGAGGTTGGGTAAGTGATTATGTGGAGAGAGTTTGGGACAGTGTCTGTGTCGGGGAGACGTTGGGACAGTGATTGTGTGGGGAGACGTTGGGACAGTGACTGTGTGGGGAGACTTTGGGACAGTGACTGTGTGTCGTGGGGAGACGTTGGGCCAGTGACTGTGTGGGGAGACATTGGGGCAGTAAATGTATCGGGGAGAGGTTGGGTCAGTGACTGTGTGAGGAGACGTTGGGACAGTGACGGTGTCGGGGAGAGGTTGAGACAGTGACTTTGTGGGGAGAGCTTGGGACAGTGACTGTGTGGGGAGAGCTTGGGACAGTGACGGTGTGTCGGGGAGAGTTTGGGACAGTGACTGTGTCAGGGAGAGGTTGTGACCGTGACTGTGCGGGGAGAGTTTGGGACAGTGACTGTGTCAGGGAGAGGTTGTGACAGTGACTGTGTGGGGGTGTTTGGGACAGTGACGCTGTGTCAGGGAGAGGTTGGGACAGTGGCTGTGTCGGGGAGAGCTTGGGACAGAGACGGTGTGTCAGGGAGAGGTTGGGACAGAGACGGTGTGTCAGGGAGAGGTTGGGACTGTGTCAGGGAGAGCTTGGGACAGAGACGGTGTGTCAGGGAGAGGTTGGGACAGTGACTGTGCAGGGAGAGTTTGGGACAGTGACTGTGTCAGGGAGAGGTTGGAACAGTGACTGTGTCAGGGAGAGGTTGGGACAGTGACTGTGTCGGGGAGAGGTTGGAACAGTGACTGTGTCGGGGAGAGGTTGGAACAGTGACTGTGCAGGGAGAGTTTGGGACAGTGACTGTGTCAGGGAGAGGTTGGGACAGAGACGGTGTGTCAGGGAGAGGTTGGAACAGTGACTGTGTCGGGGAGAGGTTGTGACAGTGACTGTGCAGGGGGAGGTTGGGACAGTGACTGCGTCGGGGAGAGGTTGTGACAGTGACTGTGTCGGGAAGAGGTTGTGACAGTGACTGTGCAGGGGGAGGTTGGGACAGTGACTGTGCAGGGAGAGTTTGGGACAGTGACTGTGTCAGGGAGAGGTTGGGACAGTGACTGTGTCGGGGAGAGGTTGTGACAGTGACTGTGCAGGGGGAGGTTGGGACAGTGACTGTGCAGGGAGAGTTTGGGACAGTGACTGTGTCAGGGAGAGGTTGTGACAGTGACTGTGTCGGGAAGAGGTTGTGACAGTGACTGTGCAGGGGGAGGTTGGGACAGTGACTGTGCAGGGAGAGTTTGGGACAGTGACTGTGTCAGGGAGAGGTTGGGACAGTGACTGTGTCGGGGAGAGGTTGTGACAGTGACTGTGCAGGGGGAGGTTGGGACAGTGACTGTGCAGGGAGAGTTTGGGACAGTGACTGTGTCAGGGAGAGGTTGGAACAGTGACTGTGTCGGGGAGAGGTTGTTACAGTGACTGTGTGGGGGGAGATTGTGACTGAGACTGGGGCGAGTTTGTGACAGTGACTGTGTGGGGAAACGTTGGGCCAGTGACTGTGTGGGGAGACATTGGGGCAGTGACTGTGTGGGGGGAAGTTGTGACAGTGACTGTGGTGGGAGGTTGGGATAGTGACTGTGTGGGGGGAGGTTGGGACAGTGACTGTGTGTGGGAGATCTTGGGACAGTGACTGTGTCGGGGAAAGGTTGGGACAGTGACTGTGTGTGGGGAGAGGTTGGGATAGTGACTCTGTGGGGAGAGGTTGGGATAGTGATTCTGTGGGGAGAGGTTGGGATAGTGACTCTGTGGGGAGAGGTTGGGACAGTGACTGTGTGGGGGGAGGTTGGGACAGTGACAGTGTGTTGGGGAGTTCTTGGGACAGTGACTGTGTGTGGGGAGAGGTTGGGACAGTGACTATGTGGGGAGAGGTTGTGACAGTGACTGTGTGGAGAGAGGTTCGGACAGTGACTGTGTCAGGGTGAGGTTGTGACAGTGACTGTGTGGGGAGAGGTTGTGACAGAGACTGTGTCGGGGAGAGCTTGGGACAGTGATGGTGTGTCGGGGAGAGGTTGGGACAGTGACTGTGTCGGGGAGAGGTTGTGACAGTGACTGCATGGGGGGAGGTTGGGACAGTGACTGTGTCAGGGAGAGGTTGTGACAGTGACTGTGTGGGGGTGTTTGGGACAGTGACTGTGTCAGGGAGAGGTTGTGACAGAGACTGCGTGGGGAGAGTTTGTGACAGTGACTGTGTGGGGAGAGTTTGTGACAGTGACTGTGTGTAGAGGGAGGTTGTGACAGTGACTGTGTGTGGGGGGAGGTTGGAACAGTGACTGTGTGTCGGGGAGATCTTGGGACAGTGACTGTGTCGGCAAAGGTGGGGACAGTGACTGTGTGTGGGGAGAGGTTGGGATAGTGACTCTGTGGGGAGAGGTTGGGACAGTGACTGTATGGGGGTAGGTTGGGACAGTGACTGTGTGGGGGGAGGTTGGGACAGTGACTGTGTGTCGGGGAGATCTTGGGACAGTGACTGTGTCGGGGAAAGGTTGGGACAGTGACTGTGTGTGGGGAGAGGTTGGGATAGTGACTCTGTGGGGAGGGTTGGGTACAGTGACTCTGTGGGAAGAGTTTGGGACAGTGACTGCGTGGGGAGAAGTTGGGAGAGTGACTGCGTGGGGAGAGGTTGGGATAGTGTCTCTGTGGGGAGAGTTTGCGACAGTGACTGTGTGGGGAGAGGTTGTGACAGTAACTGTATCTGGGAGAGGTTGGGACAGTGACTGTGTGGGGAGAGCTTTGGACAGTGACGGTGTGTCAGGGAGAGATTGGGACAGTGACTGTGTCGGGGAGAGGTTGGGACAGTGACGGTGTGTCAGGGAGAGGTTGTGACAGTAACTGTATCTGGGAGAGGTTGGGACAGTGACTGTGTGGGGAGAGCTTTGGACAGTGATGGTGTGTCAGGGAGAGATTGGGACAGTGACTGTGTCGGGGAGAGGTTGGGACAGTGACGGTGTATCAGGGAGAGGTTATGACAGTGACTGTGTCGGGGAGAGGTTGGGTCAGTGACTGTGTCGGGGATAGGTTGGGACAGTGACTGTGCGAGGGGAGGTTGGGACAGTGACTGTGTGGGGAGAGGTTGGGACAGTGACTGTGTGGGGAGAGGTTGGGACAGTGACTGTGTGGGGAGAGGTTGTGACAGTGACAGTGTCGGGAAAGGTTGTGACAGTGACTGTGTCGGGGAGAGGTTGGGACAGTGACTGTGTCGGGGAGAGGTTGGGTCAGTGACTGTGTGTCATGGGGAGAGGTTGTGACAGTGACTGTGTGGGGAGAGGTTGGGACAGTGACTGTGTGGGGAGAGGTTGTGACAGTGACTGTGTCGGGGAGAGGTTGGGACAGTGACTGTGTCGGGGAGAGGTTGGGTCAGTGACTGTGTGTCATGGGGAGAGGTTGTGACAGTGACTGTGTGGGGAGAGGTTGGGACAGTGACTGTGTGGGGAGAGGTTGGGACAGTGACTGTGTGGGGAGAGGTTGGGACAGTGACTGTGTGGGGAGAGGTTGTGACAGTGACTGTGTCGGGAAAGGTTGTGACAGTGACTGTGTCGGGGAGAGGTTGGGACAGTGACTGTGTCGGGGAGAGGTTGTGACACAGTGACTGTGTCGGGGAGACGTTGGGACAGTGACTGTGTTGGGGAGAGGTTGGGACAGTGACTGAGTTGGTGAGAGGTTGGGACATTGACTGTGTTGGGGAGAGGTTCGGACAGTGACTGTGTGGGGAGTAGTTGGGACAGTAACTGTGTGGGGAGAGGTTGGGACAGTGACTGTGTGGGGAGTCGTTGGGACAGTGACTGTGTCGGGGAGACGTTGGGTCAGTGACTGGGGAGACGTTGGGACAGTGACTGTGCATGGGCAGAGGTTGGGTAAGTGATTATGTGGAGAGAGTTTGGGACAGTGTCTGTGTCGGGGAGACGTTGGGACAGTGATTGTGTGGGGAGACGTTGGGACAGTGACTGTGTGGGGAGACTTTGGGACAGTGACTGTGTGTCGTGGGGAGACGTTGGGCCAGTGACTGTGTGGGGAGACATTGGGGCAGTAACTGTATCGGGGAGAGGTTGGGTCAGTGACTGTGTGAGGAGACGTTGGGACAGTGACGGTGTCGGGGAGAGGTTGAGACAGTGACTTTGTGGGGAGAGCTTGGGACAGTGACTGTGTGGGGAGAGCTTGGGACAGTGACGGTGTGTCGGGGAGAGTTTGGGACAGTGACTGTGTCAGGGAGAGGTTGTGACCGTGACTGTGCGGGGAGAGTTTGGGACAGTGACTGTGTCAGGGAGAGGTTGTGACAGTGACTGTGTGGGGGTGTTTGGGACAGTGACGCTGTGTCAGGGAGAGGTTGGGACAGTGGCTGTGTCGGGGAGAGCTTGGGACAGAGACGGTGTGTCAGGGAGAGGTTGGGACAGTGACTGTGTCAGGGAGAGCTTGGGACAGAGACGGTGTGTCAGGGAGAGGTTGGGACAGTGACTGTGCAGGGAGAGTTTGGGACAGTGACTGTGTCAGGGAGAGGTTGGAACAGTGACTGTGTCAGGGAGAGGTTGGGACAGTGACTGTGTCGGGGAGAGGTTGGAACAGTGACTGTGTCGGGGAGAGGTTGGAACAGTGACTGTGCAGGGAGAGTTTGGGACAGTGACTGTGTCAGGGAGAGGTTGGGACAGAGACGGTGTGTCAGGGAGAGGTTGGAACAGTGACTGTGTCGGGGAGAGGTTGTGACAGTGACTGTGCAGGGGGAGGTTGGGACAGTGACTGCGTCGGGGAGAGGTTGTGACAGTGACTGTGCAGGGGGAGGTTGGGACAGTGACTGTGCAGGGAGAGTTTGGGACAGTGACTGTGTCAGGGAGAGGTTGGGACAGTGACTGTGTCGGGGAGAGGTTGTGACAGTGACTGTGCAGGGGGAGGTTGGGACAGTGACTGTGCAGGGAGAGTTTGGGACAGTGACTGTGTCAGGGAGAGGTTGGAACAGTGACTGTGTCGGGGAGAGGTTGTTACAGTGACTGTGTGGGGGGAGATTGTGACTGAGACTGGGGCGAGTTTGTGACAGTGACTGTGTGGGGAAACGTTGGGCCAGTGACTGTGTGGGGAGACATTGGGGCAGTGACTGTGTGGGGGGAAGTTGTGACAGTGACTGTGGTGGGAGGTTGGGATAGTGACTGTGTGGGGGGAGGTTGGGACAGTGACTGTGTGTGGGAGATCTTGGGACAGTGACTGTGTCGGGGAAAGGTTGGGACAGTGACTGTGTGTGGGGAGAGGTTGGGATAGTGACTCTGTGGGGAGAGGTTGGGATAGTGACTCTGTGGGGAGAGGTTGGGATAGTGACTCTGTGGGGAGAGGTTGGGACAGTGACTGTGTGGGGGGAGGTTGGGACAGTGACAGTGTGTTGTGGAGTTCTTGGGACAGTGACTGTGTGTGGGGAGAGGTTGGGACAGTGACTATGTGGGGAGAGGTTGTGACAGTGACTGTGTGGAGAGAGGTTCGGACAGTGACTGTGTCAGGGTGAGGTTGTGACAGTGACTGTGTGGGGAGAGGTTGTGACAGAGACTGTGTCGGGGAGAGCTTGGGACAGTGATGGTGTGTCGGGGAGAGGTTGGGACAGTGACTGTGTCGGGGAGAGGTTGTGACAGTGACTGCGTGGGGGGAGGTTGGGACAGTGACTGTGTCAGGGAGAGGTTGTGACAGTGACTGTGTGGGGGTGTTTGGGACAGTGACTGTGTCAGGGAGAGGTTGGGACAGTGACGGTGTGTCAGGGGGAGGTTGGGACAGTGACTGTGTCCGGGAGAGGTTGTGACAGTGACTGTGTGTCAGGGAGAGGTTGTGACAGAGACTGCGTGGGGAGAATTTGTGACAGTGACTGTGTGGGGAGAGTTTGTGACAGTGACTGTGTGCAGGGGGAGGTTGTGACAGTGACTGTGTGTGGGGGGAGGTTGTGACAGTGTCTGTGTGTGGGGAGAGGTGGTGACAGTGACTGTGTGGGGGGAGGTTGGGACAGTGTCTGTGTGTCGGGGAGATCTTGGGACAGTGACTGTGTCGGCAAAGGTTGGGACAGTGACTGTGTGTGGGAAGAGTTTGGGATAGTGACTCTGTGGGGAGAGGTTGGGACAGTGACTGTGTCAGGGAGAAATTGGGACAGTGACTGCATGGGGGTAGATTGGGACAGTGACTGTGTGGGGGGAGGTTGGGACAGTGACTGTGTGTCGGGGAGATCTTGGGACAGTGACTGTGTCGGGGAAAGGTTGGGACAGTGACTGTGTGTGGGGAGAGGTTGGGATAGTGACTCTGTGGGGAGAGTTTGGGACAGTGACTCTGTGGGAAGAGTTTGGGACAGTGACTGCGTGGGGAGAAGTTGAGAGAGTGACTGCGTGGGGAGAGGTTGGGATAGTGTCTCTGTGGGGAGAGTTTGCGACAGTGACTGTGTGGGGAGAGGTTGTGACAGTAACTGTATCTGGGAGAGGTTGGGACAGTGACTGTGTGGGGAGAGGTTGTGACAGTAACTGTATCTGGGAGAGGTTGGGACAGTGACTGTGTGGGGAGAGCTTTGGACAGTGACGGTGTGGGGGGAGGTTGGGTCAGTGACTGTGTGTCATGGGGAGAGGTTGTGACAGTGACTGTGTGGGGAGAGGTTGGGACAGTGACTGTGTGGGGAGAGGTTGTGACAGTGACTGTGTGGGGAGAGGTTGTGACAGTGACAGTGTCGGGAAAGGTTGTGACAGTGACTGTGTCGGGGAGAGGTTGGGTCAGTGACTGTGTGTCATGGGGAGAGGTTGTGACAGTGACTGTGTGGGGAGAGGTTGGGACAGTGACTGTGTGGGGAGAGGTTGGGACAGTGACTGTGTGGGGAGAGGTTGTGACAGTGACTGTGTCGGGAAAGGTTGTGACAGTGACTGTGTCGGGGAGAGGTTGGGACAGTGACTGTGTCGGGGAGAGGTTGTGACACAGTGACTGTGTCGGGGAGACGTTGGGACAGTGACTGTGTTGGGGAGAGGTTGGGACAGTGACTGAGTTGGTGAGAGGTTGGGACATTGACTGTGTTGGGGAGAGGTTCGGACAGTGACTGTGTGGGGAGTAGTTGGGACAGTAACTGTGTGGGGAGAGGTTGGGACAGTGACTGTGTGGGGAGTCGTTGGGACAGTGACTGTGTCGGGGAGACATTGGGTCAGTGACTGGGGAGACGTTGGGACAGTGACTGTGCATGGGCAGAGGTTGGGTAAGTGATTATGTGGAGAGAGTTTGGGACAGTGTCTGTGTCGGGGAGACGTTGGGACAGTGATTGTGTGGGGAGACGTTGGGACAGTGACTGTGTGGGGAGACTTTGGGACAGTGACTGTGTGTCGTGGGGAGACGTTGGGCCAGTGACTGTGTGGGGAGACATTGGGGCAGTAACTGTATCGGGGAGAGGTTGGGTCAGTGACTGTGTGAGGAGACGTTGGGACAGTGACGGTGTCGGGGAGAGGTTGAGACAGTGACTTTGTGGGGAGAGCTTGGGACAGTGACTGTGTGGGGAGAGCTTGGGACAGTGACGGTGTGTCGGGGAGAGTTTGGGACAGTGACTGTGTCAGGGAGAGGTTGTGACCGTGACTGTGCGGGGAGAGTTTGGGACAGTGACTGTGTCAGGGAGAGGTTGTGACAGTGACTGTGTGGGGGTGTTTGGGACAGTGACGCTGTGTCAGGGAGAGGTTGGGACAGTGGCTGTGTCGGGGAGAGCTTGGGACAGAGACGGTGTGTCAGGGAGAGGTTGGGACAGTGACTGTGTCAGGGAGAGCTTGGGACAGAGACGGTGTGTCAGGGAGAGGTTGGGACAGTGACTGTGCAGGGAGAGTTTGGGACAGTGACTGTGTCAGGGAGAGGTTGGAACAGTGACTGTGTCAGGGAGAGGTTGGGACAGTGACTGAGTCGGGGAGAGGTTGGAACAGTGACTGTGTCGGGGAGAGGTTGGAACAGTGACTGTGCAGGGAGAGTTTGGGACAGTGACTGTGTCAGGGAGAGGTTGGGACAGAGACGGTGTGTCAGGGAGAGGTTGGAACAGTGACTGTGTCGGGGAGAGGTTGTGACAGTGACTGTGCAGGGGGAGGTTGGGACAGTGACTGCGTCGGGGAGAGGTTGTGACAGTGACTGTGTCGGGGAGAGGTTGTGACAGTGACTGTGCAGGGGGAGGTTGGGACAGTGACTGTGCAGGGAGAGTTTGGGACAGTGACTGTGTCAGGGAGAGGTTGGGACAGTGACTGTGTCGGGGAGAGGTTGTGACAGTGACTGTGCAGGGGGAGGTTGGGACAGTGACTGTGCAGGGAGAGTTTGGGACAGTGACTGTGTCAGGGAGAGGTTGTGACCGTGACTGTGCGGGGAGAGTTTGGGACAGTGACTGTGTCAGGGAGAGGTTGTGACAGTGACTGTGTGGGGGTGTTTGGGACAGTGACGCTGTGTCAGGGAGAGGTTGGGACAGTGGCTGTGTCGGGGAGAGCTTGGGACAGAGACGGTGTGTCAGGGAGAGGTTGGGACAGTGACTGTGTCAGGGAGAGCTTGGGACAGAGACGGTGTGTCAGGGAGAGGTTGGGACAGTGACTGTGCAGGGAGAGTTTGGGACAGTGACTGTGTCAGGGAGAGGTTGGAACAGTGACTGTGTCAGGGAGAGGTTGGGACAGTGACTGTGTCGGGGAGAGGTTGGAACAGTGACTGTGTCGGGGAGAGGTTGGAACAGTGACTGTGCAGGGAGAGTTTGGGACAGTGACTGTGTCAGGGAGAGGTTGGGACAGAGACGGTGTGTCAGGGAGAGGTTGGAACAGTGACTGTGTCGGGGAGAGGTTGTGACAGTGACTGTGCAGGGGGAGGTTGGGACAGTGACTGCGTCGGGGAGAGGTTGTGACAGTGACTGTGCAGGGGGAGGTTGGGACAGTGACTGTGCAGGGAGAGTTTGGGACAGTGACTGTGTCAGGGAGAGGTTGGGACAGTGACTGTGTCGGGGAGAGGTTGTGACAGTGACTGTGCAGGGGGAGGTTGGGACAGTGACTGTGCAGGGAGAGTTTGGGACAGTGACTGTGTCAGGGAGAGTTTGGAACAGTGACTGTGTCGGGGAGAGGTTGTTACAGTGACTGTGTGGGGGGAGATTGGGGCAGTAACTGTATCGGGGAGAGGTTGGGTCAGTGACTGTGTGAGGAGACGTTGGGACAGTGACGGTGTCGGGGAGAGGTTGAGACAGTGACTTTGTGGGGAGAGCTTGGGACAGTGACTGTGTGGGGAGAGCTTGGGACAGTGACGGTGTGTCGGGGAGAGTTTGGGACAGTGACTGTGTCAGGGAGAGGTTGTGACCGTGACTGTGCGGGGAGAGTTTGGGACAGTGACGCTGTGTCAGGGAGAGGTTGGGACAGTGGCTGTGTCGGGGAGAGCTTGGGACAGAGACGGTGTGTCAGGGAGAGGTTGGGACAGTGACTGTGTCAGGGAGAGCTTGGGACAGAGACGGTGTGTCAGGGAGAGGTTGGGACAGTGACTGTGCAGGGAGAGTTTGGGACAGTGACTGTGTCAGGGAGAGGTTGGAACAGTGACTGTGTCAGGGAGAGGTTGGGACAGTGACTGAGTCGGGGAGAGGTTGGAACAGTGACTGTGTCGGGGAGAGGTTGGAACAGTGACTGTGCAGGGAGAGTTTGGGACAGTGACTGTGTCAGGGAGAGGTTGGGACAGAGACGGTGTGTCAGGGAGAGGTTGGAACAGTGACTGTGTCGGGGAGAGGTTGTGACAGTGACTGTGCAGGGGGAGGTTGGGACAGTGACTGCGTCGGGGAGAGGTTGTGACAGTGACTGTGTCGGGGAGAGGTTGTGACAGTGACTGTGCAGGGGGAGGTTGGGACAGTGACTGTGCAGGGAGAGTTTGGGACAGTGACTGTGTCAGGGAGAGGTTGGGACAGTGACTGTGTCGGGGAGAGGTTGTGACAGTGACTGTGCAGGGGGAGGTTGGGACAGTGACTGTGCAGGGAGAGTTTGGGACAGTGACTGTGTCAGGGAGAGGTTGTGACCGTGACTGTGCGGGGAGAGTTTGGGACAGTGACTGTGTCAGGGAGAGGTTGTGACAGTGACTGTGTGGGGGTGTTTGGGACAGTGACGCTGTGTCAGGGAGAGGTTGGGACAGTGGCAGTGTCGGGGAGAGCTTGGGACAGAGACGGTGTGTCAGGGAGAGGTTGGGACAGTGACTGTGTCAGGGAGAGCTTGGGACAGAGACGGTGTGTCAGGGAGAGGTTGGGACAGTGACTGTGCAGGGAGAGTTTGGGACAGTGACTGTGTCAGGGAGAGGTTGGAACAGTGACTGTGTCAGGGAGAGGTTGGGACAGTGACTGTGTCGGGGAGAGGTTGGAACAGTGACTGTGTCGGGGAGAGGTTGGAACAGTGACTGTGCAGGGAGAGTTTGGGACAGTGACTGTGTCAGGGAGAGGTTGGGACAGAGACGGTGTGTCAGGGAGAGGTTGGAACAGTGACTGTGTCGGGGAGAGGTTGTGACAGTGACTGTGCAGGGGGAGGTTGGGACAGTGACTGCGTCGGGGAGAGGTTGTGACAGTGACTGTGCAGGGGGAGGTTGGGACAGTGACTGTGCAGGGAGAGTTTGGGACAGTGACTGTGTCAGGGAGAGGTTGGGACAGTGACTGTGTCGGGGAGAGGTTGTGACAGTGACTGTGCAGGGGGAGGTTGGGACAGTGACTGTGCAGGGAGAGTTTGGGACAGTGACTGTGTCAGGGAGAGTTTGGAACAGTGACTGTGTCGGGGAGAGGTTGTTACAGTGACTGTGTGGGGGGAGATTGTGACTGAGACTGGGGCGAGTTTGTGACAGTGACTGTGTGGGGAAACGTTGGGCCAGTGACTGTGTGGGGAGACATTGGGGCAGTGACTGTGTGGGGGGAAGTTGTGACAGTGACTGTGGTGGGAGGTTGGGATAGTGACTGTGTGGGGGGAGGTTGGGACAGTGACTGTGTGTGGGAGATCTTGGGACAGTGACTGTGTCGGGGAAAGGTTGGGACAGTGACTGTGTGTGGGGAGAGGTTGGGATAGTGACTCTGTGGGGAGAGGTTGGGATAGTGACTCTGTGGGGAGAGGTTGGGATAGTGACTCTGTGGGGAGAGGTTGGGACAGTGACTGTGTGGGGGGAGGTTGGGACAGTGACAGTGTGTTGGGGAGTTCTTGGGACAGTGACTGTGTGTGGGGAGAGGTTGGGACAGTGACTATGTGGGGAGAGGTTGTGACAGTGACTGTGTGGAGAGAGGTTCGGACAGTGACTGTGTCAGGGTGAGGTTGTGACAGTGACTGTGTGGGGAGAGGTTGTGACAGAGACTGTGTCGGGGAGAGCTTGGGACAGTGATGGTGTGTCGGGGAGAGGTTGGGACAGTGACTGTGTCGGGGAGAGGTTGTGACAGTGACTGCGTGGGGGGAGGTTGGGACAGTGACTGTGTCAGGGAGAGGTTGTGACAGTGACTGTGTGGGGGTGTTTGGGACAGTGACTGTGTCAGGGAGAGGTTGGGACAGTGACGGTGTGTCAGGGGGAGGTTGGGACAGTGACTGTGTCCGGGAGAGGTTGTGACAGTGACTGTGTGTCAGGGAGAGGTTGTGACAGAGACTGCGTGGGGAGAATTTGTGACAGTGACTGTGTGGGGAGAGTTTGTGACAGTGACTGTGTGCAGGGGGAGGTTGTGACAGTGACTGTGTGTGGGGGGAGGTTGTGACAGTGTCTGTGTGTGGGGAGAGGTGGTGACAGTGACTGTGTGGGGGGAGGTTGGGACAGTGTCTGTGTGTCGGGGAGATCTTGGGACAGTGACTGTGTCGGCAAAGGTTGGGACAGTGACTGTGTGTGGGAAGAGTTTGGGATAGTGACTCTGTGGGGAGAGGTTGGGACAGTGACTGTGTCAGGGAGAAATTGGGACAGTGACTGCATGGGGGTAGATTGGGACAGTGACTGTGTCAGGGAGAGGTTGGGACAGAGACGGTGTGTCAGGGAGAGGTTGGAACAGTGACTGTGTCGGGGAGAGGTTGTGACAGTGACTGTGCAGGGGGAGGTTGGGACAGTGACTGCGTCGGGGAGAGGTTGTGACAGTGACTGTGCAGGGGGAGGTTGGGACAGTGACTGTGCAGGGAGAGTTTGGGACAGTGACTGTGTCAGGGAGAGGTTGGGACAGTGACTGTGTCGGGGAGAGGTTGTGACAGTGACTGTGCAGGGGGAGGTTGGGACAGTGACTGTGCAGGGAGAGTTTGGGACAGTGACTGTGTCAGGGAGAGTTTGGAACAGTGACTGTGTCGGGGAGAGGTTGTTACAGTGACTGTGTGGGGGGAGATTGTGACTGAGACTGGGGCGAGTTTGTGACAGTGACTGTGTGGGGAAACGTTGGGCCAGTGACTGTGTGGGGAGACATTGGGGCAGTGACTGTGTGGGGGGAAGTTGTGACAGTGACTGTGGTGGGAGGTTGGGATAGTGACTGTGTGGGGGGAGGTTGGGACAGTGACTGTGTGTGGGAGATCTTGGGACAGTGACTGTGTCGGGGAAAGGTTGGGACAGTGACTGTGTGTGGGGAGAGGTTGGGATAGTGACTCTGTGGGGAGAGGTTGGGATAGTGACTCTGTGGGGAGAGGTTGGGATAGTGACTCTGTGGGGAGAGGTTGGGACAGTGACTGTGTGGGGGGAGGTTGGGACAGTGACAGTGTGTTGGGGAGTTCTTGGGACAGTGACTGTGTGTGGGGAGAGGTTGGGACAGTGACTATGTGGGGAGAGGTTGTGACAGTGACTGTGTGGAGAGAGGTTCGGACAGTGACTGTGTCAGGGTGAGGTTGTGACAGTGACTGTGTGGGGAGAGGTTGTGACAGAGACTGTGTCGGGGAGAGCTTGGGACAGTGATGGTGTGTCGGGGAGAGGTTGGGACAGTGACTGTGTCGGGGAGAGGTTGTGACAGTGACTGCGTGGGGGGAGGTTGGGACAGTGACTGTGTCAGGGAGAGGTTGTGACAGTGACTGTGTGGGGGTGTTTGGGACAGTGACTGTGTCAGGGAGAGGTTGGGACAGTGACGGTGTGTCAGGGGGAGGTTGGGACAGTGACTGTGTCCGGGAGAGGTTGTGACAGTGACTGTGTGTCAGGGAGAGGTTGTGACAGAGACTGCGTGGGGAGAATTTGTGACAGTGACTGTGTGGGGAGAGTTTGTGACAGTGACTGTGTGCAGGGGGAGGTTGTGACAGTGACTGTGTGTGGGGGGAGGTTGTGACAGTGTCTGTGTGTGGGGAGAGGTGGTGACAGTGACTGTGTGGGGGGAGGTTGGGACAGTGTCTGTGTGTCGGGGAGATCTTGGGACAGTGACTGTGTCGGCAAAGGTTGGGACAGTGACTGTGTGTGGGAAGAGTTTGGGATAGTGACTCTGTGGGGAGAGGTTGGGACAGTGACTGTGTCAGGGAGAAATTGGGACAGTGACTGCATGGGGGTAGATTGGGACAGTGACTGTGTGGGGGGAGGTTGGGACAGTGACTGTGTGTCGGGGAGATCTTGGGACAGTGACTGTGTCGGGGAAAGGTTGGGACAGTGACTGTGTGTGGGGAGAGGTTGGGATAGTGACTCTGTGGGGAGAGTTTGGGACAGTGACTCTGTGGGAAGAGTTTGGGACAGTGACTGCGTGGGGAGAAGTTGAGAGAGTGACTGCGTGGGGAGAGGTTGGGATAGTGTCTCTGTGGGGAGAGTTTGCGACAGTGACTGTGTGGGGAGAGGTTGTGACAGTAACTGTATCTGGGAGAGGTTGGGACAGTGACTGTGTGGGGAGAGGTTGTGACAGTAACTGTATCTGGGAGAGGTTGGGACAGTGACTGTGTGGGGAGAGCTTTGGACAGTGACGGTGTGGGGGGAGGTTGGGTCAGTGACTGTGTGTCATGGGGAGAGGTTGTGACAGTGACTGTGTGGGGAGAGGTTGGGATAGTGTCTCTGTGGGGAGAGTTTGCGACAGTGACTGTGTGGGGAGAGGTTGTGACAGTAACTGTATCTGGGAGAGGTTGGGACAGTGACTGTGTGGGGAGAGCTTTGGACAGTGACGGTGTGTCAGGGAGAGATTGGGACAGTGACTGTGTCGGGGAGAGGTTGGGACAGTGACGGTGTGTCAGGGAGAGGTTGTGACAGTAACTGTATCTGGGAGAGGTTGGGACAGTGACTGTGTGGGGAGAGCTTTGGACAGTGATGGTGTGTCAGGGAGAGATTGGGACAGTGACTGTGTCGGGGAGAGGTTGGGACAGTGACGGTGTATCAGGGAGAGGTTATGACAGTGACTGTGTCGGGGAGAGGTTGGGTCAGTGACTGTGTCGGGGATAGGTTGGGACAGTGACTGTGCGAGGGGAGGTTGGGACAGTGACTGTGTGGGGAGAGGTTGGGACAGTGACTGTGTGGGGAGAGGTTGGGACAGTGACTGTGTGGGGAGAGGTTGTGACAGTGACAGTGTCGGGAAAGGTTGTGACAGTGACTGTGTCGGGGAGAGGTTGGGACAGTGACTGTGTCGGGGAGAGGTTGGGTCAGTGACTGTGTGTCATGGGGAGAGGTTGTGACAGTGACTGTGTGGGGAGAGGTTGGGACAGTGACTGTGTGGGGAGAGGTTGTGACAGTGACTGTGTGGGGAGAGGTTGTGACAGTGACTGTGTCGGGAAAGGTTGTGACAGTGACTGTGTCGGGGAGAGGTTGGGACAGTGACTGTGTCGGGGAGAGGTTGGGTCAGTGACTGTGTGTCATGGGGAGAGGTTGTGACAGTGACTGTGTGGGGAGAGGTTGGGACAGTGACTGTGTGGGGAGAGGTTGTGACAGTGACTGTGTCGGGGAGAGGTTGGGACAGTGACTGTGTCGGGGAGAGGTTGGGTCAGTGACTGTGTGTCATGGGGAGAGGTTGTGACAGTGACTGTGTGGGGAGAGGTTGGGACAGTGACTGTGTGGGGAGAGGTTGGGACAGTGACTGTGTGGGGAGAGGTTGGGACAGTGACTGTGTCGGGAAAGGTTGTGACAGTGACTGTGTCGGGGAGAGGTTGGGACAGTGACTGTGTCGGGGAGAGGTTGTGACACAGTGACTGTGTCGGGGAGACGTTGGGACAGTGACTGTGTTGGGGAGAGGTTGGGACAGTGACTGAGTTGGTGAGAGGTTGGGACATTGACTGTGTTGGGGAGAGGTTCGGACAGTGACTGTGTGGGGAGTAGTTGGGACAGTAACTGTGTGGGGAGAGGTTGGGACAGTGACTGTGTGGGGAGTCGTTGGGACAGTGACTGTGTCGGGGAGACATTGGGTCAGTGACTGGGGAGACGTTGGGACAGTGACTGTGCATGGGCAGAGGTTGGGTAAGTGATTATGTGGAGAGAGTTTGGGACAGTGTCTGTGTCGGGGAGACGTTGGGACAGTGATTGTGTGGGGAGACGTTGGGACAGTGACTGTGTGGGGAGACTTTGGGACAGTGACTGTGTGTCGTGGGGAGACGTTGGGCCAGTGACTGTGTGGGGAGACATTGGGGCAGTAACTGTATCGGGGAGAGGTTGGGTCAGTGACTGTGTGAGGAGACGTTGGGACAGTGACGGTGTCGGGGAGAGGTTGAGACAGTGACTTTGTGGGGAGAGCTTGGGACAGTGACTGTGTGGGGAGAGCTTGGGACAGTGACGGTGTGTCGGGGAGAGTTTGGGACAGTGACTGTGTCAGGGAGAGGTTGTGACCGTGACTGTGCGGGGAGAGTTTGGGACAGTGACTGTGTCAGGGAGAGGTTGTGACAGTGACTGTGTGGGGGTGTTTGGGACAGTGACGCTGTGTCAGGGAGAGGTTGGGACAGTGGCTGTGTCGGGGAGAGCTTGGGACAGAGACGGTGTGTCAGGGAGAGGTTGGGACAGTGACTGTGTCAGGGAGAGCTTGGGACAGAGACGGTGTGTCAGGGAGAGGTTGGGACAGTGACTGTGCAGGGAGAGTTTGGGACAGTGACTGTGTCAGGGAGAGGTTGGAACAGTGACTGTGTCAGGGAGAGGTTGGGACAGTGACTGTGTCGGGGAGAGGTTGGAACAGTGACTGTGTCGGGGAGAGGTTGGAACAGTGACTGGGCAGGGAGAGTTTGGGACAGTGACTGGGTCAGGGAGAGGTTGGGACAGAGACGGTGTGTCAGGGAGAGGTTGGAACAGTGACTGTGTCGGGGAGAGGTTGTGACAGTGACTGTGCAGGGGGAGGTTGGGACAGTGACTGTGCAGGGAGAGTTTGGGACAGTGACTGTGTCAGGGAGAGGTTGGGACAGTGACTGTGTCGGGGAGAGGTTGTGACAGTGACTGTGCAGGGGGAGGTTGGGACAGTGACTGTGTCAGGGAGAGGTTGGGACAGTGACTGTGTCGGGGAGAGGTTGTGACAGTGACTGTGCAGGGGGAGGTTGGGACAGTGACTCTGTGGGGAGAGGTTGGGATAGTGACTCTGTGGGGAGAGGTTGGGATAGTGACTCTGTGGGGAGAGGTTGGGACAGTGACTGTGTGGGGAGAGGTTGTGACAGTGACTGTGTGGAGAGAGGTTCGGACAGTGACTGTGTCAGGGTGAGGTTGTGACAGTGACTGTGTGGGGAGAGGTTGTGACAGAGACTGTGTCGGGGAGAGCTTGGGACAGTGATGGTGTGTCGGGGAGAGGTTGGGACAGTGACTGTGTCGGGGAGAGGTTGTGACAGTGACTGCATGGGGGGAGGTTGGGACAGTGACTGTGTCAGGGAGAGGTTGTGACAGTGACTGTGTGGGGGTGTTTGGGACAGTGACTGTGTCAGGGAGAGGTTGTGACAGAGACTGCGTGGGGAGAGTTTGTGACAGTGACTGTGTGGGGAGAGTTTGTGACAGTGACTGTGTGTAGAGGGAGGTTGTGACAGTGACTGTGTGTGGGGGGAGGTTGGAACAGTGACTGTGTGTCGGGGAGATCTTGGGACAGTGACTGTGTCGGCAAAGGTGGGGACAGTGACTGTGTGTGGGGAGAGGTTGGGATAGTGACTCTGTGGGGAGAGGTTGGGACAGTGACTGTATGGGGGTAGGTTGGGACAGTGACTGTGTGGGGGGAGGTTGGGACAGTGACTGTGTGTCGGGGAGATCTTGGGACAGTGACTGTGTCGGGGAAAGGTTGGGACAGTGACTGTGTGTGGGGAGAGGTTGGGATAGTGACTCTGTGGGGAGGGTTGGGTACAGTGACTCTGTGGGAAGAGTTTGGGACAGTGACTGCGTGGGGAGAAGTTGAGAGAGTGACTGCGTGGGGAGAGGTTGGGATAGTGTCTCTGTGGGGAGAGTTTGCGACAGTGACTGTGTGGGGAGAGGTTGTGACAGTAACTGTATCTGGGAGAGGTTGGGACAGTGACTGTGTGGGGAGAGCTTTGGACAGTGACGGTGTGTCAGGGAGAGATTGGGACAGTGACTGTGTCGGGGAGAGGTTGGGACAGTGACGGTGTGTCAGGGAGAGGTTGTGACAGTAACTGTATCTGGGAGAGGTTGGGACAGTGACTGTGTGGGGAGAGCTTTGGACAGTGATGGTGTGTCAGGGAGAGATTGGGACAGTGACTGTGTCGGGGAGAGGTTGGGACAGTGACGGTGTATCAGGGAGAGGTTATGACAGTGACTGTGTCGGGGAGAGGTTGGGTCAGTGACTGTGTCGGGGATAGGTTGGGACAGTGACTGTGCGAGGGGAGGTTGGGACAGTGACTGTGTGGGGAGAGGTTGGGACAGTGACTGTGTGGGGAGAGGTTGGGACAGTGACTGTGTGGGGAGAGGTTGGGACAGTGACAGTGTCGGGAAAGGTTGTGACAGTGACTGTGTCGGGGAGAGGTTGGGACAGTGACTGTGTCGGGGAGAGGTTGGGTCAGTGACTGTGTGTCATGGGGAGAGGTTGTGACAGTGACTGTGTGGGGAGAGGTTGGGACAGTGACTGTGTGGGGAGAGGTTGTGACAGTGACTGTGTGGGGAGAGGTTGTGACAGTGACTGTGTCGGGAAAGGTTGTGACAGTGACTGTGTCGGGGAGAGGTTGGGACAGTGACTGTGTCGGGGAGAGGTTGTGACAGTGACTGTGTGGGGAGAGGTTGGGACAGTGACTGTGTGGGGAGAGGTTGGGACAGTGACTGTGTGGGGAGAGGTTGTGACAGTGACTGTGTCGGGGAGAGGTTGGGACAGTGACTGTGTCGGGGAGAGGTTGGGTCAGTGACTGTGTGTCATGGGGAGAGGTTGTGACAGTGACTGTGTGGGGAGAGGTTGGGACAGTGACTGTGTGGGGAGAGGTTGGGACAGTGACTGTGTGGGGAGAGGTTGTGACAGTGACTGTGTGGGGAGAGGTTGTGACAGTGACTGTGTCGGGAAAGGTTGTGACAGTGACTGTGTCGGGGAGAGGTTGGGACAGTGACTGTGTCGGGGAGAGGTTGGGTCAGTGACTGTGTGTCATGGGGAGAGGTTGTGACAGTGACTGTGTGGGGAGAGGTTGGGACAGTGACTGTGTGGGGAGAGGTTGTGACAGTGACTGTGTGGGGAGAGGTTGGGACAGTGACTGTGTGGGGAGAGGTTGTGACAGTGACTGTGTGGGGAGAGGTTGTGACAGTGACTGTGTCGGGAAAGGTTGTGACAGTGACTGTGTCGGGGAGAGGTTGGGACAGTGACTGTGTCGGGGAGAGGTTGGGTCAGTGACTGTGTGTCATGGGGAGAGGTTGTGACAGTGACTGTGTGGGGAGAGGTTGGGACAGTGACTGTGTGGGGAGAGGTTGTGACAGTGACTGTGTCGGGGAGAGGTTGGGACAGTGACTGTGTCGGGGAGAGGTTGGGTCAGTGACTGTGTGTCATGGGGAGAGGTTGTGACAGTGACTGTGTGGGGAGAGGTTGTGACAGTGACTGTGTGGGGAGAGGTTGGGACAGTGACTGTGTGGGGAGAGGTTGTGACAGTGACTGTGTCGGGGAGAGGTTGGGTCAGTGACTGTGTGTCATGGGGAGAGGTTGGGTCAGTGACTGTGTGTCATGGGGAGAGGTTGTGACAGTGACTGTGTGGGGAGAGGTTGGGACAGTGACTGTGTGGGGAGAGGTTGGGACAGTGACTGTGTGGGGAGAGGTTGTGACAGTGACTGTGTCGGGAGAGGTTGTGACAGTGACTGTGTCGGGAAAGGTTGTGACAGTGACTGTGTCGGGGAGAGGTTGGGACAGTGACTGTGTCGGGGAGAGGTTGTGACAGTGACTGTGTGGGGAGAGGTTGTGACAGTGACTGTGTGGGGAGAGGTTGGGACAGTGACTGTGTGGGGAGAGGTTGTGACAGTGACTGTGTCGGGGAGAGGTTGGGACAGTGACTGTGTCGGGGAGAGGTTGGGACAGTGACTGTGTGTCATGGGGAGAGGTTGTGACAGTGACTGTGTGGGGAGAGGTTGGGACAGTGACTGTGTGGGGAGAGGTTGGGACAGTGACTGTGTGGGGAGAGGTTGGGACAGTGACTGTGTGGGGAGAGGTTGTGACAGTGACTGTGTCGGGAAAGGTTGTGACAGTGACTGTGTCGGGGAGAGGTTGGGACAGTGACTGTGTCGGGGAGAGGTTGGGACAGTGACTGTGTCGGGGAGAGGTTGTGACACAGTGACTGTGTCGGGGAGACGTTGGGACAGTGACTGTGTTGGGGAGAGGTTGGGACAGTGACTGAGTTGGTGAGAGGTTGGGACATTGACTGTGTTGGGGAGAGGTTCGGACAGTGACTGTGTGGGGAGTAGTTGGGACAGTAACTGTGTGGGGAGAGGTTGGGACAGTGACTGTGTGGGGAGTCGTTGGGACAGTGACTGTGTCGGGGAGACGTTGGGTCAGTGACTGGGGAGACGTTGGGACAGTGACTGTGCATGGGCAGAGGTTGGGTAAGTGATTATGTGGAGAGAGTTTGGGACAGTGTCTGTGTCGGGGAGACGTTGGGACAGTGATTGTGTGGGGAGACGTTGGGACAGTGACTGTGTGGGGAGACTTTGGGACGTGACTGTGTGTCGTGGGGAGACGTTGGGCCAGTGACTGTGTGGGGAGACATTGGGGGCAGTAACTGTATCGGGGAGAGGTTGGGTCAGTGACTGTGTGAGGAGACGTTGGGACAGTGACGGTGTCGGGGAGAGGGTTGAGACAGTGACTTTGTGGGGAGAGCTTGGGACAGTGACTGTGTGGGGAGAGCTTGGGACAGTGACGGTGTGTCGGGGAGAGTTTGGGACAGTGACTGTGTCAGGGAGAGGTTGTGACCGTGACTGTGCGGGGAGAGTTTGGGACAGTGACTGTGTCAGGGAGAGGTTGTGACAGTGACTGTGTGGGGGTGTTTGGGACAGTGACGCTGTGTCAGGGAGAGGTTGGACAGTGGCTGTGTCGGGGAGAGCTTGGGACAGAGACGGTGTGTCAGGGAGAGGTTGGGACAGTGACTGTGTCAGGGAGAGCTTGGGACAGAGACGGTGTGTCAGGGAGAGGTTGGGACAGTGACTGTGCAGGGAGAGTTTGGGACAGTGACTGTGTCAGGGAGAGGTTGGAACAGTGACTGTGTCAGGGAGAGGTTGGGACAGTGACTGTGTCGGGGAGAGGTTGGAACAGTGACTGTGTCGGGGAGAGGTTGGAACAGTGACTGTGCAGGGAGAGTTTGGGACAGTGACTGGGTCAGGGAGAGGTTGGGACAGAGACGGTGTGTCAGGGAGAGGTTGGAACAGTGACTGTGTCGGGGAGAGGTTGTGACAGTGACTGTGCAGGGGGAGGTTGGGACAGTGACTGTGCAGGGAGAGTTTGGGACAGTGACTGTGTCAGGGAGAGGTTGGGACAGTGACTGTGTCGGGGAGAGGTTGTGACAGTGACTGTGCAGGGGGAGGTTGGGACAGTGACTGTGTCAGGGAGAGGTTGGGACAGTGACTGTGTCGGGGAGAGGTTGTGACAGTGACTGTGCAGGGGGAGGTTGGGACAGTGACTCTGTGGGGAGAGGTTGGGATAGTGACTCTGTGGGGAGAGGTTGGGATAGTGACTCTGTGGGGAGAGGTTGGGACAGTGACTGTGTGGGGGGAGGTTGGGACAGTGACAGTGTGTTGGGGAGTTCTTGGGACAGTGACTGTGTGTGGGGAGAGGTTGGGACAGTGACTATGTGGGGAGAGGTTGTGACAGTGACTGTGTGGAGAGAGGTTCGGACAGTGACTGTGTCAGGGTGAGGTTGTGACAGTGACTGTGTGGGGAGAGGTTGTGACAGAGACTGTGTCGGGGAGAGCTTGGGACAGTGATGGTGTGTCGGGGAGAGGTTGGGACAGTGACTGTGTCGGGGAGAGGTTGTGACAGTGACTGCATGGGGGGAGGTTGGGACAGTGACTGTGTCAGGGAGAGGTTGTGACAGTGACTGTGTGGGGGTGTTTGGGACAGTGACTGTGTCAGGGAGAGGTTGTGACAGAGACTGCGTGGGGAGAGTTTGTGACAGTGACTGTGTGGGGAGAGTTTGTGACAGTGACTGTGTGTAGAGGGAGGTTGTGACAGTGACTGTGTGTGGGGGGAGGTTGGAACAGTGACTGTGTGTCGGGGAGATCTTGGGACAGTGACTGTGTCGGCAAAGGTGGGGACAGTGACTGTGTGTGGGGAGAGGTTGGGATAGTGACTCTGTGGGGAGAGGTTGGGACAGTGACTGTATGGGGGTAGGTTGGGACAGTGACTGTGTGGGGGGAGGTTGGGACAGTGACTGTGTGTCGGGGAGATCTTGGGACAGTGACTGTGTCGGGGAAAGGTTGGGACAGTGACTGTGTGTGGGGAGAGGTTGGGATAGTGACTCTGTGGGGAGGGTTGGGTACAGTGACTCTGTGGGAAGAGTTTGGGACAGTGACTGCGTGGGGAGAAGTTGAGAGAGTGACTGCGTGGGGAGAGGTTGGGATAGTGTCTCTGTGGGGAGAGTTTGCGACAGTGACTGTGTGGGGAGAGGTTGTGACAGTAACTGTATCTGGGAGAGGTTGGGACAGTGACTGTGTGGGGAGAGCTTTGGACAGTGACGGTGTGTCAGGGAGAGATTGGGACAGTGACTGTGTCGGGGAGAGGTTGGGACAGTGACGGTGTGTCAGGGAGAGGTTGTGACAGTAACTGTATCTGGGAGAGGTTGGGACAGTGACTGTGTGGGGAGAGCTTTGGACAGTGATGGTGTGTCAGGGAGAGATTGGGACAGTGACTGTGTCGGGGAGAGGTTGGGACAGTGACGGTGTATCAGGGAGAGGTTATGACAGTGACTGTGTCGGGGAGAGGTTGGGTCAGTGACTGTGTCGGGGATAGGTTGGGACAGTGACTGTGCGAGGGGAGGTTGGGACAGTGACTGTGTGGGGAGAGGTTGGGACAGTGACTGTGTGGGGAGAGGTTGGGACAGTGACTGTGTGGGGAGAGGTTGTGACAGTGACAGTGTCGGGAAAGGTTGTGACAGTGACTGTGTCGGGGAGAGGTTGGGACAGTGACTGTGTCGGGGAGAGGTTGGGTCAGTGACAGTGTGTCATGGGGAGAGGTTGTGACAGTGACTGTGTGGGGAGAGGTTGGGACAGTGACTGTGTGGGGAGAGGTTGTGACAGTGACTGTGTGGGGAGAGGTTGTGACAGTGACTGTGTCGGGAAAGGTTGTGACAGTGACTGTGTCGGGGAGAGGTTGGGACAGTGACTGTGTCGGGGAGAGGTTGGGTCAGTGACTGTGTGTCATGGGGAGAGGTTGTGACAGTGACTGTGTGGGGAGAGGTTGGGACAGTGACTGTGTGGGGAGAGGTTGTGACAGTGACTGTGTCGGGGAGAGGTTGGGACAGTGACTGTGTCAGGGAGAGGTTGGGTCAGTGACTGTGTGTCATGGGGAGAGGTTGTGACAGTGACTGTGTGGGGAGAGGTTGGGACAGTGACTGTGTGGGGAGAGGTTGGGACAGTGACTGTGTGGGGAGAGGTTGGGACAGTGACTGTGTGGGGAGAGGTTGTGACAGTGACTGTGTCGGGAAAGGTTGTGACAGTGACTGTGTCGGGGAGAGGTTGGGACAGTGACTGTGTCGGGGAGAGGTTGTGACACAGTGACTGTGTCGGGGAGACGTTGGGACAGTGACTGTGTTGGGGAGAGGTTGGGACAGTGACTGAGTTGGTGAGAGGTTGGGACATTGACTGTGTTGGGGAGAGGTTCGGACAGTGACTGTGTGGGGAGTAGTTGGGACAGTAACTGTGTGGGGAGAGGTTGGGACAGTGACTGTGTGGGGAGTCGTTGGGACAGTGACTGTGTCGGGGAGACGTTGGGTCAGTGACTGGGGAGACGTTGGGACAGTGACTGTGCATGGGCAGAGGTTGGGTAAGTGATTATGTGGAGAGAGTTTGGGACAGTGTCTGTGTCGGGGAGACGTTGGGACAGTGATTGTGTGGGGAGACGTTGGGACAGTGACTGTGTGGGGAGACTTTGGGACAGTGACTGTGTGTCGTGGGGAGACGTTGGGCCAGTGACTGTGTGGGGAGACATTGGGGCAGTAACTGTATCGGGGAGAGGTTGGGTCAGTGACTGTGTGAGGAGACGTTGGGACAGTGACGGTGTCGGGGAGAGGTTGAGACAGTGACTTTGTGGGGAGAGCTTGGGACAGTGACTGTGTGGGGAGAGCTTGGGACAGTGACGGTGTGTCGGGGAGAGTTTGGGACAGTGACTGTGTCAGGGAGAGGTTGTGACCGTGACTGTGCGGGGAGAGTTTGGGACAGTGACTGTGTCAGGGAGAGGTTGTGACAGTGACTGTGTGGGGGTGTTTGGGACAGTGACGCTGTGTCAGGGAGAGGTTGGGACAGTGGCTGTGTCGGGGAGAGCTTGGGACAGAGACGGTGTGTCAGGGAGAGGTTGGGACAGTGACTGTGTCAGGGAGAGCTTGGGACAGAGACGGTGTGTCAGGGAGAGGTTGGGACAGTGACTGTGCAGGGAGAGTTTGGGACAGTGACTGTGTCAGGGAGAGGTTGGAACAGTGACTGTGTCAGGGAGAGGTTGGGACAGTGACTGTGTCGGGGAGAGGTTGGAACAGTAACTGTGTCGGGGAGAGGTTGGAACAGTGACTGTGCAGGGAGAGTTTGGGACAGTGACTGTGTCAGGGAGAGGTTGGGACAGAGACGGTGTGTCAGGGAGAGGTTGGAACAGTGACTGTGTCGGGGAGAGGTTGTGACAGTAACTGTGCAGGGGGAGGTTGGGACAGTGACTGTGCAGGGAGAGTTTGGGACAGTGACTGTGTCAGGGAGAGGTTGGGACAGTGACTGTGTCGGGGAGAGGTTGTGACAGTGACTGTGCAGGGGGAGGTTGGGACAGTGACTGTGCAGGGAGAGTTTGGGACAGTGACTGTGTCAGGGAGAGGTTGGAACAGTGACTGTGTCGGGGAGAGGTTGTTACAGTGACTGTGTGGGGGGAGATTGTGACTGAGACTGGGGCGAGTTTGTGACAGTGACTGTGTGGGGGGAGGTTGGGACAGTGACTGTGTGTGGGAGATCTTGGGACAGTGACTGTGTCGGGGAAAGGTTGGGACAGTGACTGTGTGTGGGGAGAGGTTGGGATAGTGACTCTGTGGGGAGAGGTTGGGATAGTGACTCTGTGGGGAGAGGTTGGGACAGTGACTGTGTGGGGGGAGGTTGGGACAGTGACAGTGTGTTGGGGAGTTCTTGGGACAGTGACTGTGTGTGGGGAGAGGTTGGGATAGTGACTATGTGGGGAGAGGTTGTGACAGTGACTGTGTGGAGAGAGGTTCGGACAGTGACTGTGTCAGGGTGAGGTTGTGACAGTGACTGTGTGGGGAGAGGTTGTGACAGAGACTGTGTCGGGGAGAGCTTGGGACAGTGATGGTGTGTCGGGGAGAGGTTGGGACAGTGACTGTGTCGGGGAGAGGTTGTGACAGTGACTGCGTGGGGGGAGGTTGGGACAGTGACTGTGTCAGGGAGAGGTTGTGACAGTGACTGTGAGGGGGTGTTTGGGACAGTGACTGTGTCAGGGAGAGGTTGGGACAGTGACGGTGTGTCAGGGGGAGGTTGGGACAGTGACTGTGTCCGGGAGAGGTTGTGACAGTGACTGTGTTTCAGGGAGAGGTTGTGACAGAGACTGCGTGGGGAGAATTTGTGACAGTGACTGTGTGGGGAGAGTTTGTGACAGTGACTGTGTGCAGGGGGAGGTTGTGACAGTGACTGTGTGTGGGGGGAGGTTGTGACAGTGTCTGTGTGTGGGGAGAGGTGGTGACAGTGACTGTGTGGGGGGAGGTTGGGACAGTGTCTGTGTGTCGGGGAGATCTTGGGACAGTGACTGTGTCGGCAAAGGTTGGGACAGTGACTGTGTGTGGGAAGAGTTTGGGATAGTGACTCTGTGGGGAGAGGTTGGGACAGTGACTGTGTCAGGGAGAAATTGGGACAGTGACTGCATGGGGGTAGATTGGGAGTGTGACTGTGTGGGGGGAGGTTGGGACAGTGACTGTGTGTCGGGGAGATCTTGGGACAGTGACTGTGTCGGGGAAAGGTTGGGACAGTGACTGTGTGTGGGGAGAGGTTGGGATAGTGACTCTGTGGGGAGAGTTTGGGACAGTGACTCTGTGGGAAGAGTTTGGGACAGTGACTGCGTGGGGAGAAGTTGAGAGAGTGACTGCGTGGGGAGAGGTTGGGATAGTGTCTCTGTGGGGAGAGTTTGCGACAGTGACTGTGTGGGGAGAGGTTGTGACAGTAACTGTATCTGGGAGAGGTTGGGACAGTGACTGTGTGGGGAGAGGTTGGGTCAGTGACTGTGTGTCATGGGGAGAGGTTGTGACAGTGACTGTGTGGGGAGAGGTTGGGACAGTGACTGTGTGGGGAGAGGTTGTGACAGTGACTGTGTGGGGAGAGGTTGTGACAGTAACTGTATCTGGGAGAGGTTGGGACAGTGACTGTGTGGGGAGAGCTTTGGACAGTGATGGTGTGTCAGGGAGAGATTGGGACAGTGACTGTGTCGGGGAGAGGTTGGGACAGTGACGGTGTATCAGGGAGAGGTTATGACAGTGACTGTGTCGGGGAGAGGTTGGGTCAGTGACTGTGTCGGGGATAGGTTGGGACAGTGACTGTGCGAGGGGAGGTTGGGACAGTGACTGTGTGGGGAGAGGTTGGGACAGTGACTGTGTGGGGAGAGGTTGGGACAGTGACTGTGTGGGGAGAGGTTGGGACAGTGACAGTGTCGGGAAAGGTTGTGACAGTGACTGTGTCGGGGAGAGGTTGGGACAGTGACTGTGTCGGGGAGAGGTTGGGTCAGTGACTGTGTGTCATGGGGAGAGGTTGTGACAGTGACTGTGTGGGGAGAGGTTGGGACAGTGACTGTGTGGGGAGAGGTTGTGACAGTGACTGTGTGGGGAGAGGTTGTGACAGTGACTGTGTGGGGAGAGGTTGTGACAGTGACTGTGTCGGGAAAGGTTGTGACAGTGACTGTGTCGGGGAGAGGTTGGGACAGTGACTGTGTCGGGGAGAGGTTGTGACAGTGACTGTGTGGGGAGAGGTTGGGACAGTGACTGTGTGGGGAGAGGTTGGGACAGTGACTGTGTGGGGAGAGGTTGTGACAGTGACTGTGTCGGGGAGAGGTTGGGACAGTGACTGTGTCGGGGAGAGGTTGGGTCAGTGACTGTGTGTCATGGGGAGAGGTTGTGACAGTGACTGTGTGGGGAGAGGTTGGGACAGTGACTGTGTGGGGAGAGGTTGGGACAGTGACTGTGTGGGGAGAGGTTGTGACAGTGACTGTGTGGGGAGAGGTTGTGACAGTGACTGTGTCGGGAAAGGTTGTGACAGTGACTGTGTCGGGGAGAGGTTGGGACAGTGACTGTGTCGGGGAGAGGTTGGGTCAGTGACTGTGTGTCATGGGGAGAGGTTGTGACAGTGACTGTGTGGGGAGAGGTTGGGACAGTGACTGTGTGGGGAGAGGTTGTGACAGTGACTGTGTGGGGAGAGGTTGGGACAGTGACTGTGTGGGGAGAGGTTGTGACAGTGACTGTGTGGGGAGAGGTTGTGACAGTGACTGTGTCGGGAAAGGTTGTGACAGTGACTGTGTCGGGGAGAGGTTGGGACAGTGACTGTGTCGGGGAGAGGTTGGGTCAGTGACTGTGTGTCATGGGGAGAGGTTGTGACAGTGACTGTGTGGGGAGAGGTTGGGACAGTGACTGTGTGGGGAGAGGTTGTGACAGTGACTGTGTCGGGGAGAGGTTGGGACAGTGACTGTGTCGGGGAGAGGTTGGGTCAGTGACTGTGTGTCATGGGGAGAGGTTGTGACAGTGACTGTGTGGGGAGAGGTTGTGACAGTGACTGTGTGGGGAGAGGTTGGGACAGTGACTGTGTGGGGAGAGGTTGTGACAGTGACTGTGTCGGGGAGAGGTTGGGTCAGTGACTGTGTGTCATGGGGAGAGGTTGGGTCAGTGACTGTGTGTCATGGGGAGAGGTTGTGACAGTGACTGTGTGGGGAGAGGTTGGGACAGTGACTGTGTGGGGAGAGGTTGGGACAGTGACTGTGTGGGGAGAGGTTGTGACAGTGACTGTGTCGGGAGAGGTTGTGACAGTGACTGTGTCGGGAAAGGTTGTGACAGTGACTGTGTCGGGGAGAGGTTGGGACAGTGACTGTGTCGGGGAGAGGTTGTGACAGTGACTGTGTGGGGAGAGGTTGTGACAGTGACTGTGTGGGGAGAGGTTGGGACAGTGACTGTGTGGGGAGAGGTTGTGACAGTGACTGTGTCGGGGAGAGGTTGGGACAGTGACTGTGTCGGGGAGAGGTTGGGTCAGTGACTGTGTGTCATGGGGAGAGGTTGTGACAGTGACTGTGTGGGGAGAGGTTGGGACAGTGACTGTGTGGGGAGAGGTTGGGACAGTGACTGTGTGGGGAGAGGTTGGGACAGTGACTGTGTGGGGAGAGGTTGTGACAGTGACTGTGTCGGGAAAGGTTGTGACAGTGACTGTGTCGGGGAGAGGTTGGGACAGTGACTGTGTCGGGGAGAGGTTGGGACAGTGACTGTGTCGGGGAGAGGTTGTGACACAGTGACTGTGTCGGGGAGACGTTGGGACAGTGACTGTGTTGGGGAGAGGTTGGGACAGTGACTGAGTTGGTGAGAGGTTGGGACATTGACTGTGTTGGGGAGAGGTTCGGACAGTGACTGTGTGGGGAGTAGTTGGGACAGTAACTGTGTGGGGAGAGGTTGGGACAGTGACTGTGTGGGGAGTCGTTGGGACAGTGACTGTGTCGGGGAGACGTTGGGTCAGTGACTGGGGAGACGTTGGGACAGTGACTGTGCATGGGCAGAGGTTGGGTAAGTGATTATGTGGAGAGAGTTTGGGACAGTGTCTGTGTCGGGGAGACGTTGGGACAGTGATTGTGTGGGGAGACGTTGGGACAGTGACTGTGTGGGGAGACTTTGGGACAGTGACTGTGTGTCGTGGGGAGACGTTGGGCCAGTGACTGTGTGGGGAGACATTGGGGCAGTAACTGTATCGGGGAGAGGTTGGGTCAGTGACTGTGTGAGGAGACGTTGGGACAGTGACGGTGTCGGGGAGAGGTTGAGACAGTGACTTTGTGGGGAGAGCTTGGGACAGTGACTGTGTGGGGAGAGCTTGGGACAGTGACGGTGTGTCGGGGAGAGTTTGGGACAGTGACTGTGTCAGGGAGAGGTTGTGACCGTGACTGTGCGGGGAGAGTTTGGGACAGTGACTGTGTCAGGGAGAGGTTGTGACAGTGACTGTGTGGGGGTGTTTGGGACAGTGACGCTGTGTCAGGGAGAGGTTGGGACAGTGGCTGTGTCGGGGAGAGCTTGGGACAGAGACGGTGTGTCAGGGAGAGGTTGGGACAGTGACTGTGTCAGGGAGAGCTTGGGACAGAGACGGTGTGTCAGGGAGAGGTTGGGACAGTGACTGTGCAGGGAGAGTTTGGGACAGTGACTGTGTCAGGGAGAGGTTGGAACAGTGACTGTGTCAGGGAGAGGTTGGGACAGTGACTGTGTCGGGGAGAGGTTGGAACAGTGACTGTGTCGGGGAGAGGTTGGAACAGTGACTGTGCAGGGAGAGTTTGGGACAGTGACTGGGTCAGGGAGAGGTTGGGACAGAGACGGTGTGTCAGGGAGAGGTTGGAACAGTGACTGTGTCGGGGAGAGGTTGTGACAGTGACTGTGCAGGGGGAGGTTGGGACAGTGACTGTGCAGGGAGAGTTTGGGACAGTGACTGTGTCAGGGAGAGGTTGGGACAGTGACTGTGTCGGGGAGAGGTTGTGACAGTGACTGTGCAGGGGGAGGTTGGGACAGTGACTGTGTCAGGGAGAGGTTGGGACAGTGACTGTGTCGGGGAGAGGTTGTGACAGTGACTGTGCAGGGGGAGGTTGGGACAGTGACTCTGTGGGGAGAGGTTGGGATAGTGACTCTGTGGGGAGAGGTTGGGATAGTGACTCTGTGGGGAGAGGTTGGGACAGTGACTGTGTGGGGGGAGGTTGGGACAGTGACAGTGTGTTGGGGAGTTCTTGGGACAGTGACTGTGTGTGGGGAGAGGTTGGGACAGTGACTATGTGGGGAGAGGTTGTGACAGTGACTGTGTGGAGAGAGGTTCGGACAGTGACTGTGTCAGGGTGAGGTTGTGACAGTGACTGTGTGGGGAGAGGTTGTGACAGAGACTGTGTCGGGGAGAGCTTGGGACAGTGATGGTGTGTCGGGGAGAGGTTGGGACAGTGACTGTGTCGGGGAGAGGTTGTGACAGTGACTGCATGGGGGGAGGTTGGGACAGTGACTGTGTCAGGGAGAGGTTGTGACAGTGACTGTGTGGGGGTGTTTGGGACAGTGACTGTGTCAGGGAGAGGTTGTGACAGAGACTGCGTGGGGAGAGTTTGTGACAGTGACTGTGTGGGGAGAGTTTGTGACAGTGACTGTGTGTAGAGGGAGGTTGTGACAGTGACTGTGTGTGGGGGGAGGTTGGAACAGTGACTGTGTGTCGGGGAGATCTTGGGACAGTGACTGTGTCGGCAAAGGTGGGGACAGTGACTGTGTGTGGGGAGAGGTTGGGATAGTGACTCTGTGGGGAGAGGTTGGGACAGTGACTGTATGGGGGTAGGTTGGGACAGTGACTGTGTGGGGGGAGGTTGGGACAGTGACTGTGTGTCGGGGAGATCTTGGGACAGTGACTGTGTCGGGGAAAGGTTGGGACAGTGACTGTGTGTGGGGAGAGGTTGGGATAGTGACTCTGTGGGGAGGGTTGGGTACAGTGACTCTGTGGGAAGAGTTTGGGACAGTGACTGCGTGGGGAGAAGTTGAGAGAGTGACTGCGTGGGGAGAGGTTGGGATAGTGTCTCTGTGGGGAGAGTTTGCGACAGTGACTGTGTGGGGAGAGGTTGTGACAGTAACTGTATCTGGGAGAGGTTGGGACAGTGACTGTGTGGGGAGAGCTTTGGACAGTGACGGTGTGTCAGGGAGAGATTGGGACAGTGACTGTGTCGGGGAGAGGTTGGGACAGTGACGGTGTGTCAGGGAGAGGTTGTGACAGTAACTGTATCTGGGAGAGGTTGGGACAGTGACTGTGTGGGGAGAGCTTTGGACAGTGATGGTGTGTCAGGGAGAGATTGGGACAGTGACTGTGTCGGGGAGAGGTTGGGACAGTGACGGTGTATCAGGGAGAGGTTATGACAGTGACTGTGTCGGGGAGAGGTTGGGTCAGTGACTGTGTCGGGGATAGGTTGGGACAGTGACTGTGCGAGGGGAGGTTGGGACAGTGACTGTGTGGGGAGAGGTTGGGACAGTGACTGTGTGGGGAGAGGTTGGGACAGTGACTGTGTGGGGAGAGGTTGTGACAGTGACAGTGTCGGGAAAGGTTGTGACAGTGACTGTGTCGGGGAGAGGTTGGGACAGTGACTGTGTCGGGGAGAGGTTGGGTCAGTGACAGTGTGTCATGGGGAGAGGTTGTGACAGTGACTGTGTGGGGAGAGGTTGGGACAGTGACTGTGTGGGGAGAGGTTGTGACAGTGACTGTGTGGGGAGAGGTTGTGACAGTGACTGTGTCGGGAAAGGTTGTGACAGTGACTGTGTCGGGGAGAGGTTGGGACAGTGACTGTGTCGGGGAGAGGTTGGGTCAGTGACTGTGTGTCATGGGGAGAGGTTGTGACAGTGACTGTGTGGGGAGAGGTTGGGACAGTGACTGTGTGGGGAGAGGTTGTGACAGTGACTGTGTCGGGGAGAGGTTGTGACAGTGACTGTGTCGGGGAGAGGTTGGGTCAGTGACTGTGTGTCATGGGGAGAGGTTGTGACAGTGACTGTGTGGGGAGAGGTTGGGACAGTGACTGTGTGGGGAGAGGTTGGGACAGTGACTGTGTGGGGAGAGGTTGGGACAGTGACTGTGTGGGGAGAGGTTGTGACAGTGACTGTGTCGGGAAAGGTTGTGACAGTGACTGTGTCGGGGAGAGGTTGGGACAGTGACTGTGTCGGGGAGAGGTTGTGACACAGTGACTGTGTCGGGGAGACGTTGGGACAGTGACTGTGTTGGGGAGAGGTTGGGACAGTGACTGAGTTGGTGAGAGGTTGGGACATTGACTGTGTTGGGGAGAGGTTCGGACAGTGACTGTGTGGGGAGTAGTTGGGACAGTAACTGTGTGGGGAGAGGTTGGGACAGTGACTGTGTGGGGAGTCGTTGGGACAGTGACTGTGTCGGGGAGACGTTGGGTCAGTGACTGGGGAGACGTTGGGACAGTGACTGTGCATGGGCAGAGGTTGGGTAAGTGATTATGTGGAGAGAGTTTGGGACAGTGTCTGTGTCGGGGAGACGTTGGGACAGTGATTGTGTGGGGAGACGTTGGGACAGTGACTGTGTGGGGAGACTTTGGGACAGTGACTGTGTGTCGTGGGGAGACGTTGGGCCAGTGACTGTGTGGGGAGACATTGGGGCAGTAACTGTATCGGGGAGAGGTTGGGTCAGTGACTGTGTGAGGAGACGTTGGGACAGTGACGGTGTCGGGGAGAGGTTGAGACAGTGACTTTGTGGGGAGAGCTTGGGACAGTGACTGTGTGGGGAGAGCTTGGGACAGTGACGGTGTGTCGGGGAGAGTTTGGGACAGTGACTGTGTCAGGGAGAGGTTGTGACCGTGACTGTGCGGGGAGAGTTTGGGACAGTGACTGTGTCAGGGAGAGGTTGTGACAGTGACTGTGTGGGGGTGTTTGGGACAGTGACGCTGTGTCAGGGAGAGGTTGGGACAGTGGCTGTGTCGGGGAGAGCTTGGGACAGAGACGGTGTGTCAGGGAGAGGTTGGGACAGTGACTGTGTCAGGGAGAGCTTGGGACAGAGACGGTGTGTCAGGGAGAGGTTGGGACAGTGACTGTGCAGGGAGAGTTTGGGACAGTGACTGTGTCAGGGAGAGGTTGGAACAGTGACTGTGTCAGGGAGAGGTTGGGACAGTGACTGTGTCGGGGAGAGGTTGGAACAGTAACTGTGTCGGGGAGAGGTTGGAACAGTGACTGTGCAGGGAGAGTTTGGGACAGTGACTGTGTCAGGGAGAGGTTGGGACAGAGACGGTGTGTCAGGGAGAGGTTGGAACAGTGACTGTGTCGGGGAGAGGTTGTGACAGTAACTGTGCAGGGGGAGGTTGGGACAGTGACTGTGCAGGGAGAGTTTGGGACAGTGACTGTGTCAGGGAGAGGTTGGGACAGTGACTGTGTCGGGGAGAGGTTGTGACAGTGACTGTGCAGGGGGAGGTTGGGACAGTGACTGTGCAGGGAGAGTTTGGGACAGTGACTGTGTCAGGGAGAGGTTGGAACAGTGACTGTGTCGGGGAGAGGTTGTTACAGTGACTGTGTGGGGGGAGATTGTGACTGAGACTGGGGCGAGTTTGTGACAGTGACTGTGTGGGGGGAGGTTGGGACAGTGACTGTGTGTGGGAGATCTTGGGACAGTGACTGTGTCGGGGAAAGGTTGGGACAGTGACTGTGTGTGGGGAGAGGTTGGGATAGTGACTCTGTGGGGAGAGGTTGGGATAGTGACTCTGTGGGGAGAGGTTGGGACAGTGACTGTGTGGGGGGAGGTTGGGACAGTGACAGTGTGTTGGGGAGTTCTTGGGACAGTGACTGTGTGTGGGGAGAGGTTGGGATAGTGACTATGTGGGGAGAGGTTGTGACAGTGACTGTGTGGAGAGAGGTTCGGACAGTGACTGTGTCAGGGTGAGGTTGTGACAGTGACTGTGTGGGGAGAGGTTGTGACAGAGACTGTGTCGGGGAGAGCTTGGGACAGTGATGGTGTGTCGGGGAGAGGTTGGGACAGTGACTGTGTCGGGGAGAGGTTGTGACAGTGACTGCGTGGGGGGAGGTTGGGACAGTGACTGTGTCAGGGAGAGGTTGTGACAGTGACTGTGAGGGGGTGTTTGGGACAGTGACTGTGTCAGGGAGAGGTTGGGACAGTGACGGTGTGTCAGGGGGAGGTTGGGACAGTGACTGTGTCCGGGAGAGGTTGTGACAGTGACTGTGTTTCAGGGAGAGGTTGTGACAGAGACTGCGTGGGGAGAATTTGTGACAGTGACTGTGTGGGGAGAGTTTGTGACAGTGACTGTGTGCAGGGGGAGGTTGTGACAGTGACTGTGTGTGGGGGGAGGTTGTGACAGTGTCTGTGTGTGGGGAGAGGTGGTGACAGTGACTGTGTGGGGGGAGGTTGGGACAGTGTCTGTGTGTCGGGGAGATCTTGGGACAGTGACTGTGTCGGCAAAGGTTGGGACAGTGACTGTGTGTGGGAAGAGTTTGGGATAGTGACTCTGTGGGGAGAGGTTGGGACAGTGACTGTGTCAGGGAGAAATTGGGACAGTGACTGCATGGGGGTAGATTGGGAGTGTGACTGTGTGGGGGGAGGTTGGGACAGTGACTGTGTGTCGGGGAGATCTTGGGACAGTGACTGTGTCGGGGAAAGGTTGGGACAGTGACTGTGTGTGGGGAGAGGTTGGGATAGTGACTCTGTGGGGAGAGTTTGGGACAGTGACTCTGTGGGAAGAGTTTGGGACAGTGACTGCGTGGGGAGAAGTTGAGAGAGTGACTGCGTGGGGAGAGGTTGGGATAGTGTCTCTGTGGGGAGAGTTTGCGACAGTGACTGTGTGGGGAGAGGTTGTGACAGTAACTGTATCTGGGAGAGGTTGGGACAGTGACTGTGTGGGGAGAGGTTGGGTCAGTGACTGTGTGTCATGGGGAGAGGTTGTGACAGTGACTGTGTGGGGAGAGGTTGGGACAGTGACTGTGTGGGGAGAGGTTGTGACAGTGACTGTGTGGGGAGAGGTTGTGACAGTGACAGTGTCGGGAAAGGTTGTGACAGTGACTGTGTCGGGGAGAGGTTGGGTCAGTGACTGTGTGTCATGGGGAGAGGTTGTGACAGTGACTGTGTGGGGAGAGGTTGGGACAGTGACTGTGTGGGGAGAGGTTGGGACAGTGACTGTGTGGGGAGAGGTTGGGACAGTGACTGTGTGGGGAGAGGTTGTGACAGTGACTGTGTCGGGAAAGGTTGTGACAGTGACTGTGTCGGGGAGAGGTTGGGACAGTGACTGTGTCGGGGAGAGGTTGTGACACAGTGACTGTGTCGGGGAGACGTTGGGACAGTGACTGTGTTGGGGAGAGGTTGGGACAGTGACTGAGTTGGTGAGAGGTTGGGACATTGACTGTGTTGGGGAGAGGTTCGGACAGTGACTGTGTGGGGAGAGGTTGGGACAGTGACTGTGTGGGGAGTCGTTGGGACAGTGACTGTGTCGGGGAGACGTTGGGTCAGTGACTGGGGAGACGTTGGGACAGTGACTGTGCATGGGCAGAGGTTGGGTAAGTGATTATGTGGAGAGAGTTTGGGACAGTGTCTGTGTCGGGGAGACGTTGGGACAGTGATTGTGTGGGGAGACGTTGGGACAGTGACTGTGTGGGGAGACTTTGGGACAGTGACTGTGTGTCGTGGGGAGACGTTGGGCCAGTGACTGTGTGGGGAGACATTGGGGCAGTAACTGTATCGGGGAGAGGTTGGGTCAGTGACTGTGTGAGGAGACGTTGGGACAGTGACGGTGTCGGGGAGAGGTTGAGACAGTGACTTTGTGGGGAGAGCTTGGGACAGTGACTGTGTGGGGAGAGCTTGGGACAGTGACGGTGTGTCGGGGAGAGTTTGGGACAGTGACTGTGTCAGGGAGAGGTTGTGACCGTGACTGTGCGGGGAGAGTTTGGGACAGTGACTGTGTCAGGGAGAGGTTGTGACAGTGACTGTGTGGGGGTGTTTGGGACAGTGACGCTGTGTCAGGGAGAGGTTGGGACAGTGGCTGTGTCGGGGAGAGCTTGGGACAGAGACGGTGTGTCAGGGAGAGGTTGGGACAGTGACTGTGTCAGGGAGAGCTTGGGACAGAGACGGTGTGTCAGGGAGAGGTTGGGACAGTGACTGTGCAGGGAGAGTTTGGGACAGTGACTGTGTCAGGGAGAGGTTGGAACAGTGACTGTGTCAGGGAGAGGTTGGGACAGTGACTGTGTCGGGGAGAGGTTGGAACAGTGACTGTGTCGGGGAGAGGTTGGAACAGTGACTGTGCAGGGAGAGTTTGGGACAGTGACTGTGTCAGGGAGAGGTTGGGACAGAGACGGTGTGTCAGGGAGAGGTTGGAACAGTGACTGTGTCGGGGAGAGGTTGTGACAGTGACTGTGCAGGGGGAGGTTGGGACAGTGACTGCGTCGGGGAGAGGTTGTAACAGTGACTGTGTCGGGGAGAGGTTGTGACAGTGACTGTGCAGGGGGAGGTTGGGACAGTGACTGTGCAGGGAGAGTTTGGGACAGTGACTGTGTCAGGGAGAGGTTGGGACAGTGACTGTGTCGGGGAGAGGTTGTGACAGTGACTGTGCAGGGGGAGGTTGGGACAGTGACTGTGCAGGGAGAGTTTGGGACAGTGACTGTGTCAGGGAGAGGTTGGAACAGTGACTGTGTCGGGGAGAGGTTGTTACAGTGACTGTGTGGGGGGAGATTGTGACTGAGACTGGGGCGAGTTTGTGACAGTGACTGTGTGGGGAAACGTTGGGCCAGTGACTGTGTGGGGAGACATTGGGGCAGTGACTGTGTGGGGGGAAGTTGTGACAGTGACTGTGGTGGGAGGTTGGGATAGTGACTGTGTGGGGGGAGGTTGGGACAGTGACTGTGTGTGGGAGATCTTGGGACAGTGACTGTGTCGGGGAAAGGTTGGGACAGTGACTGTGTGTGGGGAGAGGTTGGGATAGTGACTCTGTGGGGAGAGGTTGGGATAGTGACTCTGTGGGGAGAGGTTGGGATAGTGACTCTGTGGGGAGAGGTTGGGACAGTGACTGTGTGGGGGGAGGTTGGGACAGTGACAGTGTGTTGGGGAGTTCTTGGGACAGTGACTGTGTGTGGGGAGAGGTTGGGACAGTGACTATGTGGGGAGAGGTTGTGACAGTGACTGTGTGGAGAGAGGTTCGGACAGTGACTGTGTCAGGGTGAGGTTGTGACAGTGACTGTGTGGGGAGAGGTTGTGACAGAGACTGTGTCGGGGAGAGCTTGGGACAGTGATGGTGTGTCGGGGAGAGGTTGGGACAGTGACTGTGTCGGGGAGAGGTTGTGACAGTGACTGCGTGGGGGGAGGTTGGGACAGTGACTGTGTCAGGGAGAGGTTGTGACAGTGACTGTGTGGGGGTGTTTGGGACAGTGACTGTGTCAGGGGGAGGTTGGGACAGTGACTGTGTCCGGGAGAGGTTGTGACAGTGACTGTGTGTCAGGGAGAGGTTGTGACAGAGACTGCGTGGGGAGAATTTGTGACAGTGACTGTGTGGGGAGAGTTTGTGACAGTGACTGTGTGTAGGGGGAGGTTGTGACAGTGACTGTGTGTGGGGGGAGGTTGTGACAGTGTCTGTGTGTGGGGAGAGGTGGTGACAGTGACTGTGTGGGGGGAGGTTGGGACAGTGTCTGTGTGTCGGGGAGATCTTGGGACAGTGACTGTGTCGGCAAAGGTTGGGACAGTGACTGTGTGTGGGAAGAGTTTGGGATAGTGACTCTGTGGGGAGAGGTTGGGACAGTGACTGTGTCAGGGAGAAATTGGGACAGTGACTGCATGGGGGTAGATTGGGACAGTGACTGTGTGGGGGGAGGTTGGGACAGTGACTGTGTGTCGGGGAGATCTTGGGACAGTGACTGTGTCGGGGAAAGGTTGGGACAGTGACTGTGTGTGGGGAGAGGTTGGGATAGTGACTCTGTGGGGAGAGTTTGGGACAGTGACTCTGTGGGAAGAGTTTGGGACAGTGACTGCGTGGGGAGAAGTTGAGAGAGTGACTGCGTGGGGAGAGGTTGGGATAGTGTCTCTGTGGGGAGAGTTTGCGACAGTGACTGTGTGGGGAGAGGTTGTGACAGTAACTGTATCTGGGAGAGGTTGGGACAGTGACTGTGTGGGGAGAGCTTTGGACAGTGACGGTGTGGGGGGAGGTTGGGACAGTGACAGTGTGTTGGGGAGATCTTGGGACAGTGACTGTGTGTGGGGAGAGGTTGGGACAGTGACTCTGTGGGGAGAGTTTGGGACAGTGACTCTGCGGGGAGAGTTTGGGACAGTGACTGCGTGGGGAGAGGTTGGGACAGTGACTGCGTGGGGAGAGGTTGGGATAGTGACTCTGTGGGGAGAGGTTGGGACAGTGACTATGTGGGGAGGGGTTGTGACAGTGACTGTGTGTCGGGGAGATCTTGGGACAGTGACTGTGTCGGCAAAGGTTGGGACAGTGACTGTGTGTGGGGAGAGTTTGGGATAGTGACTCTGTGGGGAGAGGTTGGGACAGTGACTGTGTCAGTGAGAGATTGGGACAGTGACTGTATGGGGGTAGGTTGGGACAGTGACTGTGTGGGGGGAGGTTGGGACAGTGACTGTGTGTCGGGGAGATCTTGGGACAGTGACTGTGTCGGGGAAAGGTTGGGACAGTGACTGTGTGTGGGGAGAGGTTGGGATAGTGACTCTGTGGGGAGAGTTTGGGACAGTGACTCTGTGGGAAGAGTTTGGGACAGTGACTGTGTGGGGAGAAGTTGAGAGAGTGACTGCGTGTGGAGAGGTTGGGATAGTGTCTCTGTGGGGAGAGTTTGCGACAGTGACTGTGTGGGGAGAGGTTGTGACAGTAACTGTATCTGGGAGAGGTTGGGACAGTGACTGTGTGGGGAGAGTTTGTGACAGTGACTGTGTGTGGGGGGAGGTTCTGACAGTGTCTGTGTGTGGGGAGAGGTGATGACAGTGACTGTGTGGGGGGAGGTTGGGACAGTGACTGTGTGTCGGGGAGATCTTGGGACAGTGACTGTGTCGGCAAAGGTTGGGACAGTGACTGTGTGTGGGGAGAGTTTGGGATAGTGACTCTGTGGGGAGAGGTTGGGACAGTGACTGTGTCAGGGAGAGATTGGGACAGTGACTGTATGCGGGTAGGTTGGGGCAGTGACTGTGTGGGGGGAGGTTGGGACAGTGACTGTGTGTCGGGGAGATCTTGGGACAGTGACTGTGTGTCGGGGAGATCTTGGGACAGTGACTGTGTCGGGGAAAGGTTGGGACAGTGACTGTGTGTGGGAAGAGTTTGGGACAGTGACTCTGTGGGAAGAGTTTGGGACAGTGACTGCGTGGGGAGAAGTTGAGAGAGTGACTGCGTGGGGAGAGGTTGGGATAGTGTCTCTGTGGGGAGAGGAAGATCCGTGCTGTATGCGGGACAAATATTCTGTGTGTGAGGGCAGTGAATGAGGGAGAAGGACCAAGCTGTGTGAGTTGGGCAAACCGGGACCAAGGGAGGAGGAAAGGGAGAGTGGGAGAGGAGAGAGAGTGGGGAACACACACTCACTATGAAGTGTGTGTGTGAGTGAGTGTCAGATCGTGAGAGAGAGGGAGAGACATGTGTGTTTTCTTGGGGGGATGGGGAGGGGGGTGATGATCTGTGTGACTGGAATTGGTGACAATGGCCTATGCAGGGGAAGTAATGTGGGGCACACACCTCATAGAGAAGTCACTGCTGTATAAACACAAGTTACAGCTCACCACTGATGGAATGCCTGGTGTCTGCGCCTGAGTCCATCATCGGAGGATTCTTCCCAACTTTCCCAGATGATCCTGGTGCTGCAGGAACACAAGAAGCTCAAAACTGGTGTATGGAGCTACACAGAAACATTCACAGTCACTCACTACTGACTACTCCATCCCTACAATACACAGAAGGAACCCAGGATGGGAGGAATGGAAAGCGTACTCCTTTGATCAATTTGCCCCACACCAATATTCGGCAGTCTCTCTGTGCTTTCCTCGATCGATGGATCCCCACTTCCAAGAGGGTGATCGCGTCTTTTCTGTTAAGTGTCTCCTGGTCAGCGTGAGGGTGTTGATTGAATAATGAGAACAAAGAAATGGCTAAATTACTGGTTATTTTATGGAACGGTTATTCATGTACATTGATAAAATCAATGGGGCACAGAAGTTAGCATGACGCAATTGCAGCTTGAGACACCAGACTTCAGAGTTCAAAGTTCAATTCTACTGTCCTTTGTAAGTAACTTTGTACATTCCTCCCCGTGTGCATGTGGGCTGCTTTTGGGCGTTCTGGTTTCCACCCACAGTCCAAAATATATCGACTAGTTTGTAGCTTAAGTGGCCATTGAAAAATGTTCTGTGATTAGGCTAAGATTAAATGAATGGGCGCTGCGCCGGTAGGGCCTGTTCCACACTGTATCGGAGAGGATGGGCAGAGAAGAGTTGAGAGTTTCATCATCAACCCATCGGAAAGCACTAAGGTACACCAGGGAAACATCAGCGCCAACCCTTGGACCACAGCAGCCACTTGGTTAACTTGAGCACGCAGAGGAAGGGAGGCCCTTCCCTCCAGTATGACTCAAAGCATTCCACTGAATGTCATGCAGCTGCTGGAAGCTGCATCAGCAAAGGTCCAAATGCAGGACTACATACCACAACTCACTGAGAACCAGTTAGAGGTGATACCTCCCCAGCATCAGTCTGGTTAATAACCCACCCTCTCCTTAGAGCCTGTGTAATAAACCCCACTTTCAGTCAGGGTATTAACCTCCTCCCACCGTCAGTCTGGTTCATAACTCGCCCCACCGTCAGTATGGGTAATAACCCCCCAGTCAGTCTGGGTAATAAACCCCCACTGTCAGTCCAGGTAATACCCCCCCCCCCCCCCCACTGTCAGTCTGGGTAATAAATTCCCCACCGTCAGTCTGGGAAATACAACCCCCCACTGTCAGTCTGGGTAATAACCCCACCCCCACCATCAGCCTGGATAATAACACCCCACCTGTCAGTCTGGGTAATAACCCCCTCCCACTGTCAGTCCAGGTAATACCCCCCCCCACTGTCAGTCTGGGTAATAACCCCACCCCCACCATCAGCCTGGATAATAACACCCCACCTGTCAGTCTGGGTAATAACCCCCTCCCACTGTCAGTCCAGGTAATAACCCCCTCCCACTGTCAGTCCAGGTAATACCCCACCCCCCACTGTCAGTCTGGGTAATAACACCCCACCTGTCAGTCTGGGTAATAACCCCCTCCCACTGTCAGTCTGGGTAATAACCCCCTCCCACTGTCAGTCTGGGTAATAAACTCACACCGTCAGTATGGGTAATAAACCCCCACTGTCAGTCCAGGTAATACCCCCCCCCACTGTCAGTCTGGGTAATAACCCCACCCCCACCATCAGCCTGGATAATAACACCCCCCAATGTCAGTATGGGTAATAAACCCCCACTGTCAGTCCAGGTAATACCCCCCCCCACTGTCAGTCTGGGTAATAACCCCACCACCCACTGTCAGTCTGGGTAATAAACACCACCCCCCACTGTCAGTCTGGGTAATAACACCCCACCTGTCAGTCTGGGTAATAACCCCCTCCCACTGTCAGTCTGGGTAATAAACTCACACCGTCAGTATGGGTAATAAACCCTCACTGTCAGTCCAGGTAATACCCCCCCCCCACTGTCAGTCCAGGTAATACCCCCCCCACTGTCAGTCTGGGTAATAAACTCACACCGTCAGTATGGGTAATAAACCCCCACTGTCAGTCTGGGTAATACCCCCCCCACTGTCAGTCTGGGTAATAAACACCACCCCACTTTCAGTCAGGGTAATAACCCCTACATCATCAGTCAGGGTAATATCCCCTCCATTGTCAGGCACATAACATCTGAGGTTGAAAGGGAGATGCCATCACCCTGAGAAACAAATGCAGTGATACCCCTGGGATAGTTCACGATGGATGAATGTTCTGCTGTATCAATGAAAATGTTCTAAATAAGGAATATAATTGGAAAAAATGCAATCAAACTCCCATATGGGCAGCCAGGTACTGAAAACTAACATTCGGTGACAGATTACTGTGGGTTAACATGCTGGATGTACTCTCCAGAACGTGATGGGCAGAGGGGTGTTCACTATTGGACACGACTACTCGCAAAGCCGTCGGCGGAGAGGGTGTTCACTAATGGACACAACTACTCGCAAAGGCGTCAGTGGAGAGGGTGTTCACTACTGAACACGACTGCTCACACAGACTTCAGCCATTAACTCTAAGTTACAGGGTGGGAAACGGTAAGCTTGCCATTGAATCTGGAGTCAGACATACAAAAAATTATTTGGTCTGTGCCAAAATACAACCAGACCTCAACAAAACACCTAAGTGTAGTTCATGTGGAAGGTAACATTCAGAAACAGAAGCTCCCCATCGTATCATCTCCTCCTTCGTAGGGCTGACTTTTGTGCAGAAGCGTGATTGGAAAAGCCACATAAACGCAGGAGGCCAGAGACTGGTGAACGACTACAGATGTCTCACCACCCGAAGTTTTCTATTAGCTACAAGATATATCAGGAGTAACATGGAATTTTCCTGACTGTTGGATGAGCACAGCTCCAACAACACACCATCCAGCACAAGATGCCACTGTAACCTAGCAAGTAGAGTATCACAGCATGGCTGTCTTAGTTCAAATCTGATGCCAAATGTAAGGAGTATGTACGTCCCCCTCATGACTACCTGGGTTCCCTCTCACAGTCCAAAGAGGCACCAGGTTAATTAGGTAGGTTGCTGGGCAGTGTGGCTCATTGGGCCTGAAGGAGCTGTTCTGTCCTGTATCACAAAATAAAATGAAAAATATAATACACGTTCACTCCCTCCACCTCTGGTTACTGTTCCAATGTGCCCATCAGCAATACATATCACAACCCTCCAGAACCTTCTCCAACACATCGCAGAAACGCAGTCTCCACTATTTAGAGGTATAGTGGCAGTGGGTGCAAGGTGCTGTGACAAACTGCAAGATCCCCATGGCAGACATCAACTTGGCAACACGTATCACCATTTCTCCATGGTTGCTAGGTCTAAAGCCAGGCACACCCTACGCCAACAATTACTGCAGGAGCTTCACCTTCTCTGGGACAGCACAGCCCGTGTGAGTGATCTGAGGTGCCTTTCTCAAGCTGCACACCTTACAGTGGTGTGATGGATGGATCAGCTACCATCTCATCGGTGCAGCCATTAATAGAAGGGTTGTCTCTGGGGTGTGTACCCCTGTCAGCACACAATCTCTCCACATGAAGCCTGTGCAAAATGTACCACAATAGCAAAGCTGCTAAACATGTGCCAAATGGTTCAAGCCACATTGCAGAGGTCCTACACAAAATGCTGGTGGAACACAACAAGCCAGGCAGCATCTATAAGGAGAAGCACTGTCGACATTTCGAGGTCCTCCTCACTGGGAGCTGGTGGGTGTAAGAGACAGATACAAAGCCAGCACTCTGAGCCTTTACTGTAGTGTGGGAGAAGCTGGGGCTCCTCGCCACCTTTGGCTGCCAACTCTGACTGAAAGCAGACCACGAGATTTTGTTCTGTGTCAAGTTAGCTATCATCTGTCAGAGTGTGTCCTCCAGCTGACTTTCAGAGATGTACCACTGCCTCGGCAGTTTGTGTGGCTCTCAGAGTAAGCCTGGTGGTCAATTTCACTTTGGTGACTTGGTTGAGGAACTGGGAGAGATTCCAGTCAGGAAAATGCACTCTCAGAAGGGTGGTGGGGGGGGGGGGGGGGGGGGCTGAGATCTGCAAAGAACTTACCTCAAAAACATTAGGCAGCCCTTCAAATAACACATCAGACATTTACTCATATGGTTTGTATAAAGGCAAACTACAGGAAATCTGAAATAAAAGCAGAAAATGCTACAAATCTTCAACAAATTGGGCAGCATCAAATCATTCCTGATCATAAACTTGAAACAACCACTACTTCTCTCTCCATATATGCTGGCTGACTTGCCAAATATTTCTCGTATTTCCCATTTGAAATTCTGAGATGTCTGGCCCTAATTAAACTGGAAGCTGCTGATTATGCTGAGGAAGCAAAGAAGAATCTCCCTCCACTCCCCAACAAATTAAAAACAAGCAGAAGAATCAGATGCCGGTCTATGACCGGCTATCCTCAGTACAGGCTTTGTTTGTAGGATTTAGTGATTTGTTCATTCTCTGTATTTCCTCCCCTTTCTCTGGGGAAATGGTTTGACCTCAGATGGGTGATTCTGCCAGTCCAGTTGTACTAAGGACCTCACAGGTAGCTGCAAGTAGAGAGACACGTGATGCCATGGGCTATTAAACCCAGAATCACTAACCTGATACACAAAACCTGGTGTGAAGGCCCAGAGATCAAAGGATTAAATGGCAGGAAACAACAAAAGGTGCAGAGTATAAACTAGCAACAAGTCCAGGGTGAACAGGGTGCAGTGAGTTACCTTGATCATGAGCCATTTTGTCTGATGACTCAGCTAATGGATCAGGGACACAAGAGAAAACATCAAAAGCAATTCAATTGAACCTGATGTTAAACACAAATTCAACCAGTCCACATCAAAGTAGCAACATTCAAAGGTGAGGGAAGTTCGGTCATATGCACATCTACAGCCATTGCTCAACAGTCTCACTCCATGTCAAAGTGACAACACACTCATGGCGTGATGCACAGAGATGATCACTGGCTTGCTCGTTCACCTCCTCTCTTCAGATGGTCAGAACGGGTGAAACTACTGTCTTGGCACCAGCGATGAAAGGAAATTTGACAAACGACAGAAACATACAGAAGCACACATTATCTGCAACTGCCCATGCTACAGAAATCCAGTCAACGTACAATAAAAGCAGCACTGCATATATCATAGAGATTGGATTGTACAAAGTGAAAGGTGGGGATAGAAATTTTTAAGAATTTTGTATAAATAGACCAATACGTCCTGCCATATCCCTAAAGAGACAAGTCCTGATTTTTGAGTAAGTCAGATTAAAAAAATTAAGGTAGAAATAAGCAGTGGGTTTTCTGTCCTGTCCTAATTTAACTTGCATTCTCCCTTTACTTGCCACTTGTGTATCCTGAGCAATCCCTGTCTGCCTGATGACTGCTCAGGTTGAAACACTGGCACTTGACTGAGCCCACAGCTGCCACATGCAGACTAGGCTCTTTGCACTTCTGTTCTGAAGGGGAGGGCTAGAAATTCAGTCAGGATTACTCTCCCCTTTGTAGGGCTGAAAGATATAGGAGGTAGGAAGGAAGACTGCCCTTATAGGTTGACTTAGCGAGGGCTTTTCTCTTTGGAATGAAGGAGAATGAGAGGTGATTTGATAGATGTGTACAAGATAAGAGACACAGATTCAGTGGACAGCCAGAGGACTTTTTGACAAGGCAGAGATGGCTAATATGAAGGGGCATAGCTTTAAGATAACCATATAACAATGTAACAATTACAGCACGGAAACAGGCTATCTCGGCCCTTCTAGTCCGTGCCAAACGCTTACTCTCACCTAATCGCACTAACCCACACTCAGCCCATAACCCTCCATTCCTTTCCTGTCCATCTGCCTATCCAATTTTGCTCTAAATGGCATTACTCAAATTGCCTCTACCACTTCTACTGGAAGCTCATTCCACACAGCTACCACTCTCTGAGTAAAGAAATTCCCCCTCATGTTACCCTTAAACTTTTGCCCCCTAAGTCTCAACTCATGTCCTCTTGTTTGAATCTCCCCTATTCTCAATGGAAAAAGCCTATCCATGTCAATTCTATCTATCACCTTCATAATTTTAAATACCTCTCTCAAGTCCCCCCTCAACCTTCTACGCTCCAAAGAATAAAGACTTAACTTGTTCAACCTTTCCCTGTAACTTAAGTGCTGAAACCCAGGTAACATTCTAGTAAATCTTCTCTGTACTCTCTCTATTTTGTTGACATCTTTCCTATAATTCGGTGACCAGAACTGTACACAATACTCCAAATTCGGCCTTACCAATGCCTTGTAGAATGCTAACATTACATCCCAACTCCTATACTCAGTGCTCTGATTTATAAAGGCCAACATTCCAAAGGCTTTTTTCACCACCCTATCCACATGAGATTCAGGGAACTATGCACCATTATTCCTAGATCACTATGTTCTACTGCATTTCTCAATGCCCTACCTTTTACCATGTATGACCTATTTGGATTATTCTTACCAAAATGTAGCACCTCGCACTTATCAGTATTAAATTCCATCTGCCATTGCTCAGCCCACTCTTCTAACTGGCCTAAATCTCCCTGCAAGCTTTGAAAACCTACTTCATTATCCACAACGCCACCTATCTTAGTATCATCTGCATACTTACTCATCCAATTTACCACCTCATCATCCAGATCATTAATGTATATGACAAACAACATTGGACCCAGTACAGATCCCTGAGGCACACCACTAGTCACTGGCCTACAATTTGACAAACAGTTATCCACGACTACTCTCTGGCATCTCCCATCCAGCCACTGTTGAATCCATTTTACTACTTCAATATTAATACCTAACGATTGAACTTTCCTAACTAACCTTCCATGCGGAACCTTGTCAAAGGCCTTACTGAAGTCCAAATAGACAACATCCACTGCTTTACCTTCGTCATCTTTCCTCGTAACCTCTTCAAAAAACTCAGTAAGATTTGTCAAACATGACCTTCCACGCACAAGTCCATGTTGACTGTTCCTAATCAGACCCTGCCTACCCAGATAATTATATATACATCTCTAAGAATACTTTCCATTAATTTACCCACCATTGACGTCAAACTTACAGGCCTATAATTACTAGGTTTACTCTTAGAACCATTTTTAAACAATGGAACCACATGAGCAATACGCCAATCCTCCGGCACCATCCCTGTTTCTAATGACATTTGAAATATTTCTGTCATAACCCCTGCTATTTCTACACTAACCTCCCTCAAGGTTCTAGTGAATATCCTGTCAGGACCCGGTTTATCCACTTTTATATTCCTTAAAAGCGCCAGTACTTCCTCCTCTTTAATCGTCATAGTTTCCATAACTTCCCTACTTGTTTCCCTTACCTTACACAATTCAATATCTTTCTCCTTAGTGAATACTGAAGAAAAGAAGTTGTTCAAAATCTCCCCCACCTCTTTCGGTTCCACACATAGCTGTCCACTCTGATTCTCTAAGGGACCAATTTTATCCCTCACTATCCTTTTGCTATTAATATAACTGTAGAAACCTTTTGGATTTACTTTCACCTTACTTGCCAAAGCGATGTCATACCTTCTTTTAGCTTTTCTAATTTCTTTCTTAAGATTCTTCTTACCTTCTTTATATTCCTTGAGCACCTCATTTACTCCATGCTGCCTATATTTATTGTAGATATCTCTCTTTTTCCTAGCCAAGTTTCCAATATCCCTTGAAAACCATGGCTTTCTCAAACTTTTAACCTTTCCTTTCAACCTAACAGGAACATAAAGATTCTGTACCCTCAAAATTTCACATTTAAATGACCTCCATTTCTCTATTACATCCTTCCCATAAAACAAATTGTCCCAATCCACTCCTTCTAAATCCTTTTGCATTGCCTCAAAGTTAGCCTTTCTCCAATCAAAAATCTCAACCCTGGGTCCAGTCCTATCCTTCTCCATTAATTATATTGAAACTAATGACATTGTGATCACTGGACCCGAAGTGCTCCTAACACATACATCTGTCACCTGACCTATCTCATTCCCTAACAGGAGATCCAACACTGCCCCTTCTCTAGTTGGTACCTCTATGTATTGCTGCAAAAAACTATCCTGCACACATTTTACAAACTCCAAACCATCCATCCCTTTTACATTATGGGCTTCCCAGTCTATGTGTGGAAAATTAAAATCTCCCACAATCACAACCCTGTGCTTACTACAAATATCTGCTATCTCCTTGCAAAGATGATTAGAGAAAGCTTGTAGACAGTGTGTGAGGGAGGATAGGCAGGTGATAGAGAAGGGGAGTGCTCAGACCAAAGATGTAGGGGAGAAGGAAGAAAAAGAAGATAGTAAAGTTGTTTGCACCGTTAGGGATAAACAGAGAGTAAGAGGTGAAGAATTTCTTAAATGCATTTATTTTAATGCTAGGAGCATTGCAAGAAAGGTAGATGAGTTTGGTGCATGGATTGATACCTGGAAATATGATGTTGTAGCTATTAGTGAAACATGGTTGCAGGAGGGGTGTAACTGGCAACTAATTATTCCTGGATTTCGCTGCTTCAGGTGTGATTGAATCGGAGGGGCAAGAGGGGGAGGTGTTGCATTGCTTGTCAGAGAAAATATTACAGTGGTACTTTGGCAGGATAGATTAGAGGGCTCGTTGAGGGAGACTATTTGGGTGGAATTGAGGATTGGGAAAGGTGTAGTAACACTTATAGGTGTATTATAGACCACCTAATGGGGAGTGAGAATTGGAGGAGCAAATTTATAAGGACATAGCAGATATTTGTAGTAAGCACAAGGTTGTGATAGTGGGAGATTTTAATTTTCCACACATAGACTGGGAAGCCCGTTCTGTAAAAGGGATGGATGGATTGGAGTTTGTAAAATGTGTGCAGGATAGTTTTTTGCAGCAATACATAGAGGTACCAACTAGAAGAAGGGGCATTGTTGGATCTCCTGTTAGGGAATAAGATAGGTCAGGTGATGGAGGAATGTGTTAGGGAGCATTTCGGGTCCAGTGATCACAATGCCATTAGTTTCAATATAATTATGGAGAAGAATAGGTCTGGACCCAGGGTTGAGATTTTTGATTGAAGAAAGACTAACTTTGAGGAGATGCGAAAGGATTTAGAAGGAGTGGATTGGGACAATTTGTTTTATGGGAAGGATGTAATAGAGAAATGGAGGTCATTTAAATGTGAAATTTTGAAGGTACAGAATCTTTATGCTCCTGTTAGGTTGAAAGGAAAGGTTAAAAGTTTGAGAGAGCCATGGTTTTCAAGGGATATTGGAAACTTGGTTCAGAAAAAGAGAGAGATCTACAATAAATGTAGGCAGCACGGAGCAAATGAAGTGCTCATGGAATATAAAGAATGTAAAAAGAATCTTAAGAACGAAATTCAAAAAGGTAAAAGAAGATATGTGGTTGCTTTAGCAAGTAAGGTGAAAATAAATCCAAAGGGTTTCTATAGTTATATTAATAACTAAAGGATAGTGAGGGATAAAATTGGTCCCTTAGAGAATCAGAGTGGACAGCTATGTGTGGAGCCAGAAGAGATGGGGGAGATTTTGAACAATTTCTTTTCTTCGGTATTCACTAAGGAGAAGGATATTGCATTGTATAAGGTAAGGGAAACAAGTAGGGTAGTTATGGAAATGCTGATGATTAAAGAAGAGGAAGCACTGGCGCTTTTAAAGAATATAAAAGTGGATACGCCTCCGGGTCCTGACAGGATATTCACCAGGACCTTGAGGGAAGTTAGTGTAGAAATAGCAGGGGCTCTGACAGAAATATTTCAAATGTCATTAGAAACGGGGATAATGCCTGAGAATTGGCGTATTGCTCATGTGGCTCCATTGTTTAAAAAGGGTTCTAAGAGTAAACCTAGTAAGTTTGACATCAGTGGTGGTTAAATTAATGGAAAGTATTCTTAGAGATGGTATATATAATTATCTGGGTAGGCAGGGTCTGAATAGGAACAGTCAACATGGATTTGTGCATGGAAGGTCATGTTTGACAACTTCTGAATTTTTTGAAGAGGTTACTAGGAACGTTGATGAGGGTAAAACAGTAGATGTTGTCTATATGGACTTTAGTAAGGCCTTTGACAAGGTTCCGCATGGAAGGTTAGTTAGGAAGGTTCAATCATTAGGTATTAATATTGAAGTAGTAAAATGGATTCAACAGTGGCTGGATGGGAGATGCCAGAGAGTAGTGGTGGATAACTGTTTGTCAGGTTGGTGGCCGGTGACTAGTGGTGTGCTTCAGGGAACTGTACTGGGTCCAATGTTGTTTGTCATATACATTAATGATCTGAATGATGGGTTGGGAAATCGGATAAGTAAGTATGCAGATGATACTAAGATAGGTGGCGTTGTGGATAATGAAGTAGGTTTTCAAAGCTTGCAGGGAGATTTAGGCCAGTTAGAAGAGTGGGCTGAGCAATGGCAGATGGAATTTAATACTGATAAGTGCGAGGTGCTACATTTTGGTAAGAATAATCCAAATAGGTCATACATGGTAAAAGGTAGGGCACTGAGAAATGCAGTAGAACATAGTGATCTAGGAATAATGGTGCATAGTTCCCTAAATCTCATGTGGATAGGGTGGTGAAAAAAGCCTTTGGAATGTTGGCCTTTATAAATCAGAGCATTGAGTATAGGAGTTGGGATGTAATGTTAGCATTCTACAAGGCATTGGTGAGGCCCAATTTGAAGTATTGTGTACAGTTCTGGTCACCAAATTATAGGAAAGATGTCAACAAAATAGAGCGAGGACAGAGGAGATTTACTAGAATGTTACCTGGGTTTTAGCACCTAAGTTACAGGGAAAGGTTGAACAAGTTAGGTCTTTATTCTTTGGAGCGGAGAAGGTTGAGGGGAACTTGAGAGAGGTATTTAAAATTATGAGGGTGATAGGTAGAATTTACGTGGATAGGCTTTTTCCATTGAGAGTAGGGGAGATTCAAACAAGAGGACCTGAGTTGAGACTTAGGGGTCAAAAGTTTAGAGGTAACACAAGAGGGAACTACTTTACTCAGAGAGTGGTATCTGTGTGGAATGAACTTCCAGTAGAAGTGGTAAAGGCAGGTTCGATATTGTCATTTTAAAAAAATTGGATAGGTACATTGATAGGAAAGGAATGGAGCTGAGTGCAGGTTGGTGGGACTAGGTGAGAGTAAGCGTTCGGCATGGACTAGAAGGGCCGAGATGGCCTGTTTCCGTGCTGTAATTGTTATATGGTTATATGGAGGGATGTCAAGAGTCAGGAGTTTTACACACAGAGTGGTGAGTGTGTGGAACGCCCTACCAGGGTTGGTGGTAGAAGCGGATACATCAGGCCCATTCAAGAAATTATTAAGATATGCACATGGATGACAGAAAAATGGAGGGCTATGTAGAGGGGAGGCTTAGGTTGATCCTACGGTAGATTAAGAGGTTGGCACAACATTGTGAGCTGAATGGCCTATAGAATTCTCTGTTCTATACCCCTAGTTTATGTGGTCTGAGTGTGTGCACAGCTGAGGAGGGTGGGAGATACCCGGTTTCTGAATCACTTTGTATCTCAAAGAAAAGTACTTTCTTTCCTCAGTGTGATCTTTGCACATGACATTGTAAATGCTCAGAGCCACGCCTTACCCTTAGGTGTGCGGAACTGGACGAAGTCTGACAAAGGGCCCATGCCTTTGGAATTACGGGCCTGGATTTTGAAGTAGTATGTGGTATCAAGCGTAAGGTCCTGGATCTGGTGAGTGAGCCTGTCTCCGACCACTGGCTCTATTACCCAGTCGTGGATCTCTGCTTTTATGTCTGTGCTGTAGTAAATGATGTAACCTATACACAGAAACAGATAGACATGTGAAATAAATCTGGCACCCACAAACTCCACTCTTCCTTAGAATAAACTATGTGGTACAGCCATGTGGTATTCTCTCATAACAACCCAAATGTACTTCCATCAACTTGCACATGATTTATTTAATATACAGTACTGTGCAAAAATCTTGGGCACTTATATATAGCTAGGATGCCTAAGACTTTGCTCAGTACAGTATTTGTCAATGTGGAGCAGGGAGCAAGTTTCTAAGTCCTGTGGGAGGGCTGTGGAACAGTGGGCAGAGAAGGCGTGCCAGTGGCTGGGAGTGGCACAGGTGCAGGCACACCCAGCCCTGAGATACCAGTCAAGGCCATTTGTTTCCAAACAAATTGTTACTTGATCATTACAGAATGTCTCTCTGGTGCTTCCCACTCCCTCTCCTCTCTCCCAACAATGATTCCTCTCTCCCTGTCTCCTTTCCACTCAGTCCAAAACAGAGGCCCATATCAGAATCAGATGTATTATCACTCATTTGTGTCATGCAATTTGTTTTTTTTTGTGACAGCAGTACATAAAATTACTTCATTGTTGGGCAAAAGTCTTAGGTACCCTAACAATACATATATTGTGCCTAAGATTTTTGCATACTACTGTATTTAATTCTCTTTCTGTAGAATCTCCACTGTTTGTATCGTGGGGCAATTAACTTCATGCCATCTTGTAAGTTCCTTCCCCAGGCAGTTAATACTCTAATTAGCCACCCCAAAACCCTGTATCTATTACCCATGTCATCGCACTGCACTTAAAACACTTCAAATCATTTTTTATAATGCTGATAAATAAATGCTGCTATGTATTTATTCACATTTAAATACCTGTTTCAATCTATGACTTTATAATTCATTTTATAATTATTGAATGTTGGCATATTTCATTGTACGTCATTCCAACACGCCACAGTAAATTCCTAGTACATGTAAATGTATGTGATGACTAAAGCTTGGATGAGGGGAGATTGCTGACTGCACTGCACACTCCACTCACAGCTCTCCTTATTACCAAACCCCTCCCCCCCCAGTTCCTGCTTCTACTGATGAACGCTTGGTTCATTAGTAGTTATGAGTTATACTACAGAGATTGCTGAGGTTCGCTGAGATTCCTGCCTCAGAACCACTGGCCCCAACTTATTGGCACCATCTATCCTTCCACCTATGATTTTGTGGCCTGGAATGATCATGCAGCCAGCCTCGCTCCTTCACCTCACTGGAACCCCACTGCCTGTATCCTGAGCATCAGCATGCCTTCCCAACAACTGAGGCCCATTTAAACTCCTTTATTCAATCCTTCCCTTTTGTTGGTCCTACAAGTTTCCTGAACTCTCCAACCAGCTTCTGGCAAGTTGTGACTCCACAGTCCTCTGCTCCTCCATCCCCACACAATCCCAAGTGATGGAAGGGTCACATGATCCACATGCTCAGCCCAAAGTCACTTCTCTGTTCAGCTCCCGTTTCTGTCCACTTTCATGAAACAACTGCAAGACATCACAGGACTATGAAATGCTCCTTTCAAGTCAGATAATTCATGCTTTACCAGTTTAACCTCAGAGCCATTCAGTGGGAGCAGTGGTTACAGAAATGCTAAGGAGGAGTTAAGGCCCCACTCTTCCTGATGGATCCAATGAAATGTCACTTACCCAAACTTCTAAATACTAAGCGAAGCCCACTTCATCCCAACATTTCCTTTTGTAAACTGTTCCTTTTGATCACACTGTAGTGAAAGGTGAGCACTGGCCCCTCTGCCCACTGGAGGGTGCCCTCCCTCGGTCTCCACAGCCTGTGGTCACCCCACCCCGCAGCTCATGCAGGTTCCCCAGTACCTGTTATTTTCCCATTGGCTTCTGATGGTGGCTGCCAGTTCACAATGATGGTTCTGGGCTTGCCTTCCTTGCTGACCACAGTTAGATCCTTGGGCGGAGATGTTGGCACTGAAATAAACAGGGAAACATGAGGATGGGCCTACCACTGAACCAGGTATTCAAATCATGGATTAATGAACCAGACCCATATTGACAGTGTGAAAACTTGGAAAACAATACAGGTGACTTCAGAATCAAAATCAGGTTTATTATCACTGACATATTTCATGAAATGTGTTGCTTTATGGCAGCACTGCCAATGTAAGACATAAAAGCTACAGTAAGTTAACAAAAATAAATAGCAATGGATGATACTAAAAGTGACATATTGGTCCATGGCCTCCTGTACTGTCATGATCAGGCCACTTTCAGGTTGGAAGAGCAACAACTCCGTCAGTGCAGCCTCCGATGAGATGCCATTAACTTTAATTTTTCCAACTTCTGGAAATATTCCCCTCCTCTCTTCTTCAATTCTCCACTCTGGTTCCCTTATTTCTTCTCCTCACCTGCCACTTTCTCCTCACCCCTTTCCACCTCACTTCCCCTCACCCCCCCCGAAACCCAGTTGCTCTCCTCCTTCCCATTCTCCACTCCACTTCTCCAACCCTTCACCTTTTCCATCTATCACCTCCCAGCTTTGTACTTCCCCTCTCCCCCACCTGCCTAGTTTCACCTATCACCTTCTAGCCTGTCCTTCATTCCCTCTTCTCACCTTCTTATTTGGTTTCTTTCCCTTCCCTTTCCAGTCCTGATGAAGGGTATCGACCTAAAACTTGTTTATTCATTTCCATAGATACTGCCTGACCTGTTGAGTTCCTCTATCCATCAAGGACTTACATACAGAGAGGTGCTGGAAAAGGGCCAGTAACATTCTGAAGTATCTGATCCACCCTGCTTATGGACTGTCTGCCCCACTCTCATTGGGGAGAAGGCTACATAGCATCCATGCCAGGACCACCAGACTTAAAAACAGTTAGTATCCCCAAGCAGTGAAGCTGATCAACATTTCCATTCACTAACCCACCCCTGAAAAACCCCCACCACCACTACTTTATCATTTCTTGTCAGGGAATCTTATGTACACACACTCTTTTGCCTAGCATCACTTTATGGACATGCAATCAAAGTATATAAGCATCTTATGTATTTATATTTATTGTGTTTTTTTTTTATTCTTGTTTCCTTTATCTTATTGGGTGTGTTTTTTCCTGAAACAGATCCAGAGAAACAATAATTTCTTTCTCCTTTACACTTGTGTACTGGAAATAACATTAAATAATCTTGAAACTTGAAGTTTGAGTGTATATCCTCAAAGGATCAGTCTTCATTTGAGAGACTGGGGTGCGAGCAAGGTATTTGCCTGCCTCCTCACAACCACTGAACTAGATAATCAAGAGCAGAAAACTTAGCTGTAAACCTGAGTCAAACAGACCCAGGGACCTTTATTTTCCTGAAACCAGTTGGTCTTCCAGTGCAGTCCGTAAGGGAATGCTGCTGGCTGCTGTTGTCTGGGTTAGGATCATGGGTGCTGCTGTCACTGGACATGTATGGCTGAATCCTGGCTAACAGCCTCTAACGTGCTTGATTGGGAGTATAGTTCAGAGGCCACTTGAGTGGCATTGGTGCTTTGCATTAGGATGTTGGTTTAATGACAATGATTATAAATGAAGGCACGTACTGACTACTTTGAACAAAAACACCGACAATTAGAAGGACTCAATGCGTGAGGCAGTGTCTGAGGAGTCAACATTTCTTTTTGAGACCCAGCATCAGGACTGAGATGGAAAAGGAAGAATTACTGTGTACAGCAGTACAGAGGAGGGGTAGGGCCAGTGCTGGAGGTGAGAGATAGAACCAAATGGGAAGGGGAAAATAGACAGGTGGGGTAAGGGATGGATAGATGAACAAAGGGAGAAGAAAACTGGACAATCAAGTGGGCTTGGACAGGAGAGGAGCACTGGGGACCATGAACTACTGTTCACAGTGTTTCACTGCAAGGTACCTGAGTGAGACACAAGGTGTTGTTCTTCCACTGTGTGTTTAGCCTCTCTGTAGCAATAAGGAAGGTCAAGGACAGGCAGGTAGGTGAGGGAGTGGAAAGGAGAGATAAAAAGACAGGAAGTTCAAGATGATCACTGCAGACACAATGTAAGGGCTCCACAAAGCAGATGTGTAGTCCAGTTCTCTATAGACTCTTCAGATCACATTATATTTTCTGTAGATATTTTCATACATTTTGTTGAAATAATTCTCCTTACTGAACTATGATCACAAACTGATTGGCCTGGTAACAAAGAATTAATGCACTGATAATTTATTCCGGACGTACCAGTTTCAAATGTTGTTCCATGTGCTGTCATGCTCCAGGTACTTGACCTCCGACCCTTTGTGACCTTCACAGAGAATTCATAGAGTGTGTTTGGTTTCAGCCCTGAGACAATATAACTCAACGTAGTGGTGTCTGCAGTCTAAGAAGGAAATAAATTTACACTGTATCAGAGTCAATGAAAGCAGGCTCATTTAGCGTACAGTGAGCCAGCAGAGGAGCTGCTGTACTCCTGTACACACTGAATCAATCACAACCAGGTCTATTATCACTGTCTTACATGATGTGTTTTGTGACAGCAACATAGTGCAAAGGCATAAAAATGGCAGCACTGTAGCACAGTGGTTAGTGTAACACTTCATAGCGCAGCAATCAGGGTTTAATTCCCACCGATGTCGTAAATCCTAAAATAAACAAGCAGTGCAAAAAGAGGACTAACAAGCTAGAGTTCATCCCCAGCACAACCAGCCTTCCTTTAACCACAAGAAAGAGACAGTGCAAAAAGCACAAAGGCAGGTAAAGGCTCACCTTGTACTTGGTGTTGGCAGGGTAGTTAGTTTTCCAGTGCACTGTGTAATATCGCGCGTCAGTGATCTTCTGGTTCTTGGGCAGCGAGCTGTCAGCCCAGGTCACTCGGATGGTGTCGTGGGTGAGCACAGTGGCCTGCACTCCAACAGGGGGCATCATGGGGCTGGGGTCTGGTACTGGAGTGTATGGATTATCGAAAAAATCAATTAAATAAACTTCTGAAGGGTCAAAAGGGTCTGAGGGATAAAATAAACAGGCAAAATGTGAAACAGATAAATGATACACCATGCAAGGGCAGGGGAAAGTAACCAAAGAGAGTGATTCCATGAGAGCAGTGCAGCAGGAAATAATGAAATAGAGGAGAAACAAAGAAAGAAGCTGAGGTTACTGATTAGAGCAAGTGTTCAATACACTAACATTATAAATGTGTTTATCTGTCAATGTGACCAGACAGCCACAGTCATACAATGTCCCACACACATAAACATAAGCAGGACTCACAGAATCAAACACACAAAGACCAGACAGTGTTGCACACCCAACAACTGAAATGGCCACTAGCCTAATGATTCAAAATGCTACACGCACAGTAACCCAACCAACTACACACTCAGCAACTAGAACAGTCACACACCAGGTACCAGGCTTTTGAAGTTTCAGAAAAGATAGACAAGGAGATAAAAGAGGAGCTGGGGGGGATACTAATCAGGGTCAAAATCACAGGGCATTCAAAAGAGGCATAATGGAGAGTTCAGACACTGAGCCCATTTGGGTAGAACTCAGGAACAGGAACTAGAAGAGGAAATTAGAAAAGCCAGGAGGGGCCATGAAAAGACCTTGGTAAATAGAATTAAGATGAATCCCAAAGCATTCTATATATATATCAAGAGCAAGAGGATAACTAGGGAGAGGGTGGAACCACTCAAGGATAAAGAGGGGAGCATTTGTTTCAATGCGGAGAATGTGAGTGAGGTACTTAATGAGTACTTTGCTTCAGTGTTTACCAAGGAAAAGGATGTGGAGGACCAGGAGATCAATGCTGAGCGTATAAATACATTAGGGCGTTTAGAGGTCAAGGAGGAGAAAGCATTGAGCCTCTGAATGAGTATTAAGGTGCATAAATCCCAGGGCCTGATGGGATTTACCCCAGGTTATTGAAGGTTATCGAAGGACACAAGAGACGAGATTGCTGGGGACTTGACGCGTGACTTCATTTCCTCTCTAGGCACAGGCAAGGTCCTGGAGGATTAACGACTGGCTAATGTTGTACCTCTAAGAAGGGAACAAGGGAAAATCCTGGGGACTATAGACTGGTGAGCCTCATGTCAGTTGAAGGGAAATTGCTGGAGAAAATTATTAAGGATAGAATATATGAGCATTTGTGGCTTAATTAGGGAGACCCAAACTTGGTTCTGTGCAGGGCAGGTCATGTCTCACCAACTTGATTTGAGTTTTTTGACAAGGTAACAAGAGATATTGATGAAGGTGGATGTTGTCTACATGGATTTTAGTGAGGCATTTTACAAAGTCCCCCGTGACAGGCTAATCCAGAAGATTAAGGTGCATGGGGCTTGTGGAGAATTGGCTGCTTAGACTCAGAACTAGCTTGCACATAGAAGACAAAAAGTAGTGGTTGAAGGGATATTTGAGCTGGAGGTCTGTAATTACTGGATCTGTGCTGGGTCCTCGGCTGTTTATGATGTACAGTGTCATGCAAAAGTTTGGGCACCCCTGGTCAAAATTTCTGTTACTGTGAATAGTTAAGTGAGTAGAAAACAAACTGATTTCCAAAAGTCATAAAGTTAAAGATGAAACATTCTTTTCAACATTTTAAGCAAGATTAGTGTATTATTTTTGTTTTCTACAATTTTAGAGTGAAAAAAAGGAAAGGAGCAACATGCTAAAATTTGGACACCCCAAGAGATTTACCTAGCTCTCAGACCTTAATTAGCTTGTTAGGGCTATGGGTTGTTCACAGTCATCATTAGGAAAGGCCAGGTGATGCAAATTTCAAAGTTTTATAAACAGCCTGACTCCTCAAACCTTGTCCCAACAATCAGCAGCCATGGGCTCCTCTAAGCAGCTGCCTAGCACTCTGAAAATTAAAATAAATGATGCCCACAAAGTAGGAGCATGTTATAAGAAGATAGCGAAGCATTTTCAAGTAGCTGTTTCCTCAATTCATAATGAAATTAAGAAATGGCAGTTAACTGGAACGGTGGAGGTCAAGTTGATGTCTGGAAGACCAAAGAAACTTTCCAAGAGAACTGCTTGTAGGCAAATCAAAACTCCCGTTTGACTCCAAGGGAGATGAATGACTTCAGACCTGTTGCTTTGACGTCACACGTGATGAAGACCATGGAGCGGCTAATAATACAGAATCTGAGGCCACAAACCAGGCACGCCCGGGATCCTCTTCAGTTTGCGTATCAGGAGAAGGTGGGAGTGGAGGATGCTATCACGTACTTGCTGCACAAATCCCTCTCTCACCTGGACGGGGTCAGTGGTGCTGTGAGGATTACATTCCTCTAGTGTCTTTAACACCATCCAGCCCAGGATCTTAAGGCACAAACTAATGGAGATGGGAGTAGACTCACACATGGTGGCTTGGATAACAGACTATTTGACAGACAGACCTCAGTATGTGCTGTTGGGAGACTGTAGGTCTGACACGGTGGTCAGCAGCACAGGAGCACCGCAGGGGACCGTGCTCTCTCCGGTCCTGTTCACCCTGTACACATCTGACTTCCAATATAACTCGGAGTCCTGCCATGTGCAGAAGTTCAAGTTCGCTGATGACACGGCCATAGTGGGGTGTGTCAGGAATGGTCAGGAGGAAGAGTATAGGAAACTGATACAGGACTTTGTGATATGGTGCAACTCAAACTACCTGCGTCTCAGTATCACCAAGACCAAGGAGATGGTGGTGGACTTTAGGAGATCTAGGCCTCATATGGAGCCAGTGATCATTAATGGAGAATGTGTGGAGCAGGTTCAGACCTACAAGTATCTGGGAGTGCAGTTAGACGAGAAGCTAGACTGGACTGCCAACACAGATGCCCTGTGCAGGAAAGCACAGAGTCGACTGTACTTCCTCAGAAGGCCGGCGTCATTCAATGTTTGTAGTGAGATGCTGAAGATGTTCTATCGGTCAGTTGTGGAGAGCGCCCTCTTCTTTGTGGTGGCGTGCTCGGGAGGCAGCATTAAGAAGAGGGATGCCTCACGTCTTAACAAGCTGGTAAGGAAGGCGGGCTCTGTCGCGGGCACAGAACTGGAGAGTATGACATCGGTGGCGGAGCGGAGGGCGCTGAGTAGGCTACAGTCAATCATGGAAAACCCTGAATATCCTCTGCACAGCACCATCCAGAGACAGAGAAGCAGCTTCAGCGGCAGGTTGCTGACAATGCAATGCTCCTCAGACAGGATGAAGAGATCATTACTCCCAGACGCCATTCGGCTCTACAATTCAACCACCAGGGGCAAGACATGTTAAAGTGCCGGGGTTAGGACTGAGCTTAAATTACCACTCAATGCACTTTAGTAAACTATTTAAGAACTTTTTAAAAGCTATTTATTAATGCTTTTTGGGAGGGTGATTTTTAGATGCAGATCATATTTATACTGAGTTAAATTATGTAATTAGTTTTGCTACAATAAGTGTATGGGACACTGGAAAAATGTTGAATTTCCCCTTGGGGATGAATAAAGTATCTATCTATCTATCTAAAAGACCTTCAGGAAGATTTAGCAGACTCTGGAGTGGTGGTGCACTGTTCTACTGTGCAGCGACACCTGCACAAATATGACCTTCATGGAAGAGTCATCAGAAGAAAACCTTTCCTGTGTCCTCACCACAAAATTCAGTGTCAGAAGTTTGCAAAGGAACATCTAAACAAGCCTGATGCATTTTAGAAACAAGTCCTATGGACTGATGAAGTTAAAATAGAACTTTTTGGCTACAATGAGCAAAGGTATGCTTAGAGAAAAAAGGATGCAGAATTTCATGAAAAGAACACCTCTCCACCTGTTAAGCACGGGGGTGGATCGATCATGCTTTGGGCTTGCGTTGCAGTCAGTGGTACGGGGAACATTTCACTGGTAGAGGGAAGAATGAATTCAATTAAATATCAGCAAATTCTGGAAGCAAACCATCTGTAAAAAAGCTGAAGATGAAAAGAGGATGGCTTCTACAACAGGATAATGATCCTAAACACACCTCAAACTCCACAATGGACCACATCACGAGGTGCAAGCTGAAGGTTTTGCCATGGCCCTCACAGTCCCCCGACCTAAACATCATCAAAAATCTGTGGATACACCTCAAAAGAGCAGTGCATGCAAGACAGCCCAAGAATCTCACAGAACTAGCAGCCTTTTGCAAGGAAGAATGGGCGAAAATCCCCCAAACAAGAATTCAAAGACTCTGAGCTGGCTACAGAAAGCGTTTACAAGCTGTGATACTTGCCAAAGGGGGTGTTACTAAGTACTGACCATACAGGGTGCCCAAACTTTTGCTTTGGGCCCTTTTCCTTTTTTGTTATTTTGAAACTGTAAAAGATAAAAATAAAAAAGTAATCTTGCTTAAAATATTAAAGAAATGTGTCATCTTTAACTTTATGCCTTTTGAAAATCAGTTAATCTTTAACTCGCTAAGCTAATCACAACAGAAATTTTGACTGGGGTGCCCAAACATTTGCATGCCACTGTATATAAATGACCTGGATGAAAATGTGGATGGGTGGGTGAGTAAATTTGTGGATGATACTAAGATTGGTGAAGTTGGGTGGTGTAGAAGACTGGCAAAAAATACATCATGACATAGATCAGTTGCAGGTAAGAGCGGAGAAATGGCAGGTGGTGTTTAACCCAGATAAATGTGAGGTGTTGCACGTCAGAAGAGCAAATGCAAGGAGACAGTACACTGTTAAATTGAATGGAAAAGCAAATTGTGCAAAGGATACAGAGAGTTTGGAGAGAGATATAGATACGTAGGTTAAGTGACTGGGCAAAGGTCTGGCCAATAGAGTACAAGTTCATAAATGTGAGTCATCCACTTTGGAAGTAAAAACAGAAGAGCAGATTTTTACTTAAATGGTGAAAGATTGCAGCATGCAGCTGTGCAGAAGGACTTTGGGAGTGCTTGTGCACGAATCTCAAGAGGTTGGTTTGCAGGTGCAGCAGGCTATCAATAAGATAAATGGAAAGTTGGCCTTCATTACAAGAGGGATTGAGTTTAAGAGCAGGGAGGTTATGCTTCAACTGTACAGGGTGCTGGGTGAGGCCACACCTGGACTACAGCGTGTAGTTCTGGTTATCTTACTTGAAGGAGATACTGGCTTTGGAGGTGGTGTAGAGGAGGCTCACCAGGTTGATTCCAGAGATGAGGAGTTTGGACTACGAGAGATTGAGTCTCCTGGGACTGTACTCACTGGAATTCAGAAGGATGAGAGGAAATCTTATAGAAACATAAAATTATGAAAGGGATAGATAGATAGAGTCAGGAAAGTTGTTTCCACTGGTTGGTGAGACTAGAGCTAGGGGAGATAGTCTCAAGATATAGGACAGAGATGAGGAGGAACTGCTTTTCCCAAAGAGTGGTGTATCTGTGGAATTCTCTACCCAATGAAGCAGTGGAGGCTACCTCAGTAAATATATGTACAACAAGGTTGGATAGATTTTTGCATAGTTGGGGAATTAAGGGTTATGGGGAAAAGGCAGGTAGGTGGAGATGAGTCCATGGTCAGATCAGCCATGATCTTATTGAATGGCGGAGCAGGCTCAATGGGCCAGATGGCCTACTCCTGCTCCTATTTCTTATGCTCTTATGTTAAGGACAAGATCCTTAACGGTATTGTTGAGCAGAGGGATCTCAGGGTCAAAGTTCATAGCTCCATGAAAGTAGCTACACAGGTCAAAAGGGAGGTTAAGAAGGCATATGGAATGCTTGTCTTTATTTGTATTCAAAAGCTTAGAGGTTATGTTGCAATTTTATAAAACTGGTTCAGCCACATCGGGCATATTGCATACAGTTCTGGTCGCCCCACTGTAGGAATGATGTTGAGGCTTTGGAGAGGGAGCAGAACAGGTTTACCAGGATGCTACCTGGTTTAGACGGGATGTGCTATCATGAGAGGCTGGATAAACTTGGGGTGTTTTCTCTGGAGCGGTGGAGGCTAAGGGGAGATCTGATAGAGATTAACAAAATTATGAGAGGCATAGATAGAAGGGAAGCATCCGTTTCCCAGGGCTGAAATATCTAATATCAGAGGGCACGCATTGAAGGTGAGGGGGATAGGGAATAGGTAAGGGGTAAGTTTTTTTACTCGGAAAGAGGTGGATGCCTGGAATGCACTGTCTGGTATGGTGGCAGAGGCAAATACATTACAGGCTTTTAAGAGACGATCAGATATGCACAGTAATGTGAGGAAGATGGAAGGATATGGAAATTGTATAGGTAGGAGGGATCAGTGTTTGGGTGTTTCTGATTTGCTTTTTAGCTGGTTCAGTACAACATAGTCAGCTGAAGGGCCTGTTCCTCTGCTGTACTGTTCAATATTCTAACCAGAACAGTCATTAATGGGCATACACTCAACAACTGAGCAGTCACCTCCCCAACAACTGAAACAGCCAGTGTCAAAGATAAAGTTGAGCTAATAATATTGTCGATGCATATAGGACCTATTTCTGAGCTGTAGTGCTTGTTAACTCTATGACTCTAAGTACACACATTCACAGGTGTAATGCAAAACTGACTTGCAGCAGACATACAGCATCATATAAGTAAATTCACAGAACAGTCATACAGACAACAGCCAGAAAGTCATACACCCAACGTCTTGGACACCAAACTCAACAGCTAGGGCAGCCTTACTCTCAACATCTGGAGTATCGCAGTCTCAGTCCCCAGAGTAATTGCACAGTCAGAGCCTTTGGACATTCTCTGATGTCTTGCTGCCTTCCTGAACTTACATCACAGTTGAGACTTAGACCCTGCCTCTCCAGTGACATTCCCAATTCCACCCTTATCCTATTCCTACTCTTCCGACTCTTGTACTTTCTTCTAACTCTGCTGCTATCTTGAAGATCAGCAAATGAACCACAAACAGCATATAGTTATAAACATATTATTTATAAACAAAACAGACATGCCAGTTGAACACAAACACCAAAGATTCAGTAGATGCTGGAAATCTGGAGAAAAACATACAAAATGCTGGAGGAATTCAGGAGGTCACGGTGTGGAATAAACAGTCGATGTTTTGGACCAAGGCCCTTCATCAGGTCTGCTTTGTTTGATTTACTAGCTGGTGAGTGGTGAGAGCCTCATCCTCTGGCAGTCAAAATCACAATGAATAACTTGAAATTGCAATCCATTCCCCTGGGAAAGTATTGGAAACCAATCCTAGAGTTCAACATTTCCGCTCGTCACTCTTCCCACCCTAATGAGTGAAGAGACTTCTGTTTTTAAAAGAAAATCAAAGGCTATGGGCAAAGTGGTGGAGTATGGTTAGCATAACACTCTATAGTGCCAGTGATCACTGAAAGTGGTTCAATTCTCACCGCTGTCTATAAGGACTTTCTGCATTCTCCCCATGACCACATGTGTTTCCTCCAGGTGCGATCTTTAACAACATCAACACCAGAATTAACCCTGAATCATTCTCTGCCCAAACTGTGCATCCTTCCAGCTGAAAGCAAGCTAACTATAATTTGTAAAGGTGCATGCAGTCTTAGAGATAGAGAGGCATTGTACATCAGAGCACGAAAGCAGAATGTTTCTCTGTTACCGGTTAGTGGTCTGGTGGCCGTGCTCTCATACAGAGGGATTCCTTCGCCAACCTTGTTGTATGCTTTCAGTGTGATCACGTAGTGTGAGTTTGGCTCTGGAAAAGAGAAGAAATGACTGAGCATCTGGAGTAACATGCTCTCTCCTCCCTGTAATCCAGGGCACTGCCATGTTCACCAGCACTTCACCCCATCACTTCCTGATCTCAGTGGCTACTGGTATGTCAGTTAATGAAGGTGCAGACACCAGTTTCAGGATTCCTGCTCTTAATCAGTGCCCCTCCAGGCAAGGACAGGGAGCAGAAGTGTGCAATTTGGTGAGGCTGGCAACATGTAACACTTAGTCCAAGCGAGAGGATTGGACACCTCCACTATTAATGTACTGAGTAAAGTAACAATAGACATAGGCTGCTTCTCCTTAAAGCAGAAAATTAAGGGCAGATATTTGTAAGAATGTCTTTCAAAGTCCTGGCAGCTGCCAATATCTAGGATCTCTGTTTTTGGGTGGTTTGATACATACCTTCCAAATGAGGAGTAAGGCACTCATTCCCTCTACTAGCATGTAGGTCTTCCTTAGGCTAAGTGTAGCCACCCCCCCCCCCCCCACCCTCCACCCTAGCAACAATCAGGGCCATAAGAGCAGCTGGTGCATATCACAAGTCCTGGTTATGCGACCACTGACACCTGGCACTCTGAAGAGTAGTGATAATAGCAGGAATCACCCGCCTTATAAAGACACTGCCCAGAAGAAGGCAATGGCAAGCCATTTATGCAGAAAATTTGTAAAGAACAACCATGGCCATGAAAAGACTACAATCAGCCACGTTACACAAAACAGCACACAATGAACAAATGAATCAATCATCACCAAATACCATGACCGCACTTAACATCTATGAACTAAACTTCCTCTGGTACAGACCCAACCAGTCAAAACTTCTCTACAGGGTATATCTGCTAAAGATTAAGAGAGGAAGGGGAGGAGATTCATCTTCCCCATCCTTCCTATTACTGGTGATTCTACAGAATAGTCCCACGGCACCATGTCACTATACAGTCATTTAAAGCTTCTCAGCAAATAACTAAGCCTTCTGTGTTGCCCCAGCAGGAGCTCCTCACAATTATGCATAGGTTCAAAATAAAATTCCATCATAAAGTTCCATTTAAATACTTTAACTATAAGAACAGTTGTGTGGTTTAACATAAGCCTTAGGCAGATTAAATAATTAACACAAGAGATACTGAGAAGCTGGAAATCTAGAGGAAAAAACACAGGACTCTGGAGGACTTAGCAGGTCAGCAGCATCTATAGAGTGAAATGAAAAGGTAAGCACAAAATACTCTGCAGACGCTGGGGTCAAAGTAACACGCACAACACGCTGGAGGAACTCAGCAAGTCGGGCAGCATCCATGGAAATGAACAGTCAACGTTTCGGGGCGAGACCATTCAACAGGACTGAAGAGGGAGGGGGCAGGGGCCCTATAAAGAAGGTGGGGGGAGGGTGAGAAGAAGACTGGTAGGTGCCAGGTGAAAAACCAGTAAGGGAGAGGGGAAGCAAGGAGAGGATAGGCAGGAAAGGTGAAGAAGGAATGTAAGGGGAAAGCACTATGGGTGGTAGAAGGAGGCGGAACCATGAGGGAGGTGATAGGCAGCTGGAGGAGGAGACAGAGTGGAACTGGGATGGGGGAAGGGGGGGGAATTACCAAACTTGGAGAATTCAATGTTCATGCCAAAGGGCTAAAGACTACCTAGATTGTATATAGGGTGCTGCTCCTCCAACCTGAGTTTGACCTCATCACTGGCAGTAGAGGAGGCCATGTATGGACATATCTAATTGGGAATGTGAAACAGAGTTGAAGTGGGTGGCAACCAGTAAATCTGTCCGTTGTGACAGACGGAGTGGAGGTGCTCGACGAAGCGGTCCCCCAATCTGCATTGGGTCTCACCGATGTAGAGGCCGCACCGGGAGAAGACCCTGAAAGTTTTTGACGAAGTGTCTTGGCCTGAAACATCAAATGTCCCTTCATCTCCACAGATACTTCCTCACCTGCTGAGATTGAACAGTTGTTATCAAGCTCTGCTGTTACAATATTTAAGAGAAGAGTTGATTGTCTAAGCAGACATAGATATACGTTACCCCAGATCCACCATCGCCACAGTGTTCATCACTCACCCAGATTCTCGATGGTGTAATAACGTTGCTTATAGTCGACACGGATGGTCTCTGCATGCGGGCTGCCAATTCCATAGCCGATAGTATATCCCCTTACAACAATGTTCTGATTTTCAGGTGGTGTCCAACTCACAACAATGTGGTTAATAAGAGGCCGCACGTGGAGAGAGCTGGGCTTGTCTGGAACCCGTGATTCTGTAAAATACCAAAGCAATAAATACAAACAACCTAACCTAACAATCATCCAGTAAATACAACCTGGCTCTAAACAATCAGTCGATATATACAACCAGTCAAACCCAACAATCTGCCAGTAAATACAACTGGACTCTAACCCAACAATCGGCCAGTAAATACAACTGATCTAACCCAACAATCGGCCAGTAAATACAAGTGATCTAACCCAACAATCGGCCAGTAAATACAACTGATCTAACCCAACAATCAGTCAGGAAATACAACTGGTCTCTAACCCAACAATCGGCCAGTAAATACAACTGATCTAACCCAACAATCGGCCAGTAAATACAGCTGGTCTCTGACTGAGCAATCAGCCTGTCAATACAATTGGTCTAACCCAACAATCAACCAGAAAATACAACTGGTTTCTAAGCCTACAATCAGCTGGTTAATAACTGGTCCAACTCAACAATTAACCAGCAGAGAAGTGAACATTATCGTAAGTCCCCAGTGACAGCCCACATGCCCAAAATCAATCACGCCATCAGGATTCCAGCCACAAGACCCCTGTGAAGAGTCCCCACATGCAAACTGAATCACCCCATCCAGATTCCAGCCCCATCCATATCCTGAGGTTGAGAGGGACAATATTCCCACTCCATCGTCAGATGTAGAACAATGTTCAATGTTCATATTGATTTCTGTGGGTGGCCACTCTCAGACAGAAGTGAACACAGACTGACAGATCTGCCCTTTCCCAGCAATGCTCTCTTGGCCAGGGTATCAAACCCGCAGAAGGACACACAGCCCCCAGGAGTCCCACTGTTGGATGGATGTATGAAGGCAGTTGCCCAAGACACATAACCACAATAATGATGATGATGTTTGTGACCACAGACCCATGTCAGGAATACGCTCACTCTCAAGCAGGGGGTTTCTGCACGTTAAGGCCTCCTCTGCACCTCCACTTCTAAGCAAGGTCATCCTCTTCCACTTCTTCCCTAAGATGACCACCACTGAGGGGGATCCTACATTCCAATTCCACATCCTTCCTTTTACTTTAAATGCCTATCAATGTCCACCTTGAATATATTGGTTGACTTTACCACAGAAGCCTGGGACAGAGTGGTCAAATCAATGACTACCTTCTGAGGAGAAATTTGTCCTGATTTCCAAATGAAATCAGCTATTCCCTATTCTGAATGATGACACTTGGTGCAGATCATTCTCTCAGTATCCACTCTGAGAAACCCTCTCAGGACTTTATATGCTTCAATCTAATCAATTCTCTGAAACTCCAATAAGATTAAGTCAAATCTCCTCAACCTCTCTTCATATGTAAACCCTTCATTTGAAAAATCCACTACTGAACACTCTCCTACCTCTCCAATGCAGGTCTAACCCAACCGGTTGAAATCCAACCAGTCAAATCTACAATCAGCCTGTCAATTCAAACAGTGCAACCTGACAACTAGTCAGTGAATACAGCCAAACTAACCCAACAATCAGCTGGTATGTACAACCAGATTAACCCAACAATCAGCTGGTATCTACGACCAGACTAACCCAACAATCAGCTGGTATGTACAACCAGATTAACCCAACAATCAGCTGGTATCTACAACCAGACTAACCCAACAATCAGTTGGTATATTCAACCGGTCTAACCCAACAATCAGCCAGTATATATATACAACCAGACTAACCAAGCAATCAGTTGGTATATACAACTGGTCTATGGCAACAATTAGCCTGTATATACAACCAGTCTAACCTAACAATCACCCAGTAAATACAACCAGTCAAACTGTGCAGAAGGAGACTCAGCGCGCCCCCCCCCCCCCCCCAGAGTTCCAGGTTTGGATTTAGATATGAAAGCAGCTCTGGTAAGATTAAGTCAAACCTCCTTAACCTTTCTTCATATGTTAAGCTTCATCCCAGGAATTTACTACTGAACCTTCTCCAATACTGGCACATCATTCCTTAAACATGGAGACTAGAATTGCTTGCAGTTTCCATCTGCCTCTTCACAGGTCTGGAAAGTTGTGTCAAAACTTCCCTCCTTCCAAACACAAGTGCCTGGGGGTGAAGGGCAAGTTTCCATTTGTCTTCCTAATTACAGAAACTATAGAACTAATAACAAAGAGCAATGTAAGGCTAGCAAGAAGGAAGCAGAAAGGAAAGTCAAGAATGGTCATTGCACACAGGTTGGACTCCAATAGGTACTCTCTATCCATCCAACAACCAACTCAAGTGATTCTGCCCACATAGTGTGTAATGCAGCAGTCTCTGTCAATCGGTCTCTGTTCTGAACGTACTCTGCAGCCCTAGGAAGAGATTCCAAAAAGTCACTGCCTCCTGGATAAAGATATTTTTCATTTGTGTCCTGAATGACCAGCCACTTATCTTGAGACTGTGTGCCCTGGTCCTACACGTCCCAGCTAAGAAATATCAACTCTGCATCTACACTGTCTAACCCACCATAAGATATTATGATGCTCCAGTAGAATTACCTTTCATTTCTTTTAAACTTAGGATAATATAGTCCTACTCTTTCATTTTTTCTCTCATTAGGCCAAACCACTGAAGTTCTGAATTTCAGCTGCACTCTTTCCATTGCAAGTACATAATTTTCTGGCTACTGTCTCAACTGTGCTCTATAACAGAACGAAGATGTTACTCTTGCAATCAATCATAAGGGCCAACATACTGGTTACCTTCTTACCAGCTTGCTGACCCTACATACTAACATTCAACGATTCGAGTAAAAACACACCCAGCTCTATTTAACACAATCGATCCACCACCATTTAAAAATACTCAACCTTTCTAGTTTTTTTCATACAGAGTGCATATTATACAGAGTGCATTTCCACATTATATTCCATTTGTCAATCACTAGTCTATTCAATTAGCCTGTATAATTACTACCTAAATATTAACAAATTACAACCTTCAAATCTTCAAACTGATCTGACTAACATGATTTTCTTTTCATAAATATATTTTGACTTCGCCTGTTAATATTTTTCAAACATCCTGACAATACTTCCTTAAAAGGTTCTAGCATTTTTTCCTACTAATGTTAGGCTAACTGGTGTGTAGGTCACTACACTTCCTCTCTTTCCTTTCCCATACAGTGCATTTACACTTACTACCTTCCAACTTATGGAAATCATTCTACAGATCGATGCAATTTTGGAAGAACAAATAGTACTTTCACAGTCACCTCCATCAGTACCCTAGGATGCAGATCACAGCTCCTGCAGATTTATCACCTCTCTATTCAAGAAGGGAGAGAGGCAGAATAAAGGAAACTTTAGGCCTGTCTGACCTCAGTAGTTGGGAAAATGTTGGAGTCAATTATTAAGGATGAGGTATCAGGGTACTTGGAGGCACATGGTAAAATAAGCCGTAGTCAGCATGGTTTCCTCAAAGGAAAATCTTGCCTGATAAATCTGATGGAATTCTTTGAAGAAGTAACAAACAAAGGAAAATCAGTTGATGTTGTGTACATGGATTTTCAGAAGGTATTTAACAAGGTGCCACACATGAGGCTGCCTAACAAGCGATGAGCCCATGGTATTACAGGAAAGAGGACACAGGCTCACAGGATACAATAGAGGGGTTGTAGCGGTGTGCTACAAGCAGCGCTAAAATTACGACACGGAGTCGGTAACTGCAGTCGAAGGAAAAACTTTATTCGAAAACTTCAGCCTCACTTTTAAGCCTCTGTCAACCGGCCCCCCATGGCGAAGAGGCTCCAAAGCTCTGTGCTCGCAAACCCCCGTAGGCTATCTAATTGTGATCCGGCGAACGTGGAATTGGGCTTCGGCTTGCTGGAACCATAGGTCCGGGCGCTGTGTCCAGAAACCCGGCAGTTTCAACGAAACCGCATGAACAGAGGCGGCGTCGGTCATTTCTGGTCCAAAAATCGTTTGGACCGTCGGGGTCACCAATTGTAGCGGTGTGCTACAAGCAGCGCTAAAATTACGACACGGAGTCGGTAACTGCAGTCGAAGGAAAAACTTTATTCGAAAACTTCAGCCTCACTTTTAAGCCTTTGTCAACCGGCCCCCCATGGCGAAGAGGCTCCAAAGCTCTGTGCTCGCAAACCCCCGTAGGCTATCTAATTGTGAGTCGGTTCGGATACGCTAGGAAATGAGGCGCTACAGGGTATCCTTTTAGAATGGCGATGAGGAACAATTTCTTTAGCCAGAGGTGGTGGATCTGTGGAATCTGTTGCTACAGATTTGGAGGCCAAGTCTTTATGTATATTTAAGGCAGAGGTTGACAGATTCTTGATTGGTCAGGACATGAAGGGATAAAGGGAGAAGGCTGGAGATTGGGGCTGAGAGGAAAACTGGATTAGCCATGATGAAATGGCAGAGCAGATTAGGTGGGCAAAATCGCCTAATTCGGCTCCTATATCTTATGATGTTATGATCTCATTAAGTCCTCTAAAAATTTATTTTACAAATGCTACTTTTTGTTCTCCGTATTTATAATAGATGTGTTTTGTTCCACTGTTTCCAGATTTTCCAGATACACAAAAAGTTTAACTTTTTCTGCCATTTCCAGTACAGTTTAATCTTGCTTTAATCATTAACATTAGTTGTTCTATTCCTTTAGAAATATCTATTAAAGCTTTATTCACCTTACATTATGTTTCTCTTGGATCTTTCCCATCTACTTCTGAAATATTCTGAATCTTCAGGCTGTATTATATGTTTTTCTGTTGATCTAAAATTATTATCAAATTCCCTTGAATGGTTGAAATGTATTTCTTGTTGGATGTTGGAAGGGAAATAGAGAAGAAGCTTCACTCTGCACCTAACCCATGTTATAGTGCTTCACTCTGTGAAGCTCCCATATTGTTGGGAGCTTAACTCCTAATTCACATTGTAGGGAGCTTCACTCTGTGTCTAACCCATATTGTAGGGAGCTTCACTCTGTGACTAACCTACATTGTAGGGAGCTTCACTCTGTGTCTAACCCACATTGTACGGAGCTTCACTCTGTGCCTAACCCACATTGTAGGGAGCTTCACTCTGTGACTAACCTACATTGTAGGGAGCTTCACTCTGTGTCTAACCCACATTGTACGGAGCTTCACTCTGTGTCTAACATATATTGTTGGGAGCTTCACTCTGTGACTAACCCACATTTTAGGGAGCTTCACTTTGTGTCTAACCCACATTGTAGGGAGCTTCACTCTGTGTCTAACCCATATTGTTGGGAGCTTCACTCTGTGCCTAACCCACATTGTAGGGAGCTTCACTCTGTGCCTAACCCACATTGTAGGGAGCTTCAGTCTGTGACTAACCCACATTTTAGGGAGCTTCACTCTGTATCTAACCCACATTGTAGGAAGCTTCACTCTGGGTCTAACCCACATTGTAGGAAGCTTCACTCTGTATCTAACCCACATTGTAGGAAGCTTCACTCTGTATCTAACCCACATTGTACGGAGCTTCACTCTGTGTCTAACCCATATTGTTGGGAGCTTCCACTCTGTGCCTAACCCACATTGTAGGGAGCTTCACTCTGTGCCTAACCCACACTGTAGGGAGCTTCACTCTGTGTCTAATTCACATTGTAGGGAGCTTCAATCTGTGTCTAATTCACATTGTACGGAGCTTCACTCTGTGTCTAACCCATATTGTTGGGAGCTTCACTCTGTGCCTAACCCACACTGTAGGCAGCTTCGGTCTGTGCCCAACCCATGTTGTGCATTGTCTGAGAGCCTGACATGGCACTGTTCCACTTCTCACAGTTAAACTTAATGGTTCATAGCTTAAATATTGGAAATTGTACAAAGTGTAAGTACATTATGATTACTTGAGACAGAGGGATTGACTGTTCGATACTAATCCCTTACCATCCAGGTCACTTTCGAAGGTTTCGGCAGATACCCAGTCCGAAGAAGGTCCAGTCCCATTGACCGTGATTGCAGAAACTCTGAAACTGTATTCGGTGTTTCTCTCCAACCCTGGAACATGACGGAGAATGAAACAGCGCACACCAAAGATCTAACAGTGACCCATCTGCTTCCTCCTCCCACAGTCCCAGATGCAGGCAGCAGAGGACTACTGCATGTACCAGCATGAGAGAACGTTTCTGAAAACAGAAGTGTTTTCCTGCAGCGTGGTTTAACTAGGAAGTAGTTGGGTCCTTTGATTCTCAGTCTTACTGTGCTGGTCACATTTCATGCTTATTGTAGATTGACCAGAATGGCTGAGACTGAATAGAGAAAATGAAAATCAAACCATACTACCAAACACAGGTCATAATATAATGGTGTTTGGAGTCTGTATATTCACCACTTAACTCCTTTTCCCCCAGCTGCTCCAGTTTCTTTTCACATTTCAAAGATGTATGGGTTAGGGTTAGGAAGTTGAGGGCATGCTATGTTATCACCAGAAGCCTAGAGTCACTTGTGGGCTGCCCCAGCATGTCCTTGGACTGTGTTGGTTATTGATGCAAATTATGCATTTCGCTGTGTGTTTCCATGTGCTTGTGACAAATAAAGGTAATATTTAATCTTTCAGAGGGTAGTTGATGCACCATCAATAACTCACACTGAGACGTAGGCGAGATATCGGCTTTTATTGACTGGAAGAAGGAACCAGGAGTGAGTGTCTATCATACAAGGTCTTGGAGACTGAGGCCGAGCATCAGGCCGCAGGTCTCCTTTATACAGGGGCCTGTGGGAGGAGCCACAGGAGCAGTCAGCAGGGGCGTGTCCCGACAGGCACATAGTTCACCACAGTAGTGAGTACCGAGAATGATCTGCCAGAGGGAGTGGTCGAGAAGGATATAACATAGCTTTTCGATCAGTACATGGGGGGGAACAGCTTGGAGCATTATGGAAAGAGTGTGTGCAACTGGGACTAACAGGGAGGATGCTGTCAAGTTGGGCCAAAAGGCCTGTTTCCATGCTGTCCTCACCCCTTTCTGACTTCAAGAGCTGTAGCTCCACATACTACCACTGGAGGCCCTCACTGAGCTAGAGAACTGTCAGGAGCCATTCTATTTATTCATCCCCCTGAATAACCCTCACTACCCAACACAAAACAGTCAAGTCTGATTCAACACTTCCCAACTTTTTGTTTTAAAAACATACTTCATTCAAAATATATTCAGTAAGTACAATAGCGAGATGTCTTTCTCTATTGTACTACAGAGGATTCTGGTTACTTGGGACACATCAAAACTAATTATTCAGCTGCCCCAAATAATTAAAAAGGTATATAAAAAAAGATAAACTGAGTAACAAATTATGTATTTAAATGAAATACAGCACAAATTAGAATACTACCAATAGTACGATAGTACTATAAAACTGCAAGTTATTGATGGGGAAATTCATCCAGTGTACACAATGAACAAAATTAGCACAGACACCTGGTGCAGATAATAGACCACCTTCATACAATGCTATCAATGACTGCGCCCTCCAAACTTTCATTTTCATTGTACATTCAAGATGATTGTCGATACCTTCAAATTCTTCATAGTTTTAAATTGTTGAAGTAGTGAAATTGTTGCATTTTCATTTCCAGCCTGTTCTGGCATCTCCAAGCCTGAATGCTTGAAACCACAGTGAGCAAAACAGTTCTGAATTGTCTTATTGCTTATTTCTCACTAACTACAGCTTTTTGAAGACAACTGACAATATTAAAAACTGCTTATTTTAAGCATGATGTAATGTGTAATGGCTACACATCGGTGCATTACTGACATTAGTTCAGCAATAGTCTCCTGCCCAATTAAGTGGCATAGTGTGCCAACTAAAGGAGGGAATCTAGGCAATTTTCTTGCTTAGTTTTTGCTCATTAAGAGTTGTCCCAAGTAAGTGGCTACCCCGAATGGCTCAAAGAACTAGAACCTACGTGGAACAGTCTATGTTCCAAGCCTACACTGGTATCCGTCCCCAACTTTACGTGTTACATTGACGACTGCATTGATGCTGCTTCCTGCACCATCAACTTTACTTCCAACTTCCACCCTGCCCACAAATTTACCTGGTCCATTTCTGACACCTCCTTCTCCTTTCTCAATCTCACTGTCGCTACCTCTGGAGTCAGTCTATGAGGAGGAAGGTGAAACCGCATTAGGCCCGGACACTGACCATTACTGCAGCGTGTTATCACTGTCGAGGGGAGAGCAGACTGGGGTAGAGAATGCCTTGCCTGCTCAGGGGAACACATTTCTGCCCCATTCTCTGGGACATAATGCAAATCTGATCTAAAAAAAATTATAACAGAGTCATGTTCCATACACAAGACTGACTCACCATCGATGACCTGAGAAAGCTGATTCCCACCAGTAGAATCTGTCTCCCCACGGCGACCTGCCTTTTTGTACCGAATGTTGTAACCAGTGATCACCCCATTTTGTGTCCCTAGAGGAGGAGGCTGCCAGTGCACAACGATGCTCTGGCGAAAAGGAAGGGTGGAGATAACATCAGAAAAGACAAGTAATGCAACTTCCCACATCGGGTGACCCATAAACCCCACCCCACCACCCTCACCCTCACACTGGGGAATCACAAACCTCCCAACTCCCAGGATGGGTAATTGCAATGCACACCCCATTACAACGCCACCATCCTGGTGGGCTGCAATCATTGTGACAGGCTGTTTGCTGGTGATGCAGTTTAAAAAGAGCTTTCAGAACTTTTCAGAAGACTGCAGTCATAACGATCTATTAGGCACTCAGCAGGGACCGATAAAAAGCAAGGGTGTAAGCAGAGCAGCCATTGTGCGAGTTGACAGTGTTAGAATAGTCAGGCTTTGGTTCAACAGGCTTAGGTGAGTACAGGCAGAGGTTCCAAGTAAGGTTTTTTTTTCCCTGTAAGTACATAGCTAGTGCACTAAGAATGGGTCCAGAGTTAATGGTATATTCCTTGTCTGAGATGTGGGAACTTTGGGAGACCTCCTGTCTCCCTGATAACTCTAAGTGCACCAAGTTGCTGCTCCTTAGAGAAAACGTCAAAGAACTGGAGCAGAGGCTCAATAACCATTGCCTTATACAGAAAAATGAGGAGGTAGATAGGAACTACAGAATTGGCTTGCTCACAGAAGGCAAAGAGTGGTTGTAGATGGGTCATATTCTGCATGGGACCAGGGATCTGTTCTAGGACTCCTTCTCTTCATGATTTTAATAAACCTGGATGAGGAAGTGGAGGGATGAGTGAGTAAATTTGCGGAAGACACAAAGGTTGGAGGTGTTGTGGTTAATGTGGAGGGCTGTCAGAGGTTACATTGGGACATCAATAAGATGCAAAACTGGGCTGAGAAGTAGCAGACAGGGTTCAGCCCAGGTAAGTGTGAGGTGGTTCATTTTGGTCGGTCAAATATGATGGCAGAATACAATATTAATGGTAAGACTCTTGGAAGTGTGGAGCATCAGAGGGATCTTGAGGTCCGAGTCCATAGGGTACACAAAGCTGCTGCTCAGGTTGAGTCTGTGGTTAAGAAAGCATATGATGCATTGGCCCTCATCAACCGTGGGATTGAACTTAAGCGCCAAGGGGTAATGTTACAGCTATATAGGACCCTCACTTGGAGTACTATGCTCAGTTCCAGTCACCTCACCACAGGAAGGATATGGAAACCATAGAAGGGGTGCAGAGGAGATTTACGTGGATGTTGCCTGGCTTGGGAAAGCATGCCTTATGAGAATAGGTTGAGTGAACTTGGCATTTTTTCCTTGGAGCAATGGAGGATGAGAGATGACTTGATAGAGTTGTATAAAATGATGAGAGGCATTGATCATGTGTATAGTCCGAAGCTTTTTCCCAGGGATGAAATGGCTAACACGAGAGAGCAGTTTTAAGGTGCCTGGAAGTAGGTACAGAGGGGATGTCAGGATTAAGTTTTTTATGCAGAGTGGCAAGTGCACGGAATGGACTGCTGGCGACGGTGGTGGAGGCGGATATGATAGACTCACTTAAGAGACTCCTGGAGAGGTACAGGTCCACAATCCCTTATTCAAAATTCTGAAATCCAAAAACCTCTGAAAACCCAAGTCTTTTTTGCCAACAGCTGACGTCACTCAGGTGTGACGTGGCAGCACTGGCAGAGGCTGCCAGGCGTCAGCTGTGGCTCAGCGCTCGTTACACGTGCATTTGCTGTTCGCTGATATTTTGTGTTCACTGTTGACTTTGTGTCTAATTTCACCGTGAAAATGTCAAAAAGAGTTGCAGACACCCTTATGGGTAACAATGAGAAAAAGAGAAGGAAGCATCTATCATTCTCAATAACGCAGAAAGTGGAGTTATTGCAGAAGCTTTATCGTGGTTTGTCTGAATATGGTGCTGGAATTACCACTGTATATGATTTAAAGAAACAGAAAGACAAGTTACTGAAGTTTTATAGTGACAGTGATGTTCTACATTTATTCCAATAAGTCATTTACTATGTGTTTGATTCAGTTTGTTTGAAGCTGTATATTTTTATGTTTTATTGAATGTTTTTGTTGGAAATATATTTTTTTCTTGTCATTATTCCCTAAACAATACAGTATAACAACTATTTACATAGCATTTACATTATATTAGGTATTATAAGTAATCTAGAGATACGGGAGGATGTGCGTAGGTGTGGTATCCTGCAGGGTCCTAAAATCCACCCTCATTAAAACAGGTTAAATAAGGGACTTGAGCATACGTGTTTTTTGGTATCCATGGGGGAGGTCCTGTAACCAATATGGAGGGATTCTGAAATCCAAAATATTCTGAATTCCAAAATGCAACTGGCCCCAAAGATTTTGGATAAGGGATTGTTGACCTGTACATGGAGCTTAGAAAAATAGAGGGCTATGGGTAACCCAGGTAATGTCTAAGTAAGTACATGTTTGGCACAGCATTGTGGGCCAAAGGGCCTGTATTGCGCTACAGGTTTTCTATGTTTTACAAGGAGGCAGTCACCCCTAAGTTGCAGGTGGCAGGTACCTGGGTGATCGTCAGGAGGGTACAGGCAGCCCGTGCACAATACCCCTGTTGATAAGTGTAAGCATATGATTAGTTACTGTTGGTGGGGGGGGAGGAAGGGGGAGAGAATGACCTACCAGGGTAAGCTATAGCAACTGGATCTCTGGCTATAAGTCTGTCTCTGTGGCTAGAAGGGAAGTGAGGGAGGAGAAAGAATTTTCAGAATGCCTATAAGGTGGCTTTTTAAGTTGAGCCCACCAGGGGTATGGCAATTCTACATTAGGTGTTACATAACAATCCAGATTGATTAGGGATCTTAGGGTAAAAGAACCCTTAGGAGTCATTGATCATAATATGATAGAATTCACCCTGCAGATTGAAAAAGAGAAGCTAAAATCAGATGTATCAATACTTCAGTGGAGTAAAGGGAATTACAGAGGCACAAGAGAGGAGCTGGAAGAGGACACTAGTGGGGATGATGACAAAACAGCAATAACCAAAGTTTCTGGAGGCATTCTGAAAGACACAGGAAAGATCCAACCCAAAGATGAAAGAGTATTCTAAAGGGAGTAAAAGGCAACTGTGGCTGACAAGGGATGTCAAAGTCAGCAAAAAAAGCAAAAATGGGAGCATGTAATAGAGCTAAAATTAATGAGAAAGTAGGGGATTGGGAAGCTTTTAAAAGCCAACAGAAGGTAACTAAACAAGCCATAAAGAGAGGAAAAATGAAATACAAATGTAAGCTAGTTAAAATGTAAAAGAAGATTCAGAAATCTTTCTCAGATATATAAGAGAGATGAGAGTGCACAATTGACCAATGGAAAATGATGCAGGAGAGGTAGCAACTGGAACGAAGAAATGGCAGATATACTCAATAAGTATTTTACATCAACCTTCACTGCAGAAGATACTAGCAGAATGCGAGAAATGCAAGAGTATCAGGGGGCAGAAATGAGTGTCATTGCTATTATTAAGGAGAAGGTGCTTAGGAAGCTGAAATGTCTGAAGGTAGGTAAGTCACCTGGACAAGATGGACTACACCCCAGGGTTCTGAAAGAGGTAGCCGAAAGACTGTGGAGGCATTAGTATGATAGAACATGGAAAATCTACAGCGCATTATGGGCCCTTCGGCCTACAATGTTGTGCCGACCATGTAACCTGCTCTTGAAACTGCCTAGAATTTCCCTACTGCATTGCCCACTATTTTTCTAAGCTCTATGTACCCATCTAAGAGTCTGTAAAAAGACCCTATTGTATCCGCCCGTACCACATCCACTGGCAGGGCATTCCACGTATCTTTCCACAATTATTACATTCTGGAATGGTTCTGGAGAAATAGGAAATAGTAAATGTCACTATACTCTTTAAGAAGAGAGGGAGACAGAAGAAAGGAAATTGTAGACCAGTAGGCCTGACTTCAGTGGTTGGCAAAATGTTGGAGTCTATTATTAAGGATGAGGTTTCAGGGTACGTGGAGGCACGTGACAAAATAGGTCAATTCAACATGGTTTCCTTAAGGGGAGTTCTTGCCCGACATATCTATTGGAATTCTTCAAGGAAATAACAGGCAGGAAAGACAAAAGAGAGTCAGTGGATGTTGACTACTAGGATTTTCAAAAGCTTTTGACAAGGTGCCACGCAGAAAGCTGCTTTACGAGATAAGAGCTCATGTTATTACAGGAAAGATACTAGTATGGATAGAGCACGGGCTGTATCCCGGAGCACGGAAATAGAGGGTGCCTTTTCTAGTTGGCTGTCGGTGACTAGTGGTGTGCCACAGGGGTCACTGTTGGGGCCACCTGTTTGAAAATGATACAAAGATAGGTGGAGGACCAGGTAATGTTAAGGAAACAGGGAGTCTGCAGAAGGACTTAATTGTGAGAATGCACAATGAAGTGGCAGATGGAATATTGTGCAGGGAAGTGGACTATTTTCTAACTGGGGAGATAATACAAAAAAAGAAGTGCAAAGAGCCTTAGGAGCTAAAGGTTAACTTGCAGGTTCAATTGGTGTTATGGAAGGCAAACACAATGCTTGCATTCATTTCGAGACGAGTAGAATGCAAAAACAAAGTTGTAATGCTGAGGCTTTATACGGAATTGGCCAAAACGCACTTAATTATTGTGAGCAGTTTTGGACCTCTTATCTAAGAAAAGAAGTGGGGCATTGGACAGGGTTCAGAGGAGGTTCACAAAAATGATCCCAGGAATAAAGAGCATTTGATGGCTCTGGGCCTGAACTCGCTGGAGTTTCAGAAAATGAGAGAGAATCTCATTAAATATTGAAAGGCCCAGACAGAGTGGATGTGGAGAGGCTATTTCCGGTAGTGGGGGAGTGCAAGACTAGAGGGCACAACCTCTAAACAGTGTAATGTACCTTTAAAACAGAGATGAGGAGGATTTTCTTTAGCTAGAGAGTGATAAATCTGTGGAATTCATTGCTACAGATGCTGTGCAGGCCAAATCATTGGTAGATTAAGGTAGAGATTGATAGGCTATTGATTAATCAAAGGTAGATGCAGCAGGCAAGAGAATAGGATCCAGAGGATAATAAATCAGCCCAGATGGAATGGTAGAGCACACTCGATGTGCTGAACGGCCTAATTCAGCTCCTGTGCCCTAAGGTCTTATCTCCACATCTGTCCAATATAAACCTGTTATTCCCTGACATTTCTCAACTCACAGCCTACCTTCACATCCATCCACTGCACACTCCCCACACTCACATCTCACCAGCAGGTCTACCTATAGATGATCCATCTTCAATCTATCCAATTCACTGCACACTTCATCCCTTCTACAAGGCACCACCCCTACTCCTGTAGCTGCCAGCAGGTTCAGTGATGTCCAATGTCCAACAATTTATAGCACTTGGTTCACATCATATGAAATGCTGTCTTTCACTCAGAGGATGAGGTCTGCCTTAGCCTGGAGAGCACAAGTCGTTAACTGTCCTCCACATCCCCACGTGTACACAGCACAACATGCCAGCTCATTTATTTTTGCACTACTCGGATTCTTGTTGCCAAAATCCAAGGTCACTTTCCTGACCCCCTCCTTCACAACTGGCTATCAGAACTTTCCCACTGAATCACCCTGCCCAATCCATGAATATGGCACTGTTCTTCCTCACATCCCTCCCCATCAGGCACCCTACCCTCAATACCCCTATACCCCTTAAATCTCACTACTAGCAATGACTTTCTCTGTAGTACTCTTCTCACTTTGCACAAGTGGCACCCCAAACCATGACGTCTGCTCTTCAGAAAGCACTTGCACATGGTGGCACACATGAGATGCGTGTATTGTGCACCCTACTTTGGGTGTTGTAGTCTGCAAGCCTCACACAAAGCACAGTGTCGGTTATAAGGAAACGTCTGTGGGCAGAGGAGATGCTATGCCATAAGCTTAAGTTATGGATGGTGCCGTGTATTAGGGAACCACACTGGATCAATGGGGTCAAATTTCCATGCCACCAGTATTGAGGAGTGTGAAACTGAGAGATGGATTCTCTTCATTCTGTTCCCCTCACACAGTCAATTCCCAAGCACATCAATGAAATGAGAACAGTTGCCAGGCTAGGCAACACTAAAATACATTCCGAAAGCCAATCTCTATCTCCACAATCCTCATGAGAAATATTATGAGCTGTAAACCTTGCTCATTAGGCATAACTCTCCCTCTCTCAGAGCCTAATTGATTACTTTTTAATATGAATATAAGCACTACAGTAAACACGTGAGGACCCCAATGCAGTTCCGAGGTTTAAACACATCGCTTCAGAAACAAGTGTATTTTAAAACAGACAAGAGATCTTGACCTGAATCGTCAATGGTTTACTCTTTACCATAAATACTGTCTGGTCTGCTGAGTTCCTCCAGAATCTTGTGTGGATTATTTTAACAAAACCAGGAACTAAAGCAACACACTCAGCAAAAAAACCAACATAATTTGCTGTCTCAATAGCTAGATTCAAGGATTCTCCTGCCCTTGATCATTGCCTACTCACCAAGCTGTGAAGGACACTGATGTTAGCATTGAGGCAGAGAGAAGCACTTGAGATTAACTTTGATGCTCTAGGATGGACAAGATGATCATCCAAGAGTGAAGTATTAAAGGTTACTGGCCCCTGTGGAACTGTATGCCACAGGAGTATCTTCCTTCCAGTGAAAGGCCAGAGAACTAGGAGATTTGTTAGAAACCAGCTATGGATGACTAAAAAAAAAGAGGGCGAAGATAAAAGTACACCATAAGACATAGAGGCAGAATTAGGCCATTTGGCCCATTAAGTATGCTTGTCTTTCCACCATGCTGATTTATTATCCCTCTCAACCTCATCCTCCTGCATTCTCCCTGTAAGCACTGGCACCCTGATTAATCAAGATCCTATCATCCTCCACCTTAAATATACACAATGACTTGTGCTCCACGGCTTTCTGTTGCAATGAATTCCACAGATTCACCACTTTCTGGCTGAAGAAATTTTTCTTCATCTCTGTTCTAAATGGACATCCCTCTATTCTGAGGTTGTGCCTTCTAGTCCTATACTCTCCCACTACAGGAAACATTCCCTCCACAACTACTCTATCTAGACCTTTCAATATTTAATAGGTTTCAATGAGAACCCACCCTCATTCTTCTAAGCTCCAGTGAGTGCACATCTCATCTCATCAATCAACTTCCCAGTGCTTTACTTCATCCCTCCCCTTCTAGGTTTCACCTATCACCCGGTGGTTCTCTCTCACCTCCCTCCACCTTATAAATCTACTCCTCAGCTTTTTTTCTTTAGTCCTGCCGAAGGGTTTCGGCCCGAAACATCAACTGTACTTTTGTCCATAGATGTTGCCTGGCCTGCTGAGTTCCTCCAGCATTTTGTGTGTGTTGCATCTGCAGATTTCCTCTTGTTTGTGATCAAATGCTCCTTATATGTTAATGCTTTCATTCCTGGAATTATTCTCAAGAACCTCCTCTGGACTATGTCCACTGCCAGCACAGCCTTTTCTTCGATGAGGGGCCCAAAACTGCTCACAACACTCCAGTGCAGTCTAACCAATGCTCTATAAAGCCTCAGCTTTACTTGTTTTTGTATTTTGGACCTTTTGATTCCTTTATTCCTTCTACCAAAGTGCATGACCATTCAATTCCCTACACTATATTCCATCTGCCACTTCTTTGCTCATTCCCCGAATCTATCTAAGTCCTTGTGCAGATACCCTGCTTCTTCAACACTACTTGCTCCTCCACTTATCTTTGTATCATCTGCAAACCTGGCTACAAGGCTATCAAATCTTACATCCAAATCACTGATACACAACATAAAACGAAGCAGTCTCAACACCAACCCATGCAGCACACCACAAGTCACCAGCAGCCAGCCATCTATCCATGCTAGTATCTTGCCTGTAATACCATGGGCTGTTATCTTGCAAAGCAGCCTTTTGTGAGGCACCTCGTCAAAGGTTTTCTGAAAATCCAAACAAATAACATCCACTGACTCTCCTTTGTTTATCCTGCTTGTTATTTCCTCAAAGAATTCCAAAAGATTTGTCAGGTAAGATTTCCCCTTGAGAAAACCATACTGATTTTTATTGATTTTTAAAAGCACCCCAATCCTCTACCTTCCCATTAATTTATTCAATATTACATGCCCGCACTTTCACTTTTATACTGTCTTTGACTTCCCTGTCAGCCACAGTTTCCTCATCCTCCTTTTAGATGACTTCTTCATCTTTGGGATGCATCTTTCCTGTACCTTCAGAATTTCACCCAGAAACAACAGTCATCTGCCGTCATCCCTGCTAGTGTCCTCTTCAAATCAACTTTGACTAGCTCCTCTCTCATGCCTCTCTAATTCCCTTTACTCCATTTTAATAATGATACACTGACTTTAGCTTCTGTTTCTTAAACTACAGACTGAATATTATGATCGCTGTCTCCTAAGCTTCTTAATCAAATCATTACATTAACATCCAATCTAGAAATGCTGCTCTGTTAGTGGGCTCAACCACAAGTTGTTCTAGAATGCCATCTTGTACACATTCTATAAATCCCTTCTCTTGGGATCCAACACCAACCTGATTTTCCCAAATCTGCCTGCATATTTAAATTCCCCATGACTGTCCTAACATTGCCCTTTATACATGCGTTTTCTATTTCCTATGCTAATTTGTAGCCAACAACCTAACTACTATTTGGAGGCCTGTACTGGAAGCCTTTTACATCTTCTGAAACTGTGTCGCCTCTTTCTAAGGATTTGATTTCAATTTTTACCAACAAAGACACGCCACACCCTCTGCCTACCTGCTGGTCCTTTTGTTACAATGTGTATCCTCAGATATGTATCAGATGTGTATCTCAACTATGAACTTCTTACAGCCACGGTTCAGTGATGCCCACAGCATCAGACCTGTCAATCTCTAACTGCGCTACAAGATCAACTACTTTATTCCACAAACTGTGTGTATTCTGTTACGAATGTGCCACAACTCTGAGGGGCCGAAGGGTACAAAGTAGCCCCCTCCTTTTTGAGAATCGCAAGATCGCTATTAATTCGGGTCTGGGACCCAGGAAATGAGAGAGGGACGTCCAGAATACATAGGGTTTGGAATGTGTCCTGACCTCAGCGAGACAAAGCCACGGATAATGGCCATTGTCTCTTGGAGACGGAATTATGTATTGAGTACTGTACTATTCATTGAAGCCCTCAGGGAATAATCAGAGTGGGCTGGTTGAGGGATTGCATCATCCCAACCTGATTGACATCTGAGACCCCATGAGTAAGGATAAAAGAGGGTCTGGGGAACAACCCCTTTAGACGCACCAGGAGAAACGCTAGAAATCCCGTGCCAGCGTTTGATAGCGACAGCTGGTGGGGCTCATGTGCGTCCTTTTCCTTTGCCTAGGAAGTGGCGGGCTTACCACGGAAGGACGGCTTAGCTAAAGGACCGGCTACACCAACGGAACTCTCAAAGGATCAAAATCATAAAAAGGAAAACCTGGCAAGTTTCTAAAAATCTCTCTTGACTCCAACCAAAGGCTGCAGCCTGAATGAACTGAGTGACATTTATATTTCCATCGGACAATATATTTATCCCCTAGACAACGATAGAGCTTATTTCTTATTGATTATTATTATACCCGCACCTTTAGATTTAGTATTGATGACGTATATTGTCTGTATGTTTGCATTGGTATTATTTTTGTGTATTTTTACTAATAAATACTGTTAAAAATAGTACCATCAGACTTCAACGGACCTCTCTATCTTTGCTGGTAAGTGACCCAGTTATGGGGTTCGTAACAATTCAAATATAACACCTTTAGTTCTGTATTCAGCACTCTTTTAAGAGAGCTTACTAGCAACAAATTAAAATCTGACAGCAAAATCTTCTACAGCTACACCAAAGGGATGACAGAGGACAAAGTAAGTGTTGGGCTTCGTGCAGATGAGACCAGGAAATTAATAATGGGAAATGAGGAAGTGGCAGAGATTCAAAATAATTATTTTGTATTAGTTTTCACAGGAGACAACATTGAAAACAGCTGAATAATAACAGATAATTATGGGGCTCTAGGGAGGAAATTAATTTCTATCTGGAGAAAAACAGGGCTAAATGGGAACAGTATCCTTGACTTGATGACCCTTGCTTGGCTGCAGGAATGGAGCAGGCATTTTATCAAGATTCCTGAGACTCTGGAGAAGTCCCAGAGGACTGAAAAATCATAAATATAACGCCATGGAATGAGAGACTCAGAAAGCAGGAGACTACAGGCCAGAAAGCCATACATCTGTGAATGGGAAAGTGATGGAATCCATAACTGAGGTGAATACAAACAGGGGAATAAAGCAGAACCAGTAGGACTTTGCAGAATGAGAGGTGAACTTATTGGAACATAATATTCTAAGGGAACTGACAGAATAGGTGCTAAGAGAATGCTTCCCCTCCCTGGGGAATCTAGGACTAGGGAGCAGAGTTTTAGAATAAGGTGTTGAATATTTCAACTGGGGATGGGAAGGAATTTCACTGTGATTGTGAAACGAACCCAGCAGAGATTGCACTTTCTGAGGAAGCTTAAACAAGCATCACTCCCCACTAACATCTTAACTACATTCTACAGAGGCGTGGTTGAGAATGTGCTTCACAACCTGGTACTCCAGCTGCAGTGCTGCCAACAAAAAAGCCTTGCAGAGGGTGGTTAGGGGAGCAGAGAAGGTTATTGGGGTCCCACTACCTTCTGTCCAAGACGTCTTTTGGAGTCGATGCCTCCAGAAGACATGGTACATCATTAAAGACCCCTCACACCCTCTCCATGAACTGTTTGTTCTTCTGCCATCAGGTAAACGTTACAGGAGCATCAAAACTAAAACCACAAGGCTGCTGAACAGCTTCCTCCCACAGGCAGTCAGACTGCTAAATAGCTGCTCTACCTGACTCTGCTTTGGACACTTTTAACTTGCACTGGACACTTATAACTTGTTTTTAACGGACATGTGGCTGTTGTGTTTTACTATTTATTATTATGTTTATTATTTAGTGTTGCGTTTGTTATGTTATGATTGCACTGCTCCTGGGAAATGCTGTCTCATTCTGCCCTGCAGAGCCGATGTACGGTTAGAATAACAATAAAGTTTTTGAATCTTGAATCTTGAATTTATTCTCAGTGGGTCATGAAAATGACAGACATGTTAACTCGAAGGGAGCCCAGGAGTACAGGGAGTGAGCAGGACAGTGGCCAAGAATTGATCAGCCCTGATGTCACTGAAAGGCAGGATGAGCCCAGGGGCCAGAAGGTCTCCTGTTCCTTACATGGTATGAGAGATGCCTCCTGATTTTGTCTGCTGTTCCTTGTATTCCTTGGGGGAAGAGAGAATAGGGTTGTGAGCTTAATATTCATGCAAGGCTTTTCAGGGTGATGTAAGAAAGCACCTTGTTTTACAAAAAGGGTAGAAACTTGAAACATACTCTCACAAAAAGCTGGAGAACTTCCTAGAGCTTGATAGATATACCTTGGTGAAGAATATTAAGGGCTACAGGGACAGTGAGAGCAAGTACAACTGCTAATGTCCAACAAGGATATAACTGAATGGTGGATATACCCAACCTGGGGACTGCATCACCTTCTCTGGGTTCAGTCAAAGACTCACCTTGGAATTGCGGACTTCCAGCGTGACATTCTGTGGGGGTGCACTGGGAACTAAAATAGACAGCTAGTCAGTCAGGCAGAGTGGAAACAAATGCCACACACAAATTGTCAGACATTCAACAACTTGAGGAAAACATGCCAGAGTCTCAACTTACCGTCAGAGTAGGTGGTGGCCACTATCTCCTCGGTGGAGACACCAGGCCCATGCTTGTTGTACGCCACTACCCTGAAGCTGTACTCCGTGAACTTCTTCAACCCATTGATGGTGTAAGACAGACTCCCAACATCCACATCCTGGAAAGGAAAAACATCATGAGAGTAATCTCAGACTCGTCCGACTTTTATTTCATGTTATGATAAGCTCCAGCAAACAGAAAAATAAAGTAAAATCATCAACTCCATGTGGATAGTCCCAAGCCCTGCTGCGAAAGGAGGGTTAGGCATGGAGCTAATAAGCATATCCCCTAAAACCCCAGAGCTGCAGAAATGCCAACAGAAGCTCCAAAGGCCTCATTCTTGCGAGAGGAAGGAAGAAGATGGGCTATACCTGGGAACAACAGAGGACTATGGCAAGCTGCTGACAGTGGCTTATGCTCCAGCAGGGGTGAAGGGCTTAATGAACTAACAAACAGGACAGCCATTGCCAGAGAAAAGTGGCATGCCCAGCGCTATGAATGAAGGGTGTTGCCTGTCCTTATACCAGCATGCCCCTGTCATAGTTCCCACCCCTGCCCAAGGCTGAGCTGCTGGCAGGAATGAAATACATCTGGCCTTAAGACTCTCCATTTCAGACCAAGACCCTTCATTAAGTGACTGTCCACTAATCTTTTAACTACGTCTCTTCACTTGAGACTTTCCCATCAATGGAAACATTTTACCCTGTTGAGCACCTCAGAGTCTTGTATGTTTCAATAAATTCATCCCTCTTCTTTAACTGCAAAGAAAACTTTATCCTGTGATAACGTTCAGAAGATGAAGGGTCTTAGCCAAAAATGTTGACTCTTTATTCCTTTCCATAGATGCAACCTGACCTACTGAGTTCCTCCATGTGTTCCAGCATCTGCACAAACACCTGTGTTTATGACCTTGGTCCCTCAAGCCTGTGATCTCAGCAATTAAACTCTTGGTACTGGAGATCACTCCACCAATTGCCAAGTATCCAACACCACAAACAATCCAGCCCTCTTGGGTCATTTCTGTTTACTTCGCCCTGCTGTTTGACCCAGCAGGACTGCTGAAAGAACCAAATGTCAGAGTTTACTCACCTGCTCGCTGCCTGCCCCTTTCTCCATGTAGTATAGTTTGTAGTTCACGATGGGGCCATTGTCTGACAAAGGCTCCTGCCACGTCACTGTGATGGAGGTGGGTGAATTTGCTTGTGCAAACAGATTTTGGGCAGGTCCAGGAACTTGAACTGAAAGAACACAGAAAGATCTCACATACACATTTTCCAAAGTTAACCCATATGAAATGAAATCAAATGGCACAAAGACAAGACCAATCTCCACCACTGCCTTTATTCAGTTTTTTTTTTGCTCTCTTTTCGCAGTACTCACTTAATTTAATCTATATATACTGTATATAGCTTTTTAAAATTGTTATGTATTGCAATGCATTGCTGCCGCAAAACATCAAATTTCACAACATGTTAAACCAGTTTCTGATTCGGATTCCTTTCGCAATGAATTGATTCTAACTGGTTACAGATGTGGGTGTGCTCAGGGAGATCTAACTGCATCACCATAAACCACTACTTCCTCAAGACTATCTTCAAAAGGCAGCATCCATCGTGAAGGACCCTCAGCACCCAGGACATGTCCTCTTCTCATCACTACTATCAAGGAGGAGGTTTAGAAGCCAGAAGACATGCACTCAATGTCACACACAAACAGCTTCCCCTCTACCAGCAAGATTTCTGACCATCCATGAACACTATTTTGTACCCTTTTTGCTCTTTGCTTATTTATATTTTTTATTGTAATTTATAGTAATTTTTATGTATTGCACTGTATTACTGCCACAAAACAATTAATTTTATGATACATGTCAGTGATAATAAAGCTGATTTTGATTCAGTCCATGAACCCCTGAAAACTCCCTCACTATTTTGCTATCCTTTTGAACCACTTATTTATATTCTTATTGCAATTTATAATGACTCTTATGCATCGCATGGTACTGCACTGGCAGAATAACATATTTCATGATGTATGCCATAGAACAAAAAACACAGAACATAGAAATTTACAGCACATTACAGGCCTCTTGGCCCACAATGCTGTACCGACCGTGTAACCTACCCTAGGAACCGCCTAGAATTTCTCTACCACATCACCCTCTATTTTTCTAAGCTCCATGTACCTATCTAAGAGATTCTTAAAAGACTCTATCATATCCACCTCTACCACCGGTGCTGGCAGCCCATTCCGTGCACCTACCACTCTCAGAGTGATAAATTTGCCTCTGTCATCCTCCCTGTACTTACTTCCAAGCAACTTAAAACTATGCCCCATCGTGTTAGCCATTTCAGCCCTGGGGAAAAGCCTCTGGCTATCCACACGATCAATGCCTCTCATCACCTCCATCACTTTGTCACTCCAAGGAGAAAAAGCCAAGTTCACTCAACCTATTCTAAGGCACGCTCTCCAATCCAGGCAACATCCTTGTAAATCTCCTCTGCATTCTCTCCATAGTATCCTTCCTGTAGTGAGGTGACCAGAACTGAACACAGTATTCCAAGTGGTGTCTAAGGTATTTTAGATTAGATTATGAGGACATTTTATTGTTTATTGTCATTTAGAAATGCATACATGCATTAAAAAATGATACAATGTTCCTCCAGAGTGATATCACAAAACAAAAAAAAGGACAAACCAAGACTCATACTGACAAAACCACATAATTATAGCATATAGTTACAGCAGTGCAAAACAATACCTTAATTCGGTAAACGCAGACCATGGATGCAGTTTAAAAATCTGAAGTCTCAATCAACTTCAATCATCCTGGTATCAGGCAGCAAACAGGAGAACTCTCCCTGCCATAAACTTCCAGGCACTGACAATTTAATGCCTCGGAAGCAACCGATGACAGCAGACTCTTGAGTCCATCTGAAAACTTCGAGCCTCCGACCAGCCCCTCCGATACAGCCTCCAGAGCGCCTTCCTCTGCCGAGCTCCTTCCACCTCGTCCCAGCCGCCGAAACAAGTAAAGCCGAGGTCTCGGAGGCCTTCTCCTCCGGAGATTCCGGACCGCACAGTAGCAGCAGCAGTGAAGCGGGTATTTCAGAAGTTTCTCCAGATGTTCCTCCGCACTCTCACGTCTGTCTCCATCAAATCAGGATTGTGCACAGATCCCTACTTAACATGTAATGGATATCCATTCTCCGGAGAGGCCGCGCATGCTGCGTCGCACTGCCTTTTTCTCCTCCTTTTATAGCTGTATCATTATTTCACGGCTCTTGAACAGTCCCACAGCTGATGAAGGCCAACACACCATATGCCTTCTTAACAACACTCTCAAACTGAGCAGCAGCTTTGAGTGTGTCCTATGGACACGGACCACAAGATCTCTCTGATCCTCCGCACATATTATATTTTGTCCTCAAATTCAACTACCGAAACTTTCATCTGGGTTGAACTCCATCTGCCACTTCTCAGCCCAGTTCTGCATCTGATCAATGACCTGCTGTAACCTCTGACAGCCCTCCAGACTACCCACAACACCCCAAACTTTTGTGTCATCAGCAAAAACATTAACCTTCTACTTCCTCATCCAGGTCATTGAGAAAAATCAGTAAGAGGAGGGGTCCCAGAACAGATCCCTGCGGAACACCACTGGTCACTGACCTCCACGTAGTATACCAACAGTCTACAATCACACTTTGATTTGTGGGCAAGCCAATTCTGGATACACAAAGCAAGGCCTCCTTGGACCCCATACCTCCTTATCTTCTGAATGAGCTTTGCATGGGGAACTTTATCAAATGCCTTACTGAAATCCATATACATTACATCCACTGCTCTACCTTCATTAATTTATTTTGTTACATGCTCAAAGAATTCAATCAAGCTCCTAAGGCATGACTTGCCCTTGACAAGGCCATGCTGAATATCCCTAATCAGACTGTATAAGGGAACAACATTTGCAACCTTCCAATCCTCTGGTACTTCTCCTGTCCCTATTGATGATGCAAAGATCATCACCAGAAGTTCAGCAATTTCCTCCCTCGCTTCCCACAGTAGCCTGGGGTATATCTCATTCAGACCCAGCAACTTATCTAACTTAATGCTTTTCAAAAGCTCCAGGCCATCCTCTTTCAAAATGTCTATACTCAAGTGTTTCAGTCCACTGTAAGTCATCCCCACAACTGCCAAGATTCTTTTACCCTGGTGAATACTGAAGCAAAGCATTAAAAACCTCTGCTACCTCCTTTAACTCCATGCACGTTTCAACTATCGCACCTGATTGGTCCTATTCTCACATGGTTCATCCTTTTGCTCTTCATATATTTGTAGCATGCCTTGGGGTTTTCCTTAATCCTGCTTGCCAAGGCCTCTCATGGTCCCTTCTAGCTCTCCTAATTTCATTCTGAAGCTCCTTTCTAGCAACCTTGTTAATTTTTTTAGAGCTCTGATGGTACCTAATTTCTTGAACTTTTCATAAGCATTCCTTTTCTTAATTAGATTTTCCACATCCTTTGTACACCTTGGTTCTTTTACCCTACCATCCATCCCCTGCCTCAATGGAACATACCTATGCAGAATGCCATGCAAGTGTTCCCTGAATATTTGCCACATTTTTGACATGCATTTCCCTGAGAACATTTGCTCTCAATTTATGTTCCCAATTTTCTGCCTAATAGCATCCTATTTCCCCTTAGCCCAATTAAATGTTTTCCCAAATTGTCTGTTCCTATCCCTCTCCAGCAGTATGGTAAAGGAGATTACAGTTGTGACCACTATCTCCAAAACGCTCTCCCACCCAGAGGTATGACACCTGACCAGGTTTGTTTCCCAATACCAGATCAAGTATAGCCTCTCCTCTAACTGGCTTTTCTATACATTGTGTCTGGAAACATTCCTGAACACACCTAACAAACACAGCCCATCCAAAACCATTGCTCTAAGAGATGCCAGTCAATATTAGGAAAGTTAAAATCTCCCATCAGAACAACTATTATTATTGCACTGTTCCAGAATCTGCCTCTTTATCTGCTCCTCCATATCTCTGTTACTATTGGGGGGGGGGGGGGGTCTATAAAAAAATACCCAGTAGAGTTATCCTGTTTTTAACTTCCATCCACACTGACTCAGTAGACAATCCCTCTATGACCTCCTCCTTTTCTGCAGCCAGGGTACTATCCCTGATTAGCAATCCATACCCCCAGCTCTTTTGCCTCCCTTCCATTCCTTTATGAAACATCTAAAGCCCAGCACACTCAGCAGCCATTGCTGCCCTTGAGATATCCAAGTCTTTGTAATGGCCAAAACATCACAGTTCCTTGTATTACTCCAACATGCTCTAAGTTCTTCTACCTTGTTTATGATACTCTTTACGTTAAAATAGACATCTCAAACAATCTGGCTGAGTGCACCTTTGCTCTATCATCTGCCTATCTTTCCTCACAAACTCCCAACAAGTCCACTTGACTTGTGCGCCAACCTCCCCGTCCTCTGCCTTTTCACTTTGGTTCGCACCTCCCTACAAATCTAGTTTAAACTCTTCCCAATAGCATTGGCTGCACTTCCCGCAGGTGCAATCATCAGGGAGACCATCAGGTTCCATGAATTCCCTCATCCTAAAGAAGGAGTATTCCACTGCCATATCTGCCATCCTGCCTGCATTGGGCAACCAAGACTAAATCAGCAATAAAGAAAGGAAAAACCTACCCTTCCTATCCATTTCTTTGGCTTCATCCACTCCTCGTTGAAGCCTCTAAGTTCCCACCCTGACTCTAGCCCCCACTCCGAAAATGCCTGCTCCATCAGACCCCTTCTCTCATAGACAATATACATCTAGGGTCGATTATGATTTGAGGTTCAACCAACCAGAAATGCCCCAATGTTCCGATTAAAGGAACTTTGTTGTCTGTGATAATAAACCTAATTCTGATTCTGATAAGTGAGGGAGCTTGTGTCAAGTGTATAACACGTCGGCCACATCAGTATCTGACCAGGACTAGTGCACACTTACAGGCAGTTGGTGCTAGGGTCAGTAATGGAGCTAGTGGAAAGAAGGGGAGAAGAGCACAGCAGTAGCGTGAGGGTTGCAGAATCTGAGGTAGTTACCAACCAGTGAGGACAGTGGAGTAACAGGGCCAGCTTCTTCACACACCTAGTGAGGCAGGAGAAGCACTGTCAGCATGGCTGTATGGGCACCTAGGTGAGCTTCAGCACACTGCAATAAGGAATTGAAGGAAGGAGAACGGAACTAAATATAAATAGTAATATATTTTGACTTTGAACAATGTACCAAAAGAAGGAATCAGCTTGTGTTTGAAATCTGCATGACTGGATGTTGAGTGGGAACAGCACCTGCCACCTCAGCCCATGTCCTAGCTGCTCCTACTTGGGCAGGAAGTAGGAGACAGCCGACATTGTACACTAGTGAAGCAGGGCCCTTCCGAGAGTGAAGAGAAAATATCGGAGAATTTTTTGAAAACAAAATTGGGAACTTAGCAAAAAAATGCACTTAACTTATAACAATAGAGTTCACTATCTTTATAACCTTATAAAACCAATACAAGTTCATCTCCTTAAGTTACTCTATGCCGGAGGCAATCATCTACAGACAAACATTGTCCAGCACATTGACTGCAAGTGTAACAGCTGTTGAATTATCAGCAGGCTCATGGAGGAATCACACTCTGAAATATTAAACCAGTGTAATTCACCCTTCAGCGACATACACAACAAGCTCAGTAATGCCTCAAATTATAATCTAATAAACCCATGTTGCCTAATAATAACAACAGTAAACTTGGCTTGACTGTAAAAATCCCTCTGGACTGTGCTCAGAACCCAAATCAAATTATAGGAAAAAGAATCTTTGTAACTTAATCCTACAAAAACAGTAACAATCTGCATTTTACATTGCATTAGAACCTTTGCAAATGGCTGATAGGATGTTAAAGATGGGTTGAAAACCAGCTACATCAATAACTAGGCTAATCAAAGGTTTAAGGAGTATATCTATGAAGAAAATGAAGGAGAGATTTAGGGAACACTAGGGGTTAGAATTGCTGCTGAGGATAGATAAGTTAGGTTTAGACATGGGAAGAAGGCTCCGTATCAAAAATTGAATATAATATGATTTACAGGATTGTGTTTCCTGCTTGGCATTGCTGCCAACCGTGCCTCCAACAGTGCCCTTAGATCTGCTGCAGGGCCATCAGCCAGGGACCACCATTCATTGATGTTTCGCTTCCTTAACCCTGATCTCCTGGCGGCAGAGCAGTGGCGGAGACGTCCCCCTGCCATACTCTGCAGCTTTCAATAGAGTTAGTCAGTGCTGAATTTTCTGTCCTTCTTCTTCAGCTGCACCAAAAGCTGCGCTTCTCCACCTCTTCACAAAAATGATCAATAATTTAGGATGGGGAAGTTGTGGGTATACACACCAGTCTCCACCGAGAGGTCAACATCTCTGAAGATCTATTGATGCAATTATGAAGAATGCCATCAGCATCTTTATTTCATTAGGAATTTGAGGAGATTTGGTGTGTCACCAAAGACACTAGCAGATTTCTAGAGATGTACCTTGAAAAGCATTCTGACTGGTTGCATTACCGTCTGGAATGGAGGAGCTCTGCACAGGATTGGGAAGAGCTGCAGAAAGTTGTAAACTCAGCCAGCTCCATCACAGGCACTTGACTTCCCAGCATCGACAACACCTTCAAAAGGTGATGCTTAAGAACGACCCTTGCCATTTAGGACTCCTCATTACTACATTCAAGGAGGAGGTATAGGAGCCTGAGGACCCACACTCAACATCTTAAGAACAGCTTCTTCCCCTCTGCCATCACATTTCTGAATAAATCATGAACCCATGAACACTACCTCACTATTTGCTATGATTTTCAACAGTGGTGCTTTAGCTGGCCCTGCGGCCTACAGTCACAATAAACGACACAACACTAGACTGAACTGAACTGAACTAAGTTGCACGCCCCCTAGACCATTTTGTGGACTCTGTGATTTGACGTTACTCGCTTGCTTTTTGTCGCTTGATATTTGCTTTGAATGGATTCCATGGCGTTTCTTTGTTTTGTAGCTGCCTGTGAGAGGATGATTCTAGGATTATATACTGTATACATACTTCGATAATAAATTTACTTTGAATCCTTTGCACTACTTAATTATTTTATAATATTAATTATTATTACCGATAGTAATGTTTTTATTGTACAGGTGCCACAAAACAAATTCTATGACGTATGTCAAAAACACAACTTTGACATTTTCCTAATGTCTCATGCAGACTATCCCACTATTTTTTCCCTTTTTGGCTCTCATTTTACACCATTTATTTAAGTTATTTTTAAAAATATATTTTATTGTAATTTATAGTTCTTTTTATTATGTATTGCAATGTACTGCAGCTCAAAACAACTAATTTCATGACATATGCCAGTGACATAATCTAATTCTGATTTGTATTCTGGACATTAATACATTAGGTAAGAACATGTGAACATAGTCCATTTCTTGGTGTGAACAACCACTGTCCACACCTATATCACCTCTACACAAGCAGCAGGCTGGGATTGTTTCCAAAGCAATGTTACTGCTTCCCTGCAAAGCTCAACAAGACTTGGCTCAGTACAAACCACAGTGCCTCTGAGGAAGACCGCCAGTGCCCAAGCTTCTTTCAATGAGTGTCACAACACCCACTTCAGAGTACACTGAGCACAAAGGAAATTCACTCCAACCATTTTGCTGGCGTGTGGGAAGGCTGAATGAAAATCAAACTGCACTGAACATAATGGTGAAAGAAGTAAATGTTTAATTAATGGTGTTTAGCAGAGCAAGTAAAGAAACATAAAACAACTCTAACAAGCCTGACAGTTGTTTGCTTTATTCAGTCATGAGCCATTTCTTTCAATTAGTGCCGCAACATCAGATTTCATCCTACCCAGCTGCTGCTGCCTGCCAAAATAGGCTGCAGGCTTGGCCCATCTCTCAGAAATAATGACCGGCACATTGCATCACACACCTTCCCATTCTAACTGCACGAACACCATCCCCAACAAGATGTAACAACTGACACATTGCATTGCACACCTTCCCATTCTAAATGCACAAACACCATCCCCGACAAGATGTAATGGAAACAGTTGCTGACATTCTGACCAGTTACAGTGAAGAATAACGTTGTGTGTTCTACAATACCTCCCACAGTCCCCTAAGCCCCATCGATGACTCTCAGTGGAATAATCTCAGGAGTGTTGACTAATCTTTGGCATGCTGCCTACATCTCCTTCCTGTAGTCACTACATACACAATGGGTCACCTTGTACAACACAGACAAACACATGCACCCCTCTAAATTTAAACCACTTTATAACTGAGCAAAACAGAGAAAGTGCTGGAGGATCTCAGCAGATCAGGCAACATTTATGGAGAGGAATAAAAAGTCATTTCAGGTCAGACTGAAATGTCAACTTATTCCTCTCCATAGACGCTGCCTGACCTGTTGAGTTCCTCTAGTATTTTGTGTGTGTTGCAGGAGATTTCCAGCATCTCTTGTGTTTATCAGTTTATAACTGGTTTCTCGGGATTGTTCTTACTATTGCTTTGCATTGTTCCCATGGGTCCAAACCCTTTCAGCTTTAAGTGTCTAACCTAGGCTCCAGTGTACCACTAAAGGACTGCGGACTTCACAAGCCAGTGATAACCATTTCATAGGGAATGAAAAATACAAGGGCCATCCTGAGCAGATAAAGGGAAGTGTATCAGAAATGGGGACTCCTTATTCGTAGAGGTATGCATTTCAGAAGCCTAAACCCATGCTAACAGACTGCACTCTAACTGAAGATTTGTTCGTCAATGAGGCAGCAACTAACACCTTTAGATGCACAGCATGGCATAAATCCTTCGAGCCACAGCACCAGCAACACCCAATTTAGCCCTAGCCTAATCACGGTACAATTTACAAACCACCAACCAGTACTTGGACTATGGGAGGAAACTGAAGCACCTGGAGAAAACCTACACATTCCAAAGGGAAGACATACAGACTCCTTACAGATGATGCCAGGATTGAACTCTGACACCCCAAGCTGTAATAGCATCACGTTAATAGCTACGCTACCACAGCACCCTATCCTCCCTTTTCATACATAGTGAATTCAAACAAAAAGCTGGTGAATGAGGAATGTTGCCCAAAGAGACGGATTTGTCTGAACACCATTGGTCAGACTGGCTGCAAGTGCCCAGGGTGCACATTGAAGGTTCAACAGCCATATACAGAGATCTTAATCAAGTCGAAGTACAGAAATAACATTTCAGAATCTCAACAAAATTCAGTTTTAAATGTTTTGAGATTATCTGAAAAATTGTCTGGGGGGGTCTAATTTTAACATGACTAGAGGGAAGTACAGGGGGGTATGTCAGAGGTAAGTTTAATAGACAGAGAGAGAGGTGAGTTTGTGGATTGTGCTGCTGGGGTGGTGGTAGAGGCAGATATATCAGAGGAACTTAACAGACTCTTAGATAGGCACATGGATGAAAGAAAAATGGAAGGCTATGTAGGAGGGAAGGGTTAGATTGATCTTAGAGTAGGTTAAAGGGTTGGCATAACATTGTGGGCCAAAGGGCCTGAACTGTGCTGTAGTGTTCTATGTTAAGTTAAAATTACCGAGAGATGATAATACATTGGAGGCCTAACAGAACTTCAGATTAAAATTATTTCCCATAACTCAGATAATTCACATCAAAAGGTTTCACCCAAAGATCTGGGGTGCACCATGTTTGAATTTCTCAATTGAACACAATCACAACAGTGAAGTTAACCGTGTGACAGAGAACTCAATCTTTCTTCCAAGGCAATTGCAAACTATGCATTTCCAGTTTGAGTGGGGTCTCTCAGTGGTGCAGCAAAAGTATGAGGGTGTGCTCGGCCCAAGTCCAGAGCTCACAATTCAGCCCTGATCCTAATCTCTGTGATATACAGCTGAGCAGAATTTTTGCTGTTTCCTGGCACTCAGCTTCTGTCTGCTTTAATCAAGTGATCAAACAGAATGCTTCTCAATAGCATAAAAAAAAATGTCAAAGCTGCTTTACAACACAGAGCAGAAACTAACCATTTCCTTGCCATGGGTTTGAAACTACAACAGACAGCCCGTGTCAATGGAGTTCAGAAGAATGAGAAGAGATCTCATTGAAGCCTATCAAATATTGAAAGGCCTAAATAGACTGAATGTAGAGAAGAGTCTAAGATCAGAGGGCACAGCCTCAGAGTAGAGGGACTTCCATTTAGAACAGAAATAAGGAAGTATTTCTTTAGCGAGAGGATTGTGAATCTGTGGAATTCATTGCCACAGACAACTGTGGAGGCCAAGTTATTGAGAATATTTAAAGCAGAGGTGGAAATGTTCTTGGTTAGTCATGGCATCAAAGGTTAAAGAAACATGGCAGGAGAATGGAGTTGAGAGAAATATTAAATCAGGAACAGCAGAACAGACACGATGGGCCAAATGGCCTAATTCCACTCCTGTGTTTTATAGTCTTTTGATATTATGGTCAAATTCAAAGTACATCAAGCAAGAGGTCAAAGTACTAGGAGAGAAGAAATAAAAGCATGAAGTGCTGGCAATACTCAGGTCGAGCAACCTCCCAGAGAATCACAAATACACAGCACATAAATGGGTCCTGTTTGCCTTTTTTTAACCGTTTTTATCAATGTTGTGATGCCTATTTTTGCCCACTTTATCAATGTTATGTTGCTTGTCTTTGACAGTCTTTATAAATGCTGTGATGCCTGCCTTTGCTTATCCCATTTGTCTACATTAGGCCTGTATCCCTTTCCAACTTTCCAGTCCAAGTCCTGGACAAACGCCTTTTAAATGTTATAATTGCATCTGCCTCCATCACTTCCACTGGCAGGTCATTCCAGATACTCTGCACTCTCTGTAAATAACCCATCCCTTTAGATCAGATGGAAAGGTATGGACATTGTGTCAGCAGAAGGGTTTAGATTAGATGGTCATTTGACATGTTCCACACAACACTGTGGGCCAAAGTGCCTGTTACTGCGCTGTACTGTTCTACATTCCATCTCCTTTCAATTTCTCCCCTCACCTTAAGCCCATGCTTTCTAGTTCAAGGTTGGCCTGCCCAGCAGAAACAGAACCAGTTAATGTTGCAATGGTCTCACATTTGAAACATCAATTCTATTTCTCCTGTCATCTATTCCTCCCTGACCCGCTAAATATTTCCAGAAGCTTCTGTTTATATTCTGTTATGGGTGAAAGGCATGCTCTCTCAGTCCCAGTATGTTTGCCATTAGGGGCACTCTTTTAACCCCACAGCTCAATGGTGAGAAATGAAGGAAATAAATGCACTTGGAATGCCCTGCTTATTAGCACACACAAAATGTTGGAGGAATCAGCAGGTCAGGCAGTGTCTATAGAGATGAATAAAGAACTGACGCTTCAGGCCAAAACCCTTCAACAGGACTGTAACGCTTATGCACGGACAAGATGTGAGGAGATCAGGGACAGTGAGATGTGTGGAGATCGGCTGAAGGCAGTACATGAGGAGATCAAGTTTGGAAATTTGGTGAATTTTTAGGTGATTGGAGGACAGGTGATGAGAGAAGAGTGCATGAGGAGAGTGGGTAAAGATAAAACGTATGGATGTTCGTGACCTAATAATGGTGCTGACCGTGCTTCAAACAGTCTGGTGTACACCTCTTCAATCTATCCCTCCCAGTGTCTTACTCATTCCCTTCCCCTGTTGCTCAAGATTTCTAGTTCCTTAAGATTGGAATAAGCTCCCACTACCTATTAAATGTTCCCAATAACATGCAGCAAGGAAAACCAGCAAGTTTTTCGACAGGAGTCATTGATTGGAGTACTGCGCGGATGCAAAAGAAGTACTCCCAAACAGATCTGACAAAGATTTTCGACAGGAAGCCCAGTCTCTATAAAATAGAGGTACCACCTAGCAGAGCAGTCATCATGGGAGCCGACGTCATCGAAGTAGTTTGAGGCAAAGTGAGAAGCTTTGGCTCAACTGGGCTTCGGCAAAAACAGGTGGAGGCAAGAGTAAGTTCATTCCTTATTTTTTATTCAACTCTAGAGAGAATAGGGCGCATGTCTACAGGCCAGTGTTCTGTTCTGTGTGTCAGATGTGAGATTTCCAGGAGACTCCCAGCCTCCCTGATGACCACATCTATGCCTGGTGCATCGAGATGCAGTTCCTTAGAGACCATGTTAGGGAACTGGACCTGTACTCGATGACCTTCAGTTTTTTAGGGAAAGTGAGGCAGTGATAGATAGGAGCTACAGGGAGGTAGTCACCTCAGGGCCACAGGAGACAGATAAACGGGTGACTCAGAAAAGGGAAGGTGGAATGTCAGATAGTGGAGAGCACCCCTGTGGCCATCCCCCTCAACAGTAAGTACTCCATTTTGAGTACTGTTGAGAGGGGTGACCTACCTGGGGGAAGCAACAGCGGCCATGCCACTGGCACTGAGTCTGGCCCTGTGACTCAGAAGGGTAGGAAATTGAAGAGGATAGCAGCAGTATAGGGGACTGTTTAGACAGGGGGACAGATAGCCAATTCTGTGGACGCAAAAAGGAGACACAGATGGTAGTTTGCCTCCCAGGTTCCAGGGTCTGAGATATTTCTGGATGCATCCATAATATCCTGAAAAGAGAGGGTGAGCAGGCCATCTTAGATTGGGTGTTGTGTAATAACCCAGATTTTATTAGGGAGCTTAACATAAATGAACCCTTAGGAGGCAGTGATCAAAATACGATTGAATTCATACTGCAATTTGAGAGCAAGAAGCATACACGTATCTGTATCACAATGGAATAAAGGGAATTACAGAGGCATGAGAGATGAGCTTTCCCAGGTGGATTGGAGGAGGATACTGGCGGGGATGACAGCAGAGCAGAGGTGGCTGAAGTTTCTGGGAATAGTTCACAAGGCATAGGATAGATAAGTCCAACAGAGGAAGAAGTTCTCAAATGGCAGGGGTAGGCAGTCATGGCTGACAAAGTAAGATAAGGACTGCATAAGATCCAAGGAAAGGGCATATAAGGTAGCAAATTTGAGTGGGAAGTTGGATGATAGATGCTGATAGATGTTGGATGCTTTTAAAATCCAACAAAAGGCAACTAAAATAGCTATAAGAAGGGAAAAGATTAAATATGAGGGCAGACTAGCCAATAATATAAAGCAGATACCAGAAGTTTTTTCAGTTACATAAAGAGCAAAAGGGAGGTGAGAATTGAATTTGGACCACTGGAAAATGAAGCTGGTGAGGGGACAAAGAATTGGCAGATGAACTTAATAGGTACTTTGCATCTGTCTTCACTGTTGAAGACCCTAGCTGTATGCCACAGGTCCGTGAGTGTCAGGGAGCAGAAGTGAAAAAGGAAAAAGTACTAGGCAAACTCAAAGGTCTTACGGTGGACAAGTCACCTGGGCCAGATGGATTACATCCCAGAGTCCTGAGAGAGGTTGCTGAATAGATAACGGATGCATTGGTCATGATCTTCCAAGAATCACTTGATTCTCACATGGTCCCAGACGACAGGGAATTGCAAATGATACTTCACTCTTTTAGAAGGGAGGAAGGCAAAAGAAAGGAAATTATAGGCCAGTTTGCCTCACCTAAGTGGTTGGAAAAGTGTTGGGAGTCCATTATTAAGGATGAGGTTTCGAGGTACTTGGTGACTAATGATAAAATAAATCAAAGTCAGCATGGTTTCTTAAAGGGAAATCTTGCCTGACAAATCTGTTAAATTTCTTGAAAAAAGCAACAAACAGGGTGGACAAAGAAGAGGCAGTGGATGTCATTTACTTGGATTTTCAGAAGGCATTTGATAAGGCGCCACATATGAGGCTGCTGAACAAGATAAAATCCTTACAGGACATGGATAGCGGAATGGCTGACAGGCAGAAGCAGCAAAAGGGAATAAAAGGGGCCTTTTCCGGTTGGCTGCCAATGACCAGTGGTGATCCTTGGGGGTCAGTATTGAGACAAGACTCGTGCAAGACTCCCAGAAGGTTAATTTACAGGTTGAGTCTGTGGTAAAGGCAGCAAATGTAATGTTGGCATTTATTCCAAGGGGAAAAGGATATAAAAAAACAAGGAGATAACTCTGAGGCTTTATAAGACCCTAGTCTTATAAAGCACTTGGAGTGTTACCAACAGTTTTGGGCCCATATCTCAGAAAGAATGTGTTGTCATTGGAGAGAGTCCAGAGCAGGTTCATGAGGATGATTCCAGAAAAAAGGGGTTAATATATGAAGAGCATTGGGTAGCTTTGGGCCTTTACGCACTGGAATTTAGAAGAATGTTGACGGGGGGGTGGGGGGTATATCTCATTGAAGCCTACCAAATGCTGAAGGGACTCGATAGGGAGATAGGAAACATCCTCTCCATATACACCCTATGTTGGAGGTGTCCAGAACTAGAGGGCACAGCTTCAAAATTGATGGACGACCCTTTAGAACAGAAGGGGGAAATTTTTTAGCCAGGAAGTAGTAAATCTGTGGAATGCTCTGCCACAGATTGCAGTGGAGGTCGAGTCCGTGCCTATACTTAGGGCGGAAGTTGATCGTTTCCTGATCGGTGAGGACATCCAAGGATATAGCAAAAAGGCAGTTGTATGGGGTTGAGTAGGATCCGGGATCAGCCATGATGGAATGGTGGAACAGACTTGATGAGCTGAATGGCCTAAATCTGCTCCTATGTCTATGGTCTTATGGTTTTATCTCTAATAACCTCTAATAACCAAGTCCCTCCTGGCCTTTGCATGTGGCTTATCCTAGCAGAACCATTTCTACTGACAGAAGAAGTGACAAAGGCAGGCAACTGGCACCTTAAAACCAGTGGCTTTGGGCAGATTGGAATTTGTCAGTCATGGTTGGCAGCTCATTTTGGAGAAGGAAAACTCTGATCTCAAACGTCCTCTTGCTTTGTGGCTGTACCCACTCATAGAGAAGGTTTTGTCCTGGCTTGCATATCACACAAACAGCTAGGAAGTAATATCTATGGTTGCCTCCAACTGCAGCATCTGCAGAAAGTCTTGTGATTATAAGTCTGGTGATAGTAACTGGCTTGAGCATTTTTACTGAACTTAGTGGATGAATGAATTTCAGAAAGTCACCAGTGAATGTGTAAAAGTGACCTCTGCATAAAACCAAATGAATAAATCTTTACCTCATTCAAATTGGAGCTAAATACCATTGTTTGCTTGTACATACAAAGTGACAGTAAATGACAACATTAAACATGCATTCAGATAAACACAGAGCAACAAGACAAGGCAGGCCACATTGAGAAACAAACTAACCTTCCGGTTGGGTGGCCACTTTGAAAGGAGCAGAGCTCTCTCCCGCTCCATGCTTATTGTGAGCAACCACTCGGAATACATACTTCACATCTGGCATCAGCTCTCCAATCGTCACTTCTAGATCGCCCGGTCGACTAGTATTTTCCACACGTTCCCTATTGGGAAATATCACAGCAGAGTGTTTTTACAACTCATCCATCCAAATGGAAGTGGTGACCTGTCCCGTGGTGGTGGCTGCTCCACATTCAATGGCAGCAGTGTCAAGAATTAAGCTCCATTTCTACCCAGCTCTCTCATTATTCTTGGGGTCAGGAGAAATGTGGACTGCACGGGAATGAAAACAGGCTCATTCTTCAGGGTGGTGTTAACCGACACCCAGTTTCAGGTTTTCCAGCATGAGTAAGATAACAGTTGACATTTATATTCCATTGGGCTTGAATAAAATTATCAGTGTTTGCAAAAACTAATTACTTTCCCAGCTTTGAATGTGGTGTATGAATCTGAAGTAAGGACAAGCTGTTTTTCCCCAACAGAACCACACAGAATGCTTTTTGGGTGAAAAAAAACTGGGAAGTGGATAGATCCCAGGAGATAGCAGTACCAGAAAACATGCACACAGGGTAATACCCTCAGCCCAGTGCAGGGACGGTGATGGGGCAAGGTGGGGGGGGGGGGGGGGGAGAGAGTGGAAATATGTTGAAACTTAAATGTTACAGGCAGGAAGAAAGGGCCAATGATACCAGAAGGAATTCTGGGTGACTGTACAAGTTGGAGGAGCTGTGTCAAGTTGTGCAAGACTCATTAAGGTCACAGTCAAAGCATATCATTATAGATGGTGGGATGTTGTTGGAACCATAGAGACAGGCAGCATGACTATGATTTATTAGAATTTATCAAGTGAATAAATGCTTAGAGTTACAGAGAAAATACAATGATTCTTACTGTCAGAGAAGGTAAATAACCAGAAACTCTACTAGCTGTGAATGACAAACTCGGGATTATCACTGGGCAAAGGACTACGGCTTTTCGCACAAGACAATGAACAAACAGGATAATTCAACTAACGAGTTGAGGCTGGAGAGCAATTTTAAAACAGTATTAGATACACAGTTGAAAGGAAGAATATGGACAGATTAGGAAAGAAAACATCAGGGAAATGGAATTACAGCTGAGAGCTCCATTTCAGACTTAATACTGTTAAAGTGTTGCAACTGTTAAAATGTCATTAGAGCAGCAGCTGATCTGTGCCCAGCTAGATCTCATAGCAACACTGTGATAATGACCAAAACATGTAATGTTAGCTTTGATTACATATTGTTCAGGACACAAGAGTGGACATGGATGATATTCCCTGCAAGCTGGCTTACAAACACTTGAAGGTAAGGAACACTTGTTTTATTTACCTAGAGATACAAAGCAGACCATACCCTTCCAGACACACTGCCCTGCAACCCACCAATTTTAACATCAGCCTAATCACAGGACAATTTACAATGAACAATTAATCTACTAACTGCACATCTTTGGACTGTGGGAGGAAATGTATGCATACATGGGAAGGAATGTACAGAGGACACCAGAATTGGACTCCAAGTTTTGACACTTTGAGCTGCATTAGCGCCATGCTAACCACTATGCTACCATGGTGCCCACTTGTTATGGTCATGAGATCCCCATCAACTCCTGCTGGAGGGTTGGTCTAGATTATGTGGTGAACTCCTTGAGTGGGCTCTGAGCCAGATATGGTGCTAATACCACTGGCTCATGTTACACAATACCACCAAGTCACATTAATTCAACTCAGCAGCAGATAAGGGGGTCACTCTAGAAACCTGCCACTTCCTTTCTTCTGAGCTGATTCCTTGAAATAAGTACTAAATATTACAAATGTTAATCCATTCACTTTGGGCAATACTCACGCTACCACTTCACACATCTGACAGTGACAGCCTTTTCCCAGTCAGGAGCAGGAGGAGGAAACACTGGGGAGCAGTGATATTGGAGTGCAGTGAATACAGACGGGGTTGATATGCTTTAGGCAGGAAGCTCTCAGTGTTAGTATGCCACATAACCAGTGGGCAAGGGTTGCAGAACACCTACCTGTTGGCACCATCCTTGGCGTAGTACACGGAGTAGGCGAGGATCTCTGCATTTGGCTCAGCAGGTGGGCGCCATGCCAGCTTGATGAAGCGCGTGGAGACAAGGAGAGCCACCACATCACGGGGAGCAGAGGGCAGCAGTCCAGCAGTGGCCGTCGCTAGATGGTCAGCAGTGGCACTTGTCAGTGAGGTGGGGGGAAATGTCGGGATGGGAACATCTTGGTGCACAAGGAGGGATGGTGGGATGGACGTCAGACGCCACAACACACAAAACAAAAATAAAAAATAAAAAAAGGAGAAAAAGTAAAGAAAATAAACCAAACTAAAGCACAATGGGAACAAAAAATGAACAGACATAGAAAGGGCAAATGGGCAGCTATCTGCTGAACTCAAAGGGAGGCACACAGACATACATAAAGCAGCAGTCCATGAGGACACAGGCACAGAGTAACGTACACCCAGGGAGGTACACAGACATACATAAAGCAGCAGTCGATGAGGACACAGGCACAGAGTAACGTACACCCAGGGAGGTACACAGACATACATAAAGCAGCAGTCGATGAGGACACAGGCACAGAGTAACGTACACCCAGGGAGGTACACACACATACATAAAGCAGCAGTCCGTGAGGACACAGGCACAGAGTAACGTACACCCAGGGAGGTACACAGACATACATTATAGCAGCAGTCCGTGAGGACACAGGCACAGAGTAACGTACACCCAGGGAGGTACACAGACATACATAAAGCAGCAGTCGATGAGGACACAGGCACAGAGTAACGTACACCCAGGAAGGCACACACATACATAAAGCAGCAGTCCGTGAGGACACAGGCACAGAGTAACGTACACCCAGGAAGGCACACAGACATACATAAAGCAGCAGTCCATGAGGACACAGGCACAGAGTAACGTACACCTAGGGAGGTACACACACATACATAAAGCAGCAGTCCGTGAGGACACAGGCACAGAGTAACGTACACCCAGGGAGGTACACACACATACATAAAGCAGCAGTCCGTGAGGACACAGGCACAGAGTAACGTACACCCAGGGAGGTACACACACATACATAAAGCAGCAGTCCGTGAGGACACAGGCACACAGTAACATACACCTACACAACACAACGAACAGTGTAACACAAAATCCGGAAGACCTAAGACATGGGAGCAGAATTAGGCCATTTGGCCTGTCGAGTCTGCCCCATCGAGTCTGCCCCATCATTCCATTATGGCAGATTTATTATCCCTCTCAACCCCATTCTCCAGCCTTCTCCCTATAACTTTTGATGCCCTTAACGAATCAAGAATATGCTTTAAATATACCTTTCTATATTTATCATGAATTTCATTGTACTGTAACCGCAAAGTTAACAAGTTTCACAACATATGCCTGTGATTTAAACCTGTTTCTGATTCTGATGGCTTGGCCTCCTCTGCTGCCTGTGATAATGAGTTCTACAAATTCACCACTCACTGGCTAAAGAAGTTCATCCTCGTCACTGTTCTGAATGGAAGTCACTCTATTCAGAGGCTACCCCTAAACTGCCTCACTATTGGAAACACTGATCCTCACCCACTCTTTCTAAGCCTTTCAATACTTGATAGGCCACTACAATACACACCTAGAGTACAGAACCTTCTAACATCACTCAGCCCAAAATACTCCAATTCTCAGGTTCAGTGGTTTACTGACCCATCCGCAGGGATTTATGGATCGCTCCCCACTTCAGGGTTTTCTGACCCATCCCCTGCTCAGGGTTTACTGACCCCTCCCCTGCTCAGGGTTTACTGACCCCTCCCCAGCTGAGGGTTTACTGACCCATCCCCAGCTCAGGGTTTACTGACCCATCCCCTGCTCAGGGTTTACTGACCCATCCCCTGCTCAGGGTTTTCTGACCCCTCCCAGCTCAGGGTTTACTGACCCATCCCCAGCTCAGGGCTTATTGACCCATCCCCTGCTCAGGGTTTACTGACCCATCCCCAGCAAAGGGTTTACTGACCCCTCCCCTGCTCAGGGTTTACTGACCCATCCCCAGCTCAGGACTTATTGACCCATCCCCTGCTCAGGGTTTACTGGCCCATCTCCTGCTCAGGGTTTTCTGACCCCTCCCCATCTCAGGCCTTACTGACCCCTCCCCAGCTCAGGGCTTACTGACTCATCTCCTGCTCAGGGTTTACTGACCCCTCCCCAGCTCAGGGTTTACTGACCCCTCCCCAGCTCAGGGTTTACTGACCCATCCCCTGCTCAGGGTTTACTGACCCCTCCCAGGCTCAGGGTTTACTGACCCCTCCCCAGCTCAGGGCTTACTGACCCCTCCCCAGCTCAGGGTTTACTGACCCCTCCCCAGCCCAGGGTTTACTGACCCCTCCCCAGCTCAGGGTTTACTGACCCCTCCCCAGCTCAGGGTTTACTGACCCATCCCCTGCTCAGGGTTTACTGACCCCTCCCCAGCTCATGGTTAACTGACCCCTCCCCAGCCCAGGGTTTACTGACCCATCCCCTGCTCAGGGCTTACTGACCCCTCCCCAGCCAAGGGTTTACTGACCCCTCCCCAGCCCAGGGTTTACTGACCCATCCCCTGCTCAGGGTTTACTGATCCCTCCCCAGCTCAGGGTTTACTGACCCCTCCCCAGCTCAGGGCTTACTGACCCATCCCCTGCTCAGTGTTTACTGACCCCTCCCCAGCTCAGGGTTTACTGACCCCTCCCCAGCTCAGGGTTTACTGACCCATCCCCAGCTCAGGGCTTACTGACTCATCCCCTGCTCAGGGTTTACTGACCCCTCCCCAGCTCAGGGTTTACTGACTCATCTCCTGCTCAGGGTTTACTGACCCATCCCCTGCTCAGTGTTTACTGACCCCTCCCCAGCTCAGGGTTTACTGACTCATCTCCTGCTCAGGGTTTACTGACCCATCCCCTGCTCAGTGTTTACTGACCCCTCCCCAGCTCAGGGTTTACTGACTCATCTCCTGCTCAGGGCTTACTGACCCCTCCCCAGCTCAGGGCTTACTGACTCATCCCCTGCTCAGGGTTTACTGACCCATCCCCTGCTCAGGGTTTACTGACCCCTCCCCAGCTCAGGGTTTACTGACCCCTCCCCAGCCCAGGGTTTACTGAACCCTCCCCAGCTCAGGGTTTACTGAACCTTCTCCTGCTCAGGGTTTACTGACCCATCCCCAGCTCAGGGTTTACTGACTCAACTCCTGCTCAGGGCTTACTGAACCCTCCCCAGCTCAGGGTTTACTGACCCCTCCCCAGCTCAGGGTTTACTGACCCCTCCCCAGCCCAGGGTTTACTGACCCCTCCCCAGCCCAGGGCTTACTGACCCATCCCCTGCTCAGTGTTTACTGACCCCTCCCCAGCTCAGGGTTTACTGACCCATCCCCAGCTCAGGGCTTATTGACCCATCCCCTGCTCAGGGTTTACTGACCCATCCCCTGCTCAGGGTTTTCTGACCCCTCCCCAGCTCAGGGTTTACTGACCCATCCCCAGCTCAGGGCTTATTGACCCATCCCCTGCTCAGGGTTTACTGACCCCTCCCCAGCTCAGGGCTTATTGACCCATCCCCTGCTCAGGGTTTACTGACCCATCCCCTGCTCAGGGTTTTCTGACCCCTCCCCAGCTCAGGGTTTTCTGACCCATCCCCAGCTCAGGGCTTACTGACCCCTCCCCAGCAAAGGGTTTACTGACCCCTCCCCTGCTCAGGGCTTACTGACCCATCCCCTGCTCAGGGTTTACTGACCCCTCCCCATCTCAGGGCTTACTGACTCATCTCCTGCTCAGGGTTTACTGACCCCTCCCCAGCTCAGGGTTTACTGACCCCTCCCCAGCTCAGGGTTTACTGACCCATCCCCAGCTCAGGGTTTCCTGACCCATCCCCAGCTCAGGGCTTACTGACCCCTCCCCAGCCCAGGGTTTACTGACCCATCCCCAGCTCAGGGTTTACCGACTCATCTCCTGCTCAGGGTTTACTGACCCATCTCCTGCTCAGGGTTTACTGACCCCTCCCCAGCTCAGGGTTTACTGACCCCTCCCCAGCCCAGGGTTTACTGACCCACCCCCAGCTCAGGGTTTACTGACCCCTCCCCAGCCCAGGGTTTACTGACCCCTCCCCAGCCCAGGGTTTACTGACCCCTCCCCAGCTCAGGGTTTACTGACCCCTCCCCAGCCCAGGGTTTACTGACCCATCCCCAGCTCAGGGTTTACTGACTCATCTCCTGCTCAGGGTTTTCTGACCCCTCCCCAGCTCAGGGTTTACTGACCCATCTCCTGCTCAGGGCTTACTGACCCCTCCCCAGCTCAGGGTTTACTGACCCATCTCCTGCTCAGGGTTTTCTGACCCCTCCCCAGCTCAGGGTTTACTGACCCCTCCCCAGCTCAGGGCTTACTGACTCATCCCCAGCTCAGGGTTTACTGACCCCTCCCCAGCTCAGGGTTTACTGACCCCTCCCCAGCCCAGGGTTTACTGACCCATCCCCAGCTCAGGGTTTACTGACTCATCTCCTGCTCAGGGTTTACTGACCCATCTCCTGCTCAGGGTTTACTGACCCCTCCCCAGCTCAGGGTTTACTGACCCCTCCCCAGCCCAGGGTTTACTGACCCACCCCCAGCTCAGGGTTTACTGACCCCTCCCCAGCCCAGGGTTTACTGACCCCTCCCCAGCCCAGGGTTTACTGACCCATCCCCAGCTCAGGGTTTACTGACCCCTCCCCTGCTCAGGGCTTACTGACCCATCCCCTGCTCAGGGTTTACTGACCCATCCCCTGCTCAGGGTTTACTGACCCATCCCCTGCTCAGGGTTTACTGACCCCTCCCCAGCTCAGGGCTTACTGACTCATCTCCTGCTCAGGGCTTACTGACCCCTCCCCAGCTCAGGGCTTACTGACTCATCTCCTGCTCAGGGCTTACTGACCCCTCCCCAGCTCAGGGCTTACTGACTCATCTCCTGCTCAGGGCTTACTGACCCCTCTTCTGCTCAGGGTTTACTGACCCATCCCCAGCTCAGGGTTTACTGACCCCTCCCCAGCTCAGGGTTTACTGACCCCTCCCCAGCTCAGGGCTTACTGACATCCCCTGCTCAGGGTTTACTGACCCCTCCCCAGCTCAGGGCTTACTGACCCCTCCCCAGCTCAGGGATTACTGACATCCCCTGCTCAGGGTTTACTGACCCCTCCCCAGCTCAGGGTTTACTGACCCATCCCCAGCTCAGGGCTTACTGACCCCTCCCCAGCTCAGGGCTTACTGACCCATGCCATTGCATGTCTGTCTATGTATACCCAGCATTAAATGACCATGGGATAGAAGAAAGCTAACTCTGCAGAGTAAGTTTTCTACCACTTGAGATGGGACTGGAACTCAGTGTGCACTCATCCCTGGGTGACAATGATGCTGGCTGGAGTAAAGCCCTCAGGTTATGACTCCCTAATACTGCCCAAATAAAGCAAGATGTTCTGAGATCACAACAGAAACACCAAAAGGCATCCTGGGCTGACTTTAAAATATTTAGTATGATCATGAGCTCATGAATTAAAAGTAACCTACTTCCTTCTCCCAGGGGCATCTGTGGTCAAATTCAACTACAAGAGGAATAGAATAGATATCTAAACATACCCAATCTTTAACATTAAATCTGAGGTATTTACTTTGATCATATAGGTAATTCAGGAGTAGGTTGCATGACCAGGGAACTTAAAAGATAATTCTGTATTGTGCAGTAAAAATACAAATGAATTCTATCATCAGAACTCAGTATTACTAACAGGCATCTGAATAAGCACTGGAATCATCAAGGCATGGTAAGCTTAGGGACGAGCAGATATGCAATGGTCGGCATGGCCACTGAAGGGCCTGTTTCAGTGCAGTACAGTTCTATGACTCTTAATGTTTCTGTCTCTAGTGTGACAGAGTGGATATCATACATTATGCATACATGCTTCCTAATATCCACGGACTCAAACAGTCCTTGCAAATGGAGTAGCAAAGCTCTTGCTCTTCTTCAGATCTAGTCTACTGCATTAGGTGTTCCTGTCCACTGGAGAAACCAAACACAAACAGAGCGACCATTTTGCAAAGCACCTTCTTTTAGTCTGGACAGAGAACCCCAAGCTCCTAGCCACCTTTCACTTTAATTTTCCATCTTACACCCATGCTGATGAGCATTTCAGTCTCTGTCCAGCTACACTGTTCCAACTAGGCCAATTATAAGCAGGAGTGACAGCATTCATCTTCAGGTGTCAGTGTTAAATTCAGCAATTTCAGGTAAGTCTGGTGTCAGTTCTATGACAGGTTATCCATCTACATTTTCACAGGCTTCGGATTTCTAGTTTTCTGCATTTGGTTTCAGATTCATTATCTGACAGAGGCATTCCCTTTACTCCTCTCCCTCCAACTGTCCTCATGAACATAGGAATCACCTCAGCAACCCTGATCCCCTACCAGTATATTCTCTACAGCTTAAGGCTCCTGTTCTCAGTTACCATCAGGTAGGAGGTATAGAAACTTAAAGGCACTCACTTAGTGATTCAGGAACAGCTTCTTCCTCTCTGCCATCCAATTCCTAAATGGACATTGAACCCACGAACATTACCTCACTTTTTTAAAAATATATAGTATTTATGTTTTTTGCATGATTTTTAATTTATTCAATATATATATATACACACACACACACACACACACAGAGTAATTTATTTATTTATCATTATATAATTTTGTGGGGGGGGGGGGTTCTGCATTATGTATTGCACTGAACTGCTGCTAGGTTAACAAATTTCCCATACATACCAGTGATAATAAACCTGATTCTGATTCACTCTTTTACTCGCTTTCCCAATTCTGATGAAGGGCCTTCAATATAAAACATATCTACTTTCTTTGCTGAGGATGCTGCCTAACCTGCTGGATGTTTCCAGCATTTTCATTATTAATAATTTTTAGCTGCTGCAGTTTTTTCTGGATTTTCATTAAACATCAAATTCTTGAAGCATCAGTGAAGTATTTGTCTGTATGCTTTGATGTACATGTGATAAATAAATAAATGAATCTGAACGTGATGCAAAGGAAAACCATTGCCATTTGCACTGCTACAGATATCCTTATTCTGTTTGTTTAATGCAGACTTTCAATGACCCATCAACCTCAGAGACTGCAGTGCATTTCTTGGCTCCTATGACTTCACATCATTGTAACAGGCAGCTGTAAAATGCCACAACAATCTCAAACTCCAAGAGATCGATACACACTTTCAAATCAATAGTTCAATATGGTCACCATTTAAATACCTCTAACCTGCTTCTATCAGTTTTATGGTAAACAAACTAATTCACTGGCCTCCAAATTTTGAGGCAATATTGCGCACAAAAAGCAAGCCAAAGACTGAAAGGGATGGCAGTGGGGAAGTAAACTATATCACAAGAAATTCTGCAGATTAACACTGACACGAAATGCTAGAGGATGTAAATTTACCCTCTGCTGTGTGAACAAGTATGCAGTATTGTAAGATCTCAGGTAACTGCATCACACATTTAGTGTCAAAACCAAAGGTAGTTATTTACCCCAATTATCTAAACTAAACTTTAGAGTTGTAAATTCACAGCACCTCAATGAGAAAGATTGGGGAGAAGTTTGGAGTGATGACAACTTTTTTTGACACCAGTCTGTACTGCAACTGGGTCTGGAAATGGCTGGAATTGCACACCATCATTCAGCAGCTTCAGAATAGAGACACTTGTCTGTTTGTGGCCAAATCTGAAGGGATCTCCGCACTCCCTCCACATGAGCAAAGCTCTTGTAAAGTCAAACAGGATCACATATGATCAATGCTGCTCCCTGCGTTTTCCCAGAATTGCCCTAAATTGAAGATCGTACCCACATATGCATGAAATCTGCACTGCAATTCAGGGAGTAGATCTTTCTCGAAAATGGGTATACTTATAAACCATATAACAATTACAGCACGGAAACAGGCCATCTCGGTCCTTCTAGTCTGTGCTGAATGCTTACTCTCACCTAGTCCCACCGACCTGCACTCAGCCCATAACCCTCCATTCCTTTCCTGTCCATATACCTATCCAATTTTTTTTTAATGACATTAGTGTACCAGGTCCTCCACTTAGTAACAACATTCTTGTAAGGCAGAGTCACAGTCAGCCAAGCAAGGTGACTACACACCAGTGAGTGAGCAGGTCTCATTGTATGCGCATACTACAGCCATCTTCTACGGGTGGCACTTTTCTGGAGAATACAACCCTGTTTTCATGGGAGAAGTTGATATGGTTTCTACTTTCTCCATTTTTGAATAGGCTGGGTTTTCTGTATAAATTGCTGCAAGTCACTTGCCTGCCCCATCTTCACCTCACAAAATGCTGGAGGAACTCCGCATGTGAGGCAGCATAAATGGAAAAGAGTAAACAGTCAACGTTTCAGGCTGAAATCCCTCATTAGGACTGTTGGTAATGAAGATTCTGTATTTAATACTGTATCCTCATGGCTAAAGGAGCTTCCTGGGAAATGAATCATAAATTGTTACCATGGGAAAGATAAAACAAAGGAAGTCTCATTACTGTGTAATATTGACTTCTTGTAAAAGGGTCTTCAATCAGCCGCGCACACAGCAGAAAACAATAGCTGTCTCTGTACAACACTAGACTAGATCTTATAAGATTTCCAGACCATCCTTATTGCAGTATCAGTCAGCAACAGCACTTGGTTTTGGACAAATCATATTGAGGAGCTGCGCTCTTTGCCTAGTCTTGGTAGTTTAGGCTCTTTCCTTCCTACTACACAAACTGAGATTCAACAATCATCCCCCCCCCCCCCCCCCTTCAACAAGAGGCTCCAAAATCACTTCTGATAAAGACACTAGGGGAGAGCAGCTTAGGGAATGGATATCAGAACAGCTAATCAATACACAGAAATTTATAAAGGGAAGTTAACAGATAATCAATACACTGAGGAATTACATGAATGGGGTTAGATTCATCTCGACTCAGAGTGTTTTGGTTATACTTTATACTCACTCTCCTTTAAGGACACAATGCTTTATCTGTCATTCTTTCCTATTTTTAGTACTAAAACAGAGCTCAAATATACAGTAGTATTTATTGCACTACATTTCTGCTACAAATAGTACAGCAAATCCAATCTGTGTAAATCCATTGCAGATCGATGATCAAATCAACCTGACTCTCCCATGTACATGAAGTACACATGTTAGTCAACTCATTAATATCACAATGTACCATTACAGTAGCACATGGCTGGCAGGGCTTCAAATGGATCGTGCTTTATTCAGTCAGTTACTGTGAGAAGTTTTACATTTAATACCCAGTATCTGTGGTTAATGGAGTGAGGGTACAATAATTGGACTATCAGCATGATGCCTCATCTAATTGCATTCTGATCACCGTTTCATTTTTAATTTTATTTCCTTCCCTTGGATTCCTCTGGGACTGTTAACTGCTCTGGATTCACCTATTCCGATTGTTCATGGCTGTGTTATTGCACTAGGACAGTGTCAGATTCAGCTCTGTGTTCATGGGCACAGAGACATGTCAGTCAGTGGAACTGCACCATAGTAGATCACAGATCATGGGGAGTGGCAGCTGGATACAAACATAGAACAAGGAATAGGCCCTTCAGTATTACTATTGACCATGCCAATCCAAGCTCATCCTACCTGTCTGCACATAGTCTATATCCTTGCATTCCTTGCCTGTTCACTTGCTCTTTGACCTGCTTCCACCACTTCCCATGCACTCACCAACCACTGGAAAAAAAACTTGCCTCCTTAAATTTCCTGTTAACATTCCCCCTCTCACTTAAAGTTATTCCATCCAGTATTTAACCCTGGTTAAAGGACTCTGAACATCTAGCCTGTCTATGCCTCTCAAAATGTTACAAACCTCTATCATGTGTTCCCTTCACTCAATAGAAAACAATTCAACTTTGTTTATACTCTTCTTTAAGCTAATACCGTGTAATCCAGGCAAACTGCTGGTGAACCACTTCTGCACCCTCTCCAAAGGCTCCAGGACTGCACCCAATATTCCAAGTGCAGCCTAACCAAAGATTTATACAGCTACATGACTTTCTGACTTTTATACCCAACACCCAACCAATGAAGGCAAGTATGCTGTATGTTTTTAATGACCCTGTCTTCTTAGATGCATTGCCATATTCAGGGAGCTATGGGCTTGCATAATTAGATCCCTCTATATATCAATGTTTTTAAATGGGTCCTTTAATTTTCTGTATATGTCCCTCTTAATATTTGACTTTCCTAAGTGCAACACCTCACGCTTGTCTGGTTTAGGCTTCACCTGCATTTTTCTGCTCACATTTCATCTGGTCTGTATCCTGATGAATCCTTTAATAATCATCTTCATCATCCACAACTCTGCCAATTTTCACGTCACCTGCAAACTTACTCATCACCCACTTACAATTTCATTGAAATTATTAAATATATTAAAAACAGAGCACATAGGTAACAATCCTCCAGTCAAAAAAACTACCCGCTGTCTTCGATGGCCACACTAAGTTTGAGTCCCATCTACCAAACCTCCATGGATCCTATGTGCCTTAATCTTCTAGATCAGCCCACCATGAGGGACCTTGTCAAAAGCTTCACCAAAGTTCAGGTATGCAACCACCCACTGCCCTACCCTCAACAATCAGTCTTCCACAGAGGAACCTGTGGAAGGCATCTGGCCTGGTCCATGCACCTGGCCCTGTCATTGGATCCCATGCTGGTTACTGGCAGGGGTTTGGCTGGCATTTTTAACCTCTCTTTGCCTTACCCTGTAGTTCCTCCCTGCTTTAAGAACAGTGGTCCCCAACAAAGCGTGTGCTACCGGGCTGCGAGGAAATGGCATGATTTGGCGATATGAAATGATATGAGTCAGCTGCACCTTTCCTCATTCCCTGTCACGCCCATTGTTGAACTTGAATGCGCATGAGGTCATTACGCATGCGAAGTCATTACCTACGTGAGGTCATCAGTCGCCTAAACGCAGTGATACCCTCGTGCCAGGGACCACTGGTTGGCCTCTGGTACCCAGCCGCCTTGTGCGGCCAGCGAGAAGTGCTGTTGCTACTGGCCTGGAGCGTGTACAGATGGGCACCGCCTCTGAACCTGTTTAGCATACCGAATGTCGTGGGGAACCCAGTGTTAAAATATTCGCAGGCGACCTAATTCGAGCTCAGGGTTTCGTAAGTAGCAGAGCAGCTACCTCACTGCGACCTATTGAAAGTGATCCCTCAAGCCAAACTTTTGTCGGCCGGTAGATCCTACGTACGGGGGGGGTCGGCGGCAGGCACCGTCACACTCCTTGCTCAGTCGGTCACTCTCTCTGGATGGGGACCTCCAGCCCTTACCTTGTCCACTCACTGGTGTGTTGCAATGATTTTATATGTTCATACGAGGAAAATATACACTGTGTTTAATATTAAATTTGTTAGATAAACCCTTTTAGAAGTGTATTAGCCATTTATAAGTGACTTAAAGTTGAATTATCAGCTATATTCCGATTGTGATTAACACTTCCCCGTCAGCCAGTCCGCAAGAATATTGTCAATATTAAATCGGTCTGCAGGGCAAAAAAGGTTGGTGAACCCTGTTTAAGAAGACTACTAAGAAAAACAAGATAAATTGTCTTAACAACTACCACCCAGTGACTTTAATGTGTACCATCATAATTCATAATCATAGAGAAGTACCACACAGAAACAAGCCCTTCGTCCCATCTAGTCCAAGCCAAAACCATTTAAAGTGCCTACTCCCATCGACCTGCGCCAGGACCATAGCCTTCCATATCCCAATTAACCATGTACCTATCCAAACTTTTCTTACACTTTGAAAATGAGCTCACATAGACCACTTGTGCTGGCAGCTCATTCCACACTCTCACAACACCCTGAGTAAAGAATTTTCCCTTCAAATTCCCCTTAAACTTCTCACCTTTCACCCTTAACACATGACCCCTCGTTGTAGTCAAACTCAAGCTCAGTGAAAAAAGCCCACTTGCATTTACAAGCAATGTATACCCGTAATCATTTTACATACCTCTCATCGAATCTGCTCTTAATCGTCTTAAGTTCTAAAGAATACATCCTAACCTATTCAATCTTTCCTTACAACTCAGGACCTCCAGACCTGGCATCATCCTTGTGAATTTTCTCTGCAATCTTTCAACATTGTTTATATACTTCCTGTAGGTAGGTGACCAAAACTGCACATAATATTGCAAATTTGGCCTCACCAACGTCTTACACAACTTCAATATTATATCCCATCTTCTGCATTCAATACATTGATTTATGAAGGCCAATACCAAAAGCTTTCTTTACAACCCTATCTACCTGTGATGCCATTTTCAACAAATTATGTACAAACCCCATTTCCAGAAAAGTTGGGATATTTTCCAAAATTCTAAATTTGTGTATATTTACAAAATACAAATAAGTTGGTCAGTAAAACTATTGAAAATCTTTTCTTTGTACTTTTGTCAGTTAAATAAAGGTTCACATGAATTAACATATCACAGATTTTTGTTTTTATTGCATTTTGGAAAAATATCCCAACTTTTCTGGAAATGGGGTTTGTACAAAAGATGTTTGTGAACTTTTTACAATTACCTGGCTTTCTGCATTAAATACTCATAAAATGTAATTTGATCTTAATAATAATAGACAAATATAGACAAATCATAATAATAGACAAACACAATTGTACTTCTCGTCATACTGATTACTCCATTTAAACAATCACAGTCTAGGTTCAAAGAAGTAAATGAATCTCTGGAGCAATGCCTGCTACAGCAGCCAGAATCAAGCAATCCAATCAATGAGATAAGATTGGAGATGTCGTTTGTCATAGTGCCCTGCCCTATAAAAGACATACAAAATTAGGTTACTGACAGACCCTGCTCTTTGCAAGGAAGATCTATTTATGTGCACCATGCCTTGATCAAAACGATTTTCAGAGGACCTCAGAATAGTAGAGATGCGTACAGATGGAAAAGGCTATAAAAACATTTTTAAAGACTCGAGTGTTCACCATTGCACAGTAAGAGAAATTTTCTACGAACAGAGGAAACTCAGTACGGTTGCTACTCCCCCTATGAGTGGGCGTCCTGCAAAGATCACACCAACAGCACAATGTGTGATGCTGAAGGAAGTGAAAAAGAACCCAAGGTAACAGCAAAAGACCTGCAAAAATCTCCAGAAATTGCTAAAGTCTCTGTTCACATGTCTCTATAATAAAAACATAGAACAAAAATGGTGTTCATGGAAGGCCACCATGGAGGAAACCACTGCTCTCCAAAAAAAAACCACTACTGCACGTCTTAAGTTTGCAAAAGACCACCTGGATGTTCCACAACACTTTTGGGACAATGTTCTGTGGAAAGATGAGACAAAAGTTGAACTTCTTGGCAGAAATGCATACCGCTATGTTTAGAAGGAAAAGGGGAGGACTCCCGGTAAGATGGCGATTGCTTAGCTGCTCCGAACTTTTGTTCCGTTATTTTCGCTATCTTTGCACTAAATGTCTCCATTTTTTAAACTTTAATTAGGAACTTTATTTGGTTTCTTTTACTTGCCTGTGAACACATCTACCTTACAATGTCTAGCAAGAGTTCTAAAACCGGGAGAGAGGAAGTTGCTGCCCTGTCTTCTGAGACCCTCGCTGCGCTGGAACAACACCGCGACGATATTTTAAAGGAATTTAGAACCGCTTTCAAACAGCTGGAAGCCAAACTGGATCGGATCAACGATAGAGTGGATGAACATGCTGAACACTTATCTCGCATCGATTCGACTTCTGTAAATTTAGAAAGTCGTGTTCGATACTTGGAGACTCTGTTCCAGCCTAGAAGAAAAAAATAATAAACTCCTTTCTAAAATGGTCGATCTCGAAAATCGGAGCAGACGTTGTAACCTTCGAATTCTTGGGTTGCCAGAAGCCACCGAACCGTGAACCGTGAAGTTTTTCGCCGAGTTTCTCTGTGAGATATTCGGGAAAGATTTGCTTCCGAATCTGCCCGAGCTCGAGAGGGCACACAGGGTCTACTTTCCCCCCGGAATTCTGGGCTCCAGCCCGCGACCAGTAATTTTATGCTTCCATCAATACCAGGTAAAACACCGTCTGATTATGGAGGCACGTTGCAGAGGTACTTTTACTTTCCAAAATACAATCATTCGCTTTGAGGAAGATTTTGCACCCCAGACCTTAAAGATGCACGCTGAGTTTAAAGGTGTAATGAAAGTACTTTTTGATCGTGGTTTTAAACCCTCTCTTCGCACTCCTGCCGATTTACGAATCACGCTTAATACTGGAAAATATAAGTGGTTTAAGTCAGTGAAGGAGGCTGAGGCATTTGTTGCAAGTCTTCCGGCTATCCAGCCATCTTCGGAACCCGATCGGACCTCCTAAAATAGTGAATAAGTACTTCTCGTAGTAAAATTACTTTTCCCGGACTCAGACTTTACTTGAATCACTCAGACACTATTTATTGAAACTCTAAGGGTTATTGACAATCTCTCCCTGGATCTGGAGTGTCTTTTTTAAATAGACATTCTGTGCTTAATGTTTCCCTGTGGACGTTTAAATAGTACTTTTGTAATCTATTTTATTCTTGTATAACTTCATCTATAGAGTTCTACAATTGACTCTAACTTGTTTTGGAGGTTTGAAGTCTTTTTTGAAGGCCCCCCTGTTTGTTGGTTCACAGTTTAACTGCTGATTATTTTTTATTTTTTTATTTATTATTATTTTTTCACTTTTTCTTTTAATCTTTGATTTTTTTTCCTCTCTGTAAATGGTTGATTAGTACTCTTCTTGAATCTATAATTTTCCCCTTCCTCCCTTTTTTCCCCCCTTTCTCTTACTTTATTCTTCCATAATTTTTCACGGGTAGGTTAGTTATGGTTTTCTTCCGATTTTCTCTGTATTCAGTTTTATATTTCTGCAGATGTTCCAATTTCTGGTTATGTTTTCTAGTGCATAAACTAGTTACTATTTGCTAGAGTATTTATACGGAACTGCTGTTAATGACACAGATCTGGAAGTTATATTTGGGTTAATTTTTTTTGTAGAGCTAGCTGCTTTTTTTGGTAGCCGTCTAGTTTTGGGTTGTGTGGGTGGGGTGGATTTTCCAGTTCCAACATCACTCACTGTATTTATTGTTTGTCTTTATTGCTCAGGACATGTTTATGTTTTGATCTCACGAATCTATGCTTACATTTCTGCTCCCAGACTGCTATCGTATTGCTTGACTTTTTATATGCCTGCTGCCTTTTATGCATTAGTAATTGATAATGGCTAGTGCATTTAAATTCATGAGCTGGAATGTAAAGGGATTGAATCACCCTGTTAAAAGGAGGAAGGTATTCTCACATATTAAACAGCTCAAAGCTGACATTGCTTTCTTTCAAGAAACCCATATTCGTTGTTTTGATAACTCCCGGCTTCTGTCAAAGTGGGCAGATCAGCATTTTCATTCATCCTTTGCCGCTAAAGCTCCATTTTATAAGAGTCTCCATTCTTATTAACTCAAATATTCCTTTTGAACTCCATAATAAAATATCTGATACAAATGGCCGTTTTATTATTGTTTCTGGTAAACTATACAACACTAAAGTTGTACTAGCAAACCTGTATGCCCCCAACTTTCGTGATGTTAACTTTTTTAAACATTTTTTTTCTTCACCACCAGACTTAAACTCATACTCTCTTATACTGGGTGGTGACTTCAACTGTTGGTTAGATCCTAATCTGGATCGATCGTCCTCTGTTACCAGATCACCTACTAAATCTGCCTTAGCTATCCAATCGTTTCTCTCTAATTTTGGTATCTCTGATAAATGGCGTTTCCTTCATCCTACTGAGAGAGATTATTCTTTTTTTTCACATGTTCACCATACCTTCACTAGAATTGACTATTTCTTACTCGATAACCAACTTATCCCATTGGCCTACTCTTGTGACTATCAGAGTATACTGATTTCTGACCATGCCCCAATTACTCTCTCGCTGAACTTTCCTGGTCTCCCTCAGAGGAATAAATACTGGCGGTTTGATTCAAATTTATTGGATGATGATTTTTAAAAATTTATTAAGGATCAGATAACCTTTTATTTTAACACTAATACATCACCTGAAGTGTCATCCCAGATTGTCTGGGATGCCATGAAAGCATATCTGAGGGGTCAAATAATCTCTTACACAGCAAATCTCAACAGAAGATCCTGTGCAGATCAATTAGACCTCATTAACCAGATTAAAGAATTGGATCAACTATATGCTCAAAGTAAGAACCCTGAACTATACAAGAAGCGTGTTGAACTCCAAACTAAATTTAATCTTCTGTCTACTCAACCTGTCGAACGCCAACTTCTCGAAAGTAAGAGTCGCTTTTACATTCATGGGGATAAGTCTGGTAAATTTCTAGCCAATCAGCTGAGACGTTCCAAAGCCAAACAACATATTACAAAGATCCGAAAGGAGAACGAAGACTTTACATTGGATCATTTAGAAATTAATGACGCATTTAAAAACTTTTATTCTCGGCTTTATTCCTCTGAATCTTCTAATGACAATATCTCTGCTGATCAATTTTTAAAGAATCTGAGTATTCCTTCACTTTCATCTGATTCTAAAGCCAAACTTAATGCGCCTATATCATCAGAAGAAATATCTTTTGCAATTTCTGCACTGTCCTCAAGGAAATTTCCTGGACCCGATGGGTTCCCTGTAGAATTTTATAAATCATTCTCTTCACTTCTTTCTCCTCAGTTACTTTCAGTATTATCTGATTCGTTTAATTACGGCAAATTGCCACCCTCTTTCAATGAGGCATCTATTATTCTTCTATTAAAAAAGGGCAAAGACCCAACAGAGTGTTCCTCGATTAGGCCGATTTCTTTGCTCAATGTTGATGTAAAGATCTTAGCTAAAGTTTTGGCTCATAGATTAGAAACCTCCATTATCTCTGATGACCAATCAGGTTTTATTAAAAACCGTCTCCCTTTTTTTAACATTCGGCGTTTATTTAATATCTTATACTCACCTCCAACTGGGATTCCTGAATGTGTTATTTCCCTCGATGCGGAGAAAGCATTTGATCGTATAGAGTGGAACTACCTTTTTGCAGTCTTAGAAAAATTTGACCTCGGTCAAGGTTTCATCTCTTGGATCAAATTGCTGTACTTGTGTCCTACTGCTTCTGTTTTAACTAATTTTCAGAAATCCCAGGTATTTAATCTCAAACGTGGCACCCTTTCTCTTTGATTTGGCTATAGAACCTTTGGCGATAGCATTTCGAAATTGTCCTGAATTGACCGGGATCTGGAGAGGGGGTGTTGAGCATAAAGTTTCTCTTTATGCTGATGACTTATTACTCTTTCTCTCAAATCCGTTTACATCCTTACCTCCAACGTTTTCACTTCTTGACCAGTTTAGCCAGATCTCTGGCTATAAACTTAATTTACATAAGAGTGAACTTTTCCCAATTAATAAAGAAGCACAAGAATTAACATTTCGTGATCTCCCTTTTAAAGTAGTCCATAATCAATTTACTTATCTTGGAATTACAGTCACAAGGAAGTTTAAAGATCTCTTTCGTGAAAACTTTGCCAATCTTTCATATACTATAAAACAGAATCTGGTACAATGGTCACCTCTATCTATGTCTTTGGTAGGTCATATCAATGTTGTTAAAATGTATGTTCTCCCTAAACTTTTATATGTATTTCAATCAATCCCAATTTTTATTCCTAAATCTTTTTTTGATTCCTTAGACTCTATTATTTTGTCATATCTGTGGAAGAATAAGCGCTCTAGAATTAATAAAATCCATCTCCAAAAATCTAAAAAAGAGGGTGGCATGGCTTTACCTAACTTTCGTCTATATTATTGGGCAGCTAATATACGTTGTGCTACCTTTTGGTCTTTCTTCCATGACCAACCCAAGTGCCCTAATTGGGTGGCAATGGAGTTGAGCTCCACTAAAGAATTATCTATCTCTGCACTTCTTGGCTCTGCACTCCCTAGCAGTTTGTCCAGATTAATAGCTAATCCTCTTGTTAGACACACTTTGCGTATATGGGCTCAGTTTAGGAAATGCTATGGTTTCCATGGTTTTTCCGTTTCCAGCCCTGTCGTACATAATCACCTTTTTTACCTACCATGTACGATTCAGCATTCCAGGTTTGGCATAGGAAGGGCATTAGACGTTTTGAAGATCTCTTCATTGATAATCGCTTCGCTTCTTTTCAGCAGCTCTCTGTTAAGTTCAATCTGCCCAATGCTCATTTTTTTAGATATCTCCAAATTAGACACTTTATTGCTCCTTTAATTCCTAACTTTCCTGAAATGCCTGCGAAAAATGCTATGGACTTATTCCTTTCCATTAATCCACTAGGTAAAGGTTTAATATCAATTATTCAAGATAAATTAGCAGCCTTACGACGGGCCCCTGTGGATAAAATTAAAATGGCATGGGAGCATGATTTAAATACCTCCTTATCTGATGAGATCTGGGACTCGATTCTCAAATCGGTTAACTCAACCTCTCTTTGTGCTCGCCATTGTCTTTTACAGTTTAAGATTGTTCATAGAGCCCATATGTCTAAATCTAAACTATCTCGATTTTACCCTGACATTAGTCCGCTCTGTGATAAATGCAAGAGGGGCGAGGCCTCTCTCATTCATATGTACTGGTTCTGTCCTAGCTTGGAGAAATTTTGGAAAGTTGTCTTCACTACGTTATCGTATATTCTGAATCAGCACCTAGAACCAAACCCCGTAATTGCTTTGTTCGGTTTCTGGGATGAGACAGATTTACGTCTGAGTCTGACCAAATGCCGAATATTATCCTTTGCCTCTCTCCTGGCTAGATGCTTGATCCTCCTTAAATGGAGAGATGTTGCCCCGCCCACTCATGCTCAATGGCTTAACAATATTATGGCCTGCTTGGACCTCGAAAAAATTCATTATTCAGTTCTTAATTCAGACCTAAAGTTCCATTAGGTCTGGGGACCTTTTATCGAGTACTTTCATAACCTTCCTCTTGATTAGGGTTTTTTTTTCCTTTTCAGTCCCTTGCTTTCAGCTCCTTTTTTTTTCTCTGGTAGTAGGCATTACTATCCTCTGATGCTAAGTGTATTCACAGTCTGGGAGTTTGATTGTCCTGATTTATATTCTCTATATTGTGTTGTGGTTGGTCTGGAGTTTTTTTTTGTGTTGTGGGGCTTGGGGAGGTCACTAAGTTTACTTGTCTTTAATTTAGGTGCTTTTTTTTTAATTCTCTTTCTCTGTATCATACTGTCATTGTATGCTTAATTTTGCACTGTATTAATGTTCCTCATTGTGATTTGGGGTTTTTTAATCAGAAAGAAAGAAGGAAGGAAAGAAAGAAAGAAAAGGGAACTGCACACCAACATCAAAACCTCATCCCAACTGTGAGGCATGATGGAAGGAACAGAATGGTATGCTGCCTCAGGCCCTGGACAGTTTGCAATTGTTGAAGGAACAATGAATTCAAAATCATATCAAGACATTTTACAAGAGAATGTCAGGGTAGTGGTCCGTCACCTGAAGCTTAATAGAGGTTGGATGATGCAAGAAGATAATGATCTGAAACACAAGAGTAAATCAACAACAAAATGATTTAAAAAGAAGAAAATTCATGCTTGGAATGGCCAAGTCAAAGTCCAGACTTTAACCCAATTGAGATGCTGTGGCATGACCTGAACAGGACTGTTCACGCAATGTATCCCAGAAATATTGATGAACTGAAACAGTTTCTCAGAAGTGGAGAAGTGGTCTAAATTTCTAGCCAATGTATTCAATATAGATATGAAAAGTACAAATTTTTTGTGTTATTAGTTTAGGCAAATTGCATTTGTCTATTATTGTGACTTCGATGAAGATCAGACCAGATTTTATGAGTAATTAATGCAGAAAACAAGGTCATTACAAAGAGTTCACTAACATTTTCTTGCAAATGTACCAGTAGTCCCAGATTCCTTTGCCTACCACACTCCTCAGTGCCCTGTGGCTCACTGTGTAGGAACTACCCTGGTTGGGCCTACCAAAGTGCAAAACTTCCCACTTGTTTGCATTAAATTCCATCAGCCCATTTTTCCAGCTGATGCAGATCCCTCTGCAAGCTATGACAGCCTTCCTTGCTGTCCACTACACCCTCAATCCTGGTGACAATGAGGTGCTGTGTAAGTTATGGCACACAATGACTCCAGCTTTCCAGACAAACTTCGTCCACTGCAATTTGCTTACCTTCAAAACAGGTCCCTGGCCCTGGCACTGGAGCATCTGGACAATAAAAGTCACTCACATCACACTGTTGTTTATTGAATCAGCTCATCCACTCAAATCAACAAAAGCAGTGGTTACAATTCAACGAGTTTCCAGGAACAGGTATGTAAAGCCAGTGTGTATTTCTCCAGGTAACTATTAGGATTCTGTCCACCTGCAGAGGGAATGGGCTCTCCTGCCAACCAGGAGGAAAGGAGAACACTGCCCATCGAGAACTTGCAGACACCCCTGGCTGAAACTAAAAGGGAGCTGGTAGAAACCGAGGGGAATATCTTGGCACAAACTGTCTAGGGCAGGGACTATTTAGAATGTGCAGGAACATGGGGTGGGCAAAAACTAATTTCTTTTAAAACTGGGTCATTAAGAAAAGACAGTGCCTTATCATTTAAAGGGAGCCTCCACACATGCAGAATACTAGAACCATGTTCAAGCTGTTTTAGCCCAGAGCAAGCAGAGCTGTTGCTGAAAGCAGTATTCTACCATCTGCCTAACTGCTTTGGCCACCTGTTTCGTTCTCACTCCCACTGCCAAGTCCTGAGATCTAACAGAGTCCTGCAGATTCCCCCTTCCCTGGCAGCACCTGGCAGGCACGTCTGTGCTATCTCTCACTTACCGTGCTCCAGGATGATCAGCTGGGCACTGGCCTGCTTGTTCCCCACGTCGTTCTTTGCCACACACTGATACAGACCTTCATCAGACTTCACCAGACCAAGGACTTGTAAGTTCCGCTCATTCTGAAAAAAACAGCAAATAAAAACAATGTTATGTGCACACAACAACAGCTTCCTTACCAAACAGGAGAGTCCTGGAGTACAATGAATAAAGATCTCTTCCTAGATTGAAGATAGGCACACTGCTAGGAATTAATGGTTAAAATCTGAAATAGAAATCTACAGGCTTGGACAAATGATCAACAGACAGATCTGAAACAATGATTAGCTTTATTTGTCGCATGTACATCGAAACATTGAAATATAGAGTGAAATGAATCGTTGACACTGACAAATAACACGGCCCAGGGATACAATGGGGCAGCCTGCAAATGTTGCCATGCTTCTAGCGCCAACATAGTATGCCCATCACTTGCTAACCCACACCCATTTGTCTTTGAAATGTGGGAGGAAATTGGAACACCTGGAGGAAACATACACAGTCGTGGTGAGAATGTACAAGTTCCTTACAGTCAGCAGCGGGGATTGAATCCAGATCACTGCACTGCAAAGCTTTATGCTACCAAAATGATTACACCAGTGAAGGAGAATGTGAACCTGCCAGATTGTTGTTTGACCCAACTTGCTTAATGATGGTAATGCTAAATTATTTACATAGAAGGATATTTTGTGACCAATATGAACACGACAAATTCTCTAGATGCTGGAAATCCAAAGCAACACACACAAAATACTGGAGGAACTCAGCAAGTCAGGCATCAGGAATAGGAGAATAGCTATAAGATGATAGGTGAATCTGCAGCAGTTCAAAAAGTTAATCACTTATACCCTTTGAAGGGAAATTAGGGCTGGACAATAAATGCTGGCATTGAATTATGTGAATTATGTGTACACGTGACAAATAAGTAAAGTGCTGGCAAAGTATTGGAAGCTTGGCAGCCAGCAATTTACACAAAGTACACGATGCTAACAATGGGCCAGAATGTGAAATACATGGTCATAGTCATACAGCACGAAAAAGGATCCTTCAGCTCAATAGTCCATGCTAACCATAGCATTCTCTCTGCTAGCCCTAGTTGTCTGTGTTCAACCCATAACCCACCAAGCCTCTCCCCTCTATATATCTCTCCAAATGCCCCCTAAATGTTGCAATTGTCCCCACCTCAACCACCTTCCTCCAGCAGATCATTTCAGATATTCACTACTCTCTGTGCAAAGACATAGAAACCTTACAGCACAATAAAAAACCTTTGGCCCACAAAGCTGTCCCAAACATGTACTTACTTTAGAAATTACCTGGGTTTACCCATAGCCCTCTATTTTCTAAGCTCCATGTACCCATCCGGGAGTCTCTTAAAAGACCCTATCTTTTCCACCTCCACCACCACCGTCGGCAGCCCATTCCACGCACTCACCACTCTCTGTGTAAAAAACTTACCCCGATATCTCTATACCTCCTTCCAAGCACCTTAAAACTATGCCCTCTCAGGCAAGAACTTATATGCAGCATGAACAATTGACTAAAAAGCATATAAACCTGCTTAAAAGATCAAACTTACTACAGGTCCACAATCCCTTATCCAAAATCCTTGGGGTCAGTTGCATTTCAGAATTCAGAATTTTTCGGATTTCAGACCCACTCCCTACCCTAGATACCAAAAAACACGTATGCTCAAGTCCCTTATGTAATCTGTCTCAGTGTGGTAGACTTTAGGACCCAGCTGAGCTCCAAACCTACGTATATCCTCCCATATACTTTAAATCATCTAGATTACTTATAATACCTAATACAATGTAAATGTTATGTAAATAGTTGTTATACTGTATTGTTTAGAGAATAATGACAAGAAAAAAATTTATTTCCAACAAAAACATTCAATAAAACATAAAAATATACAGCTTCAAACGAACCAAATCAAACACATGGTAAATGACTTATTGGAATAAATGTAGAATATCACTGTCACTATAAAACTTCAGTAATTTGTCTTTCTGTTTCTTTAAATCATATACAGTGGTAGTTCCAACACCATATTCTTCAGTAAGACGCCGCACAGACACACCCTTTCAAGCTTCTGCAATTACTCCACTTTCTGTGTTATTGATAATGATAGATGCTTCCTTCTCTTTTTCTCCTTGTTACCCATAGGGGTATCTGCAGTTCTTTTTGACATTTTCACAGTAAAATTAAACACAAAGTCAACAGTGAAAACAAAATATCAGCGAACAGCAAATGTACGCGTAACCAGTACAAGAGCCGAGCCACAACTGACTTCTGGTGGCCTCTGCTAGTGCTGCCATGTCACACCTAAGTGATGTCAGCTGTTGGTGAAAAATCTTCGCTTTTCGGAGTTTTTTGGATCTCAGAATTTCAGATAAAGGAATGTGCACCTAGAGTTAAAATCACCCTTTGATTTCCTTTGCTCTGGGAATACAAGCCCAGCCTGTCAAATGAAGTCTTCTAATCCAGGCATTATCCTGGTGGACTTCCTCTGCACTCTCTCACGCACAATCAAAGCTTCCATTTATTATGCTGTAACCACAACTCCATACAATATTCCAAGTATGGTCTAATCAGAGTTAGACCACACAGAAGCAGATCCTTTGGCCCAACCTGTCCATGCCGAGTCCCACTTGTTTGCATTTGCCCCATATCTCTCTAAACCTTTGTTATCCATGTACCTGTTCAATGTTGTAACTGTACCTATCTCTATCACTTCCTCTGCAGCTCATTCCATAGACCCACCATCCTCTGTGTAAAAGGATGCCCTCAGGTCCCCTTTAAATCATTATTCTCTCACCTTAATCTAATGAACTCCCTTACTCTGAGAAAAAGACCACAAATACTTGTTTGTAAAGTTACAACACAATAACCTAACTCATACTCATGAAGGCAATTATGGTGCCTTCTTCACCAACCTATCTACTGTTTTGACTCTTAAAAAACTATGAATTTGAAAACCAAGGTCACTTTGTTTATCAACATTCATTCTGCATATATTTTGCCCACTTGACTTGTAAATATGCATTACCTCACATTTATCAGATTAAATTCCACCTGCCAATACTTTGCCCAACATTCCCATCCTTATCTGTACCCTGCTGTAGCCTTCCTCGCTATCCACAATATCACCTACAAATTTGCCATCTACATTCACATGAAGGCATCATGTGTGGTTCCTCATAAAAGGTGGAATAGCTAAATAAATCATTCTAGCTGCCATGCACCTTCAAAACAGAAGCGCATCGACCATCCTAACCTGCCTGAAACTAACATGGTTAGACTGATGATGCTCAGCCAGAACTCTCCTTTACACATGCTGACTGGCCCTCCAATTCCCACTTATTCTATTCATCGACAACATAGAGAAAATGTGTAACTATATTAGCCATCACAAACAAGTGAAAACCTGCAGATGCTGGAAATCTGAGCAACACACACAAAATGCTTGAGGAACTCAGTAGGACAGGCAGCACCTATGGAAAAAAGTAAGTCAACGTTTCAGACCAAGATGTCGACTATATTCTTTTCCATAGATGCTACCTGGCCTGCTGAGTTCCTCCAGCATTTTGTGTATGTTGTACTATTTTAGCCACGAAAAATTAATTTGAGGTGCTCTCAGTATCGACAACAGGCTTGCTTTTTGCTGCAGGAATTAGGATACCAGAAGCAGATATTATAATAGCATAGGAATTTAGACAGGAAATTTTAGAGTTTTCCAGATATTATGCTCATCAGGTAGCATTCTGCATTTCTCACATAGAGATAAGAACTCTGATGCCCTTTCAATGAACAGTGTAGGATGTGGCAAAATAAATGGAATGAAGGGCTGAAATTGTTTGCATTATTAGCATGCATGTGAGGTTTGCAGTATCCATAAAAGCAGATGGCAGAAACAACCCAATCTAATAATTTACTCACAACAATCTTGAAATAGTCACTTGGGATCACCATGTCTCCATTCTTGATCCATTTTACAGCTGGCATTGGTATCCCTGTCACTTCACATTCAAACACAATGTCCATGGACTCGTGAGCATAAATGCTAACAGGTCGCTTCAGGAAGTGAGGGGGAACTATTAAAGGAAGCAAAAGAGAATGGAATGGTAAGCAGAAGGACTACAGAAATCCCCTGATCCTTTCTCAACTCCAAGCAGAGAAAGGATTTTCTCTAGACCACGGGACCAATAAAGCATGATCTCCGTTCACCTTAACTCTGCAGTACAATTCCAAATTTCACTTACCAGCAACTCTGCTCTCTAACAAACCTATTCTGATGAAAGGTTATTGACATATAACATTTCCTTTGTTTCTCTCTCTACTGATGCTGCCTGATTTGTTGAATACTTCCAACATTTTCCATCTTTATTATAATTTTAACTTTTGTCCTCCCAAACTTGACTCGAATTGGATAAGTGTGACAATAATATGATGTCAGGAAGATTATTAAACTAGGAGCAGTTTGAAGTGATGAATTACAGTAATCACACATGAAACATATCATACATTCAAGTGTTTCAGCTCCAGGCTGAATCCTTCTCGTGCAGTATTAACAAACAACTGAGGAACAATCTCTGGTCTGATCTATGAAGACTAGAGAGTGCCTCTGCACAAATTAATCAGAAACTGTACTTTACTTCAGACTTAAGTTTCAATGACCTTTGATTGATTCTACAGGTGTTGAACAGCAAAATTTTTGTGCACTGGAATGAAATAATTTTGATTCATCAGAAGATTGATGATAAGGAACAATTGACAGAAGTGGCTCTCCCCAGAGTCCACTTGCCCAATATTCAAAATCCTCTCAAGAAGGACTAAAGCAAATAAAAACTTTATAATTATTTAAGAAGTAATTAGAATCTGAAATGGGAAAGGTTTAAAGTTCAAAGCAAACATACAATCAAAGTACATACATTTCACTGTCTGCTACATAGAGATTCATTTTCTGGCAGTCATTCATAGTAGAACAAGGAAATACAATGGAATTGATGAAAACTGCAAAGACTGAAAAATAACTAGTTCAAAAGAAGACAAACTATACAAATAAAAAAGCAGATAAAGAGATAACTAGACAGATAATACTGAGAAGATGAATCGTAGAGTCCTTGAAAGTGAGTCCATAGGTTGTGTTCAGTGATTAGTTCAGAGCTAAGGTGAGTGAAGTTATCCATGTAGGTTCAGGAGCCTAATGGTAGAAGGGTAATAACTATTTCTGAACCTGAGGGTCCTGTATCTCCTCTCCAACAGCAGCAGCAAGTAAAGAGCATGGCATGGATGGTTGGGGTCCTTGATGATGAACCTAAAGGACATTCGTTAGTATTCTGGGATATGAAAAGAAGGATTTAATGGCCACCATTGTCACTGCCTGCTCAGAGTGAACATATTCATTTCATACCAATGCACAAAGAACAGCTGAAGGATCAATCAAAGGCCATGGCATTAGCATTTGTTGTCCTCATAATGGAAGGGTGATGGCCGATAGGGTTGAGCTACTGCTGATTTACTTCTGCACTGAGCTTCCAGTCAACCTAGTTGCATTTTAATGGCTGGCAAAACTTGTTACTATAGCTACTAATTACTCATCATGCATGTAAAATTATTAGCATCTGAGACAGCTGCAATGGGCAACATTGCAGACCTTGTCAAGCGTACTTGTGTAGAGGAAGCTCCTGAGGAGATGGCCCAAAGCCCAAATGCAACCTAACGTGAAATTGCAATGGGATTGTTAGCTGGTTCATAGAGGGTCACTCCAGACTGTACACCACTCATCTTTTAAACAACTCATCAAAATTCACAGAAGAATTTTGAAACAGTTCCCTGGAAACAGTCACAAATCAGTACACTCACGAGGTCAATGAACTGTCTTGTTACTTAATATTGCTGCTCTGCCCAGTGATTCAAAAATTGTAGTCTCAATATATTTACTTTTTCAGAGACAGTACCCTCTCTTCCAGGTACTTAATGACATCCCAGGTGAGCTGCTAACTAATAGGGTATGCATCACACTCTAAGATGCCTACAAATTGATGAAGTATCACCAGGTGATTACACTTCATATCACAGACTGGAAGGCCAAATTATGAAACTACCAGCAATCTGACCAAGTGAGCTGTGGACATAACACAATTGCTCAGATGAATTCAATCATCCCCAGTGGCAGACACAAAACTAAATACACAAGGACCCAGAATTGGAGGACATAGCTTTTCAATAGCTTTCCAATAGCTTTCATGGGAGTGTGGTTGGAAATGGTAGGAATATTAATACAGCTATTAATAACTATAATTGAAATAGTGCACTTAATACACAGGCACACAACACTAAGCCAAAAAACAATGGCAATCTGTTTGCTGATTACCTCCCTGTTTGCTTCAAGAACAATTATGGCTGAATAAATATCTTAAGTTTCAGAAAGAAAATTTCAAACTAAGAGCACAAATGAAATCTTTGTTTAAACTTCAACCCCTGATGAAATCTGCACTTTATGTTTAAGAGCATCCCTTCACCTCATGTTCCGATTATTATCTCAGCAGCCATCTCCTGCCTGCCAGCCACATGCTGCTCCCAGCTTAGTTAACTCACTGCCAGGTACTCCATGAGAAAAGGATTAGCCAGGAGCTGACACACTTGATGTGTGACGAGCTTTATTTGTGACTATCTTAATTCATCACCTCAATTTCTCCTACTGCTAGCAGTAGTTATAAAATAAACGTTGGTAGTGTCACAACTGACTTAGGTCTAATTTGGGAGAATAGCTGAATTTTCCTCCGTACTCTGAGACTTTAAGACACAAACGATGGCTCTGACTGAGACTAACACCTGGCACAGTTTAGCTTTGGGAACAATGAATTTGGAAGAGAGCAAGGAATCGAGCATTCCCAGAAAAAGAGAGAAAGGATGCCTTCAGCTCCTGAAGTTACATCCTCACACAATTCCACTATCAAATATACTTATATCCACAAATGTATTCCAGAAACTACATTAGTAATCTAACTAAAATAAGTATTTATGTTAATTTGGGTCAGATGAAAAGAATATGAAAAAGATTTGTGTGAAAAACTAACACTGACAGTATATATGATCTACTCCTTAGCAAAATTCTAGCTAATTGCCTTTAAGGTGTTTGTTTTCTGACAGTTACAAACACCAGAACTTGTGCAACCACTCCCACTTTGACCACATATGCCACTCCCTCCTCTGGCCAATGCACTGTCTCATTCTGAGGAAATACTTGACAGCAATAAAGGCTTTGTAAATGATCCAAACCAAGGATGAATACATAAGAGATTCTACAGATGCTGGAAATATGGAGCGACACACAAAATGCTGGAAGTCAGGCAACATCTATGGAGCAGATGTTTTGGGCCGAGATCCTTCATCAGGACTGGAAAGAAAGAAGAAAGGTGCCAAAATAAAAAGATGGTGGTGGTGAGGAGAAAGCGTACAAGCTGGCAGTTGATAGGTAAAAGTAGGTGAGGGAGAAGGTGGGAATGAAGTGGAAGGTAGAAGGGGATAAGTGGAAGAGGTAAAGAGCTGATGAAGAAGGAATCAGATGGGGGAAGGACAATGAGCCACAGGAGAAAAGAAAGGAGGAGGGAAACCAGAATGGGAAATGGAAAAAAAAGACAAGGGAAGGGGGTAGAAATTACTGTAAGTGAGTTCCCTGGAGCTAAAAGGCCACAGCATATTTTGAATATCTTACCTTGAACACTCAGCTCTGCCTGAGCATGGATGGTCTCATTCCCAAACTCTGCAATGCATTCATATAGGCCAGCATCCTCTTCCAAAATATCATTGATCTGCAGACTGCCACTGCCAACCAAAGCCATTCTGTGGGACCTGTGAGTTTCAGGAAAACAGATTACAACAGGACATGAAAAACAAATTGAAAACAGTAGGAAAAGCTGCCATCAAGTGCATAACCCTCCCCTTCACCATCACAAGAGTCTAAATCCTGGCACTCTGTACCAACGGCCTGGCAAGCTGCCATAGTTTAAGAGTCATCATCATCACTACTTGAAGGAAGCCAGGAATGGACAATAAAAGCTAGCACACACATAAAACTTGCATCCCAGTAATTAGTATAAAATCTTAAGCTTCTAATCAGTTACCTATCTGTCCAACCAAAACAGATTACAAATACATTAATGCACTAGTAGCATTGCGGTTATCACAACAGCTTTACAGAGCCAGTGATCACCAAATGAGGTTCTAGCCCCACCATTGTCTGTAAGGAACTTTATTTTCTTCAAAGGGCCTGTAATGTGCTGTAGATTTCTATGTTCTACCAACTCCATTCTCTCTTTATCAACTGTCCAAAACTAAAACAAACTTTTCATAAACTTTGTCATCTTGGTCTGACTGAGCATCAAATCATGTGTTGTAACTTATTTCAGAGGTTGTTAGGCATGAAATGCCAAGGGCAACCACATCTCATACAAAGAATAGGCTCAAAGAATGGATGGCCTTGGTTGTTCCAGTGCCCAGCCATGCATAGAAGGAAGAGGGAAGAATACATTTGTATTATTTGTTTACTAAATGTTCCAGTATCTGTAGTATAGCTGCTTCTGTGTTTTTCTGGAAGTTTCTTAGCTTTTCTGTTACAGGTGCTACACCACTTGAATCTGGTTAATTTATAGGTTAATTGTTATCACTGATAAGTTGTTATCTTTTTAGTCGAAGCTAGCTTTTATTAAGACCACAACTTTTTTCTTCTTCTCTTCTTTCCTTCGTTCATTCTGTGCTCTTGTAACATATAATTAAAACCTCTCAATCATAGAAACACCAGTATCCAATATTCCATTCCCTAATACAGGTCACTATGACTGATGATAGCACCACAAACAATGCTCTGGCTTACCACCTGTCTCAGCATAGTCTGACCTGTGGATGAATTTAACTTTTAACATCATGTGCTGGATACTTTGAAAACTTTTTTCCTGTCCAAGAAACTGCTGGATGTTGCCAACAGTTTTTAACTAGCATCAGTCACATGAATGTGTGGTCATTAGACAGTACACTGTGCTTAGAGTGAACAGCTTTTAAATAGTGTCAGTTGCATGTGTTTGTGTTCAAATGGCAGTGATTTTTGTCACTGATATTTGGCAAGAAATAAGTAGTAAGACAACTTGGAATGGTTTTGCTCACTGCAGTTTCAAGCATTCAGGCTTGGAGGTGCCAAAAATGTCCAAGCGTGAAAATTAAATGATTTCACTCCTTCAAGTTTGACTGCAAAGAGTTCGAAGGTATCGATAATCATCTTGAACATTACCCTAAAAATTGAAGATTTGGAGGATACAATCGTCGACAACATTGTATGAAGGTAGTTCACTTATCTGTACTGTGTGATGCTTTTGTTCATTTATAGTGTCAATCAAAAGAACACCGCAGCATGTTGTTTGTTGTATCCAACGATGACAGCAAAACTATTGCAAGAAAGTTGTTAAAGTGGAAAATACATACACTGGGGTCTTCCTTGGTTGCAGTGGGTAACCATGACTTCTTCTGTGCCTCCTCATGCCCTTCACTCTCCACAAAGTGTTGCAGAACTGCCTTCCTGGCCATTGGATGTCAGTGTTGATCTCATCCGGCCAGTCCACCAGAGTTGACTTCACATGCTTGGACAGGGATTTCCCCATCTCACTGGGGCATGAGGCCTCCTGGTTTAGCCAGCCTGTCACAATGGTGTACCAGGGTGTGGTTGCTGTCACATGAAACAACTTCTTGGATCCGCAGGTGAGAGTTGAGTGTCCGGTGGGAACCAAAGGTGAGTGAACCCCTTCACCAGAGAAGCTACCCCTTCCTGGACAGCCCACACATAGCAGTGCACATTGGAAGAATTCTTCCATCGATAACTATTAGGAACTAATAGACAGTTTTATCATTGGTAGTGTTCTAATTTGTTCTGTATTTCATTAACTATGCACCAAATTTGTTACTCAGTTAAACTGTACTTTATCTTTTTAACTATTTCCATGAAACTTAGGCCGCTTGGTTGGACCAAAATGTACTCATCCCAATGTGTCCCAATTATCCAGAATCCACTGTATTCTAAAATATTGCCTGTTGGTGAAGGCTGGCCTATGTTTTGCATTTAAATTTAATTCTCTTCAGGTCTACTTGCTTAAGGCCCCTTCAGCACAGAACCCAAGATGAACTGAGATATTCAATCTTTGGCCTCATTATAAAATGTTAACTCTTTCACTCAATTCTGACTCCATCTCAGCAAAAACAGATTACAAATAAATAATCACTCAGTGAATCCCAAACCTTTAGATTCATAGCATGGTTGGCACAGATAGAGGTCCTTTGGCCCCTGCACTCCATTCCCACTGCAGTGCACACCCAGGTAGAACCATCTTCCTTCATTCAGCCCATATCCCTCCAGTACCTATCAAAGTGTTTCTTAAATTTTACCTGCTTCATCTGTTTCCTTTGTCAGCTTATACTCACTAACCTTTATGTGAAAGAAAATATTAATCCTCTGCTCTAATTTAAATCTTTACCATGAACCTACAAGTATGCCCTTATGTTTTGGTCTCCCCTAAAAGGCTGTTAGCATCCACTTTATCTGTGCCTCTCATCATTTTAAACATTTCTATAAATTGTCCCTTATTCTCCTACATTCCAAGGAATAGAGACCCAGACTGGCCAAGCATACCCTGTGACTCAGGCCCTCAAGTCCTGGCAATATCCTTGTACATTTCTAATGTATTCTTTCCAATCTAACCACATCTTCCCTATAGGCTGCAGTACTCCATCTGCAGCCTATACAACTGCAATATAATGTTCCAACTTCTATACTCAGTGCCCTGACTGATGAAGGTCAGTGTGCTAAACACTGTATCCTGTCTACTTATGATGCCACTTTCAACAAACTTGTACTCTTGTCCCTCCGTCCTATACACTCCTTAACGTCGTATTATCCTACACTGGTTTGACTTTCTAAAATACTTCACCTTATACTTAACTGTATTTAAATCCATTTGTCACTCTTTGGCCCACTTCCCTAATAGATCTAGATTGCCCTGTAATCTATGATAACCTTCTTCTCAACAATACCTAATTTTGTGTCATCTGCAAACTTACTGATTCACATCCAAATTACTTATATAGCAAAGCGCATAACAGCCGCTGTGGCACACCACTAGTCACTGGTTGCCATTCCAAGAAACAATTTTCAATCATCAACTGTCTGCTTCCCATTTCTGAGTCAATTTTAAACCCACCTATCTAATTCCATGGGAACTAACCTTCCAGACCAGCATACCATGTGGAACCTTATTAAAGGCTTTGCTAAAAATCCAAATAGACAACAGCACTCCCCTACCTATATCTACTTTTTTTATTATTTCTTCAAAAAACTCTAAGAGGTCCATCAAGCACAAATTCCAACACACAAAACCATGCTGACCCCTCCTAATCAGATTTTGTCCCTCAGAATTCCCTCAAGTAACTTCACCACTGTTGTCATCAGGGTCACTGACCTGTGGTTCTCTGGATTGTCCTTTCTACCTTCCCAAGACAATGCAACTTTAGTCATTTTCCAATTTTTGGGAATTTCACCAGTAACTAATGTTAAAGCAAATATCTTTGCATTTTTGAAGCAAATATCTTCTTACTCACAGTTGAACCAACAAAGGCACAGCAAATGCCTTGAAATATGCAAACCATATGAAATTGAACTACAGACACAACCACCACTGTAGGATGTAAAAGGGGAGTGTGTGATGTGAGAAGCTACAAACCATCATTTAAACATGGAGACAACCAAGGACGTTAATGTTTTGCGTGTTCCAGTGAAGTACTGAAGGTTACTCGCTGGACTACAGCTTGCGGCCTCTCTCTCACTTTCGCCTGTGTACGTAAACCTCCTCACATGGTAAGTACACATGTAATCACACATTCAAATAAATACAGCCATTTAACCCTTGGTTTGCTGCTGAACGTAGCAAAGGAATTGAATGTCATCAGTGATTTAAAACAGAACTCTTTCTGGACAGGAGGCACTGTGTGGAGCAGATGTCTAAAGAGTATTTATCACATCAGCAGAGATTTATTTTTAACCAAACAACTCCTGATTGTCCTAAATAGAGAATTCAAACAGATTTGGCTTACTTCACTCAAACTGTACTGACTGTCCCTAGCTCATAAGAGTTCCTGAGTGCCTTAAGAGTTTGCACCAGACACCTGTCATCACACATCTCTCTGAGCAGTTCCTTACTGGCCCTTAGGTCATAGGTTCAGACATTGATACAAATGTTTAGCAAATATCTACAATTGCCACCTCACCACCCATGACACCTGCAGATCCACCCAATTATCTCTTAGCACCAACAGAATTACTGCATAGGAGACTATAATTAGATCAAATGACCTTCCGTTGGAAAATATCCTTAAATTATTGTGAGCTTATCTGATAGATGCCTGTTATTTGACAGTTTCCACCAACATCAACAATAACCTGGAAGTCCCTCAGAGTTCACACCCTTCCTCAGTCACAGCTTTGACCATAAGTCACATGCCTGCCCGAGGACGAGGATACAATCATAACCTCAGCCAGAGTAACACAAGGCAAACATTCATTCACAGCCAATTTTCTCTGTTCATGCTCACTTTTACTTCTCACAAGCTCCATTTCTGCCTCTCTGTCCACCAACACTTGCCTGGAAGGGTACCTGTGGTTAATGCTCCCAATACCTTGTCCAGCTACTCTTAATCTGAGACATTTCGGCTGAATTCAATCTCATCCTCATGCAACATACAAGCCCATGTATGGGCGTTTTCTTTCTTCATGTATAACTAATATATAATTTATTGTGTATGTTTTCTGACCTATGTCGTGTGATGCTTATGTAAGCAAGTTTTTCATAACTGTACCTCACCACACTTATGCACCACAGTAAACCTGACATGAAACACTCACTGAATGGAAGCAGCAATCTTCAGATCCTCGTACAAAGGCACAGTGGCCAATGGCAATAACTGGCCACTGGCTTAGATGAACTAACGCAGCATAGCTTGACCTTGCTGATAACGCTGGACAATACGTGTACCTAACACTGGTCGTGGTACATGTAGGTACCAATGACATAGGAAGGAAAGGGGAAGAGGTCCTGAAACGAGAGTATAGGGAGTTAGGAAGGCAGTTAAGAAAAAGGACCGCAAAGGTAGTAATCTCGGGATTACTGCCTGTGCCATGCGACAGTGAGAGTAGGAATAGAATTAGGTGGAGGATGAATGCGTGGCTGTGGGATTGGAGCAGGGGGCAGGGATTCAAGTTTCTGGATCATTGGGACCTCTTCTGGGGCAGGAATGACCTGTTCAAGAAGGACGGGTTACACTTGAATCGTGGGGGGACCAATATCCTAGCGGGGAGGTTTGCTAGGGCTACAGGGCGGACTTTAAACTAGTAAGATGGGGGGGCGGGAGACTATTTGAGGAGACTATGGGAGAGGAGGTTAGTTCACCAGTGGAACAAGTAAATAGACAGTGTGTGAGGGAGGAAAGGCTGGTGATGGAGAAGGGATGCGCTCAGCCCGAAGATGTAGGGGAGAAGAAAGGATAATAAATTTGAATGCATTGTTAGGGATGGAAAGAGAGGAGGAGATGGAGAGTATCTTAAATGTATCTATTTTAATGCTAGGAGCATTGTAAGAAAGGTGGATGAGCTTAAAGCGTGGATTGATACCTGGAATTCTGATGTTGTAGCTATTAGTGAAACATGGTTGCAGGAAGGGTGTGATTGGCAACTAAATATTCCTGGATTTAGTTGCTTCAGGTGTGATAGAGTAGGAGGGGCCAGAGGAGGAAGTGTTGCATTGCTTGTCCGAGAAAATCTTATGGCGGTGCTTTGGAAGGATAGATTAGAGAGCTCCTCTAGGGAGGCCATTTGGGTGGAATTGAAGAATGGGAAAGGTGCAGTAACACTGATAGGAGTGTATTATAGGCCACCTAATGGGGCGCGTGAGTTGGAAGAGCAAATGTGTAAGGAGATAGCAGATATTTGTAGTAAACACAAGGTGGTGATTGTGGGAGATTTTAATTTTCCACAAGTAGACTGGGAAGCTCATTTTGTAAAAGGGCTGGAAGGTTTAGAGTTTGTGAAATGTGTGCAGGATAGTTTTTTGCAACAATACATAGAAGTACCGACTAGAGATGGGGCAGTGTTGGATCTCCTGTTAGGGAATGCGATAGGTCAGCTGACAGATGTATGTGTTGGGGAGCACTTCGGGTCCAGTGATCACAATAGCATTAGCTTCAATATAATTATGGAGAAGGACAGGACTGGACCTAGAGTTGAGATTTTTGATTGGAGAAAGGCTAACTTTGAGGGGATGCGAAGAGATTTAGAGAGAGTGGATTGGGTCAAGTTGTTTTATGGGAAGGATGTAATAGAGAAATGGAGGTCATTTAAGGGTGAAATTATGAGGGTACAGAATCTTTATGTTCCTGTTAGGGTGAAGGGAAAGGTTAAAGGTTTGAGAGCACCATGGTTTTCAAGGGATATTAGAAATTTGGTTCAGAAAAAGAGGGATGTCTACAATAGATATAGGCAGCATGGAGTAAAGGAATTGCTCGAGGAATATAAAGAATGTAAAAGGAATCTTAAGAAAGAGATTAGAAAAGCTAAAAGAAGATACCAGGTTGGTTTGGCAAATAAAGTGAAAGTAAATCCGAAAGGTTTCTACAGTTATATTAAAAGCAAGAGGATAGTGAGGGATAAAATTGGTCCCTTAGAGAATCAGAGTGGTCAGCTATGTGTGGAACCGAAGGAGATGGGAGAGATTTTGAATGATTTCTTCTCTTCGGTATTCACTAAGGAGAAGGATATTGAATTGTCTAAGGTGTGGGAAAAAAATAAGGAAGTTATGGAACCTATGACAATTAAAGAGGTGGAGGTACTGGCGCTTTTAAGAAATTTAAAAGTGGATAAATCTCCGGGTCCTGACAGGATATTCCCCAGGACCTTGAGGGAACTTTGTGTAGAAATAGCAGGAGCTCTGACGGAGATCTTTAATATGTCATTAGAAACGGGGATTGTGCCGGAGGATTGGCATATTGCTCATGTGGTTCCATTGTTTAAAAAGGGTTCTAGAAGGAAGCCTAGCAATTATAGACCTGTCAGTTTGACATCAGTGGTGGGTAAATTAATGAAAAGTATTCTTAGAGATAGTATTTATTATTATCTGGATAGACGGGATCTGATTAGAAGTAGCCAGCATGGATTTGTGCGTGGAAGGTCATGTTTGACAAACCTTATTGAATTTTTTGAAGAAGTTACGAGGAATGTTGACGAGGGTAAGGTAGTGGATGTAGTCTATATGGACTTCAGCAAAGCCTTTGACAAAGTTCCACATGGAAGGTTAGTTAAGAAGGTTCAGTCGTTAGGTATTAATGCTGGAGTAATAAAATGGATTCAACAGTGGCTAGATGGGAGATGCCAGAGAGTAGTGGTGGATAATTGTTTATCGGGATGGAGGCCGGTGACCAGCGGGGTGCCTCAGGGATCTGTTTTGGGCCCAATGTTGTTTGTAATATACATAAATGATCTGGATGATGGGGTGGTAAATTGGATTAGTAAGTATGCCGATAATACTAAGGTAGGAGGTGTTGTGGATAATGAGATGGATTTTCAAAGCTTGCAGGGAGATTTATGCCGGTTAGAAGAATGGGGGGGTGGAGTTTCAAGATGGCGACGTAAACATCTGCCTTTTAGGCGCTCTTCACTTTTCTAACTATAATCACCCTTTAATCTAATCTTTTCGAATTTAATCAAATGAGTTGATATTTTCGATTGACTTTTTTTTCTTTTAAAACTATATTTGATCTAACTTTGCCGAACTTAAAATGGCTACAAGTAAGAAATCGTCTAAGGAGCCTTTATCTGTTGAAACAATTTCTAATCTTCTGGACACTAAACTTGCAGGTTTGGATAACAAGCTGCAAAGTAAAATGGCAAGTTTGGAAAGTAAAATGGCAAGTTTGGAAAACACGTTTACCACGAAAATGTCTGAACTTGAAGGAGCTGTTAAATCGCTTGATACTAAGTTTCAATCGCAGGCATCGGTTATTCAGCGGCATGAAGATAAGTTGGCGACTCTTGAAAAATTAATTGTTGAAAAAGTACGTACAATTGAAGTGTTGGATAAGAAGGTACAATCGACTCTTAAGACTGTAGATCAGTATAAGTTTAAAATTTCTGATCTCGAAAATCGATCTCGCAGACAGAATTTGCGTATTATCGGGTTTCCCGAAAAAGTTGAGTCCGGTGATTTAACTGAATTTTTCTCTAATTTACTATGGGAAATTTTCGGTGATGAAGGTTTGAAAACTAAACCTGTTATTGACCGTGCTCACAGAGTTGCGAGGTTTTCGTCTGTGCCTGATAAACCACGAGCGGTGATTGTTCGCCTTCATTATCCTCGTGAGAAAGAGCTTTTAATTCGATTAGCTCGTAAAAAAGGTATGATTTCCTACAAAAACTTTCAATTTCGAATAGTTGAGGATTATTCTTTTGAAGTAATGAGAGCCAGGATCGCTTTTAAACCAGTGATGGCAGAGATTCATTCGATCGGACTTAGACAAGCTTTAATGTATCCAGCGAAGCTTAGAATTGTGCTGCCCGACAACAGTCAACGATTTTTCAACACTCTGGAAGAAGCGAAGAAATTTGTTGGAGAATTTCGATCTTCTACTGCAACTTGAACTATGTGTTATGTGGAAGATTTTTCGGAGAGAGGATATCTTTCTATTTTAAGTTTTAACCTATGAAGTTGGGTTATAACTTTTTATTTTTTGATCTATGGGTCCGGTTTTTTTTACTAGCTTCATTGTTTATAGATGTTTTTTTTTAGTTTTGATAATATTCTTTTTTTTCTTTCTGTTTTGGTTATATACGTTTATATTTTGCATTAATGATTTATCTTTTTTTTAAGATGTTTATTTTTCCCGTAAGATTCTGTTTTTTACAAGCATTTATCTGTTTGCCTGTACTCAGATATGGGACGAATGTTTTGGATTTTTAGTTTTTTTTATATATATGTTGTACTGTTTATTATATCCCTTTCTTTTTAAATGTTATTTTGTCTTTTAACAGATCGCTGAACTCACTTTTGTATTTAGTAATATGGCTTTTTCAAAATGGCGTTTCTTCTTCCCATAAGTCTTTGCTCTTGAAACGTCATCTTGTATTTGAATATGGGATTTTTTTTTAAAGGTATACTACACTTTTAAATTTTGACGTTTATACCTTTTTTTATTAATGATTGTTGTATTATATTAGTTTTTTTTATTATTCTGATTGATATATATTTTTTTTTTGCAACTCTATATTTTAATTTGGGTGATATATAGTTTTCTTCTAATCTTTTTTTTTTATAGAGCTGCCATCTTGAAATGGGGGTAATATTAGTATTAGATTATGCGCCTGCCGCTTGGCTTTTTTTCGAAGGGTGGGGGGAGGGGGTAGGGATCTTTTTTCACGCTTTTGCTTTTTATTTTTTTGCTTTTAGTTTATGGGCCGACTTTAAATTACTAATATTGTTGAGGTGTCATGTTCTCCGGCTGCTCCTGAATCAATTTTCCTCCTTCCTGAATTGTGGGTTATGTGTCTTTTTAACCTTTTATGATACACACAATTAATATTGGTATGATGGATAGATCTGTTAACTTTATCTCCTGGAATACTAATGGTTTAAATCATCCGATTAAACGCAAAAAAATATTTAAAGTATTCCATAGACTGAATGCTAATATTATCTTTGCACAGGAGACCCATATCAGGAGGGAGGATAATCAACGTTTTTTTAGGTTCTGGAAGGGTCAACAATTTCATTCGAATTGTACCGCCAAAATTAGGGGTGTGTCTATTTTTATAGATCCCTCAATATCGTTTACACATCATGAAATTATCTCTGACCCACAGGGTAGATTTTTGTTGATAACTGGTTTACTTTTCCATCGGAAAGTTGTTCTAGTTAATATTTATGCTCCAAACTTTGATTGCCCTGAATTTTTTAGACGTTTATTTACCTCTCTTCCTAATCTAAATGAATATATGTTGATAATGGGTGGAGATTTTAATTGTTGTTTGAATCCTTCGATGGATAGATCTAAACCTATTCGCACTCTTCCGAATAGATCAGCCCTACTTATTAATTCATTTTTGGTTGACTCGGGAATTACAGAAATATGGCAGTTTTTGAACCCTAAAGATAAAGAATTTTCTTTTTTTTCACATGTATATCATAGTTACTCTAGAATTGACTATTTTCTTATTGATCATCGGTTATTAACGGATGTTATTGATTGTAAATATGATTCTATTACTATTTCGGATCATGCACCTTTGAAGTTATCTATTAAGATTTCGGACTATTCCAATAACACCAGATCTTGGAGACTTAACGCTACTTTGCTTCAAGACCCGGAATTTATTACTTATATAAAACAGCAAATTGACTTGTTCTTTTCTACAAACTGTACTGAAGAAATCGACAGAGGAATACTTTGGGACTCTTTTAAGGCTTTTATTCGTGGTCAAATTATCTCATATTCTGTTGGTAAAAGAAAACAAAGATATTTAGATATTGCTTTATTGGTGGATAAAATTAAGGAAATTGATAAGATTTATTCCGTGACTCCTACCAAAGAACTTTATAAGAAGAGAGTTGAGCTTCAAATGGAACATAGTTTACTATTATCTTCTTCAATTGAAAATCAATTAATTAGGACCAGGGCTCAATTTTATATTCATAGTGACCGTACTGGTAAACTGTTAGCTAATCAATTAAAGGCTATCTCGACTAAGCGACAAATTATTAAAATTCGCAAATCAGACGGTAATTTAACTACTGATCATAAAGAAATTAATAATACCTTTCAAGATTTTTATAAATCTTTATATCATTCAGAATTTGATGGTGACCAGTCCATGATAGATAATTTTTTTAACAATTTGAATATTCCTAAACTGACTGATGAAGATCATAGCCTGTTAGATGCTCCTATTTCTATAGTGGAAATAGGAGAGGCTATTTCATCAATGAACTCAGGGAAAGCTCCTGGTCCTGATGGTTATATAGTAGAATTTTTTAAAACTTTTTCTTCTTTGCTTTCTCCTTGGTTATGTGAAATTTTTAATGATGCGTTTGCTAAGAAGAGATTACCTCAATCTTTTTATGAAGCTAATATTTCTCTAATTCTTAAAAAAGATAAAGATCCTACTTTATGTACATCTTATCGCCCTATATCATTATTAAATGTAGATTCTAAGATTCTTACAAAAATTTTAGCTATTAGATTAGAAAAAGTACTGTCTCAGATTATTTCAGAAGATCAAACTGGTTTTATGAGGAATCGGTATTCCTTTTTTAATGTTAGAAAATTGATTAATATAATTCATACTTCACCACCCACAATCCCAGAATGTGTTATTTCATTAGATGCTGAAAAAGCTTTTGATAGAGTTGAATGGATATATTTATTTAATACATTGAGAAATTTTAATTTTAGTCCTAATTTTATATCATGGATTAAATTAATATATCATAAACCTGTTGCTTCTGTTTTTACGAATAACCACAGATCCTCTTTTTTTCAATTATCTCGTGGTACGAGACAAGGTTGTCCCTTAAGTCCTTTATTATTTAATATTGCATTAGAACCTTTAGCTATTGCTATTCGTGAATCTCCTAATATTTTTGGTATTACCCGTAATGAGAAGTTATATAAATTATCTCTTTATGCTGATGATTTGCTGTTATATATTTCTGACCCTGATAGGTCTATTCCTGCTATTTTATCCTTGTTGGTTCAATTTGGTACTTTTTCTGGTTATAAACTAAATTTAGATAAGAGTGAATTATTTCCTTTAAATGCACAAACTTTATTGACTGATAGGACACCATTTAAAGTTGTTACTGATAACTTCACTTATCTAGGTATAAAAATTACCAAGAAATATAAAGATTTATTCAGAATGAATTTTTTACCTATGTTTCATCAAATTCATCAACTTACTACAAGATGGTCTCCCTTGTTTTTATCATTAATTGGTAGGATTAATGCTGTCAAAATGATGATTTTACCGAAATTTTTATATTTATTCCAAGCCCTACCAGTTTTTATTCCTAAATCTTTTTTTGATAACATTGATTCAAAAATTTCTTCATTTGTGTGGCAAAATAAAAACCCTAGGTTAAGTAAAAAGCAATTGCAAAAATCAAAAAAAGATGGTGGTTTAGCTTTACCTAATTTTAGATTTTATTATTGGGCAAATAATATTCGTAATTTATTGTATTGGAAATTAGATTTGGATTCACCACTGTGCCCACAGTGGGTAAATTTGGAATGTAATGAGGTAAAGGGATATTCTCTATTCTCTGTTCTTGGTTCTTGTCTTCCTGCGGATTTAGTTAAATTTAATAAACAAATACTTAATCCTGTTATTAAACATACATTACGAATTTGGTTTCAATTTCGTAAGTTTTTTATTTTGAAAAACTTTGTTCTTGATAGCCCTATCTTATTTAATTTCTTTTTCAAACCCTCCTGGACAGATCAAGCTTTTAACATATGGAAAAGGAAAGGTATAAAATGTTTTCGTGATCTCTTTTTTGAAGATACTTTGATGTCATTTGATCAACTTTCTAATAAATTTGAACTACCTAAATCTAATTTTTTCAGATACTTACAAATTAGAAATTTTTTACATAAAGTTTTACCATCTTTTCCTAATTCAACTTTGATGGACACTACAGATTTGATCTTTATCTTAAATCCTTGTCAGAAGGGATTAGTAGCTTTTATTTATAATATGATTATGAAGATACAACCAGAAATATCAGTTAGAATTAAACAAGAATGGGAAAAAGAACTTCAATACAACATATCAACAGATAAATGGGAAAAAATTTTGCAAATGGTTAATTCTTCTTCTATATGTGCTAAACATGCTTTAATACAATTTAAAATTGTACATAGAGCTCATATGTCTAAAGATAAACTTGCTCGATTCTATTCTCATATTAACCCTCTATGTGACAGATGTCATTTAGCAGTGGCCTCATTAACCCATATGTTTTGGTCATGTCCCACTTTACATAATTATTGGAAGGATATATTTACTACTATTTCCTCAATTTGGAATATAGATTTACAACCTCATTTTATTACTGCAATTTTTGGCATACCAAATGAAGATGGCAATCAGTTTTCCCCCTCAATCAGACGAATGATTGCTTTTGTAACATTAATGGCCAGAAGGTCTATACTACAAAATTGGAAAGAAGTAAATCCTCCTACTACATTTCAATGGCTTTCTCAAACTATTTCTTGTCTGAGTTTGGAAAAAATTAGAAGCACTATTTTTGACTCATCAATTAAATTTGAAGAAACTTGGAGACCGTTTATTCGACATTTTCATATGAATTAATTTGGCCTTCTCCAGACCTTTCTGCTTATTCATGTTCAGGTATGGAGTTCCGGAGTTCTTTGACACTATCTTATACTTGTAAACTGTTATTATTGCCTATGTTAGTTTAGTTTAGTGTTTTATTTTTTTTAATATATTTTTTTTCTCACATATTTTTTAATATTTTTTTTTCTTTTTTAATGGTTATTTGTTTTTTTTTCATATAATCATGTGGACTTGATTAAGGTATTTTCTTTTGTTGATGTTTAGTAGGATATTATTATCTTATTATCAATGTGATTTCAAGTCTATTGTATTTATAATTTACTTATTACTATGTTATTTTTTTTTGTGTATATGTGAAAATTAATAAAAAGATTGAAAAAGAAAGAAAGAAAAAAAGAAAGAATGGGCTGAACGTTGGCAGATGGAGTTTAATGCTGAGAAGTGTGAGGTTCTACATTTTGGCAGGAATAATCCAAATAGAACATACAGAGTAAATGGTAGGGCATTGAGGAATGCAGAGGAACAGAGAGATCTAGGAATAACTGTGCATAGTTCCCTGAAAGTGGAGTCTCATGTAGATAGGGTGGTGAAGAGGGCTTTTGGAACGCTGGCCTTTATAAATCAAAGCATTGAGTACAGAAGTTGGGATGTAATGCTAAAGTTGTACAAGGCATTGGTAAGGCCAAATTTGGAATATTGTGTGCAGTTCGGGTCACCGAATTATAGGAAAGATATCAATAAATTAGAGAGAGTGCAGAGACGATTTACTAGGATGTTACCTGGGTTTCTGCAATTAAGTTACAGAGAAAGGTTGAACAAGTTAGGTCTCTATTCATTGGAGCGTAGAAGGTTGAGGGGGGATTTGATCGAGGTATTTAAAATTTTGAGAGGGATAGATAGAGTTGACGTGAACAGGCTGTTTCCATTGAGAGTAGGGGAGATTCAAACTAAAGGACATGATTTGAGAGTTAGGGGGCAGAAGTTTAAGGGAAACACGAGGGGGTATTTCTTTACTCAAAGAGTGATAGCTGTGTGGAATGAGCTTCCTGTAGAAGTAGTAGAGGCCAGTTCAGTTGTGTCATTTAAGGTAAAATTGGATAGGTATATGGACAGGAAAGGAGTGGAGGGTTATGGGCTGAGTGCGGGTAGGTGGGACTAGGTGAGATTAAGGATTCGGCACGGACTAGGAGGGCCAAGATGGCCTGTTTCCGTGCTGTGATTGTTATATGATTATATGGTTACTCTTATTGGATTGATATAACACTGGGAATTTCTGAAATGGTGAGAGAGTGAATACAAATCACCAATAATCTTGCACAGCAGCTTCAAGCTGAAAATAGTTATAATAAGAAAAATGTTCCTGCCACCGGAAAAAGTCATGGAGTCATAGAGCACTACAACACAGAAGCAAGCCATTTGGCCCATCTAGTCTATGCTGAACTAGATCCATTGTTCCATTGAAACTAGATGCCTAGTTCCATTGACCTGCACATGGACCATATCTCACCATACCTCCTATTCAAATGTCTCTTAAATATTGAAATCAAACCCACATCCACCCTCACACTCACACCACCATCATGTTCCCCTTAAACTTTTCACCTTAACCCATGACCCCCAGATCTAGTCTCACCCAACCTCAGTGGAAAAGTGTTAACTTCAATTCCATTACTTACTATTGTCTATTCAAATATGTTTTTGGATTGTTTTAGCAAGGCTGATATCAGTCTAGAACAATAATTTTACCAGCAACAAAATAACCAGCTAGAGGAACTCAGTAGTTGGAGCAGCATCTATGAGGGGATAGGCAGTGTGAATGTTTCAGGTTAAAACCCTTCTTCGTTCCTGATATACCTTTGTCATACAATGCATTTGTTTATGTTGTAATTCTATGCCCATATTTAAACCATTACTTTCCAAGGTTTAGCAGTCCTGTTGTAATTATGCCCTCCTGCTAGTGGCATTGCTGCAGTTTTACATCTCCCCACTCTACACTGCACAAAGACTCCTTGCTCCAAGATTCAATATCCAGATTTATTTATCACATATACATCAAAACATACAGTGAAGTGCATTATTTGCATAAAACTAACACATGTGCTGGGGGCAGCCTACAAGTGTTACCATACATTCTAGCACCAACATACCATGCCCACATGACTGACAGAACAGCATTGAATACAAGCGACAAAACAACAGCAGTAAAAAATGCCCCTTTCCAATCTCAGTGTTTTGAAATTCTTCTTTCAGGATGTGTTCAACACTGACAATGTGCTTTAATTATCTAATGCTGTGTCCTTGGAGCTTTAAACCAGCCTTATAATGTTAAGAAGTTAGCATCTCGTAGGCCGTTTGTGACCCTGGATATTTTTTGTAAGGGTCATAGCAGCTAAGAGCTTGAGAAAAAGTATAGAAGCACAAATGTTTTCTCATAAGATAAGCTGAGTGAGTGACATCATCCTTGGTATACGATTAGTGCTTAACTTCTGTTTTTGCTTAGAGTAACTTGTATCATTGCTTGATTAATTGCTGTGAGAAACATATTCTGCTTTGTACCCCTTATGGCACCTGCAAGGTAAGCATTAAAAAGAGTGGCTATTTTCAAGGGCAGGAAGCTTTGTCTGTCTGTATTCAGACAAAGTGACAATTAAAACTGTTATACGAATAATTTATTACTGATAAAGTTAACAATACTCATCTGTACAGAAACTAAGGGGGTGTACCCACATGTATCTGTGTATGTGACTGCATGTATATAAAAAGAACTGTATTTGCTTCAGGAGACCTTCAAAGCAGCCTTCGAGAGAGAGTGCTTAAGGAGGGATCTCTCAGGTAACTTGCTAATAAAGAGTTAAAGTTACTTTCACCGTAGTACATGGTGTCTTTGCATCGGGTAGATTACGACAGCCTCGCAGTACAAGGGTGGGGTCAGGTATTGCTCAAAATGTAGAGAGATTCGCCACCGAGAAGGAGCTTAGAGAATTACTCAGGTTTTTAAGGAATCCAGTAACTTTTCAGATGTTAGTCATGAATTATTCTGATTCTAAAACTTGATAAAACCCAGGAAAAGATGGCAAATCAGGTTCACCATTTTTAGACTATCTCTTAATCACAAATCAGAGAGAATCTGCAGATACTGGAAACCTGAGTATTGGATGCTGGAAACACAAACAAAAATTATGGAGGAACTCAGCAGGCCAGGCAACACCTGTGGAAAAAAGTACAGTTAACGTTTCAGGCCCACACCCTTTGGCAGGACTGGAGAAAAAGAGCTGAGGAGTAGATAAATAGGGAACGGGAGAGAGAATCACAAGGAGACAGGTAAAACCAAGAGGGGGAGGGCTGAAGTACATAGCTGGGAAGTTGAGTGGTAAAAGAAATACAGAGTTAGAGAAAGAGGAGTCTGGTAGGTGGGGATAGAAGGCCACAGGAAGAAAGAAAAGTGGGGAGGAGCACCAGATGGAGGCGATGGGCAGGCAAGGAGATAAGATGAGAGAGGGAAAAGGGGATGAGGACGGGTGATGAGGGGGATGCCATTACCAGAAGTTCGAGAAATCGATGTTCATGCTATCAAGTTGGTGGCTACTCAGGCAGAACATAAGACGTTGTTTCTCCAACCTGAGTGTAGCCTCATCACAACAGTAGTGGAGGTCATGTACTGATATATCAGAATGGGAATGGGAAGTGGAAATAAAATGGGTGGCCACTGGGAGATCCTGTTTCTTCTGGCGAACAGAGTGTAGGAAAAATTGCATGTTATTAAAATGGAGACAGATTTGTCCTGTGCCACTTGGTTCAATTTCCTATCCTGTAAATGTGCTTCTCCACAAGTTTAACTTAATTTGCATACTCAGTTTCTCCCATCACTATTCAACAAATCAACTGTCCAAGCATGTCCCTTTGACACAGTGGCTGCAATTCCAATATACTGGTCACCTTGAAGCATTAAGCCACCTTCATACTGCTAAAGTCCAAGAAAAATTTAATCCCAATATCCAACATGACATCAAAACAAAAGATTGAGCATGGGGAGAAGTCACAAATGAAAGACTGTTAATAGACTCTCCAGCCTCTGTATTGCCCCAGAGCAATCTTATATTAGCTAAGTTCATGCAATAAAAGAAAACATCAGACCTTTCGAAGACGATCTCATCGTTGTGGATCCACTGAATGGAGGGTGTTGGATATCCGGACACCACACATGGTAGAATTACTGACTGCCCTGCCACTTTACTAATGGAGACAGGTTGCTGGAGAAATTTCAGCTGTCGCTCTGCACCCATTTCTGAAAAACACACAAGAGAGAGCTGTTAGTTATCACAGCTGCACATGGTTCTGTTTCCATTAATAAAGAGCACCTACAAAGTTCTTGTATCAGAAGCCACTGGAAGAGAACAAAGGGAAAGAGCAGATTACAATTTTGTAAAATAGATGTGGAATGCAATGTGATAAATGATGCTTGCTTCAACTCAAAAATTATTCTCCACAGTGGGACATTTCCAAATCAGGTACAACATTATTCAACAGAGATACATTCACAAAGTAAAACCCAACAGAAATTCTCCCATTTCTCAGTTGCTTTACTTTTTCTGTGCAAAACTGCCAAATTAGGAACAGAGTACATCTGGAAATCCAAACTTGCTTCACGTAAATGCAGAGGTCTAAGCAGGTAAGACTTTCTTTGTGTAGATTGCTTGGATTTCATAAGTCTAACTGCAGAGTCTCGGACATTATGCACTATTTGTTACAATTGACGGTTACCTGGCAAAACTGTAAGCTCTACCTCTTCACTCGTCTTGGAAGAACCTGCAATTTCTACAGAACAGCGATATGGGCCAACATCACTGTTGGTGGTGTTGCTGATCTCCAATGCACCACTGGGGAGTTTCAGGAACCTGCCTTCCAACACCATAAGTTGCCGGTTATGCTCCCACCTCACAAATGGAACAAGATCAGCGTTCACCTCACAGCCAAGCAGGGCAGTGTCGCCTTGGTGCACTGAGACGGCCTCAGGCTGACCACTGAATCGAGGAAGACCTGAAACAAGAAAGATCATGAGCCATTTCTACATTGCTACAAGAAATTATAAAATATTACCCAAAAGCAAAATACTGCAGATACTCAAAATTCAAAATAAAAACAGAAAATTTTTAAAATAGAAGAAAACAGAGTTAATGATTCAACTTAGTTTTTCTTTGTAGTTCTGAAGAAACATCATGGAGAAGAATTGTAAACTGTTTCTCTCACCACAGATGTGTTCTGACCAGATAAGTATTCAGGATTTCTAATTTTATAGCAGCGTGTAGCCATTCATCTCACTAATCCCATTTGCAATATGACAGTCTTTAGCTTTTTAACAGCTAATTTATTAACTAAAACAGGGGTTCCCAATGTTTTTCATAACATGTTCCCCTACCATTAACCAAGAGGTCCATGAACCCCAGGCTGGGAAACCCTGTTCCAAAGTATAGTTAAAACTGTAATGAAGGAACTGCAACACCAATATCTGTATAGTATGCTCTCAGAAATATTAATGAAATAGATGCTCAAATTATCTACCTTGACAATATTGATTGAGGGTTAAATGTTGGCTAGGTTAAGGAGAAGAGTTCTTCTACAAAATATATACTCAGTGGCTACTTTATTAGGTACACCTGTCTGCCTGCTCATTAATGCAAATATTTAACCAGCCAATCATGTGGCAGCAACACAAAGCACGCAGACATGATTAAGAAATTCAAAGTTCAGACCAAACATCACAATAGGGAAAGAAACATGGAATGTTTGCTGTTGCCAGACAGCATGGTTTGAGTATCTTCCAAACTACTGATCTCCTGGAAGTTTCATACACAACAGTCTCTAGAGCAGTAGCAAGCAGCAGTTTATGATCAAGAGCACCTATGGGAGAGATCAGAGGAGTATGGCCAGACTGGTTAAGCTGGCAGGGTGTACCTAATAAAGTGGCCACTGAGTGGAAGTGAAGGAGTTTTTACACTTTCTAAGTGGGTCCTTGGTTTAATGGGAGATCTGAAAGATAGCACTTCAAACAAAATCACACTTTTACTTACTATTTAATTCAGTAGCCTGAAGTGGATTTATGAGCTCTGGAGAGGGCATTAGCCTAAAACTTTCCAACCCTGATTCACTCATTGCCAAAAAGACCAAGGAGCTGATCATTGACTTCAGGAGAAGAAAACCAGAGGTCCATGAACTAGTCCTCATCAGAAGATCAGAGGTGGAGAGGGACAGTAACTTTAAATTCCTTGGTGTTATAATTTCAGAAGACCTCTTCTGGGTCCAAATTACAAAGAAAGCATGGTGGCACCTTTACATACTTAGAACTTTGCAGAGATTCAGCCTGAGACCTGAAACTTTAACAAACTTCTATAGATGTGTAGTGGAGAGTACACTGACTGGGTGCATCACTGCCCGGTATGGAAATACCAATCTCTTTGAAAGGAAAATCCGATAGAAAGTAACGAATATCACCTAGTCCATCACAGGTAAAGCCCTCCCCACCATTGAGCAGATCTACACAGAGCTCTGTCACAGGAAAGCAGCACCCATCATCAAGAAACTTCACCATCTAAGTCACATTCCCTTCTTGCTGTTGCCATCAGGAAGAAGGTACAGGAGCCTCAGGTCTCACACTACCAGATTCAAGAACAGTTATTACTCCTCAAACATCAGGCTCTTGAACCAGAGGGGATAACTTCATAATTTTACTCCACTTCAGTGCCCCATCACCAAACTGTTCCCACAACCTATGGACTCACTTTCAGGAACTCTTCATCTCATATTCTCATTATATATTGCTTATTTTTTTTTAATACTGCATTTACAGTTTGCTGTCTTTTGCATACCAGCTGTTCGCCATGCTGGATGGGGTCTTTCATTGATTCTATTATGGTTTTTGGATACATTTAGTATGCCCACAAGTAAACAAATCTCAGGGTAGAATACAGTGACATATATGTACTTTGATAATTAATTTACTTTGAACTTTGAGGAAGGTAGGATTGAGCTAAAAAAACACACACACGTCTTTAGCCATATTTTCCAATGTGCCAAAAGTCCTTCGTAGTTTATTAGCAGCAATCTATAACTAGGATGGTCTGTGCTAAACACCTCTCACACCCTGACACATCCACAGCCAATGTGTTCACACTCAGACTATTTTTGGATTATCTGCAATAACATTTCATATCCTGCCCAGCAAGTGAATTTATCAGTGGGATTTGGATTGGACCCAGTATAGCAGAAGCCCAAGTACCTGCTGAAAGTGATCCTCACATTCTGTGAGTTACTAATCTCACTGTCATCCATATACAGCTCTACACTGTACATTGGCTGGGTCAGGGACAATCCCAAAACTCTGGCACTGAGCCTGGGCAACTCAAACAATGACAACAAACAAAATGAACAGATCTGCAGAAGTAAACAATTCTGAAGAAAGGATTTATTTTACTTATTTTGCTCCTCTGCTTGTTTGTACATCTGAAGACATCCCAACTTCTGTCACTACATAATGGAAGTGGGAAACATAAACAAGACTTTCATAGCTGCATTATAAATGCACACAGACATGCATTTGCATGCACACACAGATGCCCACACACATCATCATCTTCTTTGGCAGACCATCTGGATCAAGAATGATAGCATTTCTGTAGGTTGGGAGGCTGTCTTGGCTCTTTAAGGTTATTATAGATGAGGGCTGCAGTGGGAATAAGCTCCCACCAGCTATTAAATGCTCCCAATGTTGTGCATCTGAAATAGCCTATGACAACCAAAATCAGTTTCTGTCTTCATATGTGACTTAGCTACTAAACCTGGCAAAACTGCTTCTACTGTTAGGAGAAGGGGCAAAGATAAGTAACTGGCACCTTAAAACCAGTTGCTTTGGGCAGATGGGGCTTATTTAAGAGAAGAAAAACTCTAATCTCAAACCTCCATTGCCTTGCAGCTATATCCACTCTTGGGGAAAGCTTCAGGAGTGAACCCCAAGGAAATATCCAGGGCTGAAGTCCCTAAGTCAGTCTTACATTGAATTCAATGCTAACTGGTAACTCCTGCGATTCCACTGGTGCCAAACTGTTCCAGTCTCTACTGTTCCTTTGGATTCATCAGCTGGTTAGAGAGGGTCAGCTTACTGCCTGGGCTCTCCATATTATATTGGCCTGACTTGCAAATCACGTAAAGAGCTAGGATGCAATGTTCATGATCAACCCTGACCAACTGAGGCCTTGGAGACTGCCTTGACCCAGTGTGGGACTTGCAAACTCTGCCAAAATGTAAATGTTTGAAACGATGTGAATAGTTTCTGAGGTGGGATACTCCTTCCACCACTTCTTCAGGGTTTCTGTGTGCTGCAGATGCAAGGGCTCAACATTCTCAATGATATCCGTTTTGAAAGATCAAGTATCAAACATACGCTAAGTGTAACACCCTTACGCGTTCTTTTTGGCTTTTCCAATACCTTAGAACTCATCTTGCTTTAGGGTTGCACAAAACGGATGCACAAAATAAATCGACATAAAGTACAAATGCTCACAGACATGTGTTTAAGCAATGCCGGCTAGAATGCAGTTCCGGGGGAAGAGCCGGTCTGCTTTTTTTCACACGCTCACATGCTGCATTTTTCCACACACTGCCTTTTTCGCGCGCTGCCTTTTCTCGTAACAGTGAAAACACCTTCTGTTAGTGAAAACAGGTAACTAATGTAGGTCTTTCGGAACAGCAAGTTGGCGTAAATCAAACGTTTGAAAAACGGGGGACGCCTGTATTCAAATACTGTTGCACTGTAGAAAATGTGACAGACAATTTTCATATGGCAACTTTGTTCATACAGCAATGTAATGACAGGTGGATAATCTGTTCTGGTACATTCAAATGAGGAATAAATACTGCCCAGTATGCTGGGCAGAATAACTTCCCTACACCTCTCTCTGGAAAAACTGTATCCAAGTGAGAAAGCACATGGCCTTGGTTTAATATCTCAGACAAACAACAGAACCTCAAATAGTGCAGTAACTCCTCAGTGCAACACAGACATTTCAGACTGGAACACAGTAGTCAAGTGTTTGGATTAGAACCTGAGAAAACAACAGTCTGGCTGAAAGCAACCACTAGGCTGCTGCTGCTGATGGTAACCACCAAGTCTGAACTGTGGCAGAGACAAGAAGTGCACATATGCTTCTGCTTTACCAAGAGCTCGATATAGCAGATGCACTATAGATCCTCATGCCTGTCACTGGCAGCGGAAGCAGACTGAGATGTTAAATTAATAAGTTCAGACAACCCTTAAGCTCCGTACCAGAAAATACTCAGCATTTTTATAATTAGGAACATCACTGGCTCTGATTTAACGGTACTTGACAGTAATGTATTCAATGGATCTCCAGATCTAGCAGCACTTTTGAGGAGCATGGCTCAGGAATGCAGTGTAGGAAAGTGTATGGTGATGCACTTTGCTAGAAGAAATAAAGATGTAGATTGTTTTCTAAATAGAGAATGAATTCAGAAATTTGAGGTGAAAGGGTACTTGGGAGTCCTGGTGCAGGATTCCCTGAAGATTAACTAGCAAGGAAAGTCAGTAGTAAAGAAGGCAAATGCAATATTCGTGTCCATTTCAAGAAGACTTAACTAAAAAAGCAAGAATGTTATACTGAGGTTTTATGAAACATTGTAGAGGGTCCAAACGAGGTTAATGAGAATCATCCCAGGAATGAAAAGGTTAACGTATGAGGAGCATATGATAGTACTGGGCCTACACTTGCTGGAGTTTACAAGGATGGGGGGGGGGGGGGGGGAATCTCATTGAAACCTACTGAATATTGAAAGGCCTAGGCAGAGTGGATGTGGAGAAGGTGTTAAGGTGTTTTTCCATAGTGGGGGAGGGGGTCTAGGACCACAGGACACAGCCTCAGAATACAGGGGTGTCCACTTAGAACAGACATGAGAAGGAATTTAATACAGAAGCTAACAGTTTCTTGATTAGTTAGGATGTCAAAGGTTACAGGGAGAAGACACAAAAATGAGGTTGAGAGGAAATAAATCAGCCATGATCAAATGGCAGAGCAGAGTAGATAAACCAAATGGCCTAATTCTGCTCCTATGTCTTATGGTCTATCAGAAGAAGTTGGAACACATTGAGTTCTGGATCAATGCAAAAACATTCCCCACATTTTTACAGAACTGAAAGACTGGAGCAAAGGGCACCAGGAACATATGGAATCATGGAACAAGGGTTTGTGTCCTGGATACTGATGCACAGGTTTCATAGAGGTGGTGGTGGAGAAGCAACTCCTGGGCAAGCAGGCCAGCTGGATTCCTACTGCTCTTTTGCGTGAAGTAGTGCCTCCTGCTTTCTCTCCTGCCATGCTTGACTTCAATATTAGAACATGCCCCAGAGATGTATGCCCAGCCCCACTGCATATGCCAAAGGAAATAACTGTTCTTTATCAAATCCTTCTCAATTTAACCATCTCGATTAGCATCAGGCCTGCTAGGGATTTACAGACCCATCAGGTCAGGTCACACCTATTCAGCTGCTTAATTACGAGAAAAAAAATAGGATTTCCCCTTTCAAAAATGCTTTATTGTGACTTACTGAAGAGGTCATCTCCATGGCAATTCCAATATCAAAGAAACTCTGCTCCTATTACAACCAGCTGAAAAATGTGTCCATTAGAGGTAGTCATCAAAAAGCAGGCAACACAAAATCTCAAAAGGTTTGAATCTTTTTATATCAGTCGGCTCATCCACGCTCTTGAACTGCACTGCAATCTGCGTGTTCCTTAGTTCAAAGACATCTCCTTCCCTGAAGAAAATGAAACACAACCTTGATTCTTTTGATGACATAGTTTGAAAATTTGTTCTACTGTCAATCTGTCTTCGGTAGATCTTACTGCTGTTCAATTACAATGAACCCAACATAAATCACACAGTATAGAAGAGGAATTTTGGCCCATCAGCCCAGTGCTAGCTCTGCAATTAGTCCCACTCTCCTGATCTTTCCTCACAAGGAACGAGGTACTGAAGCCTCAGGACTCACAGCACCAGATTAAGGAATGGTTATTACCCCTCCACCATCAGGCCCTTGAACTCCACTTGCCCCATCATCAAAATGTTTCCACAACCAATGGACTCACTTTCAAGGATTCTTCATCTCATTTTCTTAACATTTATTGTTTATCTATTTACCACTTTTACTTCTTTCTTTTTGCATTTGCAGTTTGTTGTATTCTGCACTCTGGTTGAACACCCTAGTTGAGCGGACTTTCATGTTTCTGTTACAGTTATTATTCTATTAATTTATTTAATATGCCCGCAAGAAAATGAATCTTAGGGCTGTACATGGTGACATATATGTACTTTGATAATAAATTTACTTTGAACTTGAAGGCTGATATTGCATGCCTTTTGATTGTTTCCATATTTCTTCCAAAGGTCATCAATTAATTTTTTCCACTGCCTTTTCAGACAGCGATTTAATTCCAAATTAGGAAATGTTTCCAAACAAAACTTCTTCATTGCAATCTCTTCAAACCAATTTGCAAACCAGTTGCAAGTTACTCAGTCTGGAGACATCACTCTGGGCAGCCTACTGTGCAGACCTGTGGGAATGGCAAGCGCACAAGTCCACTGTGCTCTTGGCAAGTAAAAACACCCACTGAAACTCAAAGTAACCGCTGGGCTGCAGCTGATGGTAACATCCAGTTAGTCATCATCTGGGCTGAAGATGTGACCTGGTATAAGGAATCAAACACAAAGGCCTCCATTCCATTCAAAAATTAAATACGCTTCAGACAATGCGGATTCACAGTTATACAAGGAACCTATTTTTACCAACTTCTCTTTATATGCGTCCAAAACTCAGTTATGGGAGCAGCACTGCTTTCCCGCCAATACAAGTCACGTGCGCACGCCTCACAGTCTCACTCCCGCCAGTCTCGCATTGGTTTTGGCAACATGTGGATGTGTGTAAGATCTTGCGCTCTTAAACTTTTGTTGTTTTTACCTACGGTGCAGTAATTTTGTGCTTGAAATATTTAACTACGCCTCCTAAGTGACCAATGTCAAGTCCTGGGCCATCAGCCAAGCGACAGAGAACCACTTTAACAATTGAAGAAAAGTTGGAAATTATAAACAGGGCGGCGTCAGGTGAAGGTAACACAGCTCTGGGATGCTAATTCGGCTGGGTGAGTCCACAGACAGACAGACATACTTTATTGATCCCGAGGGAAACTGGGTTTCGTTACAGTGGCACCAACCAAGAATAGTGTAGAAATATAGCAATATAAAACCACAAATAATTAAATAATAATAAGTAAATTATGCCAAGTGGAAATTAGTCCAGGACCAGCCTACTGGCTCAGGGTGACTGACACTCCAAGGGAGGAGTTGTAAAGTTTGATGGCCACAGGCAGGAATGACTTCCTATGACGCTCAGTGTTGCACCTCCGTGGAATGAGTCTCTGGCTGAATGTACTCCTGTGCCTAACCAGTACATTATGGAGTGGATGGGAGACATTGTCCAAGATGGCATGCAACTTGGACAGCATCCTCTTTTCAGACACCACCGTCAGAGAGTCCAGTTCCACCCCCACAACATCACTGGCCTTACAAATGAGTTTGTTGATTCTGTTAGTGTCTGCTACCCTCAGCCTGCTGCCCCAGCACGCAACATCAAACATGATTAACTACGTTTCAGACAATGCAGATTCACAGTTATGCAAGGAACCTATTTCTACCAACTTCTCCACAGACTCGTAGAAGATCCTCAGCATCATCCGGCAGATGTTAAAGGACCTCCGTCTCCTCAGGAAATAGAGACAGCTCTGACCCTTCTTGTAGACAGCCTCAGTGTTCTTTGACCAGTCGAGTTTATTGTCAATTCATATCCCCAGGTATTTGTAATCCTCCACCATGTCCACACTGACCCCTTGGATGGAAACAGGGGTCACGATCAGAAACATAAAGAAAAATGCTGAGAAAATAAAAAGTGCAGTGATTGATTCACCACAAGTGTCTTCAAAGATTGTTACCAAAGTGTGTAACCCAATTATGACAAAAATGGAGAAAATGTTGAGTTTGTACATTGAGCATGAAACAAAGAAAAAAATAACTTAGTTCCGATCATCTTTGTGTGAAAGCTTTGGAAATTTATGGTCGCCTTTGTTCAGAGGCTAGTGAGGAAGTGTCAAGTGATATTGTTAGCTTTAATGCAAGTAGGGGATGGTTTTCTAAGTTTGTTCATCGTCACAGGTTTCGCAACTTAGCTGTGCGTGGTGAGCAAGCTAGTGCTGACCACGAAACTGCTGAACGCTACCCTGTGCAGCTGTGGGCTATGATAGCTGAGTTAGGCATCACACCAAAGCAGGTGTTTAATGCAGACAAGACCAGGCTTTTTTGGAAGCGTTTGCTGAAATGCACTTACACAAGTAAGGATGAAAAAAACTGCGTCAGATTTCAAGGCAGCAAAGGATAGACTGACTTTGCTTATGTGTTCCAATGCCAACAGAGACTGTAAGATGAAACCTCTCTTAGTTTACCATTCACTAAACCCTCATGCTCTTAAGGGTTTGAGTACTGTACACCCTAGTATGTTAACTTTCTATGAATTTTTCCTTAAATTGATGAAATATAATACGAAAGTTGCCTTGTGGAACTGCTTTTGTGTCGTATGAAAATGTGCGCATCCTCGTTTTCTCCATTTAAATAATCATTCACATTTTGCGTTTTCACATTATGCATTGACTGTGAGGAACGTATCCACCGCATATAACGAGGATAGGGTGGGTACTCCATCAGCTTCTCCAACATGAGCCACTTGTCAGAGCAAAACAAGTTGTTCACAGCTTTCTTTTACCTCTTAAGGAGTGAATAGAGTTTACAACCACCTGAGTCAAATCCATAACAGTTTAATGCTTCAACACTTTCTTTAAGGAAAACACAAGAATGCATAACTTTTGTGTCAGTTACAAATCAGTATTATTTCTGCAAGGTAGTTACACCAGTTTTGTATCTCTTCACTGCTCACTTTGACAGCATCTCAGACACATAATTATTAAAATATCCATGCTCCTATTCAGGATTTTCCCCACTCCAAGGAAGCCTACGTCCACATGTCCTGGAATTCAATCGCTAAATTTCATCATCTTCTCTCACCTCCTCAAAACCTAATCACACTTCACTACACAGCATTCCTGTGAAGCTGAAGTATTTTCGCCCTACAATTTGTTCAGTCTTTGTCTCTGTTCCTCTTGCAGCTGTCAACTCGGAGTAAATTCCACAGAGACCCAATGCCCTTCAGTCCCTTTTCTGTGTAATATTCTGAGTCAGTGCTGCCAGGTAATTGATGACTGTCATATCTCAGCCTAAAACTGTCTTCATTCAAGATCCACAGCTCAGCAGAAAGTGTTCATTGGGTGAAGACTGGAATGTCAAGACCAGCAGGAATACTCCTGCAATCAACAATGATTGACAGCACACCCAGCAGCTACTGGTGTGTGCATCCAATGTCATCCGAGGTCAGGCCATTTAAAAATTACAAAGTGGAGACTGCAGATTTTTGTTGAGTGAAGACATTGTGGTAAAGGGAAAAAAATGAAGCTACTGTGTGCGCAATTCAAACCAAATGCTGAACAGGTTCGTGGGGGTGAATGACCTTTTCATATTCCGAGAGAGCATACAATTTTAAGAGTTAAGCTAATGATTTTATAACTCTTCCTTTCAGATGAAGGGAAAAAGTGTAAGGTCATTTTAACATAGAACACTAAACAGGCAGCTTGGCCCACAAAGTCTGTGTTAAACATTCAGATTCAGATTCAGTATATTGTCATTTAGAAACCACAAATGCAATGCAGTTAAAAAATGAGACAATGTTCCCCAGAATGATATCATAAAAAGCATATGACAAAACAGACTACACCAGAAAATCCACATAACGTTTGGCAATCCCCAATCCAGAGTCCAGACAAGCTGCTGCGTATTAATATCGCACTACCGTCTAGTACGTTCCCCGGAAAGGAGCTCCAAATCTACCAGACAAAAACAAGACCAAAAACTAAAGCTACAAGACCTGCACAAAACCACGTAATTACAACATATAGTTACAACGGTGCAAACAATAGCATAATTGATAAAAAAAAGACTATGGGCGCAGTAAAAATAGTCTAAGATGTTAAAGGACTGTAAGTTCAAAAGAAATCACCACAGTTTCCACAAGGCCCCAGGGTCCCGACAGACTTGCCATCCCACGCCAGCGGCAGAAGGGAGTACCCCCACTATGGACTTCCAAGGCGCCACCCGACTCAGGCTCGCAGATGCAGCACACACTGAAAGCGACCTGAGTCCGTCAAACCTCCGAGCCGACGCCCATCCCCTCCGGCACAGCTTCTCTGAGCACCATCCTCTGCCGAGCGTATTAAGACGGCCATCGGCAACGCGACCCCGAGGACTGGGGGCCTTTTCTTCCCAGCAGAGACCCGGACCTCGCAGCAGCAGCAGCAATGAAGAAGGTCTTCCTGGAATTTTCCGATGTTCCTCTGCACTCCCACGTCCATTTTCAATCGATTATGATTGCGCAAGGCACCCACTTCACAAATAACAGATAATCAGTTCCGGAGTGGCCGCTGCAAGCTGCATCGTGCCGCGATCTTGGATCAAATATGATATAAACATGATACCAACTTAACCTAATCTTATCTGCCTTAGCTGTTCATGCGCAATTTTAATGTTGCTTTCATCTCAAATCTATACCTTCTACTGTTTGACATTTTCACCTAGGCAAAAGATACCCTATTTACTCTCTTTAGGTGTCTCATAATTCTATATGAAGTGAATTCTAGTTAATTGGGACATGCCAGGACCAGTACATTTTGACCTAAGTTACAAGGAAATAGTTAAAAAGATATAAAAAAAGACAAACTACTATTTAACTGAGTAAGGAATTATGTATTTAAATGAATACAGACAAATTAGAGCACTTCCAATACTACTACAGTACTATAAAAATGTATTAGTTCCTAATAGTTATCAATGGAGGAATACATCCAGTGTACACTGCCATGCTCCCTTGATTGACTGTAAATGAACAAAATCAGCACTTAGTGCAGATAATGGACTGCCTTCACTACCTTCCTACTTGAAGTAGTATTATAATCTTTTCAAGTCAAAATAAAACAAAATTATCAAAACATCACTTCTTTTTGAATCAGCGCCTATCAACCCAAATAGATAGCATAACACAAGCACATGTAACTGACACTATTTAAAAACTGCTCACTCTAAGCATGGTGTTGTGTCATACAACACAAGTGCATGTGACTGACACTTGTTAGAAACTGTTCCGCAATGGTCTTGTGTCACAAATAATCAGCATAGTGTGCCAATAAACAATTAATTTTGTTCCGTAAGAGCCTTCCCAAATTAGTAGCTTTCCCTATTAACCTATGGCCCAATTAACTGGAATCTACTGTGCTGAATCTACTGTCAGGTTACCCTCAAGCCTCTGAGGCTCCAGTGAAAGTGATCCAAATTTGTCCAACCTCTCCTCATAGCTACTATGTAATCCAGGGAACACCCTGGTGAACCTTGCATCAATATGCTCTATAATATCAGTCCAAATCCAACTCGGGTGGGTACCATTGCACAGTGCTGATTTAGTATCTCTCACACTTCCACTGCTTCAGACATAAATTCCTCCCCTTGTCCTTGAATGGTCCTCTTGTTTTCTCTAAGTAGCCTCTTTTTAAAATCTATGTATAACATGTCTTACCATTGACACAACAGATTATCACAGGTAAAATAAAGATGAGAGAGCCATTCACTATTGTACGTAGGAGAAAGATTAAACTTAGGCAGTTCCAATGTAGGATATTGCAGGTTCAGACTGGTTCCATGTGGGATGCATATAAACATTCAATTCAGGAACAAGGGGGGTGAGGCACAGACTGGGATGTGGATAGCATCGCACATACAGACCTCATTTCATTATTGCAGATACAGGCTTTGGCCCATGTGAAATACCACAAGCATTAAGCTTGGTCCACATTGGAATCACAGGGCCTGACGTGATTCCATTTGAGTTATTGTGGGCACCAACTTGTGCACATGCTGAAAATCAGAGGCACAGACATAGACATTTTTTAGAATCTTTTTTCTTAAGCAGTCCTCTGGGATTGAGTATAACTTCCCTCCACCAGAGCTCTGTGGATATAGAAAGCTAAGGAACCAACATGGGACACACCCCTCCACCCAGGCACCACCATAGGTGAGGTGAAGGGGATGCTGGATAATTTCAATGGGTAGAACTCTGCTCTTTTAGCCTCTGACACTGGGGCTCTGTGTGGTCCTGACATGTGGATGCATGCTTGCTAGGTCTTCCCACCGGTTGGTGGAGGCAGCACCCTTGCTCCAAGGAAGCTTTGAGATTCCTGAAACTAATTCTCTTTTCTTTTTCAATCTTTTTATTGAGTTTCATATATAAAAAAGAACATAACATAATAATGAATAGGTTATGTGCAATAGACTTGAAATTAAATTAATAATAAGATAGCAATATCCTATTAAAATATCAACAGAAAAAAATAGTACATTAATCAATCAACCCTATAATAATTATATATGAAAAAATAAGAATAATCATCAAAAGAAAAAAAAATTAAAAATACAAGAAAAAATATATATTGAGAAAAAAAACACTAAACTAAACTAACATGGGCAATAATAACAGTTTATATGTATATGATAGTGTCAAAAACTCCGGAACTCCATACCAGAACAAGAATAAACAGAGAGAAGGTCTGGAAGAGGCCAAATTAATTCATATGAAAATGTCGAATGAACGGTCCCCAAGTTTCTTCAAATTTAATTGATGAGTCAAAAATAGTGCTTCTAATTTTTTCCAAGCTCAGATAAGAAATAGTTTGAGAGAACCACTGAAACGTGGTAGGAGGATTTACTTCTTTCCAATTTTGTAATATAGACCTTCTGGCCATTAATGTTACAAAAGCAATCATTCTTCTAATTGAAGGGGAAAACTGATTACCATCCTCATTTGGTATACCAAAAATTGCAGTAATAAAATGAGGTTGTAAATCGATATTCCAAACTGAGGAAATGGTAGCAAATATGTCCTTCCAATAGTTATATAAAGTGGGACATGACCAAAACATGTGGGTCAATGAAGCCATATCTGAATGACATCTGTCACATTGAGGGTTAACATGAGAATAGAATCGAGCAAGCTTATCTTTAGACATATGAGCTTTATGTACAATTTTAAATTGTATTAAAGCATGTTTAGCACATATAGAAGAATTAACCATTTGTAAAATTTTTTTCCCATTTTTCTGTTGATATATTATATTGAAGTTCTTTTTCCCATTCTTGTTTAATTCTACCTGATATTTCTGGTTGTATCTTCATAATCATATTATAAATAAAAGCCACTAATCCCTTCTGACAAGGATTTAAGGTAAAAATCAAATCTAAAAAATCCATTGAAGTTGAATTGGGGAAGGATGGTAGAACTTTATGTAAAAAATGTCTGATTTGTAAATATCTAAAAAAATTAGATTTAGGTAACTTAAATTTGTTGGAAAGTTGGTCGAAAGACATCAAACTACCTTCAAAAAAAAGATCACGAAAACATTTTATACCTTTCCTTTTCCATATGCTAAAAGCTTGATCTGTCAAAGAAGGTTTGAAAAAGAAATTAAGTAAAATAGGGCTATCAAGAACAAAGTTTTTCAGAGTAAAAAACTTACGAAATTGAAACCAAATTCGTAATGTATGTTTGACAACAGGGTTGGATATCTGTTTATTGAATTTAACTAAATCAGCAGGAAGAGAAGAACCAAGAACGGAGAATAGAGAATATCCCTGTGCCTCATTGCATTCTAATGAAACTAATTCTCTGCCCATCTTTTGCCACAACAGAACTCAAAACTAACTGTCTGTTTTGGGAGATTAATTGCTCTTTCAAGCATGTGAACAATGCAGCCTGCCCACTAGAGCCAAGCTAAAGCCTGCAGGCTTGGTACACAAGCCTGGGAGGCTGGTTTTGGTTCATTTGTGCTACCAATGCATAAAGAGGGAGACCATTGGTGGTATCTCTCCAATGGCTTGTGATTCCTGATCCCTGCAACAAAAAGCTCATGTCAAAGAAATATGTTGACCAGGTTTCACTGCTGAGATGTTGGGTTTTGTGATGAATCTGATGACTTTATTTTCAAATACACCTTTTCTCAGAGAACCAGCGCACTGAAGACTCAAGCGCACTGTAAACTCCACCATAGCCTCACCGTGAGGAAATTCCCGAGATACAGACATGCCCAAACTTTACAGAGTTCCATTATGTACTAATATTTTCAGAAAGGACAGTGCTTCCCTGTAAGGTATTGCAGGCATGGACCTGTGTCCCCATGACATAACATAGGCATAGATCTAGATGCAGGCAAGCCTGATCTACTTCATGGAAACAAAAACAGAATTAATGCTTTGGGTCAAAGACACAAAGATCTTCCTACAGATCTTTCCAGCTTTTTTTGTGTTTTTATTTCAGATTTGCAGTATTGTTTTAAATTTTCATTTCTGATCCTACCTGCCTCAAAAGAGCAACAATCATATCAATGCACAAGAGCAGCAGGAAGAGCTGCCTTAACAATTATAGTCCAGTAGCACTCACATCTGTGGTAATGGAATGCTTTGAAAGATTGGTCGTGACTAGAAATAATTCCTAGTTCAGCAAGAACCTGGACCTCCTGCAATTTGCCTATCACCACAATAGGTCTACAGTAGATGCAATCTCATTGGCCACTCATGTGGCCTTGGATCACTGAGACAATAATAATACTTATGCGGCATGCAAAAGTTTGGGCACCCCAGTCAAAATTTCTGTTACTGCGAATAGTTAGGTGAGTAGAAGATTAATTGTTCTCCAAAAGTCATAAAGTTAAAGATGAAACTTTCTTTTCAACATTTTAAGCAAGATTAGTGTATTATTTTTGTTTTCTACGATTTTAGAGTGAAAAAAAGGAAAGGTGCACCATGCAAAAGTTTGGGAACCCCCAAGAGATTTGAGCTGTCAGATAACTTTTACCAAGGTCTCAGACCTTAATTAGCTTGTTAGGGCTATGGCTTGTTCACAATCATCATTAGGAAAGGTCAGGTGATGCAAATTTCAAAGCTTTGTAAATACCCTGACTCCTCAAACCTTGTCCCAACAATCAGCAGCCACAGGCTCCTCTAAGCAGCTGCCTAGCACTCTGAAAATTAAATGATGCCCACAAAGCCTGAGAAGGCTATAAGAAGATAGCAAAGCATTTTCAGGTAGCCGTTTCCTCAGTTCGTAATGTAATTAAGAAATGGCAGTTATTGGAGGTCAAGTTGAGGTCTGGAAGACCAAGAAAACTTCCCAAGAGAACTGCTCGTAAGATTGCTAGAAAGGCAAATCAAAACCCCCGTTTGACTGCAAAAGACCTTCAGGAAGATTTCGCAGATGCTGGAGTGGTGGTGCACTGTTCTACTGTGCAGCGACACCTGCACAAATATGACCTTCATGGAAGAGTCATCAGAAGAAAACCTTTCCTGCATCCTCCCCACAAAATTCAGCACCAGAAGTTTGCAAAGGAACATCTAAACAAGCCTGATGCATTTTGGAAACAAGTCCGGTGGACTGATGAAGTTAACATTTTTGGCCGCAATGAGCAAAGGTAGGTTTGGAGAAAAAAGGGTGCAGAATTTCATTAAAAGAACACCTCTCTAACTGTTAAGCACGGGGGTGGATCAATCATGCTTTGGGCCTGTGTTGCAGCCAGTGGCACAGGGAACATTTCACTGGTTGAGAGAAGAATGAATTCAATTAAATACCAGCAAATCCTAGAAGCAAACATCACACCATCTGTAAAAAAAAGAGCTTAAGATGAAAAGAGGATGGCTTCTAAAAAAGGATAATGATCCTAAACACACCTCAAAATCCACAATGGACTACATCACGAGGTGCAAGCTGAAGGTTTTGCCATGGCCCTCACAGTCCCACGACCTAAACATCATCGAAAATCATCATCGAAAAATCATCGATACACCTCAAAAGAGCAGTGCATTCAAGATGGCCCAAGAATCTCACAGAACTAGAAGCATTTTGCAAGGAAGAATGGGCAAAAATCCCCCAAACAAGAATTGAAAGACTCTTAACTGACTACAGAAAGCATTTACAAGCTGTGATACTTGCCAAAAGGGGTGTTACTAAGTCCTGACAATGCAGGTGCCCAAACTTTTGCTTCCGGCCCTTTTCCTTTTTTGTTATTTTGAAACTGTGAAAAATGGAAATAAAAAAGTAATCTTGCTTAAAATATTAAAGAAATGTGTCATCTTTAACTTTATGCCTTTTGAAAATCAGGTCATCTTTTACTTGCTTAGCTATGCACAGTAACAGAAATTTTGACTGGGGTGCCCAAACTTTTGCATACCACTATATGCCAAGATGCAGCTTATACAACTCAGTGCTGAACAAAATCACTCCTACAGTTTTGACTGCAAAGCTCCAAAACCTGAGCCTCTCTATCTCCTTCTGCAAGTGGATCCTCAACTTCCCCACTAGAAAACTGCAATCTGTACGAACAATCAACACTGGCAAACCTCAAAGATGTGTGCTTAGCCCACTACTTTACTCTCTCTACACCTATGACTGTTGGTAGAATTTCAGAAGGTGTACAGGAGCAAGACAGAATCAGAATCAGGTTTATTATCATCGGCATGTGATGTGAAATTTGTTAACTTAGCACCTGCAATTCAATGTATTACATAATCTAGCACAAAGAGAGAGAAAAATAAAATAAAACATAATAATAAATAAACAAGTAAATCAATTACATATATTGAATATTTTTAAAAAATGTACAAAAATACTGTATATTAAAAAAAGTGAGGTAGTGTCCAAAAATTCAATGTCCATTTAGGAATCAAATGGCAGAGGAGAAGAAGCTGTTCCCGAATCGCTGGGTGTGTGCCTTCAGGCTTCTGTGTCTCCTACCTGACAGTAACAGTGAGAAAAGGGCATGCCCTGGGTGCTGGAGGTCTTTAATAATGGAGGCTTCTGTGTCTCCTACCTGACAGTAACAGTGAGAAAAGGGCATGCCCTGGGTGCTGGAGGTCTTTAATAAGTGTCTTTCTGAGACACTGCTCCCTAAAGATGTCCTGGGTACTTTGTAGGCTAGTATCCAAGATGGAGCTGACTAGATTTACAAGCAGCCTCTTTCGGTCCTGGGCAGTAGCCCCTCCATATCAGACAGTGATGCAGCCTGTCAGAATGTTCTCCACGGTACAACTGTGGAAGTTTTTGAGTGTATTTGTTGACATACCAAATCTCTTCAAACTCCTAATAAAGTCTTGACTTGACTTGACTTATGACGACATCAATATGTTGGGGCCAGGTTAGATCAGCAGAGATCTTGACACCCAGGAACTTGAAGCTGCTCACTCTCTCCACTTCTGATCCCTCTATGAGGATTGGTGTGTGTTCCTTCGTCTTACCCTTCCTGAAGTCCACAATCAGCTTTTTCGTCTTACTGACGTTGAGTGCCAGGTTGTTGTTGTGGCACCATTCCACTAGTTGGTGTATCTCACTCCTATACGCCCTCTCGTCACCACCTGAGATTCTACCAACAACGGTTGTACTGTCATCAAATACGCAGATAATATTTGAGCTCTGCCTAGCCACACAGTCATGTGTACAGAGGGAGTAGAGCAGTGGGCAAAGCACACACCACCGAGGTGCACCAGTGTTGATCGTCAGCGAGGAGCATACGTTATCGCCAATCTGCACCGACTGTGGTCTTCCAGTTAGGAATTTGAGGATCCAATTGCAGGGGAAGGTGCAGAGGCCCAGGTTCTGCAACTTCTCTATCAGGATTCTGGGAATGATAGTATTAAATGCTGAGCTATAGTCAATGAACAGCAGCCTGTTGTCTAGGTGGTCTAAAGCAGTGTGAAAAGCCATTGATATTGCATATGCTGTAGACCTATTGTGACAATAGGCAAATTGCAATGGTCCAGGTCCTTGCTGAGGCAGGATTTCAGTATGGTCATAACCAAACTCTCTAAGCATTTCATCACTCTCAATGTGAGTGCGATAGTCATTAAGGCAGCCCACATCATTCTTCATAGGCACTGGTATAATTGTTGCCTTTTTGAAGCAAGTGGGAACTTCTGCCCATAGCAGTGAGAGGTTGAAAATGTCCTTGAATACTCCCACGAGTTGGTTGGCACAAGTTTTCAGAGACTTACCAAGTACTTCATCGGGACCTTCTGCCTTGCAAGGATTCACTCTCTTTAAAGACAGTCTAACATCGGCCTCTCACCAGGAAGGACAGTCTGGGGTCCTGAATGGTGGTGAGGGAGAAAGTGTAAGGGCAGGTGTAGCATTTGTTCCGCTTACAAGGATAAGTGCCAGGAGAGCGATCAGTGGGAAGGGATGGGGGGGGGGGGGGGATGAGTAGACAAAGTAGCCTCCAATCTGATGGCATGAACATTGACTTCTCTAACTTCCGTTAATGCCCCTCCTCCCCTCTTACCCCATCCCTGACATATTTAGTTGTTTGCTTTTTTTTCTCTCTCTGCCCATCACTGCCTGTTCTCCATCTCCCTCCGGTGCTTCCCCCCTCCCCCTTTCTTTCTCCCGAGGCCTCCCGTCCCATGATCCTTTCCCTTCTCCAGCTCTGTATCACTTTTGCCAATCACCGTTCCAGCTCTTAGTTTCATCCCACCCCCTCTGGTCTTCTCCTATCATTCCGCATTTCCCCCTCCCCCCCCCACTACTTTCAAATTTCTTACGATCTTTCCTTTCAGTTAGTCCTGATGAAGGGTCTCGGCCCGAAACATCGACAGTGCTTCTCCTTATAGATGCTGCCTGCCTGCTGTGTTCCACCAGCACTTTGTGTGTGTTGTTTGAATTTCCAGCATCTGCAGATTTCCTCGTGTTTGCTCTTTAAATTCACTACTGCAAAGCCTCTGCCAGTGATGCCTACACTGAAGAAATTTAAATCTTCTCTTCGACAGTTCAGTGAAACCCTCTCTCGCTGCTCCCCATCTATAATTCCTTCAACTTTTCAATCACATTTTGACCCAGACCCGCTATTACAATCATATATCCTTCCTTGGAACGTGTCTCCGCCACCAACTGACTCCAGTTGGCTTCAGGATCCGTTTTCGAGCTTCTCAATTTGGACCTTTTGAGGATCCCAGGTACTCACATTTAATTGACTCTGCCTCCCGTTGTTTCTCCCGTCGAGCTCTGAGGGCGACACTCTCCGCCATGAGAAGGTACCTGGCGTCCCTATCACAATCCCTTCCACACCTCCGGGACACTTTTTTTCTCCGTTTGCAATGGACCTGTCCGTTATTTCATCCTCTGTTGGATCCATGCATGCAACCTACAGTTCCTTAACTTTATCACGCCCTGCAAGGATCGCAAGATCTTCTAATCTGCAGACCACAGAGCATGGACTTCGTATCGCGTCCCTGTCAATCTCGGCTGCCCCAGCAACCCAGGGCATATTGAAAACCCGGACTCCAACACCATCACCGCGTGTTCCAACGACCATGGATTGGCCTCGGCCATCGACCTCGGCTGCCCCAGCAACCCAGGACATATTGAAAACCCGGATTCCAGCACCATTAACGGCAACCCAGGGCATATTGAAAACCCGGATTCCAGCACCATCAATGGCAACCCAGGGCATATCGAAAACCTGGAATCCAGCACCATCACCGCGTGTTCCAACGACCATGGACAGATTCAAAGCGATTGCACAACCACCGACTGCGACTCCAGCCTCAAACTCCGGGCCGGGTCTTCACATGCTGCGATTGTGACTCCCATCTCCCCTTCCCCCACCACCACTCTGCAATCCCCTCTCCCTCAGATCCCATCGTCAGCTCCTGGGCCCTCAGAGGCTCCATCTTACTCTCACCCCAACCTTTCCCTCTCCACTGACACTACCAGCCTCCCTCCCCCCTCTGATCCCATCTCTCATCTGTGCTGGGTCTTTACCATTCCCTCCAAACTTCAATTCTCTGAGGCAGAGCACGCTGTCCTCAGTAAGGGCCTCAGCTTTGACTCCCTTCGCCCACAACTCAGCGAGGTGCCGGAGCCGGAGCTTATTTCTTTGGCAAGGACTCTCCTACCCCCACCAATGACCCCTTCTCCCGTCTTCAACCCTCCTCCTCTTCATGGACACCCCGCTCTGGTCTTCTGCCTGCTCTGGATCTCTTTATTGCTAATTGCCGACGGGACATCAACCATCTCAACTTCACTACACTCTGTTCCAATTCCAACCTAACTCACTCCAAACGCTCTGCTCTCCACTCCCTCCACACCAATCCCAACCTCACTATAAAACCTGCTGATAAGGGGGGAGTTGTTGTAGTCTGGCGTACTGACCTCTACCTGGCCAAGGCACAGCGACAACTCTCTGATACCTCCTCTGATTTACCCCTTGATCATGACCCCACTAAGCAGCACCAGGCCGTTGTCTCCTATACCATCACCAACCTTATCATCTCTGGGGATCTCCCATCCACTGCCACTAACCTCATAGTTCCCACACCCCGCACTTCCCGTTTCTACTTCCTACCCAAGATCCACAAACCTGCCTGTCCAGGTAGACCTATTGTCTCAGCTTGCTCCTGCCCCACCAAACTCATTTCTGCATACCTTGACACTGTTTTATCACCCCTTGTTCAATCTCTTCCCACCTATGTTCGTGACACTTCTCATGCTTTGAATTTTTTCAATGATTTTAAGTCCCCTGGCCCCCACCGCCTTATTTTCACCATGGACGTCCAGTCCCTATATACCTCCATCCCCCACCCGGACAGTCTCAAAGGTCTCTGCTTCTTTTTGGATTCCAGACCTAACCAATTCCCCTCTACCACCTCTCTCCTCCGTCTAGAGGAATTAGTTCCTACTCTCAATAATTTCTCCTTTGGCTCCTCCCACTTCCTCCAAACCAAGTGTGTAGCCATGGGCACCCGTATGGATCCCAGTTATGCCTGCCTTCTGTTGGCTTTGTGGAACAGTCCATGTTCCAAGTCTATACGGGTATCTCTCCCCCTCTTCTCCTTCGCTACATCGACAACTGCATTGGCGCTGCCTCCTGCACGCATGCTGAGCTCGTCGACTTCATTAATCTTGCCTCCAACTTTCACCCTGCCCTCAGATTTACCTGGTCCATTTCTGATACCTCCCTCCCCTTTCTTGATCTTTCTGTCTCTATCTCTGGAGACAGCTTATCTACTGATATTTACTATAAGCCTACAGACTCTCACAGCTACCTGGACTATACCTCTTCCCACCCTGTCTCTTGCAAAAAGGCTATCTATCCCCTTCTCACAATTCCTCCACCTCCGCCACATCTGCTCTCAGGATGAGGCTTTTCATTCCAGGACAAAGGAGATGTCTTCCTTTTTTAAACAAAGGAGCTTCCCTTCTTCCACCATCAACGCCGCTCTCAAATGCATCTCTCCCATTTCCCGCACATCTGCCTTCACCCCATCCGCCCGCCACCCCACTCGGGATAGAGTTCCCCTTGTCCTCACCTACCATCCCACCAGCCTCCAGGTCCAGGTCTATGCGACTCCCTTCTCAACTCGTCCCCCCCATCCCACCAATCTCCCTCCTGGCACTTATCCTTGTAAGCGGAACAAGTGCTATACCTGCCCTTACACTTCCTCCCTCACCACCATTCAGGGCCCCAGACAGTCCTTCCAGGTGAGGCGACACTTCACCTGTGAGTTGGCTGGTGTGGTATACTGCGTCCGATGCTCCTGGTGTGGCCTTTTATATATTGGTGAGACCTGACGTAGACTGGGAGATCATTTCGCTGAACACCTACACTTGGTCCGCCAGAGAAAGCAGGATCTCCCAGTGGCCACAAATTTTAATTCCATGTCCCATTCCCATTCTGATATGTCTATCCATGGCCTCCTCTACTGTCAAAATGAATCCAAACTCAGGTTGGAGGAACAACACCTTATATACCAGCTGGGTAGCCTCCAACCTGATGGCATTAACATTGACTTCTCTAATGCCCCTCCTCCCCTTCTTACCCCATCCCTGACATATTTAGTTGTTTGTTTGATTGTTTTTTTTTCTCTCTCTCTCTGCCTGTTCTTCATTTCCCTCTGGTGCTTCCCCCACTCCCCCTTTCTTTATCCCGAGGCCTCCCGTCCCATGATCCCTTCCCTTCTCCAGCTCTGTATCACTTTTGCAAATCACCTTTCCAGCTCTTAGCTACATCCTACCCCTCAGGTCTTCTCCTATCATTTCACATTTCCCCCTCGCACCACTACTTTCAAATCTCTTACTATCTTTCCTTTCAGTTAGTCCTGACGAAGGGTCTTGGCCCGAAACGTCGACAGTGCTTCTCCTTATAGATGCTGCCTGGCCTGCTGTGTTCCACCAGCATTTTGTGTGTGTTGTTTGAATTTCCAGCATCTGCAGATTTCCTCGTGTTTGCTCCTGATTCATCCACGGCTTTTGGTTTGGGAATGTACAGTAAGTCTTTGTAGGCACACATTCATCCACACAGGTTTTAATGAAGTTGGTAACAACTGCAACATATTCATCCAGATCCAAAGATGAATCCCTAAATACAGTCCTGTCCACATATTCAAAGCAGTCCTGTAGGCACTCCTGTGTTTCCCCTGTCCAAACCTTCTTGGTCCTCACTGCTGATGCTGCAGTCTTCAGTCTCTGCCTATACTCAGGGAGTAGAAATGCAGCTATGTTATCAGACTTCCTGAAGTATGGGTGTGAAATAGCATGGTAGTCATACTTGATGGTAGTGTAACAATGGTCCAGTGTGTTGTTTCCTCTGGTATTGCAAGTGATCTGTTGATGGTAGTTGCTTTGTGATTTTTTTCAGACTGGGTTGTTAAAATCTCCCAAAACGATGGTGAATAGCTAGTTGAGTGGTATCTCAGCAACCTTGCACTCAACATCAGGAAGACCAAAGAACTGATTGTGGACTTCAGAAACGATAAGACGAGAGAACACACACCAGCCCTCATTGAAGGATCAGAAGTGGAAAGACTGAGCAATTTCAAGTTTCCGCATATCAACATCTCTGAAGATCTATGCTGGGCCCAATGTACCAATGCTGTTGCAAAGGTCTAACAGTGGCTACATTTCAGTAGGAGTTTGAGGAGATCTGGTATGTCACCAAAGACACTTGAAAATTTCTACTGATGTACTGTGGAGAGCATTCTAACTGGATACATCACTGTCTAGTATTTGTGGGGGGGCTACTGCACGGGATCAAAAGCTGCTGCAAAAAGTTGTGAACTTAGTCAGCTCCATCATGGGCACTAGCCTCCGTAACATAACATTCAGGACATCTTCAAAGAACAATGCCTCAAAAAGGCAGCATTCGTCATTAAGGACCCCCATTACCCAGGACATGCCCTCTTCTCATAGCTACCATCAAGGAGATACAGGAGCCTGTAGGCACAAACTCCACTATTCAGGAACAACTTCTTCCCCTCCGCCATCTGATTTCTGAATGGACATTGAACCCATGTTCAACCACCTGTTTACTTACTGATTTAATTGTAGGTACACAATTAAACAGGTGGAGTGGGATATTGCATTGAGCATAATGGGAAATAATACCTTACAAAAGGTTACATTAAACAGTCTGAAAGGGTAATGTAAACAAGGGAATTCCATAAGAAAGAGATGATGACATATTCAGAGTAAAAAGCTCCCATTTACACAGCTCATTTAAAGCTCAGCTCAGCTAAAGAATCTTCAAAAGCACTTTAGAGCTATATAATTGCTGCTTTGAAAAGCGGAAGGCAGCATCCATATACAGCATTAAATGATAAGCAGAGAGCCAGTTCAGTGTTAAATAAGGGTCAGCACACTGGCAATAATTTTCCCTTTATCTTCTCAAATAGTATCATGGGATCTTTTACACCAATCTGGGAGGGATTATATCCAAATTGGCAACTCTGACAGAGTAGCATTCCTGTATTACACTGCATCATCAGTGTAGGTTTATGCATTCTGATCTCTAGAAATGACTTGAACCCTCAGCAGTTCAGCTCAGACACCAATGCCATAGATGACCACTCAAGAAATACTCACATGCATATATGATGGGTACATAAAATGTTAAAAACACTGCAAGTAGCAAAAAACAGTATGTTATATGCGTGTGTGTGGAGGGAGTAGTGGATTTCATCACACAGAACCAGATAATCCTACTGGACATAGGGAGAACATTTGGCCCTGTTTAAAAGAGTATTTCCTGCTCCCTCCACACAGCCCTGCAAACGTTCCTCCTCAAAGAATTTATCCAAATCCTTTTTGAATCCATTTTCCTGTGTTTTCAAGCATCACCTTTCAGACCACAACCCAGCTATCTTTTTGACAATCACCTTCAACCCGTGTCCTCAGTTATTGAATTTCTCTCCACGAGAAACAATTCCTCTATCCACACGACTGTACAGATAAATACATGCAGGAACACACCCACACACATGTGTATGCACACACTGATTTTATGGTCCCACCTTTACTTTTTATAAGCTTTCTTCAACCTCCATCCAGGAGTCAATGAAGAAAGAGCTGACAAAGTCCAAAATGGGAGCAGCAGAAATATTCTTCAGCACTGTGCACTGATTTGGCAGTTTACGAATGTGCTTTGCCACAAACTCCTGAGCATTCTTAGCACGGCTGTGACAATTTTATCCTCACATGCTCCCTGCCTCCGGCTCTAGAAAAAGTGGTGGACGTAGGTTCAATTTCAACATCCAATTTGGATAAGTACATGGATGAGAGATGTCCAATCACAAACAAGAGAATATCTGCAGATGCTGGAAATCTAACCAACACACACAAAATGTTGGAGGAACTCAGCAGGCCAGGCAGCATTTATGGAAAAGAATGCAGTCAATGTTTTGGGCTGCAACCTTCAGCAGCACTGGAGAGAAAAAAATGATGAATCAAGTCAAAAGGTGGGGGGAGGGGAGGGAGAAACACAAGATGATAGGTGAAACTGAGTGAAGGAAAGAGCCAGGAAGTTGATTAGTGAAAGAGATACAGGGCACCAGACACAGTAAATGACCCCAACAAACTCAGAGGTGAAATGCTGCCTTACCTGGAAGGACTGTTTGAGGTCCTGAATGGCAGTAAGGGAGGAGGTGAAGGAATAGTGTAGCAGTTGTTCTGCTTGGAGTCATTACTGTGTCCAGTGCTGTATACCGGTGAGACCCGACATAGATTGAAACACCGCTTCACTGAGCACCTACACTCCGTCCGCCAGAAAAAGCAGGATCTCCCAGTGGCCACCCATTTTAATTCCACTTCCCATTCCCATTCCGATATGCCTATCCATGGCCTCCTCTACTGTCATGATGAGGCCACACATATTGAAGAAACACCACCTAATATTCCGTCTGGGCAGCCTCCAACCTGATGGCTGGAACGTCGACTTCTCGAACTTCCAGTAATGTGCCCTGCCTCCCCACCATTCTTCATCCTCTTTTCTCTCTCTCACTTTATCTCTTTGCCTGCCCATCTCTGGGGCTCCTCCCCCCTTTTCTTTCTTCCAGGGCCTTCTGTCCTCTCTTATTAGATACCCCCTTCTCCAGCTCTGTATCTCTTTCGCCAATCAACATTCCCAGCTCTTTACTTCACCCCTCCCTCCCAGTTTCACATCACCTTGTGCTTCTCTCTCCACACCCCTCACTTTTTAACTGTACTCCTCATCTTGTTTTTACCAGTTCTGCTGAAGGATCTCGACCCAAAACTGTATTCTTCTCCATAGATGCTGCCTAGCCTGCTGAGCTACCCCAGCATTCTGTATGTGTTGCTTGGATGAGAGGGGTGTAGAGAGCTATGGTCCATGTGTGGGTCAATAGGACAAAGTCTGTTCAGTACAGACTGGATGGGCTGAAGGGCGTGTTTCTGTGCTGTAGTGCTCTAATGACTCTAGAAGGGAAACCTGAGAGAGCCAAGAAGATTTAAAGTCATGGTAAGGAAGTGAGAGAAACTGTCCAACAATGACATCAGGCTATGACACTGGATGCCGAATGAGTAAGTATTTGAGGAACCAGAGTGGAAAGCACTGAACAAGGCAAAACCAATAAATGAGTCAGGATGAGAAGGGTTGTGAGGGAAAAGTGAGACCTTCATCAATCAAACAGCAACTTTTTGCTTACATTTACTTCAGGAATGTCACAGGGGTGCCAACCAAGCTCTGACTGCTTGAACAGGATACAAGCTTCTGTCAGAATCAGATAGCAAGAGGAATGAGAAGGAAAGTACTTCCTTACAAGAAAACAAAATTGACTATATTAAGGGATTATAATCATGATTGATATGTCAGTACTTTTGATAGTAAATATTAGCCACCTCTGGCCTTCATAGTTGGTTTTCTAATAGAGTGCTGGTCCACTGCTTTTATTTAGTGCTGGCTTTAGGAATCTCTGGCATGGAGTCTCTTTCACATTATAACTGGGCAACTGTTTTATGCAAGACATCTTGGGAGACAATAGAAGAGTAATTAATGTTCACACCACTTAATAAGTGTTTGTCTCTTCAGGACAATAAATGGTACTCTTATTCATCAATCCTTTAAGCTGTTTCGAATTTTTTCCTCTTTTCTCTACTGATTTGACACATGGTTCAATTCCCCACCCATTAGGCATCCTTTGGAAAGCTGTAAACACAGGCTGCATCCAGTTTGGGAGGAAACTGCAGTTGGGCAGAACTCCAAACAGGAAGTAACAACCACAGATTTCTACTGAGGGTGGGATTAGGAACCACGTCTCCCACCCGAGAGGGAAAGGTCAATCAGTAATGAAACCACTCCAGTGGAGAGAAATATGTCATAGTTTCACTCAGTTACTGAGAACAAACTAGTTTCCATAATAATCTTTCCCAAACAGTCCCAGAAAATTAAGCAAGACCTGTTTCTACACCCGATCTGTAGGTTCTCATTTTTTCTTAACAAAACCTAAGAATCACTGGCTCTTCCACAGATATGGCAGGGGGTACTCAATGGGGTAGATGAGCACTCAGTGTCAGTAAGACCAAGAAATTAATTGGAAGGGGAAGTCAAGGGAACACACAGAAGTCCTCGTCACAGGGTTAGCAGTGGAAAAGGTGAGCAGTTTCAACTTCCCGGGTGTCAACATTTCTGAGTCTAACATATTGATGCAATTACAAAGAAGACACGGCAGCCGCTATATTTAATTAGCAGTTTGAGGTGACTAGGTATGTCACCAAAGACTCTCACAAATTTCTATAGATGTACCATGGAGAGCATTCCAACTAGTTGCATCAACGTCTGGTATGAATAGGCCACTGCACAAAATCGGAAAAAAATGCAAAAGACTCAGCCGGCTCCATCTTGGACATCTTCAAAAGGCAATGCCTCAAAAAGGCAGCAGTCACCATTAAGGACCCCCATCCCCCAGGACATATCCTTTTCTCATTGCTACCAGTAAGGAAGAGGTGCAGGAGCCTGAAGGCACACACTCAACCTGTTAGGAACAGCTACATCTCCTCTGTCATCAGACTACTTACTTAATTTAATTTAAATATATCTGTATTTATATTTCTTATTGTAATTCATAGTTTTATCAAAATGTATTGCAATGTACTGCTGACACAAAACATCAAATTTTGCAACATATGCAATTTTAACATTAAACTTGATTCTGACGGAATAATTTCCCTGGTGATGTATTTCATACCACTTATGGGGTGGATTTCTCTGAACTCCTCATTCATAGTTACAAAGTTCTCAGTGCCAACCCAAGGACTCCTCTGCTTAGAGTGGTCACAAACAGGGATTCCCAGGAGTCAGTGGAAACGTTGCCCTTATTCCCCCCTCAAGGATGCTTGGACACATTCTTGACTCTTTCCCTCTCTACCTCATAAACTCTTCCTGAGACAGAGCCTCATTCAAGACGAGTCAGACGAGTGAATGGCATGTCTGGTCCCTAAAGGCTGTTTTATACTTTTGTGTCAAATGAATGCTGTAGGTATGGTGTAGCCACATAACCTACGCTGTACCCTACACCCTACTCTACGCCATAGCCTGACGTGCACCTCTCCAAAAATGTTACTGCACGTCGCGGCAACGCAGACCACAACAACTATGATTGGTCCACTTGGTAGCATCGCATTGCCTCCTGTCTATAGGCATACACTGATGCGAAATAAATTGTTGGAGACGATGAACCAAATCGTCAAATCTACCTGCCCACATCGAAAATATCTGAAATGCATTTCCTCGTCCATGTCTCTCAGTGGCCGGACAAGCACAGAAAATTCACCCTCCTTCTGCCTCAATACGTTCAATGGTTGTACATACCATCTCCTCTGAGGTCTTCTCTCTTTTCTGCGTTGCAGTGATTTCAATAAAAGTAACCCTTGTTCAACATTTATTAGTTCCAATACCAACATGATGCACTCAATCGCCATTAGAAACCCCACCGCCAACTAGCGTTTTGGTGGTGAATTGCAGAGCAACGCAGACACACCAACGCACAGGTATAAATGTTCCCAACGGCGTAGGCTACTACACACAAGTATAAATCAGCCTTAACGATAACTGTATGTTATTTAGACCTCAATGTTGGTATATTTGTTAGGAGGAGATGCTGATGCTTGTTCCTTCATTATTACACTAGGCTTCAACAGAGACCATGTCGGTGCTATACTTCCAGTGCTCTGTGATGGCTGCTGTGGGTAGTCCATGAACAGGAATCATTGCTGTTAGTAAAATCAGAGTTTTGTGCCAGGTTTAAAGTCTCATGATAACCAACACCCTGTTCATCAAAGAGGCCGGCTATTACAGTAGCATGCCCAGTCAAGCACTAACTGCACAGCAATGGTACTGATGATAGCTGTACAGATCACTGCATAATCACCAGTTGTCTCCAGAATTTGCTCCACAACAACAGTGTCCTCAGATACATTGCAAGAATAGAAATATCAAAGAGTTCAAGAACCACAGAAACCCCCTGCTGGCGTGTAACCCTCTGTGTGCAGACTCTTACGCAGGCACAGGGCAGATGCTTTACATTTACTTTCAGATTTTGACATTGGCCTTAAAGGCATATGACATAGAAGCAAAATTAGGCCATTCAGCCACTGAGTCTTCTCCAATGACTTGGTCTCCACAGCCATCTGTGGCAGTGAATTCCACATATTTACTAACCTCTGGCTAAAGAAATTCCTCCTCATCTCTGTTCTGAAGGGACGTCCTAACAGAAGATCCTGACAGATCCCTGCTATCAAGAATCATGGTATTCACAACAATCCTACAAAAAAAAACCTGATGCAGTAAGAACCCTGCCACAGTGCTTTGAAAACCAATGGTCAACTGCCTTGTCAATGTGTCCCAACCAGAAAGCCTGCAGAGCCAGAAGCACTGGCCAATGTTCCTCCTTCCTGATCCAGGCTTGTGAAGTTGGGCTGTGTAGCTTATGTTGCTGTGAGAGAGAGTCCACAATTATATAAAGAATAGATTGGATAGCAGTCAGCCAGTTGTTACAGCAATGACCCTGTGTGTGAGGTGACCCTTCACAATGACGCTGCTGTGATTTGTAGTTTGGCTGCGTGATGTAAAAGGTATAATAAACAATGGAAAGGCTGGAGCCCAACAGCGACATGCTGGATCATGCTCCCTCTGCACATGCAGCGATGTATTCTGAGAATAAAAGAGTGCCTAGAAGCCATTTGTGTGCGAGTTAATTAAAAACAGGTTTAACTTGTAAAATTACCAAATGGACTGAAAAGCAGCTGCATGGAGGGCAAAATCCTTCCTGTTAGTGAACACAACTCTGAGTGCATGCACACCACAAAGTGTTAACAGGGTCTCATTTTATGCCCTGATCTTCTCTGGATCTGCGTCGGTTATTTTTAACTAAGTGAGCAGGAGTCAGATTTCTGAGCTGCATCATGTCAAATAACTGCTTACTCGTTCACTCACTCACTCGCACTACACGCATACATGAGTATTTACTTTCAACTGGCCCACCTCACTGAAAGTCATGGCAACACACAATGCAATAGCTGATTATAGGGAGTTCCCGGGTTACATACGAGTTCCATTCCTGAGTCCGTCTTTAAGTCGAATTTGTATGTAAGTTGGAACAAGTACATCCGGTATTATTTAGCGTCAGTTAGTCAAACGTTTGTCTTAGTATATAGTATACATTTTATTATATATATGCATATAAAACACTTAAGAAACGTATGTATTCCAATAATTAAACCACTGTGTTGCTTAGTAATAATTGCAGTTTTCATCGGGGCAGGGCCTTTCACATGCTCCGTTATTCTCACATTATCCGTTATCCTTTAAAATTGTTCCGATCGTTGACTGACTGTAGCCTAACGCTTTTCCAATGACCGATGGTGTTTCAGCTCTTTCCAAACGCTTTATTGTTTCCACTTTATCTTCAATCGCAATCGCTTCCCGTCAATGGAACAGAAACACTGTGGGCGGCGGGTCCCGAGCTCCACCAGCTCCCAAGGTCCGTTGGGTCCTAAGGACCACCGCACTGAATTCCCTGGGTCTGAAAGTCCACCGCACTGAGACAGGTTAAATGGGACAAGTGGGGGGCTGTGCTGGGTTTGGGTATTCGATCCTCCACAATATTCCGTGTGGGAATTTAAACTGGAGGTGGCAGTGGTTTTTTTTACAAGGTCAAGTTGCGAGCTCGACATCAACCCAGCATGGGTGGTATGGGAGTCACTGGATCGACATCAACCCGGCATAGGAACAGTCTGTCACTAAATCAAACTCCGGAACCTCCGTTCTCCAGCCCGGCGCTGATCTCACTGCACCACGAGCCAACTGGAACGGAGGGGGGTGGGCGGGGTCAGGGTGAAGCTTACTAAGAAATATTTAAGCCAAATACAAAGTTAAACACTCAATACAGTGTCAACGGCAACGACTTAAAATGGCGGACGGCATCGCAATCTGACTTAAAATGGCAGACGGCATTCTCCTTCCTCGGTTCGTAAGTACGAGTAAGTCGGACGTTTGTAACTCGGGGACTACCTGTACTCTGCTCTCTGTTCCCTGCTTCTACCAAAGGCAAAGCCAAGAGGAGTCACACTGAAAAAGATTCTACCAGTGACTAATACAGCTTGCTTGGATACCGTGAATCCCCCTTTCCTCACCAACCCCGACCTTGATCTCCCTCACTTACATCCGCACCACCACGATCACAGAGCTGTGAAACAACAGTAATGGAGAATGTGCACAAAGGCCTGATCCACAATGCAGGATGTCACTTTGGAAGAAAATGTGACAGAATCTGCAGCTTAGATACACAGTTTGGAGTCACTGACAACAACCTGTTAGAAACTAGGACATTTGGCCTGTTCTCTTTTCCGCTATTCCCTGACCTCTCCAATACAGTGTGCACAAGCTTCTCCTTTGTTCTCCCTCCAAATGAGACTTTTGCTTTTGATTGTGTTCCTACAAAACAGGCCAAAAGACTTCATTCTCATTGTCTACTGAATCTCTCCAATTCCAGCTACATCAAAATAAACAGTACAGTTCTACACCATGAAAATCTCCACTCTTTGAGATGGGGCCCTTGAGCACCACCTCTATCTCTGTACTGGAATAGTGATCTGAGCTACCAGAACTTGCTGCTCGAAGCAGTTATGCAGCCACAAACCCTTCGCTTGAACTGAAGGAGGAGGGGGCACGGGCCACATAAAGAAGGTGGGGGGAGGGGGAAGGTGCAGGTGAAAAACCAATCAGAGGAAAGATCAAGGGGCGGGGGAGGGGAAGCAGGGACTCCTTCTTCAGTCCTGACGAAGGGTCTCGGCCCGAAACGTTGGCTGCTCCTTTCAACGGATGCTGCCCAACCTGCTGAGTTCATCCAGCTTGTTTGTACATGTTGATTTGACCACTGCATCTGCAGTGTACTTTGTGTTTACCTTCACCTAACCCATTGGCCCTGTTCTTCCTTCATCATAACTCCTTAGTTTGAACAACCTACTTTGGCAGTAATTAACATCCCTCACTATATTGGGGCTTGTGCTATTTTAATATATAAATTTATATAAAATGCTTATTAACTCAAAAGACAAATTTTAAATTCATGCTTTCCGTCATCAGATGAGCACATAATTTTGGCCTGACCGTTCAAATTTTGTCTCCACATGCCCTTTTCTCACTGTTACCATTAGGTAGGAGATACAGAAGCCTGAAGGCACACACTGAGCAATTCAGGAACAGCTTCTTCCCCTCTGCCATCTGATTTCTAAATGGACATTGAATCCATGAACACTACCTTTTGAGTCAGTGGTTAGTGATGGAGAGGAGGTCAGTTATCCATTATGGACAATCTGGCACATCCTCTCCATGACCTACTGAATAAGCAGAGCAGCACCCTTTCAAACAGGCTCACTCAGCTCCGTTGTCACAAGGATTGCTACAGAAAATCTTTTCTAACAAATGCAATAAGCATACACCACAGTTCATCTCTGTGCGGGAACACACATCATAGTACAATATGATGTACTATGCCCTGACGAAGGGTCTCGGCCCAAAACGTCGACAGTGCTTTTTCCTATAAATGCTGCCTGGTCTACTGCATTCCACCAGCATTTTGTGTGTGTTACCTGAATTTCCAGCATCTGCAGATTTCCTCGTGTTTGCTCATACTACAATAGTCTCGTTTTATTACTTCATACATTATTATTGTACATTGGTAAATTATTATTGTATATATTATTATTCTGTATTTGATTATTAGTTAAGTCTGCACACTGCTAAGTGTGTTTTTAAATGTTGCTGCTGTAACAAAAGGATTTCCCACTCAGGATCAATAAAGTACTTATTATTATCTCACTACTTTTTATTCCTGTTATCTTGCACTACTTATTTTTAACTTAATTATTTAATAGACATATATACACTTACTATAACTCATTTTTTCTCTATATTTATCATGCATTTCATTGTACTGCTGCCATGAAATTAACAAATTTCATGACATATGTTGGTGATATATTAAATCTGATTCTGACTCAGATGAAATGGCTCTGATTTCTTTTCAACATCTTGAAATTTTCGATAAAATCACTTGGTGGTCTTCAAAATCTCAGACTAAATGAGTCTGGACTGTGTCATTTTTCCTTATGATTAAAGCATATTGCGCATTCCCTCTGAATCCATTCCCAATGCTGTGGTCACCTGGGAAAGGTCTGCTATAACACCTAAGGGCAGTACTGAGACAGTGCAGCATTCTCAAAGGGTCATGATTGCTGGAGTATCAGATTATTAATGGGACAGGACTAAGGGAATACGGACTGCCGGGGGAAACAGTACTGAGTGAACATCACACTGTTGAAAGGTCAGTGCCAAGGGAGTACCAGATGTAGGAGGGGGCGCCACATCATCAGATGTTCAGTGTTGAGGGAGTTCTATCCTGTCAGAAGGAAAACATTAAGGGAGACTGTCAGTGGTGAGGAATTGCTGCTCTGTTAGAGGGCAAACTGATGGGACACCACACCACTGGATGTAATTAGAACTTTAAGTTAACATACTAGAAAAGAAGATCAGAGGCAGATCTAAAGGGCAGGTTTTGGACATAAGGGTTAATGCAGGGCAGAGGAGGACACTGAACAATCCAAGAATACAGGTCACCATAGCACTGGGAAAGGATTCAGAGGGAAAGCACAAGATGCTTTAATCGCAAGGAGAAAATAGATAACCTATCCTCATTTTGTCAGAAATTTTGAAGACTACCAAGTGATTAAATTGAAATTTTCAATACATTGAGAAGAATTTGATCCATTTCAACTGACAGGGGAGTTTAGAATTAGGGGGCAAAAATCTGAACAATCAGGCCTTTCAGGAGTACAGAATGGAAACATTCTGCATCAAGGACAGTACATCAAGAACTCACTATTCAAATAGCAACTAATGCTGGGCTAACCAGTAAGTTTAAATTGATGAATTGTTCTCCCTTAGTAGGGAGAGAAGGAGCAGTGCTATCACATGATGGCAATCAATCACAGACTAGGTTCAAGGGGTGAAATGGCCTCCTCCTGTTTGTACATTCCATTGTGAAAATGGAAGTAAGCAGTTGCTGAGAGAAGAAGTGCATGTGGTTTTACTACCTTGCTAAGGTATACATACTTTTGTAAATGCTTCTAATTTTCATGATGACATGTTAGTGCTGACCCTTAGTCAGTCATTACCAGTACAATATTAGCCCAAGGTGAAGCTCCCTCAAGTCTGTGTCAACACCATTCCTCAACTCTAAAACAAATGGAGACCTCTAAGATGCCTCAGGGTTAGGTTAGCATCTAAATAGTATTCAGCATCCAGTCATGTGCAGTTCTTCACAATGGACTGGAGTCAAAGTTCAAAGTAAATTTATTATCATAGTATGTAGATGTTATTATGTATCACCTTAAGATTCATTTTTGTAGGCTTTTACATGAATAATGAAATATAACTTAATTTAAAAGGATTGTACATAAACAAAAACTGTCCAACAAGGTAACTTAATACTACAACTCATCAAATACAGTGAAAGGCGTTAATGACCACACTGCTGAAGACTCACAACCACAGTCACACCACAAACATCACTGCCCAATTCCACGATCCAAGGTGCAACATTAACCAACCATAATCCTAAATCCCACATACAGGCTGGGTCTTGTCCCCCTGGGGTCCACTTACACACCATCTCTAGTGGGATTGACAAGATTATACTTTGAAAGAAGCAACCTGGAGATGGCAAACTCAGTACCAAGTTAACACAGAGTAAACAAAGGACAGTTGCAGCTGATAGTCAAATGCACATTCCACACTAGTACAGTGCTATAACATCCATCACACATCCCCCACCACATAAATTCAAAACTTTCAGCACAGAAACATTCCAAGTTATACATGTGATTTTTATCAGAAACAGCTTGCGAGTCCAATTCTATATGAGAATTACCAGGTCATCCACTTATCTAATCCACCTCAGTAACCATACTGACCCTAGCACAAGACAATCTCCCCGCTCAGTAACTGAGCTGAGCACAGCAGGAGGCCTGAAAGATGAGAAGTGCTCATGCAAAAAGCTGTGTATAGATTTAAGGTAATTCATAGCAGAAGAAGAGGAAAAGTGAAGATTGTTTTTCACATTGTTAGCTGGGCTAGAATTTGGGTCCTAAAAGAATGGTGAAAGAAACAACATTTTAAAAATCTCTGGATGAAGCAGAGGACAGGCCAGCAGTTAAGAAGTGTGAATAATCGGCTGGATGGACACAATGGGCTAAACTATCCTCCTCTGTGCCATAAACGTTAATGATTTTCTGAGAGCCAATCCCCTCAAATGAGACTTTGCTGAAACAGCAAGGGAATAAGTCCTTGCTAGTCACAAGGACTTTTGTCCTGGAGTCAATCCAGATAGAAACAGCACAAACTCAGCACCAGAACCTCTTTGATTTATATTCTCATAGGCTTTACTTCAACACAAGAGCTAATCTGTTCCATGTCCTTAGACTATAATGACCCGGGCATCAGAAATGGCCTGTAGAGTGTTTTATTCTGCAAAATGGAGTCATGAAAGACTGCAGATGCAGGAAATCTGGGGCTACACACAAAGAAGGAACAACAATTCAGGCAGCATCTCTGGAGGGAAATGAACAGGTGACATTTCAGACCCAGGCCCTTCATCAGGACTGGAAAGGAGGGCAGAAGCCAGAATCAAACAGTGAGCAGAAAGTTAGCTGCATGATCAGTGAATCCAGGTGAGATGGGGAAGTGATGTAAGTGAGGGAAGGGGGAGGAATGGGAATGATAGACCATAAGGCATAGGACACAGGAGCAAAATTAGGCCATCTGGCCCATCAAGTCTGCTCCACCATTCAATCATGGATGATCTTTTTTTTTATCTCCTCCTCGACCCCAGTTCCCAGCCTTCTCCCTGTAACCTTGATGCCATGTCCAATCAAAAGTATATCAATCTCTGCCTTAAATACACCCAATGACATGGCCTCCACAGCTGCATGTGGCAACAAATTCCACAAATTCACCAACCTTTGGCTAAAGAAATTTCTCCGCATCTCTGTTTTGAAAAGATGCCCCTTTATACTGAGGCTGTGCCCTCTTGTCCTAGACTCTCCCACTATGGTAAACATCCTTTCCACATCTACTCTGTCTAAACCTTTCAACATTTGAAAGGTTTCAATGAAATCCTCCCCCATCATCCTTCTGAATTCCAGTGAGTAGACCAGAGCAATCAAACGTTCCTCGTATGATAGCCCTTTCATTCCTGGAATCATCTTTGTGAACCTCCTCTGGACCCTCTCCAATGCCAGCACATCTGTTCTAAGATGAGGAGCCCAAAACTGTTCACAATACTCAAGGTGAGGCTTCACCAGTGACTTATAACCTTATAAATCCTCAGCATCACATCCTTGCTCTTGTATTCTAGACCTCTTGAAATGAATACTAAACACAGCATTTGCCTTCCTCACCACTGACTCAACCTGCAAATTAACCTTTATGGTGTTCTGCACAAGGACTCCCAAGTCCTTCTGCATCTCAAATTCCTGGATTTTCTCCCCGCTTAGAAAATAGTCCACACATTTATTTTTACTACCAAAGTGCATGATCATGCATTTTCCAACATTGTATTTCATTTGCCACTTTCTTGTCCATTCTCCTAATCTGTCTAAGGTGGAAGAGACAAAGAGCTGAAGAAGGTGGAACCTGGTAGGAGAGGATACTGTGCTGTGGAATAAAGGGAAGGAGGTGGGAATCACATCTTTCTCCTTCTGGTTCACCCCTTCTTCCCTTTATTGCACTGCTCACTATTCACTCTTACAGATTCCACCTTATTCAGCCCTTAGCCTCTTCCACTTAACACTTCCCAGCTTCTCACATCATTCCCACTTCCCCTTTCACCTGGATTTACGATCACCCACCAGCACATGCTCCTCCCTCTCTCCCACCCTGTTATTCTGGCCTCTGCCCTCTTCCTTTCCAGTCCTGATAAAGAGACTCAGCCCAAAACAACTGTTCACTTCCTTCTGTAGATGTTGCCTGACCTGCTGAGTTCCTCCAGCATTTTTGTGTGTTTTGTTCTGCAATCCATGTTCTCACTACCATTCCAGTTCCACAACAAGAAATTCTCCACTTCATATCTTCCTTTAAACAATACCATTCCTAAACTGACTAAATCCATTACAGGTTTTCCCACAGTACTCCAGTGCTTCAGTAAATCAGTGAATTCAGCCTGGGAACTACTCCACCCTACAACTTTCAGCAGCAGTAATATTCCAGTGTATTTACCTACTCCACTCCGCATCTTCCCGCCAACAGTTAGAAAAAAAAACCAAGGTAATGTCTGCTCACAAATTGTCCCTAAAAGACACACTAAAGGGTTTGAATGTTTCTGCGCTCGGAACTCTAAGGGGAATACATCAGCAATTCAGTAGACACCGTATGGAGTATGGCAATGAAAGAAAAATTCTTCAGTATCAGGGAAATGCCATCTCCAAGTGACTGTTAGTCCTCCTCAACGATCAGATCCTCGGTTCATGTTTACTTATATTCTTTCATCTGCCTTGAATAAAGCAAGCTTCACTAGGACTGTGTTACACCCAATACTATAGAAACGCAATTGCCCTGTCTCGATGGAATTAAATGAAAACAGGCATGTGTGCAACATCTACAGACTGGGTAACTGTGCAGGGGGTGGCAGAAATCCCTCCACGGAGGCCCCCTCTCAGCTCGACCCGCCTCCCTCTGCACAGACTGTAATTTAAGCTGATTCCCAGAGTTGCAGTACCGGCCTTATCTAGAAATCTCTGTTGAATACCAACCGCAATGTTCTTTTAATTAGATGCCAACCGTATAAACTATTGTTTTAACGCGAACTGTTCGGGGAGGTGGGGGGGGGTGGTAATCAGTAAAGCGCACAGCACACACAATTCCCAGCCTCCAACAGATTACCCGCACAGGGCAGCTAGTCTTTCCTGAGGCTGCTCGAAGCAGTTATGCAGCCACCACCAGCTGCACATCATTCATCACAGATTCAGGGACTTTTCCTAGCTCCCTCCCTCCGCCAACAGGCATCTCTCTAGCCGCAGTGTTCTGCCACCTTTCCCAGCGGCATTAGCACAGGATTGAGGAAGGGGAGGGGCGTCATACATTTAACTGGATACAGTTCAAGAACACTGCTTTGGAAAAACATTTACTTTCCCCAAGCAGTAAGGCTGATCACACCACCAAATGCTCCATCATTACTATTATTTCCTGTCAGTAACCTTACTTACAGCCTATCATCACTTTGTGGACTTACAATCAAAATACACATATACGATGTAAATAAGCTACCTTGTGCATTTATATTTATTATGTTTTATTTTTATTGTATTCTTTATCTCCTCTGGGTTTATGTTGCATCAGATCCAGAGTAACAATTATTTCATTCTCCTTTACAGTGGTGTTGAGGAAATAACATCAAACTATCTTGAATCTTGAGGAGTAAGAATGTTGTTTAACTTTACCTTGCCAGTGCTCAGATGATGCTGCAGCACTTCTGAATGGGGCTTGGAGACTCAACCACTGCATGGAGATTGTGATGGACACTCACAATGGTGTAAAACATCCTGGGGGGGGGGGGGGGCTTCACAGAGGAAGGAGAGCAGAAGCTTGTTCAAGAATAAGAAACTGGACACAAATTAAGTATTAAGGATGAAAAATTCTTCCAAACACAGAGATTTCACCAACCAGCAGTTCCATATTACCAAAGGGCATGAGGGCAGGAAGCCACACAAACGCCACATTCTCTCTGTAATTGCCACTGGCCTCATTAAGCAAGTATCAACACTGCACAACCCAAACACTAAAGGTAATGTGGTTCCCACAAAATACCACAGGACCTAATCAGCCTTGCTCACTGGGGTGAGAAGACACAGTCTGGGATTATTCCACTCCCCTGGTAAATGCAGCACTGTGCATCTCCAGAATGTTCTAACATTTTTGAATAAAGAAAAGCAAACAAAATAGAAAAGTGGAAAAAGGTAGCAATGAATGCCTTAGGATACAGTGAATATAAGACAACGTATGTGGACATAATCAGAAACAAACAAGTTCCATCTCAAGATGTACTGCAGCCACATCTTAAACTATCTCTGGGGCAACTAAATCAGAAGATTGTCCTGCAAATCCCTCTTCTAAGTGTCACCACACTCAGCTGAGGGGCAGCAGCCATGGGTTTAGTTCCTTAAAATTGTCATAGCTGAGGGAGAGGTTGGAGCAGTGGACATAAGCTCCCAATGGTGTGCAGCTCCTGTCCTTCACATTTTGCTTAGCTACTAAGCCCAGTGGAACTGTTTCTAATGACAGGAGAAGGGGCAAAGGCAGGTTACTGGCATCTTAAAACCATTCACTCTGGGCAAATGGGGCTCATCAGCCATGGTTGGCAGCTCCTCTAGGATCTCAATTCTCCAACGCCTGGCAGCTATACCCACTCATGAGTAAGGCTTTGGGAGTAAACAAGAAAAATCCAGATGTTGACTTCAACGCTGACTAGCAACTCCTGTAACTCTGCTGTGGCCAAACTGTATCCTTTAGATTCATCAGTTGCATGAGAAGGGAAACCTGCTGCATAGGCAACAGCTTGCTCACCATATCATACTGCCCTGGCTTGTGTTTCACGTAGACAGCTAGGATGAAACATCCATGGAGCAATGGAGGGCCTTTATAGCGTTTATTGCAGAAAACGTCATACCCTGTACCATGCAGCGGCTGGGGTATTTCCAATAAATCATCTACCTCATCTTTGGTGTTCTTGTTGTGTCTTTTTCTACATTGGTGAGACAAAACCTAGACTAAGTTTTGCAGAACACCCACACTTTGTCAACAATGGCCATACTGATCTCATGGTGGCACGTCACATCAACTCCCCTTTCCATTCCTACACCAACCTGAGAGTCCTCGGCCTTCTCCTCCACCAGGGTGAAGCAAAACACAAACTAGAACAGCACTTCATATTCTATTTCAGTAGTCGACAACCTAATAGCATGGACAACTGATTTTGAATTTTAGGTAACCCGCATTCTTTGTGAGATAGGATAAAAAAGTGGAGAGAATAAATACATGGGAGTAATGTAGAATTAGTGTAAATGGGCAGTCGGCAGTCAACAAGCCAAAGAACCTATTTCAATGCTGTGGATCGCATCACACCGCCAACTCCACTTCCATTAACATTAAAATGTACATAGAGCTCACCATACTCTCTCAGCACCCCCTCCCCCTCCCCACACACACAGAAATAAAATGCACTCCTCTGCAGACATAGCTAAGCAGAAATACAAATAATCACACTAACAGCTCAAATGCATGAGTACAAATACACATGTACGCATCTCAATCCTCATACACATGGCTGTAATCATGAGCTGTAAAGAGTCACAAATTCCATAATTCAACAACAGTACAAGACCAAAGGACAGGAGTGGTTCATAAATGCACCATTAAGAATGCACCGACATACATCATTGGGAGAATTTACTGTTCAGATGAAAGATCGGGGTTCTTAAGTTGGCAATGTATGATTAAACAATTCAAAATACAAATCAAATTCCCAGTCTGTGCTCATTATGTGATCCAAAAGTGAGTTAAAATCAGACACGCTACCATTTGTGCCAGTCGTGTAAAGAAAGCAGGGTAGAAAGTGCCTTTCAGTTGTTGAACAATGGTGCAAAATTGGTTTTGGTTGTAATATGCACCACCCCCCCCCCCCCCAAACACACACTCCCTGTAGTGGGTCTGATTCAGAGGAGCCAGAGTGTGTGGAAAGAATTGGCTGGAGCAGATAGGTACAGAGTTCAGAGACCCATGTCTACAAGTCTTGGCCAGGGGCTGGAGTTGGAGACCCTGAGGCAGCCTGTCCTGGGGTTGGACTACCTGTGTTGTGTAAGTGGGTAGCGAAGATACTTGTTTTTCGGTTGTTGTTTTGTTTCGTTGCTGTGTTATGTTCCGTGTTGTTCTGCTGAACATTGTGGATATGCTATTTTGCCACTGGAATGTGCAGCGGCACTTGTAGGCTGCCCCCAGCACAACCTTAGGTTGTGTTGGTTGTTAATGCAAATGACAAATTTCACTGGATGTTTTGATGTACATGTGATAAATAAATCAATCAAAATCTAAATCTGAAGGTGATGGATATGGGAGAGGCTGTCCCCTCTCAAAGACCTCTCAGATGCAAGGTGCACTAGGGGTTCCCCAGTGTTGTAAAGGAAGTGTGGGCCTGCCCTTGTTGCTGCATAATCCTGGACCTGGTGTGGCACAACCACACCACCTGTCCCTTATATAAAAGTTTAAGCAGAAAAACGCCTCTGGCCAATGTATATCCAATGAAATGATCCCCCCTGCCTGTAGTCTATAAAAAGTCATTTGGCAAGTTGATAGCCACAGACATTTTCCCAGGGCAGAAATGGCTAATACGAGGGGCATAATTTTAATGTGACTGGAGGAAAGTATGGGGGGATATTGGAGGTATATTCTTTACACAGACAGTGGTAGATGCTTGGAACACCCTGCCAGGGGTGGTGGTAGAGGCAAATATATTAAGAGCATTAAAGAAACTCTTAGATAGTCACATGAATGCTAGAAAGATTGAGGGTCATGTAGGAGGTCAGATCTCATAGTAGGTTAAAAGGTCGGTACAACATCATGGGCTGAGCAGTACTGCGCTGTAATGTCTATGTTCTATATTCTGAGATGCCCCCTCGCCAGAACTCACCCAGACCTTGTGTGGCTGGCGGTGCAAAGGGCCCTTCCAATCAGATCCACAACGCAGAGATTAAGTCTCGATTCTATGACATGCTGCCTTCGATGTGGCTGCAGTGGAGATGTTGATCATCCTTCTGGTGTACTATGCTTTTACCAGTCAGGTGTAGAAAGGGCTGCAGTGTCTTTATCAAATCTCATCCTGAGCTGATGCCTAACACAGGAGTCTGTGATCCATCATGGATTGTTCACATGGATACATACTGGGACAAACATCAAGTGCTGCTAGAAGCTCATTAACTTGGTGAAAGAAGTAACGTTCTGTAAAATTGCCATCTAATCTAGGTTTGGTCTCGCCAATGTAGAAGAGGTTATGTCAAGAGGTAAGAGGAGGTGCCTGTGAATCTGTGTTTATTTAGAGTGAGTGAGCCCATTGCACAACAGAAAAGATTAAAAATGTGGATGCTAGAAATACTTAAAAAAATTTTAAATGTTGGAAGTAGTCGATCAGGTAATCTCATCTAAAAGAAAAACACAGTTAACATTTCAACTCCATAAACATCCAACAGGTTAGAAAGAGTTTATAGACTTAACAGGTTTAACAAGCCTTCAACAGGTAGGGCAAGAGAAGAAAGAACAAAAGAAGTCATACATTCTTATGAACCACAGCCAATCTCAACATGTTTATGCCATTAAAAGTACCTGTGAATAAGCACAAAAATCAGGAGTAGGAATAGGTCACTGACTCTCAGGCCTAGAATGACGTTTCCTCATAAGATAACCCATCTCTTCAAGTCTAGTAAACCTCTGCTTCTGTTACTGTGTTACTGTCCTTGCTTAATGAAACCATAAACTTGACAGTCTTCCTGTGCAAGATGTCTGCAACTTAATGCAACTTGACTGGCCCATTTCAAAATGCAGAAGTAAATGCTGAGAGATGCACTGAGGCTCTGGGCAGCCCCTACAAAGGCTCTGTTGGGGAGGACCACAGTCTTAGTTATTGTCACCACACATCATGGAAGACCAATACAACCTTTACAGTAGAAACATTGCTAGGAAATGACAGAAAATGAAATGATTAACCAAAGCAGGGAGATAATAAAGGTACATCAGTCTGCCCTTTTACCTCCCAACCCTGGCATCAGTACTGTTACCACCCTTCCACTATTATCAGCAATAGGCCTGCAACCTCCAGCAATAAATAGACTTGTTACAATTAAAATCACACTCTTCAGACATCCTAAGTTTACCATGGGCCCCTATAAACTATACTATACTACAGACATAAAGATGAAAGTGCCACAGGCTGATTATTGCTGAAATCATAGCAATAGAACAACTTGATTAAAATACTGATTATTTATCTCCAAAATATAACTTTTTATTAATATTTGACAGGACAATTGTGTGTGTGTGTGTGGGGAGGGGGGAGGGTGCATGCATGTGTGTGTGTCTGTGTGTGAGTGTGCATGTACGTGTGTGTGTGTAGGTTTTTGTAATATGGTGCAATATGTGCTCTACATGAATAAACATTAGGTGACGCCTGACTGCTTGGCAGCCTCTTACAAGGTACTAATTCAATTCAACCATTCGGACGACATCACAAACTGCAGAATTTAAAGCAGAGATTGAATTACGGTTTCTGCATATACTGGTGACTATTTGCTTTATATACACAAAATAATGGCCAGCTAGATGATTAAAGATAAATTCATTCTCTGAAACAATTAATCTGTGACATTTTGAGATTATTGCACTGGTTTGAAACATTAGATAAAGGTATCAACAGTTACAATACAGATTCAATTCCCTTTGCCCCAGTGACTCCAACAGTGAAAACATTACCAGACATCATGCTAAAACTGAGCATAATACAAGATTCTTGATTAGCTCTGATCTAAACCAGGTGTTGCAATTGTCCTCTGAGCCTAGAGGCAGGAGAAAGAGGAAAAAAGCTCATTGTCATCGCTAACCTCCAAGACCCAAGCATTGATACCTCCTTGTACAATGGGATCCTTGGTTTCTTCACTGACAGACCTCAGTTAATACAGTTGTTCCACAAACACCATCAGCACAGGTGCATCACAAGGCTGTGTGTTTAGTACCTTGCTCTACTCACCAATGCTCTATTTAAGTTTGCTGATGACACCATCGTTGATTACTGAATCAAAAGTGGTGACAAACTGCATGGGGGTAGGGGGTTTCGATGCTTCTCTCATTCATTCTGTGGGGTTCTTGTTTCATGGATGTCAGTGAAAAGTATGAATTTCAGGTTGTATAATGCATACATTCTTTGATATTAAAATGAACCTTTGAACCTTTTGATGCCGCAATAACAAACTCTCACTCAACATTAACAAAGCCAAAGAGCTGGATTGTTGACTATAGGAGGAAGAAGCCAGAGGTCCATCAGCCAATCTCTATTGGGGGAATCAAGGTGGAGAGGGTCAGTAGCTTTAAATTCCTTGACATTAAATAGGATAGATCTGGCTGGGACCAGTATATAAGTGTCAACACAAAGAAGGCACAACAGCGCCTCTATTTTCTTAGAAATTTGTGCACATTCACAGAAAACTTGACAAACTTCTATGAGTCCTGGTATGGAAACACTAGTGGAAAATACTCTAGAAAGTGGTGGACACAGCCTCGTTCATCATAAGCCAAGCTCTGCCCACCATTGAACACACCTACATGGAGCACTGCTACAAGAAAGCAGCATCCATTATCAAGAACCCCACCATCCAAGGACATGTTATCTTCTCAACACTACTATCAGGCAGAAGGTACAATACCACCAGGTTCAGGAACACTACAACCATCAGACTCCCGAACCAGCAGCTCTCTCAGATGATGAGATTAAGAAAGTGCCAGTAGGGTACTACCTCAATGATGGAGTATTAATGAGGAAGAGGACATCCAGTTATGACTGGAACAATTGAAGTTTGATATGTTTAAAGTAGAGGCTGAGGAAAAAGAAAGACAGGCAATTTGATACTAGAGAAGCAAACAAACAGAGGGAAGAAGCAGAAAGGCAGAGGCAGTTTGAGATGGATAAATTAAGGTTTGAGACAGAAGCTGCTGCCTCTAAGGAGTTGGTTGTACCATTTATTGCCAGCCAGAAAGTTAAACTGGAGTCTAAAGAATATGATCTTATGATAACTCGTATTAAAGGCAAAGATAATATAACTGCTAATTGTCTTTTCAGATGTTAAGCTTGCAATGTATGGAGTAGAATCTGTTTTTCTTATATGCTTTTGCAATATGTTATGTAATAGTTGCAACTGTATTGTTTTATATATTATAGTTTGCAGTTAAAATTCTGCTCTTTTAGATCAAAATTTTCCTATTGAGGGAAGTGTTACAAACCCACAGGTTTCGTTTACTGTGGACTGTCACTTTAAAAGAGCGCTTCAGTGAGGCAGGACTATGATGTTATTCACTGACTGACTCACAGCTTGTTTACCTTTAAAACAAGGACACAGACAGTCACAGCCAGAAGTCAGAAGAAGCGAACCTGGAAAAGGTAGCAGCTCCAGCTTGTCAAAGCTGGGAATTTGGAACTCTGCCATACCCACAAGGGTGGGTTGATTATCCATCCAGTGCACATCGAATGTGTGGCTGTCACTTCGTATAATCCATAGGAGTGGATTTAGGAATGTACTGTGGGACCACTCGAAGTTAACCTTGCCTGGGTATGTTACATGGTAACCCCTTGAAGACGACATCCCTGTGACAGATCACTTTGGTGGTAATTCGTATGTGGATTTGGAACGGCTCAACAGAGGATCTTTGACAACTGATATTTATTAATTACCATCGTGGAGCGTATGGAATTCAACGTAATTACCTTCTCTCTGCATTTTACCTTGGATTACAAATATCTGTCTCCCATCATTTATTCCTTGGATTACTGAACTTTCCTACTGCACCATCTCAAGACTCTAAGCCTTGTTCCCCCAGGCTCGCTAGTCTGGGAGTTATATTTACACACATTTATACACATAACACCATTAACTTTTGTTTATCTTGGTTAAGTTACTATATTATAATTAGATACTAATAAAGATAATGGTTTTAACATCAAAACCAGACTCCAGTGTGAACTCTATTGCTGCTGGTTTGTTTCTAAAATGTTACAGTTTGTAACAACCCACCAACTCTCTTTCAAGGACTCTTTACAACCTATGTTTTCAGCATTTTATTATTTGCAGTTTGCTTCTTTTGCAAGCTTTTTTTTGTCAGTCTGTTTGTGTCCAATGTTTCATAAAATTATATTGTATTTCTTTTTCTGATAAATGCCTGCAAGAAAATAAATCTCAAAGGTTCATAGTAACATGTACATACATGTACATGTATGTGTGTGTTTGCATGTGCATATGCTTACATGTACATCAATGCACACACAATGCACATACACACGTCAAAGTGGAGGACTTAGGCAAGATGGCACCAGCATACATCAGCGACTCTCTGCAAGCTGCAGAAAATTGTACCAGTTTTCCTCTTAAATATATTCCTTTTGAACTACTTTCACTGCAATCTGCAGCATGTAAATTTCCTCCTAATAATGGATTACAAAATTACATCAGTGATCTTCAGATCTCATGACTGGCAATCGAATATGATGCGTAAGTCACGAGCTCCAGCAAAACAGTTAACTGCAGCGCCTTTAAGGGCCAAAATCACCCCCTCAAAACTAGAGAGTAAACTCCAATCCCTTGTGCAATTAGATCCTGGATTTCCTCACTTGTAGACACCAGTCAATTTGGATTGGCAAAACATCCCCTCCATAACCTCCATCAGCACAGGAGCACCACAGGGATGTGTACTTAGCTCCCAACTTTACTCACTTTACATCTGTGACTGTGGTTATGTACATCTTCAACACCACATACAAGTTTGCTGATGACACCACTGTTGTGGGTTGTATCAAAGGTGTCAACGAATCAGGATACAGGAGGGAGATAGTAAATTTGGCTGTGATGTAATAACAACAACCTCTCACTCAATGTCAATAAGAACAAGGAACTTCAGGAGAGGGAAACTACACTCATTCTATTTCTGGAGTTCCCACAACCAATGGTCTCAGCTTAAGGACTCTATCTTGTTATTTCATGTCTGTTATTTATTGCTATTTAGTTATATCTGTATATGCGTAGGTTGTTGATCCTATTTAGTGTCTATAGATTTGCCAAGTATGCCTAAAGAAAAGAATTTCAGGGTTATATGTGGTGACATGTATGTATTCTGATAATGAACTTTACTTTGAATTTGAATGCCTATTGGATATGATGCCTCCAGTATAAAATAACCCTTGCTGCTATCCTGGTTTGATGCACTGAAGATGACCATTCCGATGAGATAAGAGTAGCATTTTGTTCCTGTGTTTGGCAAACTATCCAGAGGCCTGGTCCAGTGACCAAAGGGACAAAGGTTCGACTCACACCAAAGTGGCCAAGAAGTTTCAATTGTGTTAATAAAATAAATTGAAATAAAAAAGCAAATAACAGAAATGAAGACTGTGATTACCTATTAGGTTGTAAAAAATCATATCTGATTAACTCATATCCAAGAATGAAATCTGCTGCCCTTACCCAGCTTGGTACATGAACAAACCAAGAGCCATAACAACCTGCTTGACTGGTCTAACAAATCAATAAAGTTCAAGGACAGAGGCTGCCAACTCCAGAAGCAATGTCCACTTCAATGATTCACAGCATCAATGAACTTAACCTCTCAGTGGCTTCATCATTCATGCATACCAGATCTGTCTCTCAGCCAACTTTGTGGGGAAAAGCCACATTAATCAGCTGGTAGTGCATGGATCCTCAGTTTCTCCAATGCATTTTAATAACACAATTGTAAAATCAAGTACTCATTTTTTAAGCATGCACGCAGACACGAAGACAAAGTTGTTTCCAACTCCCAAGTGTTAGCCAGATATCCTCACACTGTTTTTTGATTTTTTTTAATGGGGTGAAGACTCAGTGTCACATGCTCCCTGAAAAGGATCATGTTGGTCAGGAAGTAGTAGTAAAGGTAACACCAAGCTTATGCTTTAGTATGAAGGCAGGGATGCAGTAGTGCTGTGTAATACTAGAATAACTGTGAGAGGGTCGAGGAATGTGAACTATGACAATATGGCCAGTGATAAAGTCGTAAGCTGTTTCTTTCTAAATGTGTTGTGCAGAAGTATAGCAAAGTACTTACAATGTAGACAACAGTTTCTGATGTACCGAGAGTCTCAGAACAAAATAAAAGTGTGATTTTTCATGCAGTTATTGCTAGTCAGTCTTTAAGTTCAAGTAAGCAGGCAGGAGTATTCTATTATTAGCTGTTGGGAAGACAAACTGCTAGCTATCAAAGATAATATTAAAGATGTCAGAGCAGAGCACAAAGCAAAGGGAAATCATGTTTGATCAATTTACCAGAGCTCTTTGTGTACTGGATAAAGAGAAACCAGTGAAGCCCTCTTCTCATTGTTACCATCAAGGAGGTGGTACGGGAGCCTGAAAACGCACACTCAGTGTTTTAGCAACAGCTTTTTCCCCTTTGCAATCACATTTTTGCAGGGATCGCAGGGAATCCTCAAGGGTGAAGGTGAACAGCCGGAAGTGGTAGTGCATGTTGGCACAAATAACATCGGGAAGAAGAGGAAGGACGTTCTGCAGCGGGACTTCAGAGAACTCGGAAGAAGGCTGAAAAGCAGGACTTCCAGGGTGGTTATCTCTGGTTTGCTTCCAGTTCCTCGTGCTGGAGAGGGCAGGAACAGGGAGATAATGGATCTGAATGTGTGGCTGAGGAACTGGTGCAGGAAGCAAGGATTTACATTCTTGGACCACTGGGTAGGGATAGGATTTTGTGGTAGAGATGAATTGTACAAAAGGGACAGGTTGCACCTTAAATAGGCGGGGGGGGGGGCAGCATTCTGGCAGACAGGTTTGCCACTGCAACACAGATGTGTTTAAACTAAGTAGTGGGGGGGGGGATGAACTGGAAATATAAGCATGGAGTTAAAGGGAAAGTGAAAATAAGAAAAGTTAAAAAGGACAACAGAATCAATGGAGTAGAAAGCTCAAGAAGAGATCATACAGTATGGCCAAGTGAAATAGGAATGAAAGGAGAGGGGAGTACCAAATTAAAAGTATTATATATGAATGCACGAAGTATAAGGAATAAAGTAGATGAGCTTGAGGCTCAGTTGGAAATTGGCAAGTACGATGTTGTGGGAATAACTGAGACATGGCTTCAAGTGGACAGGGCCTGGGAAATGAATATTCAAGGCTATACATCTTATCGAAAGGACAGACTGACTGGCAGAGGGGGTGGGGTGGCTCTGTCAGTGAGGAATGATATTCAGTCCCTTGCGAGGGGGGACAAAGAATCTGGGGATGTAGAGTCAGTATGGATAGAACTGAGAAATTCTAAGGGTAGAAAGACCCTAATGGGAGTTATCTACAGGCCCCCAAACAGCAGTCTGGATGTAGGGTGTAAGTTGAATGAAGAGTTAAAATTGGCATGTTGCAAAGGTAATGATACAGTTGTCATGGGGGATTTCAACATGCAGGTAGACTGGGAGAATCAGAATGGTACTGGACCCCAAGAAAGGGAGTTTGTGGAGTGCCTCCGAGATGGATTCTTAGAACAGCTTGTACTGGAGCCTACCAGGGAGAAGGCAATTCTAGATTTAGTGTTGTGCAATGAACCGGATTTGATCAGGGACTTGGAGGTAAAGGAACCATTAGGAGGTAGTGACCATAATATGATATGTTTTAACCTACAATTTGAAAAGGAGAAGGGAAAATCGGATGTGTCAGTATTACAGTTAAACAAAGGGAACTATGGAGCTATGAGGGAGGAGCTGGCCAAAATTCAATGGAACAATACCCTAGCAGGGAAGACAGTGGAACAAAAATGGCAGGTATTTCTGGGAATAATGCAGAAGGTGCAGGATCGGTTCATTCCAAAGAGGAAGAAAGATCCTAAGGGGAGTAAGGGGCGGCTGTGGCTGACGAGGGAAGTAAAGGGCACTATAAAAATAAAAGAGAAGAAGTATAACATAGCAAAGATGAGTGGGAAACCGGAGGACTGGGAAGCTTTTAAAGAGCAACAGAAGATAACAAAAAAGGCAATACGCCAAGAAAAAATGAGGTACAAGGGTAAACTAGTCAAGAATATAAAGGAGGATAGTAAAAGCTTCTTTAGGTATGTGAATAGCAAAAAAATAGTTAAGACCAAATTTGGGCCATTGAAGACAAAAACAGGTGAATTTATTATAGGGAACAAGGAAATGGCAGATGAGTTGAACAGGTACTTTGGATCTGTCTTCACTAGGGAAGACACAAACAATCTCCCAGTTGTAATAGTGGCCAAAGGAACTATGGTAAAGGATGAACTGAAGGAAATTTATATTAGGCAAGAAACGGTGTTGGATAGACTGTTGAGTCTGAAGGCTGATAAGTCCCCGGGACCTGATGGTCTGCATCCCAGGGTACTTAAAGAGGTGGCTCCAGAAATCGTGGACGCATTGGTAATCATTTTCCAATGCTCTATAGATTCAGGAACAGTTCCTGCTGATTGGAGGGTGGCTAATGTTGTCCCACTTTTCAAGAAAGGAGGGAGAGAGAAAAGAGGGAATTATAGACCGGTTAGCCTGACGTCAGTGGTGGGAAAGATGCTGGAGTCAATTATAAAAGAGGAAATTACAACACATTTGGATAGCAGTAGAAGGATCAGTCCGAGTCAGCATGGATTTATGAAGGGAAAATCATGCTTGACTAATCTTCTGGAGTTTTTGAGGATGTAACTATGAAAATGGACAAGGGAGAGCCAGTGCATGCAGTGTACCTGGACTTCCTGAAAGCTTTTGATAAAGTCCCACATAGGAGATTAGTGGGCAAAATTAGGGCACATGGTATTGGGGGCAGAGTATTGACATAGATTGAAAATTGGCTGGCTGACAGGAAACAAAGAGTAGTGATTAACGGGTCCCTTTCGGAATGGCAGGCTGTGACCAGTGCGGTACCGCAAGGTTCGGTGCTGGGACCGCAGCTGTTTACAATATGCATTAATGATTTAGATGAAGGGATTAAAAGTAACATTAGCAAATTTGCTGATGACACAAAGCTGGGTGGCAGTGTGAAATGTCAGGAGGATGTTATGACAATGCAGGGTGACTTGGACAGTTTGGGTGAGTGGGCAAATGTATGGCAGGTGCAGTTTAATGTGGATAAATGTGAGGTTATCCACTTTGGTGGCAAGAACAGGAAGGCAGATTACTATCTAAATGGAGTCAAGTTAGGAAAAGGGGAAGTACAATGAGATCTAGGTGCTCTTGTACATCAGTCAATGAAAGCAAGCATGCAGGTACAGCAGGCAGTGAAGAAAACTAATGGCATGCTGGCTTTTATAACGAGGGGAATTGAGTATAGGAGTAAAGAGGTCCTTCTGCAGGTGTACAGGGCCCTGGTGAGACCCCACCTGGAGTATTGTGTGCAGTTTTGGTCTCCAAATTTGAGGAAGGACATTCTTGCTATTGAGGGAGTGCAGCGTAGGTTCACAAGGTTAATTCCCGGAATGGCGGGACTGTCATATGTTGAAAGATTGGAGTGACTGGGCTTGTATACACTGGAATTTAGAAGGATGAGAGGGGATCTGATTGAAACATATAAGATTATTAAGGGATTGGTCACGCTGGAGGCAGGAAGTATGTTCCCACTGATGGGTGAGTCCAGAACTAGAGGCCACAGTTTAAGAATAAGGGGTAGGCCATTTAGAACTGAGATGCAGAAAAACATTTTCACCCAGAGAGTGGTGGATATGTGGAAAGTTCTGCCCCAGAAGGCAGCGGAGGCCAAAGTCTCTGGATGCATTCAAGACAGAGTTAGTTAGAGCTCTTATAGATAGCGGGGTCAAGGGATATGGGGAGAGGGCAGGAACGGGGTACTGATTGTGTATGATCAGCCATGATCAAAGTGAATGGTGGTGCTGGCTAGAAAGGCCGAATGGCCTAGTCCTGCACCTACTGTCTATTGTCTATTGTCCATTTTGAATGGACAATGAACCATGTACACTACCTCACTATATATTTTTTCTTTGTTTTTTGTGCACTACACTTAATTTAATTTAAATTATGTATTCAACTGTTTTGCCACCACCAAGCAACAAATTTCACAACATACGTCAGTGATAGCCGATTCTTTTTCTGTGTTATACTCAGATTTCCGGAAGGCATTTATTCAGGTGTTGAATCAAAGGATGTTGTGGCAAAGGTAATGTCGCAGTAGTTATGGGGGATTTCAACATGCAGGTGAACTAGGAGAATCAGGTTGGTGCTGGACCCCAGGATAGGGAGTTTGTAGAGTGCCTACGGGATGCATTCTTGAAACAGCTTGTACGAGAGCCGACCAGGGACAAGGCTATTCTGGATGTAGTGTTATGTAATGAACAGGATTTGATAAGCGATCTTGAAGTAAAGGAGCCATTAGGAGGTAGTGATCATAATATGATAAGTTTTTATCTGCAATTTGAGAAGGATAAGGGCAGCTCGGAGGTGTCAGTGTTGCAGTTGAACAGGGGAAACTATGGAGCCATGAGGGAGGAGCTGGCCAAAGTTGACTGGACGGATATCCTAGCAGAAAAGACAGTGGAACAGCAATGACAGGTATTCTTGGGAATAATGCACAAGGTGCAAAATCAGTTCATCCCCCGGAGAAGGAAGGATTCAAAGGGGGGATAGGGGCCACAGTGGTTGGCAAAGGAAGTCAGAGATTGCATAGCATTAAAAAAAAGGAAGTATGACAGAGCTAAGGTGAGTGGGAGGACAGATGATTGGGAAGTTTTTAAGGAACAACAGAACTTAACTAAAAAGGCAACACGGGGAGAAAAAATTAGGTACAAACGCAAGCTAGCCAGGAATAGAAAGGAGGATAGCAAAAGCTTTTTTAGGTAGGTGAAGATAAAGAAGATAGTTAAGAACAATGTTGGGCCCTTGAAGAATGAATTGGGTGAAATTGTTATGAGAAACAGAGAAATGGCAGAAGATTTTAACAAGTACTTTAGATCTGCCTTCACTAAGGAAGACACAAGCAATCTCCCAGATGTATGGATGGGCCAAGGACATAGGGTAACAGAGGAAATGAAACAGATTGACATTAGGAAGGAAACAGTGATGAGTAGACTGATGGGACTGAAGGCTGACAAATCCCCAGGTCCAGATGTTCTGCATCCTAGGGTACTAAAGGAGGTGGCCCTGGAAATTGCGGATGCATTGGTAATCATTTTCCAATGTTCCTTAGATTCAGGACCAGTTCCTGAGGATTGGAGAATGGCTAATGTTATCCCACTTTTTAAGAAAGGAGGGAGGGAGAAAACAGAGAACTATCGACCTGTCAACCTGACATTGATGGTGGGGAAGATGCTAGAGTCCATTATTAAAGATGAATGATATCACTGATATCTAGATAGCAGTGATAGGATTGGGCCGATCCAGCGTGGATTTACCAAGGGTAAATCATGCTTGACTAATCTGTTGGGAGTTTCTCGAGGATGTAACCAGAAAGTTAGACAAGGGAGATCCAGTGGATGTAGTGTACCTCGATTTTCAGAAGGCATTTGATAAGGTCCCACATAGGAGATTGGTGGGTAAAATTAAAGCTCATGGCATTGGGGGGAAGACATTGATATGGATAGAAAACTGGTTGGCAGATAGAAAGCAAGGGGTAGCGGTGAATGGGTGTTTCTCGGAATGGCAGGTGGTGACTAGTGGGGTGCCACAGGGCTCGGTATTGGGACCACAGCTGTTTACGATTTACGTCAACGATTTAGATGAAGGCATTGAGAATAACATCAGCAAATTTGCTGATGATACTAAGCTGGGTGGCAGTGTGACATGTGATGAGGATGTTAGGAGAATTCAGGGTGACTTGGATAGGCTGGGTGTGAGCAGATACTTGGCAGATGACGTTTAATGTGAATAAGTGTGAGGTTATCCACTTTGGGAGTAAGAACAGGAAGGCAGATTATTATCTGAACAGTGTAGAGTTAGGTAAGGAAGAAATACAAAGCGATCTCGGAGTCCTTGTTCATCAGTTACTGAAGATGAATGAGCAGGTGCAGCAGGCAGTGAAGAAGGCTAATGGAATGTTGGCCTTTATTACAAAGGAAATTGAGTATAAGAGCAAGGAAATCCTCTTGCATTTGGACAGAGCCCTGGTGAGACCACACCTGGAGTATTGTGTACAGTTTTGGTCTCCAGGGTTAAGGAAGGACATCCTGGCTGTAGAGGAAGTTCAGTGTAGATTCACAAGGTTAATTCCTGGGATGTCTGGACTGTCTTAAGCAGAGAGGTTAGAGAGACTGGGCTTGTACACGCTGGGATTAAGGAGATTGAGAGGGGATCTGATTGAAACATATAAGATTATTAAGGGATTGGACAAGATAGAGGCAGGAAATATGCTCCAGATGCTGGGAGAATCCAGTACCAGAGGGCATGGTTGGAGAATAAGGGGTAGGTCATTTAGGACAGAGTTAAGGAAAAACTTCTTCTCCCAGAGAGTTGTGGGGGTCTGGAATGCACTGCCTCGGTAGGTAGTGGAGGCCAATTCTCCGGATGCTTTCAAGAAGGCACTAGATAGGTATCTTACGGATAGGGGAATCAAGGGATATGGGGACAAGGCAGGAACAGGGTATTGATCGTAGATGATCAGCCATGATCTCAAAATGGCGGTGCAGGCTCAAAGGGCTGAATGGTCTACTTCTGCACCTATTGTCTATCGTCTAAAATGAGAGTTTATGGTGTAGCAGGTAACATACTAGCATGGTCAGAACACTGGTTGGCTAACAGAAAATAGACAGTAGGCATAAATGGGTCTTTTTCTGGTTGGCAAAATGTAATGAGTGATGTGCCACAGACTGAATGAATGTAGAAGTGACTGAATGTAGGCACCAAAAGCATGGTTGATAAATTTGTTGAGACACAAAGATAGGTACATAAGTAAGTTCTGAGGAGGAAATAAGGGACTACAGAAGGGATATAGACAGGTAAGAGAATGGCCATTCTAGCAAATAGACTACAATGTGGAAAGGTATTAAACTGTCTATGTTAGCAGAAAATAAATTAAAAGGGTATATTTTCCAAATGATGCAATATCGCAGAGCTTTCATGCAAAAGGAAATTAAATTTTATAATGGTTAGCATGCAAGTAAAGCAAATAATTGTAAATTTAACAGTATATTACCTTTACTGCTGAGAGAATTGAATATAAAAATCAGGTTTTGTGTTGTTATATGGTGAGACCAAATCTGTTTCACGTGAAGCAATGGCTTCCTTATTTAAGGGAACTATTAGTGCACTGAAGCAGTTCAGAGACTGCTACTGGTAGACAAGACGAGGAAAACGCTGTAGCATGCTCAATTTCTCAGAACGCCCTTGATAAACCCCAATATAAAAGGTTACTGTGTAAAATTGAAGTACACAGTACTGGTGTAATCAGAATCAGGTTCAATATCATCGGCATATTCCATGAAATTTGTTGTACTGGTGATATATACTGGAAACATACTGGTGTGGACCAAATTCTGGTTAACAGACAGGACCAAGAGAGTAATAATACATTGAGCAAACATGAGGAAATTTGCAGATGCTGGAAATTCAAACAACAACACACACAAAATGCTGGTGGAACACAGCAGGCCAGGCAGCATCTATAGAAGCACTGTCGACGTATCGGGCCGAGACCCTTCGTCAGGACTAACCAAAACGAAAGGCAGTAAGAGAGTTGAAAGTAGTGGGGGCAGGGGGAAATGTGAAATGATAGGAGAAGACCGGAGGGGGTGAGATAAAGCTAAGAGCTGGAAAGATGATTGGCGAAAGTGATACAGAGCTGGAGAAATGAAAGGATCATGGGACGGGAGGCCTCAGGAGAAAGAAGGGTGGGGAGCACCAGAGGGAGATGGAGAACAGGCAAACAACTAAATATGTCAGGGATGGGGTAAGAAGGGGAGGAGGGGCATTAACGGAAGTTAGAGAAGTAAATGTTCATGCCATCAGGTTGGAGGCTACCCAGCCGGTATATAAGGTGTTGTTCCTCCAACCTGAGTTTGGATTCATTTTGACAATAGAGGAGGCCTTCATTAACTTTGCCTCCAACTTTCACCCTGCCCTCAAATTTACCTGGTCCATTTCTGACACCTCCCTCCCCTTCCTTGATCTTTCTGTCTCCATCTCTGGAGACGGCCTATCTACTGATATCTACTATAAGCCTACAGACTCTCACAGCTACCTGGACTATTCCTCTTCCCACCCTGTCTCTTGCAAAAAGGCTATCCCCTTCTCACAATTCCTCCGTCTCCACCACATCTGCTCTCAGGATGAGGCTTTTCATTCCAGGATGAAGGAGATGTTTTAAACAAAGGGGCTTCCCTTCGTCCACCATCAACTCTGCTCTCAAATGCATCTCTCCCATTTCCCGCACATCTGCCTTCACCCCATACACCCGCCACCCCACTCGGGATAGGGTTCCCCTTGTCCTTACCTACCACCCCACCAGCCTCCAGGTCCAATGTATAATTCTCCGTAACTTCCGCCACCTCCAACGCGATCCCACTACCAAACACACTTTTCCCTCCCCCCCCCCTTTCTGCTTTTCGCAGGGATCGCTCTCTACATGACTCCCTTGTCCACTCGTCCCCCACCCCCCATCCTTTCCCACCGATCTCCCTCCTAGCATTTATCCTTGTAAACGGAACAAGTGCTACACCTGCCCTTACACTTCCTCCCTCACCACCATTCAGGTCCCCAGACAGTCCTTCCAGGTGAGGCGACACTTTACCTGTGAGTCGGCTGGTGTGGTATACTGCATCCGGTGCTCCCGGTGTGGCCTTTTATATATTGGTGAGACCCGACGCAGACTGGGAGACCGTTTCGCTGAACACCTATGCTCGGTCCAGCAGAAAAAGCAGGATCTCCCAGTGGCCACACATTTTAATTCCATGTCCCATTCCCATCCTGATATGTCTATCCATGGCCTCCTCTACTGTCAAAATGAATCCAAACTCAGGTTGGAGGAACAACATCTTATATACCGGCTGGGTAGCCTCCAATCTGATGGCATGAACATTGACTTCTCTAACTTCCTTCAATGTCCCTCCTCCCCTTCTTACCCCATCCCTGACATATTTAGTTGTTTGCCTGTTCTCCATCTCCCTCTGGTGCTCTCCCGCCTTCTTTCTCCTGAGGCCTCCCGTCCCATGATCCTTTCCCTTCTCCAGCTCTGTATCACTTTCGTCAATCACCTTTCCAGCTCTTAGCTTCATCCCACCCCCTCCGGTCTTCTCCTATCATTTCGCATTTCCCCCTCCCCCCACTACTTTCAAATCTCTTACTATCTTTCCTTTCAGTTAGTCCTGACGAAGGGTCTCAGCCCGAAATGTCGACAGTAATAATACACTGTTCTTTTTCAGATCAGCATGCACTAGTAGGTACTGCACAAATAAAAACTTGTGCCTCAGCTGTTCACAACATAGTCAATGATTCAAATGAATGAACAGAACATGCAGAGGATTCGGATTGGTTGGGCCATCAGTTAATCACAGCAGCCACTTCTTTGGGACAACTCTTAAAAAACAAAAACTAATCAATAAATAGCCAAGATTCCTTTCATTTATTTGGGAAACTATGCCACTTAATTGGGACAGGAGACTGTTGCCAAACAGTTTCTAACTAACGTCAGTTTAGATACTATGTTCTTAAATAATGTTGGTTGTTTGTAACTATGTTCAAAAAGCTGCAAATTTTGTCAGTGTTAGTTGGCAAGAAATAATCAGTAAGATAATTCAGAATTGCTTTACTCACTGCAGTTTTAAGTATTTAGGCTTAGAGATGCCAGAAATGGCTGGGACTGAAAATTAAACAATTTAACAACTTCAACAAGTTAGGAACTACGAAGAATCTGAAGGTATCGACAATTCATCTTGACTGTTACAATGAAAATGAAGATTTGGAGGATGCAATCAATCATTAAATACACTAGGTGCCTATCCTAATTTTGTTCATTTACAGTCAAAGGAATGTGATGCAGATTGATTCCTCCATCGATAAGAATTGAGAACTAATACGGTTTTATAGTACTGCAGTAGAATTGGTAGTGTTCTAATTTGTTCTGTATTTCATCTAAATACATAATTTGTTACTCAGTTTATCTTTTTAACTATTTCCATGGAACTTCAGCTAACTGGGGCAGCCACCTAATTGGGCCGAAATATGCTGGTCCTGATGTGTCGCAATAAACTGCAATCCACCACATTTCCAAGTTTGTCAATAACACTAAACTGGGTGGAAGGAACATTGAGAGATGGATGCAAAGAGATTTCAAGACTGAGGAAGTGGGCAAAAGCTGGCTGGTGCAAAATAATGTACATAAGTGAAAGTTATTCGATCTGAGAGGTAAAAGAGACAGACACAGTATTATTTAAATGGTGTTAAATTGAAAGGAGGTGATGCATGAAAAAACATCTTCATGTAAGAAAACCAAGCATGTCCATAATATTCCAGATACAGTCTCACCAGGGATTTACTGTAGGGTGGTATCTCCAGATCATCTATTCCTAAAATCTCAGACCCAGTGTAACAGATTTAACGTAAGGACCAGTGTGATAGTTCTTGCGATGCCTAATGTTCAGTGCCATTTCCTTTTTTTAATATATCTCTTTGGTTATCCAGGAACAGAAAATGCTGTCCCATTGATACATTGAAAGAGGTGTGACAGTAATTAAGATGCACTGTGGGTGATAAATCGTTGGAAGGAACTGATGGATCAGTGACTCGCCCTGGCATTGGGCTCAGGCACATCAAAATTCTGGCAGGACCATCAAACAGTCCATACAACAGCCCATGCCAAAAGGAAGTGTTTATTCTGTAAAATACTGCCCTTTTTTTTAATTACAACTACCCAAGCTGATATCTTTTACTGTGGAGCTATGCATAAGAAGCCCATCTTCTGGTGTTTTGTCTAGACGGCTATTCTTCATTGTGGCACGTTGACAGGAAGTGGGTTATTCAAGCAACAAGGTATCAAGCAAAAGCTGATCAAAGATCAAGGAGATGGCATTCAACCCCAAAACCTGTTTTGCCATTCGACTTGGATTACAACCAATCTGTATCCTAATTCCATCTACGATCTGGTTTCCACAATCCTTCATACCTTTATCCAACAACACTATCAAACTCAGTTAATTTTTACTACCAACCTCCACAGCTTTGGGCTGTGAAGGTCCAGATCTACAGTACCCTTATATGCACAGACTGCACAAGCACGCTACATAACTTAACCCTTTCAGCACTGATATGATTCGACTGAATCTCTGCTATACAAAACCAGACTAACTGATTCAATCAACAGTGATAGAGCCTGAGCTGAACTCGGTGATTCGAAATGAAGACTGTCCACGATTCCAGAAGTGAACCCAATCACATGTAACCATTTCATGGAATCTTCCTGCCAGAGACTTAGTAATCTGTTTAGCAGTCGGCAACCAGAACACTCACCTTCAATCCAGAAGCTGATTACACCTGAAATTCGTTCACCCGGTGCTGAATGACTTTAAGAGCCTGTGTTGGGGCAAAAATTCTTCATAATCTTCTACATGAGGAAAGATCTGCAACTTTTTTCTCAATTAAATGTGACAACTCTGAGCCACAATTCCTATTCTTCACAATTTGAGAAATGCAAATTAGCACCAGAATACAATACTTCAGCGTAGGCTGGGGGAACGTCAGACCATAGAACACCACACCTTTTCGTTCCTCAGTTTCACATTTCTAGTTAAAGTGGAACAGAAAACACTTCTGGCTGCCCAGTCAACACCTCCAACTACAAACAGAGCACACCTTTCTCTCAATTCCATTTGTGGTATCTTGCTGTGCATAAAATAGCTATATATTTGCCTCATGACATTGAATTCTGCTTTGCAAAAGAATATTAAATTCAACACACACAAAATGTTGGTGGAACTCAGAAGATCAGGCAGCACCAATGGAGGGAAATAAACAGTCCGTCCTAAAAAAGACGCTGGCTGTTTATTACTCTCCGTGGACATTGATTGGTCTGCTGGGTTCTTCCTGCATTTTGTGTATGCTGCTCTAGATTTCCAACAGCTGTAGAATCTCTTGTGTCTTATTATATTTGAGTTCCTTTGAGACATGATAAAGTACTGTAAATATTTTCAGAAATGTTTCACATGCAGTTCTTATGATATCACCTACTAGTAGGCAGTATGTGACTGTACCAACACTGGACACCAGGGACATCTAATTGAAAATTGGTATTTGTTATGTGACTGTACCAACAATGGACACTAGGGACATCTAATTGTAACTTGAAAGCACTGCAACACTTCAATAAACTGATTAGAATCATATTAATTGAACACATTCTATCAATCTTAATCTCCAACTAATCTCCTAGAATCCTATCAAATTCTACACTGAAACAACTGAATTAATCATTAGTGAAAGAAATAACAATTAACAAAAAGGCCTGTGTTTCTGTAGCACTTTTTCCAACTGCAAGATATCACAGAACATTTCACACCCTATCATAAACATGAGATCCAGCACACACTGTATGTCACCAAATCAAACCTTTCTTTTACAAGTAGTCACCATATATCTATAAATCCAATTCATGCATAGCCACTTCAAAGATTACCAAAATAATAACCAAATATTCTGTATAAGTGGTCTCAATTGAGGAGGAAATCTCAAAGCAGGACATTCAGTAGAACTCTGTTCTTCACACTTTTCATGGGATCTTTTATGCTCACATCAGAGGATAAACCAGGATAATATCTGATATATCCACTTTGAACCCCAAATATTCTCATTGATATTGGAAATGTTACACAGTAAAATTTGAATCAAGTAACCATGTTATTTTATATTGCTTACACCAGATGTGACACCATCTCACCACGTTCAGTAAGATACCTCATTGTCCTAGTTTTAAAAGCAGGTTTAATATCACCGGCACATGTTGAGAAATTTATTGTTTTGCAGCAGAAGTTCATTGTAATATGACAGTTGTCCCCCATGCCTGACAATGACAGGAAACCCGTGCAGGAGAAAGCCATTCCACTCTCTTGACTTCACATGTCCAGGTCCAGTGGGACAAAAAACTTGATGAACAATAAATTAGAATAAATACGTATAATAAGTAGTACCAAAAGAGAGGGAACAAAAAAGAAAAACTACTGAGGAAGTGTTCATGCGTTCATTGTCTATTCAGAAATCTGATGGCAGAGGGGAAGAAACTGTTCCTTAAAGAGTGAGTGAGTGAGTGTGTGTGAGATTAGCAAATTTGCCGATGACACAAAGCTGGGTGGCAGTGTGAAATGTCAGGAGGATGTTATGACAATGCAGGGTGACTTGGATAGGTTGGGTGAGTGGGCAAATGTATGGCAGATGCAGTTTAATGTGGATAAATGTGAGGTTATCCACTTTGGTGGCAAGAACAGGAAGGCAGATTACTATCTAAATGGAGTCAAGTTAGGAAAAGGGGAAGTACAACGAGATCTAGGTGTTCTTGTACATCAGTCAATGAAAGCAAGCATGCGGGTACAGCAGGCAGTGAAGAAAGCTAATGGCATGCTGGCTTTTATAACGAGGGGAATTGAGTATAGGAGTAAAGAGGTCCTTCTGCAGCTGCACAGGGCCCTGGTGAGACCCCACCTGGAGTATTGTGTGCAGTTTTGGTCTCCAAATTTGAGGAAGGACATTCTTGCTATTGAGGGAGCGCAGCGTAGGTTCACAAGGTTAATTCCCGGAATGGCGGGATTGTCATATGTTGAAAGATTAGAGCAACTGGGCTTGTATACACTGGAATTTAGGATGAGAGGGGATCTGATTGAAACATATAAGATTATTAAGGGATTGGACACGCTGGAGGCAGGATGCATGTTCCCGCTGATGGGTGAGTCCAGAACTAGAGGCCACAGTTTAAGAATAAGGGGTAGGCCATTTAGAACAGAGATGCGGAAAAACTTTTGCACCCAGAGAGTGGTGGATATATGGAATGCTCTGCCCCAGAAGGCAGTGGAGGCCAAGTCTCTAGATGCATTCAAGAGAGAGTTAGATAGAGCTCTTATAGATAGCAGGGTCAAGGGATATAAGGAGAGAGCAGGAACGGGGTACTGTTTGTGTATGATTAGCCATGATCACAGTGAATGGCAGAGCTGGCTAGAAGGGCTGAATGGCCTGGTCCTGCACCTACTGTCTATTGTCTATAAAAGCTATCCAGGAGCAATATGAGGGTCATTCCTCCTCACTGAGAATGGCCTAATCCTGGCAAAAGAGGAGGCCACCAAGAAACTTTGCTTTTAGCACATGGATTGGAGGTGCTCAACCTTAGTACTTCTTTAATGTGGAGAATGAATGGATTCACGAACCATTATTCTTCAATAAAATCTCCAAAGCAGAGATTTTGCTCCTAAACTCTAGTGGACAGACTTAACGTGGTCATTTTATCGGTTTATCCCAAACTGTGTGCACCAAGGTTTCTAAAGCTTGATCTATCTGGCCTGCCCTAAACCACTACTGTACAGGGACCAAGCAGCACCTGTCAACACATACAGAACAGGAGGTGGTTGTTAGGAAGGTTAGGAAAGCAAATCGACAGCATTAATGCTGGAAAGAATGTGCATAACCAAGAACGCTGCTCCATCAAGTCACATGGAAAGGCACAATCCAGATACCGTATTTCTGATGGACTTCTGATAGTTATTTCATTCTGACTGTATGACAAGAGGTAAGACTAAGCTCATCATGCTGATTAGCAACACGCCAGATATGGTGCGAAACTCGTTTAAATGCTGCTTACATTAAATTAAAAACTGAAGGTTCCATTACTGAGGCAGTACATGGCACTGAGACTAACACTCAATCTATTCACACAATTTAAAAAACCCAAACTCAGTTTTCTCATGTGTAAAAGACGATTCAACATTCTTGAGCAGTTCATATCCAATCTGGATTCAGGTTTTCTTATAAATACAAAAAATTATAACATCTGACTTATATACTAGCAAAGTGACTGGTGTGTGTGCGCACACACACACAGAGCAGCCCCTTCATGGCTTGCTTGGTCAGTTTTCCACACAGTTTGATGGTCATCCTCACAGACCATAAGGTTCTAGGTTAAATCTTTCGGTTCAGCTTCATGAGCCAAAGCAGAAACTGAGGCATTAACGCTGATTTCAGTAACACTGAGCTATGAACAAGATACACATCCTGTTCTTGATCACCATCCAGCATTTATATGGGCAAGATTCAATTTAGCTGTTATAGTCCATCACAGTGATGAACTTTTAGGACAGGCTAAATTCTTAAAATGCTCAGCAGGGAAGTTGATTCCTCCATCTAAATACCCTGCAGATGTCACAGTCTAGCAATAATAGGCCACTTAGGTCTGGGATGGAAATAAATGTCTTCACAGAGCATGGAGAATCACTGAAATTTTGTACTGTATAGGGTTGCGGCATCTTGGTCATTGAGCTCGCTGGAGAAATCAAATACAGAGTGGATGACTCTTTAAGGAGCACCTTCACTTAGTCTACTAGGGTGACACAGAACATCAAACCCACTATCCCTAGAAGCAGACAGGTGAATTTTCACTGTACTTCTATTAGGACAAGAATATCCCCTTACAGAAAAAGAGACCAAAGCTGTATACAAAACGCTAGGGGCAGTCTTATCAAGGCCTTATATATTTGCAATAATACATTTCACTACTGCACTAAAATCCACTTGTAATAAATGCCAACAGATCATTTATTTTCCCAATCACTTGCTGCATCTGTACATTAGCTTCAATGTATTTTTAAAGCAGACTGACTGATGTTTTCAAATTGTGGTTATGGAACTGAATCTGAAAGCCCACAAATGGCTACATGTATCAGAACACCTAATAGGGCAATGCTATTTATATGAACACCAACAATGCATCAGTTTTCTGTGTCTGCTTACCTGAATGACTATAGAGACCAGCAAGCATAGATACAATTTAGCTGGCTAGACTCTTCTGCATGGAGTTACTATCATGAACTGGAACCCAGTAAAATCATCAGCCCCTCTTAAAGAGGAAGAGTATTCTGGCAGATTTAAATTTGGTAGATTTCTGCAAGGGGGCTCATAGTGACACATAAACATCTGATTGTTCCTCACTAAGATTTATGTAAGTGAATCGCTCCCTCAGAGCGGAGTCCTCTCTTTCTTCTCCATTTTTTGCCCTTGCGTTCCCTCTGTTCATTCTCCCACTTGAAAGGAGAATGGCCATTGGTGCACTACATCTGGAACGAAGCCTGAAAAATGTCCTCCAGCATCAGCCTTATACTCTATGAAGATCTCCAAAACGTGAATAACTCTAGAAAGTGTCAAACAGCTACCGCTTTAAGAAATTAGCCAGTAATTACGCAGTAACCTGTAAGATCCGCTTAAACAATACAAGTGCTGCTGGAATGTTGTGTTCTGCATGATGTCAAAAAACGTCATCAACCTGGTGTTAATTCTCATTCTCCCTCCACAGATGCTGACTGACTCACTGAGCATTTTCAGCTTTTGCTACTTTATTGGGCTTCAAGTATCTGTCATACTTCATTGTTGGATCACTAAGAACAGCTTTACACCCTCTTACTGATATGTTGTTACTCACATTACTTGTGTGGATGCATTGTGAATCTAAGGGCTCTCAAAGAAGACAAATGTTATGCAATATTTGCACCCTCCTTCCCACCCCAGCACAGTCCTTGATCCCAGTTATTGGACTGTGTATGCAAGTTTCAGGATGTGGGTGCCAGACAGTAATACTAATCACAGAAACTTACAGCTCTTAATAGAATCCTTAACACTAAGAAATCCATAGAATTAGTTTTCATTTCTCCTTCTAAGGGTCGAGCCCAGTAAAACCTGGCACAAGTATGTAATCCAAGAGGCTAGAGAATTACTGCTTGAACTTAACAGTAAATTCCACACCATGAAATTGCCAATGTGGAGGGCGGAAAGGAGACAACACACACTTAAGAAGTTGAGAAGGGACTGGGTTTGGATTGAGCCTTAGAAACTCAAGCTGCAGTTTGTACACCACAAAGATTCCAACTTGTACAGTCTAAAAGGAAACACTGCCCTCAGCTGATGCCCATAAGCAGCATCCAAAAGGTGACGCTTCATAACAGCACCCACCTGCTACTGTTATCTTGGCAGTCCTGCTCACAATGGTTCCCAGGCTATCAATAGTGGCAACACATTGATAAAATCCCTCATCAGGTTTGTGGTGTTTGGAATGTACCACACTATGTATCAACAGTGAACCTTCCGGAAGCATCTGTCTGCGTTCATCTGAAATCAGGTTTAGGAATGTTCCATCTTTTCTCCATTCAATTCTGGCTTTGGGTTCAGCGAAAACTGAACAGTTCAGTATAACCGAGGACCCTCGTATCGCAAGTGTGTCTGCTGGCTCCACCGTAAAGTAGAAAGGTGTGAATCTTCGGATGACAGATTCTATTGAGAGATGAAAAGACATAAAAAAATCATTATACATATATCATTATACACATTCATCCCCAGTCCAAATATTCAGATTGCTATCGGTCTCAAACATACATCATGTTGAAGTCAGTGGAATGAATTTCACAGACAGAGCACAATACGTAAACACAGGTAAATAGGTCTAAAACTGGAGTATTATATAGAGCCATAGAAGATTCCAGCAAAGAAACAAGCCCTTCGGCCTATCTAGCCTATGCCGAACCGTTATTCTACCTAGTCTCATTGACCTGCACCCAACCATAGCCTTCCATGTCCCTCCCATCCATGTACTTAATACAAGTTTTACAAACTTTTGTCAAATGTTGAAATTGAATCCGCATCCACCATCTGGCAAGCTCGTTCCGCACTTGCACCACCAAAGTGAAGTAGATCCCCTTAAATATTTACCTTTCACGCTTAACCTAGGTCTAGTTTCACCCAACCTGAGTGGAAAAAGCCTGCTTACATTAACCTTATCTATGCCCATTGTAATTTTGTATATGTCTATCAAATCTCCCCTTGTTCTCCTCTCCTCCAGGTAAAAATATCCTAAGCTTTTCAACCTTTCCCTATCAGGTTATCAAGTCCCAGCACATCCTTGTAAATTTTGTCTATACTCTTTCAATCTTATTGATATCTTTCCAATAGACAGATTACCAGAACTACACACAATACTCCAAACAAGATAAAATCTGGAAATCCAAGCAACACACACAAATTGCTGGAGGAACTCAGCAGGCCAGGCAGCATCTATGGAAATTACTAAATAGTCGATGTTTCGGGCCGAGACCCTTCACCAAGACTGGAGAAAAAAAGATGAGAAAAAAAGTCAGAGTAAGAAGATGGGGGGAGGGGAGGAAGAAATACAAGGTGATAGGTGAAACAATTCTACAAATCTGGTTTTTCCAATGCCTGATACTACTTCATCATATCATTCCAACTCCTATACTTGGCACTCTGATATATGTGCCAAAAACTCTCTTTATGACCCTATCTACCTGTAATGCCAACTTCTATATCTGTTTTTTTTATTTACAATCAATGCAGTGTGAAATGAGGCCTTCTGGCTTTTTGAGCCACACCACCCTTTAACTCTGATTAACACAAGATTCTAAATTGGGAAAAAAAGCTAATTTTGAAGGCATCAGAAAGGATCTGGCACATGAATTGGGACAGGTTGTTTTCTGGCAACAGTGTACTTGGTAAGTGGGAGGCCTTCAAAAGTGAAATTTTGAGAGTACAAGCTTGTAGGTTCCTGTCACAATAAAAGGCAAGAATGACAGATTTAGGGAACTTTTGTTTTTGAGAGATATTGAGGACCTGGTTAAGAAAAAAGAAGTGTATAGCAGGGGTAGCCAACAGGAACACATGAGGTTTTCAGAGTATAAGAAATGCAAGAGAACAATTAAGAAAAATCGGGGGGGGGGGGGGGGGGGGAAAGACATAAGGTTGCTCTAGTAGACAATCTGAAGGAGAATCCTAAGAGTTTCTACAGATATATTAAGAGCAAAAGTTCAGCAAGGGACAAAATTGATCCACTGGAAGATCAAAATGGCAATCTATACGTGGAAATGAAAGAGATAGAGGAGACCTTAAATAGATTTTTTGTATCTGTGTTTACTCAGTAACGGACAAAGAGTCTATAGTGAGACACAGAATCAGCAGTGAGGTCAAGGACCCAACACAGATTACAAAGGAGGAGTTTTGGGGGGGTGGGGGGGAAATAAATCCTTAGGGCCTGACAACGTGTTCCCTCAGACCCTGTGGGAGTCTAGTACAGAAACTGTAATGTCCCAAGGAAAGATATTTAAAACCTTCTTAGACGTGAGTGAGGTGCCAGAGGACTGGAGAACAGCTAATGTTGTTCTGTTGTTTAAGAAAGGCTCAAAGAACAAGGCAGTAAAGTATACGCCGGTGAGCCTGACATCGGTAGTGAGAAAATTATTAGAAGGTATTTTAGGACTGGATATATCCAGTTGCAAGAAAAAAGTTTGTGAACACTTTGCAATTACCTGGTTTTCTGTGTTAATTACTCATAAAATGGGGTCTGATCTTCATCTAACTCACAATAATAAACGAACACAAACTGCCAAAACTAATAACAAACAAACAATTGTTCTCTTCATGTCTTTATTGAACACACTGTTTAATCATTCACAGTCCAGGCTGGTAAAAGTATGTCAACCCTACATTTAATAACTGGTAGAACCTAATTTAGCAGCAAAAACCTACAAACATTTCCTGCTGCTGCTGATTAGTTTTGCACAATGGCGAAGAGGAATTTTAGAGCATACCTTCACAAAACAAAACTGTTTCCTTTAATCAGTATTTCTGGGATACCTTGCTTGCATGAACAGCCTTTTTCAGATCATGCCACAACATTTCAAATGGGTTAAGGTCCGGTCTCTGACTTGGCCATTCTAATACAAAAGTTTTCATCTTTTTAAACCATTCTGATGTTGATATGCTCTTGTGTTTCAGATCATTGTCTTGTTGCATCACCCAACTTCTATTAAGCTTCAGGTGACAGACTACTACCCTGACATTCTCCTATAAAATGTCTTGACACAATTCTGAATGCATTAACAACTACAAGCTGTCCAGGGCCTGAGACAATAAAGCAGCCCCAAACCATAATGCTCCTTGCACCATGCTTCCCAGTCGGGATGAGGTTTTGGTGTTGGTACGCTGTGTCCTTTTTCTTTCAGTGTGAATTTCTGCCAAAAAGTTCAACTTTTGTCTCATCTGTCCTTAGAACATTGTCCCAGAAGTGTTATGCAACATCCACGTGGTCTTTAGCAAACTTGAGATGTGCAGCAATGGTTTTTTTTCTGGAGAGCAGTGGCTTTCATGAACATCATTCTTGTTCAGTGATTTTCCTATAATGGACACATGAACAAAAACCTTAGCATGTTCTAAAGATTTCTGCAGGTTTTTTGCTGTTGTTACCCTTGGGTTCTTTTTCACCTCCTTCAACATTGCACGAACTTCCTCGATTTGTAGATAATTATGGCTAGAGCAGGGATCCAAGTGAGGACTGGCAGGAAGTGGAGGGCAGAGGAAGCTGTTCAGGAAGCAGAAGAAAGGCTGCGTCACAGGAGGCTGGTGGGAGTCATGAGGCCTCGGTCACATGAGGCCGAGCTGGGCTAGGATCCTTTCCAAATCCCTGAATGGACACCATCAGAGGGAAGGAAAGGCGCCATCTAGTTCAGGAGGAGGTGAGAGCAGCAGTGGAGGAGACAAGAACCTGCAAGGTGGTGGGAATGAAGCAACAGGGAGCTTGGACAAGATGGGAGAATGCGGTGGAGAGGAAAGTGACCTGGACAGAGCTTTGGAAAGGCGAGCCACACCGCATCCAATTTCTCATCCAGGCAGTGTATGATGAGCTTCCAAGCCCATCAAATCTGCACACATGAGGCAAAGCAGAGTCGTCAGCGTGCCCTCTGTGTTCCATGCAAGGAACCCTGAAGCACATCCTCAGCGGCTGCACAAGGACACTTGGTGAGGGACGGTACCGATGGAGGCATGATCAGGTCTTGAAGACCATCGCTGAAGCCATCAGCGCAGGAGTGGAGTGGGCAAAGCAGTCCCGACCCTCCAAGCAGACCATTGCCTTTGTCAGAGCTGGGGAGCAGCCAATACCCGCCAAAGGAACATCTGCAGGTATCCTGACCTCTGCAAGGGACTGGCGGCTGTTAATGGACCTCGAACAGCAGCTGAAGTTCCCCAACCATATAGCAGCCACCACCCTTAGACCAGACATTGTCCTTATATCTGAGTCTACGAAGCAGGTGGAGCTGACAGTCCCATGGGAAGATCACTTGGAAGAGGCCTTTGAAAGGAAGCTATCTGAGTATACAGGACTGATCAGCGACTGCCAGCAGGCTGGATGGAGAGCAAGGTGTCTCCCAGTGGAAGTTGGTTGCAGGGGATTCGCAGCCCATCCCTTAGCCAGAGCCTTCAGCAATTTGGGCATTGAGGGAGAGAGGGAGAGGAGAGCTATCCGCAATACCACATATGCAGCAGGAAGGGCCCCAAGATGGCTGTGGCTCAAGAGAGGGGAGTCATGGAATCATATGTAGCTTGCCATCTGGTCACAAGCTGGGGTCTGATCAGCCCTGGCTGGGTCACCTGGAGAAGGGTGTATGATGTTGAAAGACCCGAATCATCCGATGATTCCAGAAACGTTACTGATAATGTGCCCAGAAGCATCAGCAGATGTATGCACACAGCTTACTGTGGACTGAAGAACACTCAGATCTTTAGAAATACTGAGACTTGAGGACCTGAGTTATAGGGAACATTGAATAGGTTAGAACTTTATTCCCTTGAACATAAAAGACTGATGGAAGATTTGATAGAGGTGTACAAAATTATGATAGGTATAGATAGGGTAAATGCAAATAAGTTTTTCCTATTGAGGATGGGTGAGACTACAACTAGAGGTCATACATTAAGATGAAAGATAAAATGCTTAAGGAGAGCATGAGGGGAAACTTCTTCACTCAGAGGTGGTAAGAGTATGGAATGAGCTAACAGTGCAAGCGGTGGATGTAGGGTCGATTTCAACATTTAAGAGAAATTTGGATATTGTACATGGATGGGGATGGGGGGAGTATGGAGGGCTATGGTCTTGGTGGAGATTGAGGGGACTAAGCAGATTAATGGTTGAGCACAGACTAGATGCACCAAATAATCTTTTCTATGCTGTAATGTTCTATGACTCTAATTGAACTCTGAACTCCATTGCCAGAGCTGTAATAGCGTTGCACTAATCACTGTGCCACCACGGTGCCCAATATGGATCTGCATCCCCAGATTAAGGATTTATATTCCCAGATCCCAGCACTGATTTTAAAACATTGTCTAACTGTGCGTCCATTTATTCTGGAAAAATAATATGTTGCACAGCTATACACAAGGATTATCACACAATCCCCAAGAAACCTAGACAACAAACAAGGTGACACAACTCTAAATAAAGCAATGAGGTAATACATTACCACCCCCCCTCCCGTGGTCTTGAGCAGAAAATGTTCCAGGAGTCTCAAACAGTAATGATTCCGGTTAACAGGTCCATTGGTTAAGCGAGGCAGCTGCTCAATTGATTTGTTCATAAGGAACAAAAACTAATCGAGAGAATAACCCAGGTATCATTTGTTTACTTGGGACATTATGCCACTTCATTGGGACAGGAGACTGTTGCCAAACAGTTTCTAACTAGTGTCAGTTGTGTAACTGATAGACTTTATACCGTGCTTAGAGCAAACAGTTTTGTGAATTTGTGTTTAAAAATTAGTGATGTTTGTCACTGATAGTCAGTGAGAAATCAGCAATGACAATTCAGTACTGTTTTGTTCACTGTGATTTCAAGCATTCAGGCTTGGAGATGCCGGAAACATCTGGGAGTGAAAATGAACGAATTTCACTACTTCAGCAAGTTGGGAACTACAAAGAATTTGAAGGTAATGATAATCATGTTGAATGTTCAAAGTATATTTAGGATTAAAGTACGTATACAATATACAATCTTACAGGCAGCCACAAAACAAAGAAACCCAACAGAACCCATTAAACAAACTGTCAAACACCCAGTGTGCAGAAAAAATAAATCGTGCAAACAATACAAATAATTAAATAACAACTGAAATTCACAAAAGCAAGTCCACAGCCAAGAAGCAAGCCAAACTAATCCAGGAGCCCCTTAGTTGCAGGCCAAAGACTCAGTTCAGCTCAGAGACGAGTAAACATCACGGAGCAGTGAGCTAAACACCAGCATGACCTACGCCTCTGGCTCCAACACCCCGACCTTTTCAATTCGGCCCAGCACTTAAATTAGCCAAACAGCAGGTTGCTCCTCAATCTCAGATCTGGGCCCAAACATCTTGCCTCAGTTATGCTGCTTTGAATCACCTCTGAGTCCACTCCAGCAACAAAACATTGGCTCGTTGCCTGCTCTCAGAACCAGGACCCACTTCCTTGATTTAGTCTGTACACTCCACAACCATCCTACACCTTTGAGACTGTTCAGATTGTAGAAGTGCCAGGTCACACAAGGGGTTCAAAAGCTCAACTCCGACAAAGGCTACTGATTGGAGTGATCCTTTTTGATTAAATCAAAGTGTGATTAATAAAGTAGTCAATAGTTGTTTTTGCTGCCAACAAGTTGTCGTTGTCCTTCACCAGCACCATATTAAACAGAACGTTACGATGAAATGAAGATTTGGAGGTCGCAATGTTCAAAAGCATTGTATGAAGGCAGTTAATTATCAGCACTAGGTGCCTGTGTTGATTTTGTTCATTTACAGTCAATCAAAATAACACAGCAGCAAATACTGGTGAATTCCTCTGTTAATAACAGTTAGGAACTAATATTAAGTTTTATAGTATTGTAGTAATATTGGTAGTGTTCCAATTTGTCCTATATTTAATTTAAATGCATAATTTTTCACTCAGTAGTTTTGTCTTTTTAAACACAAGAGATTCTGCAGATGCTGGAAATCCAGAGCCACACTCACAAAATGCTCGAGGAAGTCAGCAGGTCAGACAGCATCTATGGAAATGAATAAGCAATTGATGTTTTGGGTCAAGACCCTTCATCAGTTTGTCTTTTTTTTATACTTTGTTAACTATTTTCATGAAACTTCGGCTGATAGGGACAGCCACTCAATTGGGTCAAAATGTATCGGTCCCAATGTGCTCCAGTTAAGTGGAATTCACTGTATAGACTAACAAGAAGCTGATCCCAGCTAGGTTCCTGCATCAGGCCTCAGTTAGAAAGAAAGACAAACCACGCACTAGTAATCCAGTGATCTGATCGCTGCCTGCTTCGAGGACCACTGATCATCACACAGTAAGAACAAGATAAGCACACAAATGTTGTCAGGAAAAAAACAACTGTAATGCCCTCCTTCAGTGATTTTACATTGCCATGAATCCTGAGGAGAGTGCAATTTGGATAAGGAAGCTAGGGTCTTCCAGCAGCCTAGAAGCAGAATTTCATCACTTCAAAAGAACAAGAAACATGAAATGGAATATGTGACTAGAAAATAGATTAAATGTAATGGACAATGATATACAGATGTAAAGAATCTGAGGCAAGGCTGACTAACAGTTAACGAAAGCAGAAATCAAGTTTACACTGTGCATCTACCATAGAAATTCATGTATTAATCCCACTCGAGACACAGTCTGATCATTATTAATGTAAAATAAGATTCAATGCATTCATGTAAGAATACCATGCAGTTCATTCCTCAACTGGAACAGTAGCTGCTTCAACTTCCATATATGCTGCTTAGACTGCAAAGCATCTGTTATTTTTGTCTCAGAAGTTTGATCAACACATCAAATGCCAATACCTAGTAGCTTTAACATCTTCCAGTTCAATTCCATAAGACCATGAGACATAGGAAAGAAATCAGGACATTCAACCCATCGAGTCTGCTCCGCTATTTCCCTCTCAACCCCATTCTCCCCGTAACTCTTCACGCCATGACTAATAAGGAATCTAACAACCTTCGCCTTAAATATGTGGCAACAAATTCTGCAGATTCACTACTGTCTGGTTAAAGAAATTCCTCATCCTGCTTCTGAATGGACGACCCTCTATTCTGAGGCTCTGCGCTTAAGATTCCCCCACCATAGAAAACATCCTCTCCATATCCACTCTATCTAGGCCTTTCAACATTCAAAAGGTTTCAATGAGATCTTCACTCAGTCCTCTAAATTCCAGCGAGTAAAGGCCCAGAGCCATCAATTGCTCTTCATACAATAAGCCTTTTTATTCTTGGAATCATTCTCTTGAACCTTCTCTAAACTCCCTCCAATGCCAGCACATCCTTTCTTAAATAAGAGGCTCAAAACTGCACACAATACTCCAAGTGAGACCTCACCAGAGCCTTATCAAGACTCAGCAATTGTTTTTATATTCTAGTCCTCTCAAAATAAAAGCTAACATTACATTTGTCTTCATCACCACCAAACCAACCTGCAAATTCACCTTGGGGAATCCTGCACAAAGGCTCCCAAACACGAGGAAATCTGCAGATGCTGGAAATTCAAACAACACACAAAAAATGCTGGTGGAACGCAGCAGGTCAGGCATCATCTATAGGGAGAGGCGCTGTCGACGTTTCAGGCCGAGACCCTTCATCAGGACTAACTGAAAGGAAAGCTAGTAAGAGATTTGAAAGTAGGAGGGGGAGGGGAAAATGTGAAATGATAGAAGACCAGAGGGGGTGGCGTGAAGCTGAGAACTGGAAAGGTGATTGGCAAAAGGGATACAGAGCTAGTGAAGGGAAAGGATCATGGGACAGGAGGCCTAGGGAGAAAGAAAGGGGGAGGGGAGCACCAGAGGGAGATGGAGAACATGCAGAGTGATGGGCAGAAAGAGAGGGAAAAAAGGAGGGGGGAAAAATGCTAAATATATCAAGGATGGGGTAAGAAGGGGAGGAGGGGCATTAACGGAAGTTAGAGAAGTCCATGTTCATGCCATCAGGTTGGAGGCTACCCAGTCGATATAAAAAGTGTTGCTCCTCCAACCTGAGTATGGCTTCATCTTGACAGTAGAGGAGGCCATGGATAGACATATCAGAATGGGAATGGGACGTGGAATTAAAAAGTGTGGCCACTGGGAGATCCTGCTTTCTCTGGCGGACAGAGCGTAGGTGCTCAGCAAAATGGTCTCCCAGTCTGCGTTGGGTCTCACCAATATATAAAAGGCCACACCAGAAGCATCGGACACAGTATACACTCACAGGTGAAGTGTCGCCTCACCTGGAAGGACTGTCTGGGGCCCTGAATGGTGGTGAGGGAGGAAGTGTAAGGGCAGGTGTAGCACTTGTTCCATTTGCAAGGATAAGTGCCAGGAAGGAGATCGGTGGGAAGGGATGGGGGGCATGAATGGACAAGGGAGTCGCATAGGGAGCGATCCCTGCAGAAAGCAGAAAGAGGGAGGTAGGGAAAGATGTGCTTGGTAGTGGGATTCCATTGGAGGTGGCGGAAGTTACAGAGAATTATATGTTGGACCCGGAGGCTGGTGGGGAGGTAGGTGAGGACAAGGGGAACCCTATCCCGAGTGGAGTGGTGGGCGGATGGGGTGAGGGCAGATGTGCGGGAAATGGGAGAGATGCATCTGATAGCAGAGTTGATGGTGGAAGAAGGGAAGCCCCTTTGTTTAAAAAAAGGAAGACATCTCCTTTGTCCTGGAATGAAAAGCCTCATCCTGAGAGCAGATGCGGCAGAGACTGAGGAACTGTGAGAAGGGGACAGCATTTTTGCAAGAGACAGGGTGGGAAGAGGAATAGTCCAGGTAGCTGTGAGAGTCTGTAGGCTTATAGTAGATAAGCCGCCTCCAGAGATGGAGACAGAAAGATCAAGAAAGGGGAGGGAGGTGTCAGAAATGGACCAGGTAAATTTGAGGGCGGGGTGAAAGTTGGAGGCAAGTTAATTAAGTCAACGAGCTCAGCATGTGCGCAGGAGGCAGCGTCAATGCAGTCATTGATGTAGCGAAGGAAAAGATACCCATATAGGCTTGGAACATGGACTGTTCCACAAAGCCAACAGAAAGACAGGCATAACTGGGACCCATGCGGGTGCCCATGGCTACACACTTGGTTTGGAGGAAGTGGGAGGAGCCAAAGGAGAAATTATTGAGAGTAAGAACTAATTCCGCTAGACGGAGGAGAGAGGTGGTAGAGGGGAATCGGTTAGGTCTGGAATCCAAAAAGAAGCGGAGACCTTTGAGACCGTCCGGGTGGGGGATGGAGGTATATAGGGACTGGACGTCCAAGGTGAAAATAAGGCGGTGGGAGCCAGGGAACTTAAAATCATTGAAAAAATTCAAAGTGTGAGAAGTATCATGAACATAGGTGGGAAAGGTTTGAACAAGGGGGGGGGGATAAGACAGTGTCAAGGTATGCAGAAATGTGTTTGGTGGGGCAGGAGCAAGCTGAGACAATGGGTCTACCCAGACAGGCAGGTTCGTGGATCTTGGGTAGGAGGTAGAAACGGGAAGTGCGGGGTGTGGGAACTATGAGGTTGGTGGCAGTGGAGGGGAGATCTCCAGAGCTGATAAGGTTGGTGATGGTATAGGAGACAGTTCCCAAGTCCTTTTGCACCTCGGATTTTTGAATTTACTCTGTTTAGAAAACAGTCCATGCTTTGATTCCTTCTACCAGACTGTATTACTATACACTTCCCAACACTGTATTCCACCTGCCACTTCTTTGCCCATTCTCCAAATTTGTCTATGTCCTTTTTCAGCCTCCTTGCTTCCACAACACTACCTGCCCCTCTTCCTATCTTTGTATCTTCAGCAAACTTGGCCACAAAGTTATCAAATTTGTCATCCAGATCATTGACATAAAATGTAAAAAGAACCAGTCCCAACACCCACCATCACTAATCACCAGCAGCCAATCAGAAAAGGCTCCCTTTGTTCCCACTCTTTGCTTCCTGCCAATCAGCCAATGCTCTACCCATGCTATTATCTTTCCCTGTAATACCACAGGCACATAGCTTATTAAGCATCCTCATATGCAGCACCTTGCCAAAAACCTTCTGAAAATCCAAGTACACAACACCCACAGATTCTCCTTCATCGATCCTGCTTGCTATTTTCTCAAAAGATGCCAACAGATTTGTCAGGTAAGATTTTCTCTGAAGGAAACAATGCTGACTATGGGCTATTTTATCATGTGCCTCAATACACGCCGAAACCAAATCCTTAACAATCAAACCCAACATCTTGCCAACCACTGACGTCAGTTTAACTGGCCTATAATTCATTTTCTTTGGTTCCCTCCTTTCTTGAAGAGTGGAGTGGCATTTGCAATTTTCCATTCCACCGGGACCACACCAGAATCTAGTGATTCTGGAACGATCAGTACTAATGCCTCCACAGTCACTTCAGCTCCCTCTCTGTGGTGTAGCCCATCTGGTACAGGTGACTTACTTATCTTCAGACATTTAATTTTCTCAAGCACCTTCTCACTAGTGATGTCAACTTCACACACTTCTGGCCTTTGACACTCTTGAACTTCCTGCAAACTGCTAGTGTCTTCCACAGTGAAGACTGATGCAAAATACTTACTCACTTCATTTGTAATTTCCTTGTTCCTCCATTACTACCTCTCCAGCATCATTTTCCATCAATTCAATATCTACTCTCGCCTCTCGTTTACTCTTTATTTTCCGAAAAACTTTCAGTACCCTCTTTGATATTATTGGCTAGCTTACCTCCATATTTCATCTTTTCCATCCTTATGACTTTTTTCAGTTGCCTTCTGTTGTTTTTTTTTAAAGTTTCCCAATCCTCTAACTTCCCACTAATTTTTGCTCTTCTTTTTCTTTTATGCTGTTTTTGACTTCCCTTGTCAGCCACAGTTGCACAATTCTCCCTTTAGAATACTATTCCTTCTTTGCCCTTATCCTACACCTTTTGAATTTCACCCAGAAACTCCAGCCATTGCTATTCTCCCATCATCCCTGCTAGTGTCCCCATCTAATTAATTTTGGTTAGCGCCTCTCTCATGCCTCTAATTCCCTTTACTCTACTGTAATATTAATACATCTAACTTTAGCATCTTCCTCTCAAATTGAAGGGTGAATTCTATTGCATGGTCTCCTAAGGGTTCCTCTACCTTAGGGCTCCTTAATCAAATCTGGTTACACAACACCCAATCCTGAATAGCTGATCCCCTAGTGGGCTCAACCACAAGCTGTTCGAAAAAGCCATCTTGTACACACCCTTCAAATTCTATCTCGGGAACCTGATTTTCCCAATGTCCCTGCATACTGAAATCTCCATTATTATCGTAACACTGCCCTTTTGGCATGCCTTTTCTATCTCCAGTTGTAATTTGAAGCCCACATCCTGACTACTGTTTAGTGACCTGTATATGACTCCTATCAGGGTCTTTTTCACCCTTGAAATTTCTGAACTCTATCCACAAGGATCCTATATCTTCAGTTTCTTAGTCACCTTTTTCTGAGGACATGATTTCAGTTTTTACCACATCCCCTGTGGCCATCTGCCTGTCTCTTCAATACAAAGTGATTCTTTGAATGTAAAGCTCCCAACTATAATCTTCTTTCAGTCATGACTCAGTGATGCCCACAACATCATACCAGCCAATCTCTAAATGCACTACAAGATCATCTACCTTATTCCATATACTGCGTGCATTCAAATATATACTATTGGAATTCCATCAGGCTAATGGTGGAATTTTAGATTCCATACCTTACTACAGTACAGTTGAGAATGTCTCAATCTGATACATCAATGGGCACATCCCTCATACATCAGTAGTATCTACAGGAGGAGTTGTCTCAAGAAGGCAAAGACCCTCAACAGCCAGACCATACAATTTACTCGCAGCGACTAGTGGGCAGGACATTCAGAAGTCCAAAGTCTCACATCTACATCCCTACAAACACTTTGCTGTTGAACCAGCTGCTAAACCCCAATCACTAGTCTAGCAACACGTTCACTACCTTGCACTAAAATGGACTTACCTTTTGTTCTACTTCTGCACTTTCTTGTAAGATTTGTGTATAATTTATGCTTAATTCATGTTTTTTCTTGCGAGTGCTGCTTATATGTTGCTATGTGCCTGTGATGCCATTCACAAGTTTTTCATTGCACCTGTGCACACATATACTTGCGTATATGACGATAAACACAACATTGACTTTATCTTTTGCAATAATAGTAAATACCAGGGTGTCAAATAAACCCAATGGCCTTGAGGCTTCCAGATTTAATGTTGATCTGGTAAACTATGCCTTGGATTAAGTACCAGGCATATTAGTGGTCACCAACCCGTCAATCGCGATCAGCTGGTTGATCTTGGAGACTTTCCCAGTAGATCCGGAAAAAAAAAGAAAAATAAATACACAAATACTGTTGAGAGATTGTTTCCGGGTTGCAGGGTTTTAGTTCCGTTCTTTATGCCCAGTGCACACTGGTTGGCCTCGTGCAGCTGGCAGGAAGTGCCATTGCTACTGGCCTGGAGCGCAGACAGATGGGCACCGCCTCTAAACCTGTTTAACACACCAAATGTTCCTGGGGAACCTGGTGTTAAAATATTCGCAGACAACCTAATCCAGGCTCAGGGTTTCATAAGTAGCAGAGCAGCTACCTCGCTGCGATCTACTGAAGCAAACTTTTATCGGCCGACAGATCCTACGGGGGGTGGGGGTGGGCACGCGCCCTGTTGCACTCCTCGCTTGGTCAGTCACTATCTCCGGACTGCGACCGCCGCAGCCCTGGCACGGGGACCTCTGGCTCTTACCTTGTCCTCTCACCCCACCCACGAGCAGCTGCACCTGGCCAAGGAGTCTGACAGGTGGAAGGCTGGGGTTTGAGCCCGGAGGCTGTCTAATGAGGCAATGAAGCCCTCAAAACTGCTATGGTACCTTAAGTCCAAGCACCCCGCACTTAAAGACAAACCCGTTGAGTTTTTTCAGCAGAAAAAAACGTGAGCAAGCGGGACAGCAGCTGAGAGCCACAAAAACTAAATTGTGGAATAGACTGGACATAACTGGAATACAGAATCACTGTATTCCAGTTGTGTTTAACACCCCCCCAGCCCCCCCATCGGCTGTTCCGCAAGAATATTGTCAATATTAAACCGGTCCGCTGTAAAAAAGGGTGGGGACTCCTGGTGTTCATACATTATTTCTACTTCCAGGTTACAGGGTTTTACTTCTGGTCTTTTCTGCCCTGGTACTCATGCGTGTAACTAATCAATTTGGGGTCGATCCTGCCTTTCACTAAGGCCGAGGTAGGGGTTCTTGGGCTTAAAAAGGTTGGTGACAACTAAGGTATATGATGACAGGGTTAGTCTCCAGGGTTAAATAGTCTGATGCTGACCTTTGTCAATCTCAAACTTTGAAAACTGCTAGAAACAATCAGCAGACAGTATTTGTGAAAAGAGAAACGATCTTAAACCCTAAAATATGAACTCCATTTGTCTTTCCAAAGATGCTGCATGACCTGATTGTTTGCACCATCAACTGCTTTTACGTCAGATTCTCAGCATCAGCATTTCTTTAACTTTTATTCAAAAATAATTTGATATACTTAGTGCAGACAGGAAACGTTGGAAACTTCAGGCACTGTACCCTGAAAAGAGATTGTACTCCTGTAGCTCCCTCTGCAACTGGATCCTTGACTTCTTCACTGAGAGACCACAGTCAGTGCAGATCAGAAATAACACCTCCTCTTTGCTGACACCTCCAGATTGCATTCTTAGCCACTGCTTGGTAGATGACACTACCATGTGTCAGTAAGACCAAGAAATTAATTGTAGACTTCATAAAGGGGAAGTCAAGGGAACACACACCAGTCTTCAACAAGATATCAGAAGTGGAAAGGGTGAGCAGTTTCAAGTTTTTGAGTACATCTCTGAAGAACTATCTTGGGCCCAATATATTGATGCAATTGCAAAAAAAACATAAGTATCTTTGGGGACATATCAGTCTCCTAAGAGTAGCAAATTTTAACCAAGGAAAATATTCTAAGTGGTTGCATCACCGTCTGGTATGGAGGGGCCACTGCTTCAATATCAGAAAAAGCTGCAAAAAGTTATCAACTCAGCCAGCTCCACATTGGGCTCCCCAACATCAACATGATAATAATCTTTTTATAATTTATAGCATATTTTATGCATTGCATTGTCCTGCTGCCACAAAGCAGCAAATTTTGTAACATATGCCAGTGATAATAAACTCGATTCTAATTTTCGTTTTCCTTCTGAACACGCTACTTTGGGAGTTGACAACTGCTACCCTAAAATTAAATGCTGTTACAAACCCCACATTTTCCTTTGGGTCAAGGAGTAAAGGACCCCAGAGCATCGTTCAGAAATCAGAGAATTCTCCCCTAACTTGGTTAACATTCTTCTCTCATCCGACGATACCAATAACCTGTGGAATGTTGTGGTCTCGACAATAGAGGACTTCATTGCTTATTCAGGAGCAGTAGCTGTAGCTAAAAGTAATTTACTATGTCTGAGCACTTTAAGAGGCCTCTCTTTTCCTTCAATGCCCTCTCCCATTCACACAAAAATAATTATGCCCATAACAAAAAGAGATTAGGCAGAAGTGGAATGAGCCTGCACAGAGTTCAAATTTTGCTCAATAAACCTTTCGTTAGCTAACTGTGTGCTCTGAGAAAGTGAAACAGGCTACCAAGAGAACTGAGAGACTGATAAGGCTTTGAGTACTAAGCAGTAACCATGTTGCCATGATAGCCGTGATATCCAACGTAGGGATAGCATGAGAGAACCACATTCATACTAATAAAGATTTTGTTCGGAATGCTTTAATAGTGAAATGTCCTTGTACCCCGATGACTCACTAGCATTTACTTTGTTTCTAGTGTTTATCGATGAATAACAGCCTCAGCATCATTAACTCTTTCAAGGCAATATTAATTTTTACAGCAATGAAAACAGCATTAAAACTAAAAGTTTTAAATAAACCTCTAGTTATGTTTTTCAGTGATGCCAAAATGCCTTTTAAAAAAAGCACCTGAAGTAGCCTTGAATTGAAATGCTCTGAAGTTAATGATTTGGATACAGAGTGAACGAAGCCGACAGGAGTGTCCTAAAGCCTAACAACTTGGAGATCTGGAAATTATCAGAACAAAGGTAACAGGACCTCACATTTTCGTATGATCTCAATCATACTACAACAAGCTTCTCAATCATCACCACTGAGAGCCCTTAGTGTCAGGCTCCAGCTCTCCTTCTCCATGGCTTTCCTGACATTTTCCGGCTCTGTTGTCATATCTGTAGCCCTAAGGTTGCGATGAACTCACTGCGGTCAGTATTTGCTCTGTAGTTTCAGTATGTCCCAACAGGAAAAATAGGCCCTTTAGTCCATGCAAAACCATCAAGCACTCTGTAGTAATATTCCTAAACTAATACCACTTTATTGACCTCACACTCCCATTAACTCTCCGAGATGCTCCGACTGTAGGGTAACGTAATTGGGAGAAACTTACATAATTCACAACACCAACATTGAGTTGGGTTTTGCTTTTAGAGGTGGGTCTGACATGATGTTGTTACATAATGATTTTTAGCATGCTTTTGTATTTAGGTTTTGGGAGTTCAATAAAATGTGTCATGGGTTCCATTAAACATTAAGCACCTACATTAGTAACCCCAAAGTTCAAGGATGATTCCGGAGTTATTGAACATGTCAGCCAACACAGTTGCTTTGAAACTACCTGAGTTTTAAGAGCAAAAGACTGTCACTTGGTTTGCAAAATATAAGGCCAGTTTGCTCCGTAAGAAATCTTTGCCAACAACAGCAAATTCTATTACACGGTAAATTCTACTACATGTTCACCCAACAATTCCATGGTGATGAGAGTGGTGAATCTGCTCAAACACCCAATTGAACAAGATAAATAACAATCGCTGAAAACTCACCTTTTACAGACATTTGGACTATCAGGAGTCTGAGTGCACCAAACAGTCACTGTCCTTGCCCGGTCTTGGTGATGCTAGGCCTTCGGAGGTAATGGACCATAGGCTGCCTCTCCTGGGAAATCACCATCCTTGTTTTACTTTTAAAGAACTGTTCATGCAGCAAATGCCTAATGAGGTTTGCATAGCCCTCGCTAATGCACCCATGATGGACTATGGGGAGCTTGTTAAAATGGTTGAAAGTCTAAACTCAACTCGGCAGCAGTGCATCATTCCTCCTCCTTTCTGTACCTCAATAAGCCCGGTCATCAAGACCTCCAACATAAGGACCCCCGCAGCTGTAAAACAGACAATGCCAGGTCTGTGTTTTTACCATGCTTGCTTTGGCAGGAACACTAGGAAGTGCTGACCCCCTTACAGCTTCAACAGAGCCAGCATATCAGGACATCAGAAGTCTGTAACCACCATGGGTTCCACAGACCTGACCGCCATGGCCAGGGTCATCCACTGGTCATTATGGACACCGATTCAGGGCCACACTTCTTTTGTGATATGTGTGCTCAAGTGAGTGTGCTGCCTGCACTCCCTATTGATCTGAAGTCACAGAAGTCCCAGTCATACGGGACACGATGGCTGACACTCTGCATCAGGGGCAATGTTCCACATGGGACTTTGCTCTGGCTAAAGTGGCCGAACTCTGTTTGGTGCAGATTTTTAGCACGGTTTTGTATTTAAGAGTTGGGAGTTCAGTAAAATGTGTTACAGTTTCAGCCAACATATAACACCTCAACACACACAAAATGCTGGTGGAACACAGCAGGCCAGGCAGCATCTATAGGGAGAAGCACTGTCGACGTTTCGGGCCGAGACCCTTCGTCAGGACACGTGTAATGTAAAACACGTATAGGATATTTGTAGTGCTTCTCCCTATAGATGCTGCCTGGCCTGCTGTGTTCCACCAGCATTTTGTGTGTGTTGTTTGAATTTCCAGTATCTGCAGATTTCCTCATGTTTGCTCTTTATAATAACACCTCACTTCATTTTATTTGCAAAAACCTAGACTATCACCACTAGACTCACTCGGGGCAGTTTATAGTGGACATCATTTGTAGGATATGCAAACTTAATGGAGACAGCACCAGACATTAGGATTGCTGGGAGTATGGATTGAAGCTTGCTGCCGCTTACGCACAGGAGGGAGAGGAGCTGGGGGGGACTTTAGGGGCACTCCTCTGTTTTCGTGGATGGTTGCAAAGAAAAAGCATTTCAGGATGTATATTGTATACATTTCTCTGACATTAAATGTACCTTTGAAACAGCAGCCCTACCAACCACCACCATGGTGCTTTTTCAGATTCAGCTCTACATGAACTCAAACACCTGTTCTGCTTCATTCATTTCAGGTAATGATCGTATAAAACATTCCTAAATCTTCCTCATGACTTTAATGTAAGGTTTTCATTTGACTATCATTTTACAATCAGCCAGCACAATTAAAATGCACATTCAGTGCATAGGAGATGACATTTACAACATCATTCCATTGACATGGCTAACATTGTCCGGAACTGATGAACACTATTAGGGGTAATTGTATTTTGAACAGTTTCTTAATGAAGAGGTTACTCTATTACAGTCCATTACTTAATACTTTCTTAAACAGATTGTGCTTTCAGAATCAAATTTATGACATACACTTAAGTTGCATAAATCCACCTTTAACAAAAGTCCCTGAGAGCCAAAGGCTGACTGTGGAGTACAGATTAGTGAGGATGCCCGCTGTAAGAACCAGCAACCTTCGAGGTGTCGCAACTTTAGACCAAGAGGTCTTGTGGACACAACATACTGAAGGAAGAGCAATTCAGACACAGGACGTCAAAGAACAAAAAAAATCAGACCAAGTGAGAAGCTGGGAAAGAAGGTACATTACAGCTGAAAATATATGAATAGAATTGAATCATAGAGATCAACTGGAAGGTTTGATCAAATCCAAAGCACTAAATATGACACAAAACGATGATGGAGGCACAGAACCTGATTGTGAAGGAATCTTGCACATAATGAAGAAGTCAGCAAGATGGGGTTCAAAGCTAAACCACAGATAGAGGATAAGCAGAGAGATTTGACAATATGGAACAGAGGCACCATTTCTGAGAAACCCATTAAGTCAGACCAATTGGTTTCTTCACACAAGCTCGTGTCTCCTCCCACTAACCTACACTGTAAATTAGCAACTCTAACCTCAGTGGCTCCTGAATCTCATTGCTTCTTGCTGCCCGCATTTCCCAGCACTCTTCAGGGAAATCTACCTGTCAATAAGCATCGACCTCAATTCCTTTTTGGAAATTACAAGGATTTGAAAATGACAAAATACAGAACAGAAGGAATAGCTTTCTCTTTTCTTTTTCTTACTTTTACAGCTAAATATATCAGATAAAAGCCAGTTTAGCAAAGCCATTTATTTCACACCACTGGGAAATTAACATTCCGCCCACTACCACAATCTGTAGCAGGACTCCAGTCCATATGGATGTGTGCTGTCCATATGAAGTGTTCCATGCCAGCTCTGAAAACTGCTGAGCTTGCAGTTTACCATACACTGCAGATGTCATAGGCCAGCAGGGAAGGACCCTACCACCAGGTTGGAACTTCAGGCAGCCCTTGTGTGGGGGGCAGCTACCTTCAGAATAAATCAACCTCTACAGAGCTATCCATGACATTACACAATAAAGAGAGCTCCAGTATTTAAAAGATACAGTGCATTCAAAGGCTGGTAGACTGGAAAGTGTACATTAGCGGTCGCCAACCCGTCGATCTTTGAGACTTTCCCAGTTGACCCCAAAAAAAATGAAAAATAAATACACAAATACTGTTGAGAGATTGTTTCCGGGTTACGGGGTTTTAGTTCCATTCTTTCTATCCAGTGTGCATGCGTATAGCTCTCCTGCACTACACAGTGTAATTCACTGGTTTCAACCACTGGGCCGCGAGGAAACGATATGAGTCAGCTGCACTTTTCCTCATTCCCTGTCACACCCACTGTTGAACTTGAACCCATGCAAAGTCATCAGGCAACTAAACGCAGTGAAACCCTTGCGCCAGGTATCACCGGTTGCCCTTGGGCAGCCGGTAGGAAGTGCCGTCGCTACTGGCCTGGAGCGCTGTCTCTGAACCTGTGTAGCACACTGAATGTTTATGGGGAACCTGGTGCTAAAATATTCGCAGACAACCTAATTCGGACTCAGCGTTTCATAAGTATCAGAGCAGCTATCGTGCTGCGATCTACTGAAACAAACATTTGTCGGCTGATAGATCCCACAAGGGGGGCGGGCGGGCGTTGTGTCGCACTCCCTGCTCAGTCGGCCGCGCTCTCCGGACTGTGACCACCGCGGCCCTGGCACGGGGACCTCCGGCTCTGACCTTGTCCTCTCACCCCACCCACAACCAACTACACCTGGCCAGGGCGTCTGGTGGCGGGCGGGTGGGAGGCTGAGTTTGGGCCCGGAGGCTGTCTAATGAGGCAATGTCTCAAAACTGCTTCAGTACTCTGAGTCTGGGGGACGTCACGTGATGACATAGGGTCGAGACGTTAGGAATCCAGCTCCCTCATAAAAAGTAATGAAATAGGGTTTAAATGAAGAAGAATTAATAAATACCTACTAGAAACTATTTATAAGTAACTCAGGATTACTTTTAGATATGGCTCCTAAACCGAAACAGAAGAAAGCTACCACTTTGAAGACTGCGCAAATCGGCAGGGAAGAAGGCCTAACCGTATCAGCGAAGCCTCGGACTCAAGTTGGATCTCCTCCCGGTGAAATGCAATGCACTTCTGATGATGCAGGACAGGAAGTTGCAGCAATGAAGTAACGGCAAGAACAACGCATGCGCAAAGAAACAAGTATGCATGAACAGATATTAACAAAGCTACAAATCCCAACTATGGCTGGAAGTGAATTGGAAGTGGAATCAGACTCTTTGGGAAATACAGAGGATGAAGAAGAGGAAAAGAAGAAAGAGATTAAAGGAAACATAAGAGATATCCTGATATATATGATGAATGAATTAAAGGCTATAAGAACAGATATAAGAAGGATGCAGAATAAACTCGATAACGTGGTGGAAAAACAAAAGAAGATGGATAATAAAGTTAAAGAGATGGAAGTAAAAATGGAAGAAAACACTAAAAGAATAGATAAGATAGAAGACAATAATCTTGCCTGGACAATAGAAAGAAAACGGATGTTGGAAAAAAATAGATGCGCTTGAAAACTCTAGTAGACGAAATAATATTAAAATTGTTGGTCTTATGGAAGGTACAGAGGGAGAAAATCCAATAAAATTCTTTCAAGAATGGATTCCGAAAATTTTGGAAATGAAAGAAGGAAGCCAAGTAATTGAAATTGAAAGAGCACACAGAGCTTTAAGACCAAGACCTCAACAAGATCAAAATCCAAGATCAATTTTGATAAAATGCTTAAGGTATCAAGATAAAGAAATGATCTTGAAGGCAGCTACTCAAGGTGCTAAAAAGAGAAATGGGCCATTGATAACAGAAGGGAAAAGAGTTTTTTTTTATCCAGACATAAGTTATGATCTTCTGAAGAGGCAGAAGGAATTTAATCCAGTGAAAAAATCTTTATTGGAAAAGGGCTTTAAATTTTTATTGAGCTACCAAGCAAAATTGATAATTTTCCTGGATAACGAAGAAAGAAGATCTTTCGCTGATTACCGGAAAGCGGAGAAATTTGTACAAGAATTATTTGATGTCCACGAAGAGGACTAAAGAATTATAGAAATAAAGTGGACTAATTATGAAGACTGAAATAAGGTTGGACTTGATGGACATTTATAAGGAAAACAAAAACAGTTGAGAAGTATTAATTGGGAGTAGAGACATTAATTATTTTCTTTTTTTTTCTTCACTAATATATTTTCTTTCTTTTTTTTTGCGGGGGAGCTGGAGGAGCTCCTGATCGATGGCTGTGAGTTTCACGTGCACAATCATGGCGATTGCCATGACCCGTAAAATGGGGGGGGGGGGGGGGGGGAATGTTGTGTTCTTTTTATTCGCAACATTAGTGGGGGGGGGTATTTTGGGTTTTTTTTCTTATATCTTAGTTACCTTTTTTCTATTTTTCTTCTTTTTTGCCTGGATTGTTGGGGAGAGACTCATAGCAACATGGAGAATTTCAAAGAGTTCCCAAGGTATTATGAATGACTAATTTACTTAATTTTTTAAGTTTTAATGTTAATGGAATTAATGGACCTGTGAAAAGAAAAAGAGTTTTAACATATATTAAGAAAATGAAAGAAGATATAGCTTTTTTACAAGAAACACATTTAACAGAAACAGAACATAAGAAATTAAAGAGAGATTGGGTTGGAAATGTCATTGCAGCTTCATTTAATTCAAAATCGAGAGGAGTTGCAATTTTGGTTAATAAAACTTTACCAATTAAAATACAAAATGTAGTAATTGATTCTGTGGGGAGATATGTGATTACACATTGTCAATTTTTTTCAGAATTATGGACTTTTATGAACATTTATGCACCAAATTAAAATGATGCAAAATTCATACAAGAAGTTTTTTTGAATTTGGCTGATGCACATGATAAAATATTAATAGGTGGAGACATTAATTTTTGTTTAGATCCAGTTTTGGATAGGTCAACTAAAGTTGCTACAAAATCAAAAGTAATAAAACTAACTTTATCACTAATGAAAGATTTAAACCTGATTGATATATGGAGAAAAATTAATCCAAGAGAAAGAGATTATTCATTTTATTCAAATAGACATAAAACTTACTCAAGAATTTATTTTTTTTATTATCAAAAAATATTCAGGATAGAGTGAAAAGTGTGGAATATAAAGCAAGAATACTGTCAGATCATTCCCCCTTGATAATGACAATGATAATGATGGATAAGGAGGAATCAATCTATAGATGGAGATTTAATTCAATTTTATTAAAACGTCAAGATTTTTGTGATTTTATGAAAAAACAGATTCAATTTTTTTTGGATACAAACTTACATTCAGTTGAAGATAAAATTGTATTATGGGAAGCAATGAAAGCATATTTAAGGGGTCAGATTATAAGTTATACATCTAAAATTAAGAAGGAGTACATGGCAGAAATAGATCAATTGGAAAAAGATACCATAAAGTTAGAAAAGAAATCTCAAAGATATATGACAGAAGAAAAACAAAGACAACTTGTTAATAAAAAATTACAATACACTTCAGACATAGTGTACAGAAAAAGTAATTATGAGAACTAAACAAATATTATGAATTAGGTGAAAGATCACATAAGATTCTTGCTTGGCAGTTGAAAACAGAACAGGCTTCTAAAACAATAAATGCAATTAGAACAAGTGTAAATAAGGTTACTTATAAGCCTTTAGAAATTAATGAAACTTTTAAAAAATTTTATACAACTATATCAATCAGAATCACAAAATAAGATTGCTGAGATAGATAAATTTTTATCACAAATAACCCTTCCAAAATTAAATTTGGAAGAACAGAAAGGATTAGATATGCCCTTTACATTAAAAGAGGTTGAAGAAGCTTTAGGATCACTTCAGAGTAATAAATCCCCAGGAGAAGATGGTTTTCCTCCTGAATTTTATAAAAAATTTAAAGATTTATTAATTCCTCCTTTTATGGAATTAATATATCAAGTGGAAAGAATGCATAAACTCCCACAATCTTAACAGCGATCATAACTGTATTGCCAAAAAAAGATAGAGATCCTTTAAAACCAACATCATATAGACCTATTTCTTTGTTGAATACAGATTATAAAATAATAGCAAAAATTTTATCTAAATATTTACCAAAATTAATACATATGGATCAAACAGGTTTTATTAAAAACAGACAATCAATGGATAATATAACCCGGTTACTTAGTATAATTCATTTGGCACAAAAAAGAGAGGAAAAGAGTGTGGCAGTTGCTTTGGATGCAGAAAAAGCATTTGATAGATTGGAATGGGATTTTTTATTTAAGGTATTGGAAAAATATGAGTTAGGAAAATCTTAAATACAATGGATTAAAACATTAAATACTAATCCTCAAGCTAAAGTAGTTACAAATGGTCAGATTTCAACACCATTTTGCTTAACGAGGTCAACTAGACAAGGCTGCCCATTATCACCTGTTTTATTTGTATTGGCAATAGAACCATTAGCTGAATTAATTAGAACAGATTCAGACATTGGGGGCTTTAGAGTTAATCGAGAAGAATATAAGATTAATTTATTTGCTGATGATGTTTTGATTTATTTAACAAACCCATTGCAATCTTTGCAAAGATTATCTTTTAGATTGGAAGAATATGGAAAAGTATCAGGGTATAAAGTAAATTCGGATAAAAGTGAAATTTTACCCCTTACCAAAGGAAATTATAATCAATGTCAATAAGTAACTCAATTTCGATGGTCAATAAATGGGATAAAATATTTAGGTATTAGAGTTGATAATGATGTAAAAAATTTATATAAACAAAATTATTTGCCATTAATAAAAAAAATAAAAGAGGATCTTGATAAATGGATGATGTTACCAATAACATTAATAGGTAGAGTTAATGCTGTAAAAATGAATATATTTCCTAGATTGCAATATTTATTTCAAACTTTACCAATACAATTACCTCAGAAGTTTTTTCAAGAACTGAATAAATATGTAAGGAAATTTCTTTGGAAAGGAAAGATGTCAGGAATATCATTGGAAAAATTGACGTGTAAATTTGATTTAGGAGGGTTACAACTTCCAAATTTTAAGAATTATTATGAAGCAAGTCAACTTAGATTTATTGCGTCTTTTTTTGATGAAAAAAAACCGGCATGGATTAGAATAGAATTAGATAAGATAGGAGAAAACGTACCAGAAGATTTTATATATAAATAGGAATCTAAATGGACACGGGAAAAACAAGAATCTCCTATATTAAGACATTTGATTGATTTATGGGGGTAGGTAAATATGGATGATGAAATAAATAAATCTTTATTAGCAAAAAGAACTTTAATTCAAAATAGGCTTATTCCTTTTACAATGGATAATAAACTTTTACATAATTTGTTCCAAAAGGGGATTAAATATATAGGTGATTGTTTTGAAGGAGGTATATTGATGTCATTTGATCAATTAAAAAATAAATATAAAATATCAAACAACACTCTATTCTGTTATTTTCAATTAAAGGCTTATTTACGAGAAAAGCTGGGTCAAACAATGTTGATGCCAAAACCTAGTGAAATAGAAATATGAATTCAAAAAAGAAAAATTTAAAAATTTACATCTTTTATGTACAATTTGATTCAAGAACAGACAATTGAATCTGGAATTCATAAATCAAGACAAAAATGGGAATCTGATTTGAATATTAAAATTGAAGGAAAAAGTTGGTCAAGATTATGTTCTGATTGTATGATAAATACAATAAATGTTCGACTTAGATTAATACAATATAATTTTTTACATCAATTATATATAACACCACAGAAAATAAATAGACTAAATTCAAATATGTCTGACCAATGTTTTCGATGTAATCAAAAAATTGGTACTTTTTTACATTCTACTTGGTCTTGTTTTAAAATTCAACCATTTTGGATAAATTTAAGACTTTTATTGGAACAAATTACTGGAGTACAACTCTCTCATAGTCCAATGTTATTTTTATTAGGAGATATTGAAGGGACAATACCGAAACTTAAATTGAATAAGTATCAGAAAAAATTTATAAAAATTGCAGTTACTTGGAAATCTGATTTATATTGAACTATGGATCGTTGGAATAATGAAATATATAGTTGTATTCCACAAAAAAATTACATATAATCTAAGAAATGAATATGATATATCTTTGAAAATTTGGCTCCCATACATAGAAAAGATGGGATTAAATATATAGGTCCTTTGAAGATAAAATTATAAAATAATTGGGGAAAGTAAAAATAAATATTAAAGTTATTTTGAACTCCATGGAGCATGTGGGGATCCTCCGATATCCAGGCAATCTTTTTTCTTCTTTCTTTCTTTCTTTTTTTACTTTCTTTAGGTAAGGGTTAAGGGGAGGGGGGAGGATCAATATTATTTTTCTTTTTTTTTCATTACATTTATTCTTCGTAATTTTCTAAAAATTTAATAAATAAAATTTAAAAGAAGTATCCTGAGTCCAAGCAGCCAGCACTAAAAGATGAACCCACTGAGTTTTCTCAGCGGAAAAAATGTGAGCAGGCGGGACAGAAGCCGAGAGCCACGAAAACTGGAATAGACTGGACATAAGGAACCTGCTTCGAGTATTCTGGTCATGTTTAACACCAACCCCCCCCCCCCACCCCCCCCAGCCCCTGTCAGCCAGTCCGCAAGAATATTATCAATATTAAACAGGTCCGGGTGCAAAAAAAAAAGAGTGGTACCCCCAGTGTTTATATATTATTTCTACTTCTGGGTTGTGGGGTTTTACTTCCAGTCTTTTCTGCCCTGGTGTGCATGTGTGTAACTAATTGATGTGGGGTCGATCTTGCCTTTTACTAAGGCTGAGGTAGGGGATCTTGGGCTTAAAAAGGTTGGTGACCACTAGTGTACATATGAGTGGCCATCTGATCAACCAGTTCGAATCCAGGTTCCACACACAAAATACTGGAAGAACACAGTGATGTTTCAGGCTGAGACCATTCCAAAATGTCGACTGTTTATTCTCCTCCACAGATACTGCCTGATCTGCCAAGTTATAGAACATAGAATAGTACAGCACATTACAGGCCCTTCAGCCCACAATGTTGTGCCAACCCTCAAACCCTGCCTCCCATATAACCCCCCACCTTAAATTCCTCCGTATGCCTATCTGGTAGTCTCTTAAACTTCACTAGTGTATCTGCCTCCACTACTGACTCAGGCAGTGCATTCCATGCACCAACCACTCTCTGAGTGAAAAACCTTCCTCTAATATCCCCCTTGAACTTCCCTCCCCTTACCTTAAAGCCATGTTCTCTTATACTGAGCAGTGGTGCCCTGGGGAAGAGGTGCTGGCTGTCCACTCTATCTAGTCCTCTTAATATCTTGTACACCTCTATCATGTCTCCTCTCATCCTCCTCCTCTCCAAAGAGTAAAGCCCTAGCTCCCTTAATCTCTGATCAAGTTCCTCCAGCATTTTGTGCCTGCTGCCCAAAATTTCCAGAATCTGCAGAATCTCTTGTGCCAGTCAAGGTACATTCTCCCTGAATTCAAACCAAGAATATCACACCCTCTGCCATTCAGTACATTCCTCCAAGAACTGTAGAACTCCCCAGCCCCCAAAAGATACTACATAAACAGGGAAGAAATTGCTGAGCCTCTGGCTAGGATCTTTATGTCCTCGTTGTCCACGGGAATGGTACCGGAGAATTGGAGGGAGGTGAATGTTGTCCCCTTGTTCAAAAAAGGTAGTAGGGATAGTCCAGGTAATTATAGACCAGTGAGCCTTACGTCTGTGGTGGGAAAGCTGTTGGAAAGGATTCTCAGAGATAGAATCTATGGGCATCTAGAGAATCATGGTCTGATCAAGGACAGTCAGCACAGCTTTGTGAACGGCAGCTTGTGTCTAACAAGCCTGATAGAGTTCTTTTGAGGAGGTGACTAGGCATATAGATGAGGGTAGTGCAGTGGATGTGATCTACCTGGATTTTAGTAAGGCATTTGACAAGGTACCACACAGTAGGCTTATTCAGAAAGTCAAAAGGTATGGGATCCAGGGAAGTTTGGTCAGGTGAATTCAGAATTGGCTTGCCTGAAGAAAGCAGAGGGTCGTGATGGAGGGAGTACATTTGGATTGGAGGGTTGTGATTAGTGGTGTCCCACAAAGATCGGTTCTGGGACCTCTACTTTTCGTGATTTTTATTAACGACCTGGATGTGGGGGTAGAAGGGTGGGTTGGCAAGTTTGCAGACGACACAAAAGTTAGTGGTGTTACGGATAGTGTTGAAGATTGTCGAAGTTTGCAGAGAGACATTGATAGGATGCAGAAGTGGACTGAAAAGTGGCAGATGGAGTTCAACCCGGAGAAGTGTGAGGTGGTACACTTTGGAAGGACAAACTCCAAGGCAGAGTACAAAGTAAATGTCAGGATATTTGGAAGTGTGAAGGAGCAGAGGGATCTGGGGGTACATGTCCACAGATCCCTGAAAGTTGCCTCACAGGTACATAAGGTAGTTAAGAAAGCTTATGGAGTGCTAGCTTACATAAGTCAAGAGAAAGAGTTTAAGAGTCGCGGGGTAATGATGCAGCTCTATAAAACTCTGGTTAGGCCACACTTGGAAAACTATGTTCAGTTCTGGTCACCTCACTATAGGAAGGATGTGGAAGCACTGGAAAGGGTATAGAGGAGACTTACCAGGATGCTGCCTGGTTTAGAGAGTATGCATTATGATCAGCGATTAAGGGAGCTGGGGCTTTACTCTTTGGAGGAGGAGGAGGATAAGAGGTGACATGATAGAGGTATACAAGGTATTAAGAGGAACAGACAGAGTGGACAGCAAGCACCTCTTCCCCAGAGCACTACTGTTCAATACAAGAGGACATGGCTTTAAGGTAAAGAGAGGGAAGTTCAAGGGGGATATTAGAGGAAGGTTTTTCACTCAGAGAGTGGTTGGTGCATGGAATGCACTGCCTGAGTCTGTGGTGGAGGCAGTTACACTAGTGAAATTTAAGAGACTACTAGACATGTATATGGAGGAATTTAAGGTGAGGGGTTATGTGGGAGGCAGGATTTAAGGGTCAGCACAATATAGTGGGCCGAAGGGCCTGTACTGTGCTGTACTGTTCTATGTTCTATAAATGTAAGGATGCTTTTTCACTGTTATAAACATTTCAGCAAGAGGACCGCTTAGACTTAATCTTTGTCTGTCATAAGGACTCATAACATGGCTCTCTAATTTCGTTTGATCACAGGGATTGATCAACTGCAGGGAGGAGAGAACTATTCCAATGAGCCCCATGTCTCACAAATGCTCTGGAAACAAACTGTAGGTTAACAGCAAGATTTTATTTATCTTGTACAAAAAGGTAAATTTATTCCAGCATCTGTAGAACCTCGTGTTCAAATTTATTAGCAATCTGAGCAACTTTCCAGGAAAAATGTAGCAAACTCTGGAAATCCCTGAAAACAATGTCTGATGATACCGTTACTGCTTTCTTGTCTTTGTCCCAGACTTCCACAACACAGCTCTGTGCCCCTGGCCCTGACCTTCAGAGTTCAGTCTTACAAGTTGGCCACACTTACGAGGGATTCAGTAATGGCCCGGACAAACAGCGAGGGTACTGACAGAGTTAAGGGTGTATTGATTGACTGGGTCTGAGAGACAGGAGTGTAGTAGGGGACTGTGACAAAGAACAGGAGATTAGGAAAGTAGCAATAGGCCAAGCCCAGGACCAAGAACACAAGGATTAGTGACGAGCTGAGGACAGAGAACAGTGAGGGTTCTGAGGAAAAGAAGGACATTAATATTTTAAACCTTTGAAGATTTGATGGAGCTGCTGATGTGTGTTCAATGCTGATAGAATCTCTTCAGGATGTGACATGCAGTGAATAGGAGTGAGCCTCTACCACAGCTAGTTCCCAATACACTATAACTCAGAGTGAGTTCCGCTAGTGACACATAATTGGGACCGTGCTTATATTTATTTTCAATTCATATTTCCTCTCCACGTGTACACACCATTCAATTTGGTGACTTATTGCAAGAGAAACAGGAAATATTCCATTAATATTTCCTTCCACATCTCATGGCAATAAAAATTAGAGTAAAAGCCTGTGTAAACACATGCAGTCCTCCCAAGCTTCACCATTAGATAAATAAAATCTGACAATTATCAAAGTGCGCTGATGACCACTGGGGCTAATGGTGAATAGTGTATAGTGCTAGGCAACCATTACTTTACCCACTCTATCCTCTGATATGTCAGAGTCATATTTCTCTGAAATAGTCATCAGCCCACAATTCAGTGACATTCAGTCTGACAATTCAGTGAGTGAGATAAACAACTGGATACAACATGGACTTGGGGGAAGGATTCAGTCGGTAGTAATGGAGGGTTGCTTTTCAGGCTGGAAAACTGTGGTGCACCACAGGCATCCAATGTTGTTTGTGATTTATGTTAACAGACTGGATAGAATAGGTTGGCATGGTTAATAAGTTTGCCAATGACACCAAAATTGGTGGCATAGTGGGCAGTGAAGGTAGTTATCTAACTACAACCATACTTAAAACAATTGGGATTCAGGTTCACATATAACTCAAGACACTTTGTGACAGTCACTTTTCCCTTTCATCTGCAGCTCAGAAATGAAGTTCACGAAACCTTAATGTACAAATCTCTAAACAATGAAGGAAAACATGTACCTTATGTAGCTCTCACTCTATTGGCTATATTTGCAGTTGCTCAAGAAATTACCACCCTCATCAAGAAACAAAGGTAAAAGGGAAGAGAACAAAAACTAGTGATCATCTCACTACTTATTGGCCAAGATTGTATCCAATTAAGTTCAGTCTACTATGGTTCTAGTTTTCCATTGAATAAGATCTCTGAAAGCCTTGCATCATCCACAGATGCAATCACTTGGATGGCGGTTTGCCCAATAAGTGCAAACACGGAGAAGGCCATTAAATCATTGGCCTTTAACATTATAGAATGAGTTGCCAAGAGAAAGCAGTTGAGGCAGCAACATTAGTAACATTTTGAAGGTGTTTAGACATGTGCATGGAGAGGAAAGGTTTAGAGGGATATAGGCCAAACTTGGGTAAATGGGAATATTGGTCAGCATGAATTAGTTGGGCTGAAAGGACTGCTTCAATTAGACTGCTCTGGAAGGTTAAATCATATGGACTCCAGGGAGAGCTGGCTCATTGGATACACAGTTGAACTAGCAATAAGAAAAAGAGTGCAATGATGGTGAAAGGCTGTTTCTCAGAATGGAGGTCTGTGTCAAATGGAGTTCAGGGGTTAGTGCTGAGCCCCATTATTTGGCATCTACATCAATAATATTGATAACAATGTACAAGGCACCTGACACTAAAATAGGTGATATAATGGATAGTGAGGAAGGTTATCAAAAATTATCAGGGAATCTAGACTAGCTAAGTGATTGGCTAATTGGGGCATCACAGTAGAGCAGCTGTTAGCTATTACAGCTCAAGGTGTTAAGAGTTCAGAGTTCAATTCCAGTGCCATCTATAAGGAATTTGTACATTCTCCACGTGACCATATGAGTTTCTTCCAGGTACTCCAGTATTAAATGGGTGGGTTACTGGGTAGCGTGTCTCATTGGACCTGAAGGGCCTGTTCCACACTGTATCTCTAAAAAAACTAAATAAGTGGGCCAAGGAATAGCAAATGGAATATAATTCGGATCAGTACAGGGTGTTGTATTTTGGAAAGACCAATCAAAGTAGGGCTTTTGCATTGAACAGCAGAGCCGTGGAGTGTGTTCTAGAACAGAGGGACCTTGGACTACTAATACATGGTTCCTTGAAAGTGGAGTCACAGATAAGACAGGGTGCTGAAGAAGGCTTTTGGAATACTGACCTTCATCGGTCAAGGCGTTGAAATCTTAAGTTATTAACTTCAAACTTTCTGCATAATCACTCAAAGAGTAGAACTGCATGTGCATATAACGAAAGCTGTATAACTCATCTCCTTCTACCTTGGGCCACAAACTTATCAATCACTCCTGCAGTGGACCACTTCTGGAGGTCAAAGACGCTGACTTCCAAAAAGAAGGATCCATATGCTCCACGACTGCTGGACTAAGTGTGTAAATGTAGGAGGGGATTATGTTGAAAAATAAATGTGCTAGGTTTTCTAAAATTGATTCCTTCTACCTTAGACCATGAACTTATCAATCACCCCTCGTAAGACTTCATTTCTTGGAACACAAGAGGCTGGGAGATGATTTTTATAGAGGTGGATAAAATCATAAGGGTGAGTGCACTAAGTCTTTCTTTCCCCCAGGGTTGGAGCATCAAGAGCTAGAGAGCATAGGTGTAAGGTGAGGGGAGAAAGATTTAACAGGAACTTCAGAGATAATATTTTTTATATGAAAGGCATGAAATTGGCTGCCAGAGGAAGTAGTTGAGGGTGGTATAATAACAACCTTTTAAAGGAAGCTGGACAGGTACATGGATAATTAAGACTTAGAAAGTTATGGGCCAAACACATGGGACAAGCTTGAATGGGCATCTTGGTTGGCATGGGCCAGTTGAGCTGAAGGCCTGTTTCCATGCTATGTGACTCTATGTGAGCATGTAAGATCCATATACATCTCCTGTGCTGCAAGTAATCTTCCATTCTATCTAGAGATACAAAAAAGATGGTGCTCACAGGGATGTAATCAACAAATCTCTATATCCCTTTGTTTATCAACCTCTGACTTAAAACTGTTCAAATCAAACAGTTTCCATCTCCCTTTGAGAAGCTCTGAAGATTAAATTTTTGAGATGAAAAGTTTCACCTCATCTCAATCTTATTATCATGGAATGATAACAAATTGTTTTAAACTACTTTCGATCTACCCGATGCAAAGACACCATGTACTACTCTTTATTAGCAAGTTACTCGAGAGAACCCTCCTTAAGCACTCTCTCTCGGAGGCTGCTCCGAGGGTCTCTCTCTCCTGAAGCAAATACAATTCTTTTTATATCATGCAGTCACGTACACAGATGCATGTGGGTTCAACCCCCTTAGTTTCTGTACAGATGAGTATTGTTAACTTCATCAGTCATAAATTGTTTGTATAACAGTTTTAATTGCTACCATGTCTGGATGCAGACAGACACAGGCTTACCATCCAAAGCCTGCTGTCCTTGGAAATAGTCACTCCTTCTTTATGCTTATCTTGCATGTGCCATAAGGAATACAAGGCACAATATGTTTCTCACAGCAAATAATCAGGTTACCCTAAGCAACACTAAAGTGCAGATTGCATACCAAGGATGCTGTCACCCACTTATCTTATGCATTTATACTTTTTTCGCAAACTCAGCTTATCTTATGAGAAAGCATTTGACATTGTACATTTATACTCTTTTTCTCAAGCTCATAGCTGCTATGACCTTTAAAAAAATAGCCAGGGTAACAAGCAGCCTACGAGGTGCTAACTTCTTAATATTACATTATGTGCTCAACCCCTTTATTTTCAAAAACTAACTCTGGTTCTAGATTTCCCACAAGAGGAAACATCCTATCTACATCCACCTTGTCAGGTCCTTATATGTCTTGACATGGATAAGACCACAGGACCTTAAAAGTTTTAATCAAGTCTCTCTCACTCTTCGGAATTCCATCGGGAATGTGCATATCTCCACCAGAAATGTGTGTCTCCACTGGGAATGTTATGTGAAACCAGATTTTGAGCATCAATAGGAAGTAAATGGAGTGGAAAGCAGGTACTTCATAATGTTCAGTACGGAGACTTTTGTATATGAACTCATTTCCATAAGATTAGCAAACATTAGGCAAGATTGACTGTAAAAGATTCCCAATCAGAAAGGCCAGAATTCTATGGTTAAACAAAGACAGAGCAACAGTGAAGTTGACAAAAGACTAAATTAATTGGCATTATGTAGAAGGAAATTATAATATAAAGTATAAATTAGTACAATGAGAGATTAATGCAGTTTAGTGGGAACTCGTACAAAGGTTAAGAAAAAGGAAATGCCAAAGTTTTGAAAGCATTTAAGAAATGAATATTGTAAAACAAATAACCCAAATAAAGGTCACTTAGTCATGAAGGAAGCCATAATTTTGTGCACTCAGTAAATACATACTTTCATCTGCAAAGGATGCTGATAGTACAATCACTGAGCAAACAGCAGAGGGAATACAGAAGTGAATCACTGAAGTATTTGAAATGGAATAGAACTACAAAAACTCTTGGCACAGAAGGCAGCTATTTTGTCCATGCTGGCCAAATTTCAAACTGTTTGACTTCCTCTCTTTCCACCTGACAGTTATTTGCCTTGTAGTAAATGGTATTTATGCAGGTACAGTACTGAGTTAATTAATGATTTCTTAAGAATTTTTGACTCCATTACATCTTACAGCGATTTCCAGATCCCCACTAATCTAAGAATAAATATATTTTACTTATCAACTTCCCTCTACATCCAACAATTAACCCAAACATAAGTTTATGTACTCCTCTGAAAGGAAAAATTAAATTCTTGTTCACCTTTTTAAGCCTCTTGCCTCAGTTAAATCTCAGTTTCCTTTATTCCCAATATATTCAAAGCCTTTTTAGTCTTTTTTCATAACTATTATTCTACAGCCATCAACAGCCATGTAAATCTTCTCTGCATCTTCTTATACGTGTTGACCAGAATTATACATAGTCCTTTAATCAATCACAGTCAATAAAGGCAATTATCTAGCATACCTTCATAATCACTGATCTTTATCAATCTTCGAATCTGAACTCCAAGATCTGTTTCTCTATCCCAGACAGCATCCAGCCTTGTTCCTCACTACCAACCACAATTTTTGTATCATCAGCAAATGTCTCGATTGTGACTCCAATGTTTTATTTCAAATCAACAACATACAGAACAAAAAGCAAAGTGTTTAGTATCCTTAGAAGGCCCACTGCACTCATCCTCTAGTCACTGTGTCTCACAAATGCTTTCCCTTTACGAGTTTATTTACCTAATTATATAATGACTTGGAACATTATCAAATATTTTGTTAAAATCTAGGTACATCACAATAAATAATCTTCATCCAATTTCCTTGTTCATTCCTGAAATTGGTCAGACACAAGCTTCCCATAACAAATCCTTGCTAACACTCCTTGATTAATTTATGCCTCTACAAAAGTTGATGTGCCATTCCTCAGATTTTTGTCTAATAATTTTCCCAGAATATTAGCTCACTGCCTTTCTCCTAGTTAAAACACCATTACCACATTAGAAACATAGAAAATAAGTGCAGGAGTAGGCCATTCGGCCCTTCGAGCCTGCACCGCCATTCAGTATGATCATGGCTGATCATCCAACTCAGAATCCTGTACCTTTTTTCTCTACATACCCCATGATCCCTTTAGCCACAAGGGCCACATCTAACTTCCTCTTAAATATAGCCAATGAACCGGTCTCAACTGTTTCCTGTGGCAGAGAATTCCACAGATTCACCACTCTGTGTGAAGAAATTTTTCCTCATCTCGGTCCTAAAAGGCTTCCCCTTTATCTTTAAACTGTGATCCTTTGTTCTGGACTTCCCCAACATCGGAAACAATCTTCCTGCATCTAGCCTGTCCAATCCCTTTAGAATTTTATATGTTTCAATAAGATCCCCCCTCAATCTTCTAAATTCCAGTGGGTATAAGCCTAGTCGATCCAGTCTTTCTTCATATGAAAGTCCTGCCATCCCGGGAATCAATCTGGTGAACCTTCTCTGTACTCCCTCTATGGCAAGAATGTCTTTCCTCAGATTAGGGGACCAAAACTGCACACAATACTCTAGGTGCAGTCTCACCAAGGCCTTGTACAACTGGAGTAGAACCTCCCTGCTCCTGTACTCAAATCCTTTTGCTATGAATGCCAACATACCATTTGCCTTTTTCACCACCTGCTGTACCTGCATGCCCACTTTCAATGATTGGTGTACAATGACACCCAGGTCTCGTTGCATCTCCCCTTTCCCTAATCAGCCATCGTTCCGATAATAATCTGCTTTCCTGTTCTTGCAACCAAAGTGGATAACCCCACATTTATCCACATTAAATTACAGCTGCCATGAATCTGCCCACTCACCTAACCTATCCAAGTCACCCTGCATCCTCTTAGCATCCTCCTCAAAGCTAACACTGCCGCCCAGCTTCGTGTCATCCACAAACTTGGAGATGCTGCATTTCATTCCCTCATCTAAATCATTAATATATATTGTAAACAACTGGGGTCCCAGCACTGAGCCTTGCAGTACCCCACTAGTCACTGCCTGCCATTCTTAAAAGGTCCCATTTACTCCCACTCTTTGCTTCCTGTCTGCCAACCAATTCTCTATCCACATCAATACCATACCCCCAAAACCATCTGCAAGTTTGCACACTAATCTCCTGTGTGGCACCTTGTCAAAAGCCTTTTGAAAATCTAAATATACCACATCCACTGGCTCTCCCCAATCCACTCTACTAGTTACATCTTCAAAAAATTCTATAAGATTCGTCAGACACGATTTTCCTTTCACAAATCCATGCTGACTTTGTCCAATGATTTCATCTCTTTCCAAATGTGCTGTTATCACATCTTTGATAACCGACTCTAGCATTTTCCCCACCACCGATGTCAGACTAACTGGTCTATAATTCCCTGGTTTCTCTCTCCCTCCTTTTTTTTAAAAAGTGGGGTTACATTAGCCACCCTCCAATCCTCAGGAACTAATTCAGAATCTAAGGAGTTTTGAAAAATTATCACTAATGCATCCACTCTTTCTTGGGCTACTTCCTTAAGCACTCTGGGATGCAGACCATCTGGCCCTGGGGATTTATCTGCCTTTAATCCCTTCAATTTACCTAACACCACTTCCCTACTAACATGTATTTCCCTCAGTTCCTCCATCTCACTAGACCCTCGGTCCCTTACTATTTCCGGAAGATTATTTACGTCCTCCTTAGTGAAGACAGAACCAAAGTAGTTATTCAATTGGTCTGCCATGTCTATGTACCCTATGATCAATTCACCTGTTTCTGACTGTAAAGGACCTACATTTGTCTTGACCAATCTTTTTCTTTTCACGTATCTATAAAAGCTTTTACAGTCAGTTTTTATGTTCCCTGCCAGCATTCTCTCATAATCTTTTTTCCCTTTCCTAATTAAGCCCTCCTCTGCTGGTCTCTGAATTTCTCCCAGTCCTCAGGTGTGCCACTTTTTTTTGCTAATTTATGTTTCTTCTTTGGACTTGATACTATCCCTAATTTCCCATGTCAGCCACGGATGTACTACCTTCCCTGGTTTATTCTTTTGCCAAACTGGGATGAACAATTGTTGTAGTTCATCCATGTGATCTTTAAATGCTTGCCATTGCATATCCACTGTCAACCCTTTAAGTATCATTTGCCAGTCTACCTTAGTTAATTCACGTTTCATACCTTCAAAGTTACCCTTCTTTACCTTTGTTTCTGAATTAACTATGTCACTCTCCATCTTAATGAAGAATTCCACCATATTATGGTCACCCTTACCCAAGGGGCCTTGCACGACAAGATTGCTAACTAACCCTTCCTCATTGCTCAATACCCAATCTAGAATGGCCTGCTCTCTAGTTGATTCCTCGACATGTTGGTTCAGAAAACCATCCCGCATACGTTCCAAGAAATCCTCTTCCTCAGCACCCTTACCAATTTGGTTCACTCAATCTATATGTAGATTGAAGTCACCCATTATAACTACTGTTCCTTTATTGCACGCATTTCTAATTTCCTGTTTAATGCCATCCCCAACCTCACTGCTACTGTTAGGTGACCTGTACACAATTCCCACCAGCGTTTTCTGCCCCTTAGTGTTATGCAGCTCTACCCATATCGATTCCACATCCTCCAGGCTAATGTCCTTCCTTTCTATTGCATTAATCTCCTCTCTAACCAGCAATGCTACCCCACCTCCTCTTCTTTCCTGTCTATCCCTCCTGAATAATGAATATCCCTGGATGTTGAGCTCCCATTCTTGGTCACCCTGGAGCCATGTCTCTGTGATCCCAACTATATCATATTCATTAATAACTATCTGTACATTCAATTCATCCACCTTGTTACGAATGCTCCTCGTATTGACACACAAAGCCTTCAGGCTTGTTTTTACAACACTCTTAGCCCTTATACAATTATGTTGAAAAGTGGCTCTTTTTGCTTTTTGCCCTGGATTTGCCTGCCTGCCACTTTTACTTTTCACCTTACTACTTTTTGCTTCTATCCTCATTTTACACCCCTCTGTCTCTCTGCACTTGTTCCCATCCCCCTGCCACATTAGTTTAAAGCCTCCTGAACAGCAGTAGCAAACGCTCCCCCTAGGACATTGGTTCCAATCCAGCCCAGGTGCAGATCGTCCTGTTTATACCAGTCCCACCTCCCCCAGAACTGGTTCCAATGCCCCAGAAGTTTGAATCCCTCCCCCTTGCACCATTTTTCAAGCCATGTATTCATCTGAAATATCCTCCTATTTCTACTCTGACTAGCACATGGCACTGGTAGTAATCCAGAGATTATTACCTTTGTGGTCCTACTTTTTAGTTTATCTCCTAACTCCCTAAATTCACCTTGAAGGACCTCATCTCGTTTTTTTACCTATATCGTTGGTACCTATGTGCACCACGACCACTGGCTGTTCACCCTCCTATTCCAGAATGTCCTGCAGCCGCTCAGAGACATCCTTGACCCATGCACCAGGAAGGCAACATACCATCCTGGAGTATCGTTTGCGGCCGCAGAAACGTCTATCTATTCCCCTTACAGTCGAATCCCCTATCACTATAGCTCTCCCACTCCTTTTCCTTCCCTCCTGTGCCGCAGAGCCACCCATGGTGCAATGAACTCAGCTGCTGCTGCCTTCACCAGATGAGATATCTCCCCCAACAGTATCCAAAACAGTATATCTGTTTAGGAGGGAGATGACCTCAGGGGACTCCTGCACTACCTGCCCACTGCTATGCTGTCTAGTGGCCACCCCCTCCCTTTCTGCCTGTGTAGCCTTTACCTGCATTAGCCACCCTCAATTCACACATTATCTAGGCACAGATACTACAAAACTCTTAATATGTCCTCTCTCTGGGTATTATTTCCAACAGTTTACATTCTTCCTCCAAGTGTCAATGTCTGTATATTCCTTTCTTTCCACAAAAGTACACACAAAGTATTAACTTAGAACTATACCCATCTTATACGAACCTATACATTGGCTACTGCTTTCTCATAATGACAAATTCTTTTCTTTGTTATCCTCTTTTCTGTCATATATTAAGTTGTGCTCAGTTCTGGATGCCTCTACTACAGGAAGGATGTGAAAGCCATAGAAAGGGTGCAGAGGAGATTTACAAGGATGCTGCCTGGATTGGGGAGCATGCCTTATGAGAATAGGTTGAGTGAACTCAGCCTTTTCTCCTTGGAGCAAAGGAGAATGAGAGGTACCTTATAGAGGTGTACAAGATGATGAGAGGTATTGATCGTGTAGATAGTCAAGAGGCTTTTTGCCAGGGCTGAAATGGTTGCCACAAGAGAAAACAGGTTTAAGGTGCTGAGGAGTAGGTACAGAGGAGATGTCAGGGGTAAGTTTTTTACTCAGAGGGTGGTGAGTGTGTGGAATAGGCTGCCAGCAACGGTGGTGGAGGCAGATACGGTGGGGTCTTTTAAGAGGCTTTTGGATAGGTACATAGAGCTCAGTAAAATAGAGGGCTATGGGTAAGCCTAGTAATTTCTAAGGTAGGGATATGTTTGGCACAACTTTGTGGGCCAAAGGGCCTGTATTGTGCTCTTGGTTTTCTATGTTTAAGTATTTCAGTTTTTCTTAATGTTCCTCTTTTCCTTTCTCCCATGGTCCACTCTCCTCTCCCATCTTCTTCAGGCCTTTATTTTTTCCACCTATCACCTCCCAGCTTCTCACTTCATTCTCCACACCCACTTACCTTTATCCTCAGCTGGTCTCATCTATCACCTGGCAATGTGTACTCCTTCCCCTCACTCCTTCCACCTAACTTCCTTAATCTGGCTTCTTCCTCCTTCCTTTCCAGTTGTGATGAAGACTCTCAGCCTGAAACATTGACTGTTTATTCCTCTCCGTAGATGCTGCCTGACCTGCTGAGTTCCTCCAGGATTTTTGTATATGTTGTCCTTAATTTGAATATTTTTCAAGCAACTTCTTTGCTTTCTTTAATTCATTTTTACTTTTACTTCTGAACCTCTGTAGTCCTCCAAGCTTTCTATAGTGCTGGGTGCTTAGTATTTGTTATAAATTTTCCTTTTGTGCCTAAACTAATCTTGTAAATTCCTCAAGTTACTAGAACCTAGAAATGGGAGCTCCTTCTTTGCCTTATTAGAAAAATATTTGATCTCAAATCTCTGTAACTTCTCTTGTTTACCTTTCAGTGCCATTAATTTACTGTCATATACACTAGAGTGCAATGAAATTTCTTGCTTGCATGACTGTTTCTGGTCTATTTTTTACTAAGTCTAGTAAAATTATCTATACCCAGGGTGTTGTGCCAATCTTTAACCTAACCAACTAAGATCAATTTTAAACCTTCCCTCTTACATAGCCCTCCATTTTTTATCATCCATGTACCTATCTAAGAGCCTCTTAAATGTTCCTAATGTATCTGCCTCTACCATATCCCCCAGCAACACATTCCAGTCACTTACTATTACCTGTGTAAAAAAATACCTCTGACGTCCCTCTTACACTTACCTCCAATTGCCTGAAAATTATGTCCCCTCGCAATCGCCATTTCCGCTCTGGGCTACGCACTTGATCTAAACCTGTTATCATCTTTTACACCTCTACCATGCCAACTCTCATCCTCAGTTGCTCCAAAGGCAAAAGCCTTGGCTTGTTCAACTATTCCTCATAAAACATGCTCTCTATTTCATGAAGTGTCCCGGTAAATCTACTCTGCACTCTCTCTAAAGCTTCCACATCTTTCCTATAATAGGGTGACCAGAACCTTACATCCACTTACACAAAGTTTAGATATGAACAACCACATCTGACACAGACACAAAGCTGCTTTACACAGACACACAACAAATCTTGTGATGGTTCTCTTTACTGAGAAAGAACTGTGACCCTCCTCGCACTGGAAAGTAAATGCTGCACATACAAAAGATTCTGCTGATGTTAGAAATCCAGAGCAACACCCACAAAAAGTTGGAGGAACTCAGCAGGTCAGACAGCATCTATGTAAATGAATAAACAGTCGACATTTCAGGCCAAGATCCTTCATAAAAACTGGAAAGGAAAGGGTAAGATGCCAGAGATAAGAGCTCAGCATGAAGAAAGAAGAGAGAAGGGGCAGGTGAAAAAATTACTGCAAGTTGGAGAAACTGATGCTCATGCCAACAGGTTCGAGGCTACCTAGACAGAATATGAGGTGCTGCTCCTCCAACCTGAGAGTGGCTTCATCATGTCAGAAAAGGAGGCCATGGACTGACTCTTCAGAATAGGAATGAGGATAGGAAGTGAAATGGTTGGTTACTGGGAAATTCTGCTTTTTGTGGATGAAGTTGAGATTCATAATATATGCTGTGCCTAGATGATAAACCATGATCCTCCAGTGTGCAAACATTTCTCATCTAAGTTGAAATGAGGAAAGAACTATTTAGATGGAGTGCCAGACACAGAATCAGTACATATGAGGCAGGACCCTACCAAGGAGGTCATTAGTTGGCCAGAGATAGGGACCATAAGGGAAAGTAAATGAATATTGCTGACTGACTTTTCTCCTCCCTAAAGATGAGTGAAGGCAAAACTGACCTTCCACTACTAAATATTCATTGCAGTTTGATCACAGTTCCCTCCAGCAAACAGTGGCTGTGACGAAGCAGACAGAGACAAATAGCACACTTATATAGTGACAACCATATAGAAACCCTGCACGGGCACTGAGCAGTCACATTACCAACACCAGCCAAACAATGAATACTAATCAGCAGACAGAGCTGACAGGCTAATATCCCTTAACATCAGACTGTATAGAAATCGCATGTGGGACCCAGATTTTACTGAGACAATTGTATCAGCATCTCCTCAGGCAGCAGGGACAAATAATCCATCCCCCACTCCTAAAGTGATATGCTTAGAGAGACTACAATAATGGACAATTACCTTCATCATACAAAGGAGAACAGGGTGCCATGGTAGTGTATGGGTTAGCGCGACACTAATACAGCTGGTGACATCCTGCAGTTCGGAGTTCAATCCTGGCACCCTTTGAAAGGAGTTTGTACATTCTCCCCGTGACCAAGTGTGTTTCCTCTGGGTGCTCTGGTTTTCTCCCACAGTCCAAAGATGTACTAGTTAGTAGATTAATTGGTCATTATAAATTGTCCTGTGATTAGGCTCAGGTAAGTAGATGGGTTGCAGAGTTGAAAGGGCCTGTTCTGCACGGTACCTCTAATAATAAATCAAATAAATACAGACCCTATTTCCAGAAAAGTTGGGAAATTTTCCAAAATGCAATAAAAACAAAAATCTGTGATACGTTAATTCACGTGAACCTTTGTTTAACTGACAAAAGTACAAAGAAAAGATTTTCAATAGTTTTACTGACCAACTTAATTGTATTTTGTAAATATACACAAATTTAGAATTTGATGGCTGCAACACATAGACCCATACATCAACTCTATGCAGAAATGCCGGTGAGTTCTCTGGGTTCTTTGGGCCTGAGCTCATCTCAAATGGACCAAAAGACTGTGAAACCGTGTGCTGTGGTCAGATGAGTCCACATTTCAGCTAGTTTTCGGAAAAAACAGACGTCGAGTTCTTGTGCCAAAGATGAAAACAACCATCCTGATTGTTATCAGCAAAAGGTGCAAAAGCCAGCATCTGTGATGGTATGGGGGTGCATCAGTGCTCATGGCATGGGTGAGTTGCATGTATGGGAAGGTACCATTGACTCTGAGGCATATATTAGGATTTTAGAGAGACATATGTTGCCATCAAGGCGACGTCTCTTCCCGGGACGTCCATGCTTATTTCAGCAGGACAATGCCAGACCACATTCTGCACGGGCTACAACAGAATGGCTTTGTAGACACAGAGTGCGTATGCTTGACTGGCCTGCTGCCAGTCCAGATCTATCTCCTATTGAAAATGTATGGCGCATCATGAAGAGGAGAATCAGACAACGGAGACCACGGACTGTTGAGCAGCTGAAGTCTGATATCATGCAAGAATGGACAAAATTTCCAATTGCAAATCTACTACAATTAGTATCCTCAGTTCCAAAACTATTAAAAAGTGTTATTAAAAGGAAAGGTGATGTAACACAATGGTAAACATGCCTCTGTCCCAACTTTTGTTGAGTGTGTTGCAGCCATCAAATTCTAAATTTGTGTAGATTTACAAAATACAATTAAGTTGGTCAGTAAAACTATTGAAAATCTTTTCTTTGTACTTTGTCAGTTAAATAAAGGTTCACGTGAATTAACATATCACAGACTTTTGTTTTTATTGCATTTTGGAAAATATCCCAACTTTTCTGGAAATGAGGTTTGTACATACAATAAAGGAAACTCTCTCTGTAAAGACCCCCATTATCACTACGTCTGCCTGTACCTCAGCTCTTCATGTCTCGATAAGTTAATGAGCCAGGGCTCACTCATCCACTCAGTTACCCAGCCTCATTCTCCTAGTGACAGGTCTCTGGAGATGGTCAGGCAGATGATTTGACGTAGGAGGGAATAAGGGTAACAATGTCATGTGTATAATCACTGGCATGTCGGGGTTAAAGTATAAAACAGATTCTGGGCAGCCATGAGAATACTGTATAATACTTTGAAAAATTTCATAATCTGCCCTTGGTGACTGAGATGATATGTTTTATATTTCTGCTTTTTCTTGAAAGCAAATATTTCAAGAAATATATCTGAATTCACAGATATGGGCTCATAAAGCACGAAGGTCATTCAGCCTGCTGTATATTGTGGCAGAGCCATCCAGTGAGCCCATTCCTGCAAGCTTCACAATGTTTATCCAGTTGTCTTTCGTCAGCTTTGCCTCACAACTAGCATCCTTGCCTCTCCCACAGACATTACAGGTTCAGCATGAGTACAAAATGCAGGCTGCTGCTCTGCTGTCAAAGGGGTGACTATTCAGTCTTTTGTTTGTCCCTCTTAATTAGTCACTTAACCCTATTGTATACCGAACATTTCTGATTGAAGATCAATGACCTAAACATTGACTCTGTTTTCATTTCCACAAATACTGTATGAAATGACCTTCTGAGATCTTCCAGCATTTATTTTATTTTATTAGAGCAATGGTCTACCTATTCTCAAGTTAAAAAGATCCTGGTGCATAACTCCGAGGAAAAGTAGAAGAGTTGCACATTGTTAACCCTTCGCTAACAAAAGTAAAATTATCAAGTCATATTTGGGGCTTCTTCTGGATAAATTGACTCCTGTGGTTCCTTCATTACAACTGTAAATCTACAGCAAAAACAATATCAGAGCTTTTTTCCCCAAAGATGTGAGAAGTGTTGCAGAAATCTAGGTCTTTTTTTATTTGAATCCCTTTCACACAGCACATTCCAAATCACAGCTAATTCTCACATCTCCTCTCATGTTTTTGCTGATCACTGTAAAACTGTAACACCTGCTTGATTATTCACTTTCCAGTGAAAATAGTTTCTCCCTAATCCACATTTAAAACCCTTCATGACTTCATATTACAAACAAGAGAAAAATCTGCAGATGCTGGAAATTCAAACAACATACACAAAATGCTGGAGGAACTCAGCAGGCCAGGCAGCATCTATGGAAAAAGTACAGTCAACGTTTTGGACTGAGACAATAAAATGTGAGTAACCCGCAATGCAGGGGTAACAGCCCCAATATTTATCATGCCTTGTCTTGTCCATACTGCACCAACTGCCACCGCTGGGCTATAAACGTGCAGTCCCTCATGCATGCAGTTGTAATTTAAATTGCGGTGTTTAAGAGCAGTGACTTGAAAGTTTTACTATCAGTGGCAGATTTAATGTGTGGCAGCAGGGAGTTCCAAACTGGAATGGTCCTAGGGTACAGTGAGTAGCGGTAGCCGTCCTTGTTGGTCTGGATGGTCTTGTAGTTCAGGGGCTGGTTTTGTCAGGTTGCTGGTCTATTATTCTGGTTACACAAAAGGCGACTAATATTGGATGGAGTTAATGAATGAGTTTCCTTGTAGCCATATAACAATTACAGCACAGAAACAGGCCATCTCGGCCCTTATAGTCCGCGCCGAACGCTTACTCTCACCTAGTCCCACTGACCTTCACTCAGCCCATAACCCTCCATTCCTTTCCTGTCCATATACCTATCCAATTTTACTTTAAATGACAATATTGAACCTGCCTCTACCACTTCTCCAATTACCACTACCACTAATTGTAGTAAGCCTGGCTATTGTGCGGCGTCTTTGGCGGGTATCCCATTTAAGGTCGAGAACCCTATCTGTAACACTACTGGTCTTTCTATAATCACTGGTTACAAACCTGGCAGCTCTTCCCTCGACTTTCTCAAGGTTATTGATGTGAATGGTTTGGTAGGGATCCCAAATGGCACTACAGTATTTAAGTCCTGGACGAACGAGAGTTTTATAAGCAATTTCTTTTCTGGTTTTTGCGCAATTCCAAAAGTTACGCTGTAGAAGGCCAAAGATTTTGTTGGAACTTGAAATGGTTTGGTTGATGTGTTTTGCCCAGCTAAGGTTATCAGACAGTTCATTGCCCAAATTGGGGTGATGATTTACTTCCTGGAGTGCAGCATTTCCCATGAAGTACTGATAATGGTAAAAAAATTTCTTGAGGGTCATTCTCATAATGTAGCACTTTGCGTTGTTAAATTTCATCTGCCAGGAGGACTCCCACTTGCACAGCGAGTTAATGCCTTGTTGAAGAGTACTGCAGTCATTTGGAGAAATTATGGGTCTGTACAGAATCAGGTCATCTGCAAACAGTCTAACTTCAGATGTAACACAAGTTGGAAGGTCATTTATACAGGTTAAAAAAAAAGTAGTGGGCCTAAGACATTGCCCTGTAGTACTCCCGAAAACACTGGACAGCTAGATGAGGTTTGCCCGTCGATTAATACCGTCTGGTGTCATTTAGTTAGAAAGCTTTCGATCCAATCCTTGGTAGAGCCTCGGATGTGGTACAGTATCAAAAGCTTTACTAAAATCCATTATGCAAAGGTCAACTTGAATCTTTGCATCCAGAATCTGGGCTAGATCATTAATGAGTAGAATAACTGTGTTTCACAAGACTGTCCACTCCTACATCCATGCTGCATGTCGGAGAGAAGTGAGAATCTCTCCAGATGACCCATGATATTGCTATGAATAACGTGTTCTAACTGCTTGCTTGCAATACAAGTGACACAGGACGGTAATTAGATGGTAAAGACCTGTCCCCTTTCTTGTAGATCGGTATGACATTGGCAATGCACAAGGTTCCAGTAGACAAAGACTTTTGATAGATTTTTTGGAGTATTGGAGCAGCACTAGCGGCACATTCTATGAGAATACGGGCTGGCACATTATCAGGTCCTGCGGCTTTGTGGGCCTGGAGGTTTTTCAATAACTTTTCAACACCTGCAATGGTAATATTGATATTCGGCATATTTCAAACACTACTATGTCCTAAGTCCAGTAATGATGAAATATCTTCCCTTGTGAAAACTGAGCAAAACTGTCAGTTGAGTACTTCCACTTTCTCCTTTGCACCGGAAACAATCCTTCCCATAATGGGGAGACACAGAATACTTCCTGAAGCTTTCCCATTGTTCCAGAAAGGTTTGGTATTTTTACTCTGGAGACATGTACCAATATCATGCACATAATCACAGTGAAGTTTTTTCATCTGCCTGTCAACCTGTCAGCATGTTATCATGCTGATCAATTTTAACCAACGATACTACATCAGGTCCAAAGTATTGGTTCCCATATTGACTGTCTTTCCTTAAAGATGTGCCACAAAATTTAATTTCACATTCCAATGTCAAACACACCCTCCATTTTCAGTCCTCATTTTTCACTGAGCCAATTACAGCCTTCCAAACTCAACACTTAGTTCAATACACAAACACAAGAGATTCTGCAAAAGCTGGAGATCGAGTGCAACACAAAATGCTGGAGGAACTCAGCAGGTCAGACAGCATCTATGGAGAGGAATAAACAGTTGGCGTTTCAAGCCACGATATTACTTTCAGGTAATATTTAAGGCAAAATTTTTAAGCACTACATGCTGGCATTGAATCCAGTATCTCCATGAATGGACAATGAACCCATGAGCGATGTTTGCTCTCTTTTTGCACTGCTTATTTAATATATTTTATATATATTTCTAGAGTGCTATGGTAGCATAGTGGTTAGCACAACACTAATACAGCTTGTGTGTTCCAGGATTTAGAGTTCAATTCCAGCACCATTGTGAAAGTAGTCTGTATGCCCTCCCCATAGAATGTATGGGTTTCCCCTGGGTGCTCCAGTTTCCTCACATAGTCCAAAGGTAGGTTAATTGGTCATTGTAAATTGATTAGATTAGAGTTAATCGGGTTTGGCAGGAGTTGTTGGAGCAGCTAGACTCAATGGGCCAAAAGGGCTGCAATTTGTGCTGCACTGTTGCCACAAAACAACAAATTTCACAACATATGGAGGTGATAGTAAAATAGACTCTGATTATTCCATGTTCTTTGGACTTCCACTAACATCCCCATTCTTGCCTTCTAACCATTTCTAATCCATCCCTTTGTTCTTTTGCACATTACACTTTTCTCTGCTCCCAGTTCCAATTAAAGAGAATTGGATGATGAACATTTTCCCTTCAGAAATGTTGCCTGATGTGCAGTTCATATTGTATATTGAAAATCTACCGTCTGACATCAAACTATGCCTGATAATTTTGTCCACAGTGCCTTTCACACACGTGCATACAACTTAAGACAGTTTCAGTGAAATAATTCACCGTTGTGATAAAACAGGTGCCTGCAAAGTACCTTGGGATGTTTTATTGTGCGTAAGGTGCTAAGTAAAAATAAGTTTCAGTCATTGCAGTCGATTCAAGCACTCATATTTTGAGGATTTAACTCTATGGAAAACAAGCAGATAGCAGATGAACTTAACTCCTATTTTGCATCAGTCTTCAATATAAAGAATGCAAATAACATCCCAGAAACAGCTTTCTATTAGGAATTATAAAGGAGGAAAGAACTCAAAAAAAAATCACAATGATAAAGGAAATATTTCCAAGCAAATTGTCAGAGCTGTGGACTGACAAATCTCCAGGTCCTGATGGACTTCATCCAAGGGTATTATCAGTTAGAGAGAAAGTTGCTGCATTTTCAAAGTTTTCCTATAGTTGTGAAAAATTACATTTAATATTTTTCAAGCTAATAAATCTCCTTTATTCAAAGAAAGGACAATGAAATCAGGTAGCTGTAGATGAGTTTAACATCCGTCATAGGAAGATTTAGAAGTATTATTGCAAATGTTAAAGCAGAGCACTTGGAAAAGTTTAAAATAATCAGGCAACGTCAACAGACACCACGTTTGATCAAATTATAATTGTTTAAGAAAGTTATAAATAGGATAAGGTAAAGCATACAATTTTTAAATTTCTAGAAAGCATTTGATATGGTGTTAATTGAAAAGATATTGTAGGAAATAGAAGTCCATGTGTAGGATCTAACATAGTGACATGAATAGAAATTTGGCAGGTAAACAAGATCTGGGGAGTAAACAGTCTAGTCCTTTATTGGTTAACAAAATATTATGAATTTGAACAAGTGGGTAAAAGGCTGCTACAGGTGGATGATATGTGGAATCAGATTACAATCAGATCAGCCTCGATTTTACTGAATGGCAGAGCAGGGTAAAGGGGCCAAATAACCTACTTTTACTCCTAAATTGAATGTCAGTGTGTTCATATGTAATCAAGGCAATGCAATATCTTCCAGATGACAGGCATTGTATTCACACATAAACTGCTCAGTCCCTATAGCACAAAATCACGCACTCTACATCCTGCCCAAATACACTGTTTTAGAAGGGAGTGAACAGCAGAGTGAACCTGTAAAATCTATCCCTGCTTATTCCTGGCATTGAGATTAGAATTCTTATCCTATAAAGGGAACGACTCCACCTGGAGCTAATCTATAGCTACATTTTCTTTGCATATAACATGTCTTCCCAGATTCAGGATAAATCTCTCTTCTCCAGGGGGTCCTTCCCTGTCTGCCTTCTCCCTGGCTGTGTCCACACTCTGCCTTTCTGTACACGTCTCACTCTCTTACTAAAGGCAACATGCTGTATTGCATGTTTCATGAATCTAAGGAACCCATATCCACAGGCTAATGGAAGAGAATAAAGCTACACATGCCAAAGGTTTCCATGGTTACCTTCAGTCAGTGAGGGAACTCAAATAGGGGGTGGGGGTGGAGTCTGTCTCAACCTGCCAACTGACATTGCTCTTCTTTTGTTTAAGCAAGGATATGGCTCATGTTGAATTGCCTCTCCAACAGCTGGGAAACAGTGCAGTTTACCTACACACTACAAAGGACAACTCAGCACAAATAACCCTTCTCTAGTCTCACACCCTCCTCTCTCCTCCTTCCATCCCACACCCTCCTCCAACTGCATGTGAGGAATGGTAATATAGTGGCCAAGTTATTGAACTGGGATCCTGAGACCCCAAGAATTTCCAAAGACAATATGACCTCAGCACCCAGGTAGTTAAATTCATGTAAATAGCAAGCAAAAGTGAATTAAATTTTTAAAAAGTTCATCTCAGCATGAGAGCAAAGGAGAGAGAGAAACTGAGCATAGAGACAGGCCCTTTGGCTCAAAGAGTCCACAGCCACCATAAATCACCACTACACTAATCCTACTTTAATACCATTTTTTAATACTCCGATTCTATGACATATCTATACACTAGGGGCAATTTACAATGGCCAATTAACCTACCAGTCTGCACATCTTCAAAGTTCAAAGTAAATTTATTAACAAAGTACATATATGTCACCAAATTCATTTGGTGATTCATTTTCTTGCAGGCATTCAGAGCAAATACAAGCAACACAATAGAATCTACAAAAAACTGCCCCCAAAAGGACAGACAAACAACCAACATGGAAAAGACAACAAACTGTGCAAATACAAAAAGATTAAAAAGAAATAATAATAATAATGACAAGTAATAAATATTGAGAACCTGAGATGAAAAGCCCTTCAAAACAAGTCCATAGTTTGTGGGAACAGTTTAGTATGGGGTGAGTGAAGTCATCCCTTCTGGTTCAAGAGCCTAATAGTTGAGGGGTAATAACTGTTCCTGAACCTCATGGTGTGGGTCCTGAGGCTACTGTACCACCTTCTTGATAGCAAAAAGAGAGCATGCCCTGGATGGTGGGGGTCCTTGATGATGGATGCTGCTTTCCTGAGACAGCGCTTCACATAAATATGCTCAGTCTTGGGGATGGCTTTACCCATAATGCACTGGGCCATATCCACAACTTTTTGTAGGCTTTTATGTACAAGAGCATTAGTGTTTCCATACCAGGCTGTGACGCAGCCAGTCAATATACTCTCCATAACACTTCAGATGGCTGTCAAAGTTTTAGAAGTCATGCCAAATCTTTGGGGTGTGGATTTCCTGCGGGTACTCTGCCTTCCCTCAACACCCCAGAGACATGCAAGGTTAGTAGGTTAATTGGTCACTACAAATTATTGAAAGAACAATCAAATTATTTGACATTTTTCAGGAAAAAGTTTGCCAACATGTAACTCCAGACTCACCAATGCCTCTTAATCCAGGAGCAGTGAGGGCTGTGCAGTAAATTCTGTCCTTGCCAGCTATGTCCATATCCTCTTCAAGCATTAAAACTCACATATTTTCTTTTAAATCCTTCCAGAGTGGTGATACTATAGTGGTTAACACAATGCTTTACAGAGCACATGCCTCAAGTTCATTTCTTGACACTGCTTGTAAGGGGTTTCTGCATTCTCCCGGTGACTGCGTGGGCTTCCTCCAACAGTCCAACAAGTTGTGGTTATTGTAACTTGTCTCTTGATTAAATCTGGGGATTGCTGGGTGGCGCAGCTCTGAGGGACAGAAGGGTCTGTTCCGCGGTTTATCAACAAATAGTCTGCCCTGTTCTCTGTAAATGACTCAGCCCACAAACAGCCTGTGATCTTTTTGCTCTTCTGAGTGTGCTCCACCATTGACAGCTGTCTTTAGTTGCCAAGGCACCAAAGTATGGAATTTCAAGTCTAAACCTTGTCTTTCTCCTGCTTTAAATGGCTGCAAAAAAACCTGCCTCTTTTCTGTACTAATACTGTAATCCTTTATATGATTGTCATTTTTTTCCTTTGGCGAAGCTCCTTTGAAACATTGTAGATTGTTTTAATGCATTAAGTACGTTCTTTTAAATTCACCTTACGAGATGCTGGGTAGCTGGCAAGGTTAGGATTTACTACCCGTCCATAATGCTCCATGCACTGCATTCTTGAACAACTGCTATGTTGTGTAGACACTCCCATTATAATGGGAGGCAGGGAATTGCAGGACTTAGTCTGTAGGAGATGGTGACACATTTCAAAGGACAATGTGTGACTTGGAGAAGGTGGTGCACCATTACTCCTGCTGCCTCTGTCCATCTAAGTTGTGGTTAGAGAGAGAGGAAAAATGCTGTTGGAGAAATGCTAGTTGGTTGTAAATTTTTTTAAATAAAATAGTCAGGCTTGCAGACAATACAGAGTAGAGCCTCACAGACACCTCAGAACATACACAAAACATTTGAATGGAATCAGTAATTGTACATCAGAAATTCAACAGCTTATTTCAAACAGTAAAAGAAAGAAACAAACACAAGAGATTCTGCAGATGCTGAAAATCCAGAGTAATACACACACACAAAATGCTGGATGGAGGGTCTAATGAAGTCTCCCCCAAAACAGCAACTCTTTATTCCTCTCCAGAGATGTTCCCTGACCTGCTAAGTTCCTCCAGTATTTTGTGTGTGCTTTCTGGAAGAAAGAAAACTGAGTTAAGAGCTTCCAAGCACTCAACATTTCACTATTCATCTAAATACTAGCAAAGTCGTTGTAGAAGACCTTGAGCACAGCAAGGTGCACAGTTATATGAAGCAATCAAAGTGAACCGGGAGATGCATTATAATTTATAAAATCGCAAAACGAGTATCAGATAGACATGTGCAAACTCCAGTTTGAGTATTATGTCATGCTACAAGCAAAATATACAGCAGCAGAGGCAAACCATCAGTGCAGCATCTCTGGCTGATTACCTATGGACAGCAAAACTGAGCCACTCCTGATAGAATGCAAATGGCAGCAGTTCATACACAGTATGTGAAAGCAGGACAAGAACCGGGGGGGGGGGGGGGGGGGGGAACCAGTCAGGGACTAACAGTACATTGTTCAGAGTCACAAGAAATGAATGTATGAATGTTATTAAACTACATCTCTAAACCACACAAGAATGAGATTCATTTAATCGCCTCTTGCAAAAACCTAATATCTTGAGTCATAGAATCATGTACCTCTCCACACACACACACACACCATCAACTTACATTAATTCTTATTTATTCTTCCCATATTCACATTAATCCTCCCAGATTTCATCATTCACCTGAACACTAACAGCCAATTAATCCATCAACCAGCATATCTTGGTGTATCAGAGGAAACCTGGAAATGCACATAGTCACAGAGTGGAACATAGAAACTCCACACAGACAATACCGGAAATCAAGACTGAACCCAATCGCTGGAGCTAAAATTCTGCTAACTGTGCCACCTCAAAAACTTGAATGATTTTCCTTTATCCAACTAGAGTAAAAATTATGCAATGAAAAATTCAAAAGGCTTTTAAAAATACAGCCATAATTCATGCCATCTATTCCTAATGTACAGTGTTATTTATCATTTTTGTTTATCTAGGTTTTTGCTAACCAAAATGAACTTTAAAAAAACACACAAGTTACAAAGGACAATGCATTCATCATTAGTACAAGTCTTCCAAAGATGTAAAACATTCTCAAGTTCCCTTATGGACAGCATTCTCTTGCCAACATTTTCACTCTTCAAAATAATTATTTACATTCCAGTTTGAACTCTTGCTTCGCTGGGGGCAATGTCACAAGGTTCTTTGTGCTTGAAACAAAAGTTGTACCCTCAACTTGGAGTACAGGCACTGTTGGAAAGTCTGCTGCAGCCTTTCTGTTGGATCACACTCAACACACACTGTACGCAAATAATTTTTATCAGCTGCATTATGATTTCCTACTCATCTCTATTACAATAAATTAAATATATTAAATATATATTTCTTTCTAACATAGGAGTCCATTCAGTCCATTAACTCCATGCAGTTTGTTAGACTTAATAAACCTCCAATTGTTATCCTGAATGTGCTCTATCCAAGGTTGCTATGTGAAGCAAGTGAAGAGATAGCTGGGGGCCTGGCGAAGATTTATGCATCTTCATTAGCCACAGGTGTGGTTACAGAAGACTGGATGACAGCTCTTGTTACTCCTTTTTTGAGAAAGCCAACAAGCAAAAATCAGGTTATCACAGGCCAGTGAACAGGTCAATGGTAGGGACATTTATGGACAAAGTCCTAAGACATTGGATTTATGTTCATGGAAAAGCAGAGACTGATTGGGGATAATCATATGGTTTTGCGAAGAGAAAATCCTCCACTAATTTAACTGAGTTTTTTTTGAGAAGATAACTAAGAAGATTGACAAAGGCAGGGCAGTAGAGATAATCTATATGCAACTGAATAGGTTCCACATGGTAGGTTGGTCCTGAACGTCAAGACACATAGACTTGAACTAGCTCAATGCATCCAAAAATAGCTTGGTGATAGAAGGCAGAAGGTAGTAGTAAAAGAGAGCTTTTCTAATTAGAAATCTGTGGTAAGTGGTGTTCCTCAGAGATCAGTACTGGGACGCTTCTTGTTTGTGATATATTAGCGATTTGGATGTGAACTGGTAAGTATGATTGGTAAGTCTGTGAATGACATGAAAGTTATATCAGATATAGCAGCTGAACGTCACTTTGGCAGATGGAATTTAATCCCATAAAGTGTGAGGTGATACATTTTGGGATATCAGCTAGGTGTAGGAGTCGCAACAAATGATCAGGTACCAAGGTATGGTGGTGAACAGAAGGGACTTGGTATTCAAATACACAGCTCATGAAATGTCAGTAAAGAAGAGGGGCACATAGAACGATTTCCTGCACAGTCTGGAACATAAGGTACAAAAGTTGGAATTGTATGTAGAAACTTTACAAAATACTGTTTAGAATGATGAAGCCAAGAGTATAATGTCTGATTCTGGTCACAGACTATTGGAAAGGGTGTGATTGCACTGGGGAGACTGCAGATTACAAGGATGTTGCATTGATTAAGGATTTTAGTTATAGTGAGCGATCAGACCAGCTCGGTTCATATTCCCAGAGTAGAGAAGGCTTGAGGGATGACTTGACAGAGGAATATAAAATTATAAGAGGCAGAGATAGAGTAGTCCATCATAGCCTTTTCCCACGGTAGGGGTACAGGTTTAAGGAGTTTTCCCACGGTACGAGGGCACAGGTTTAAGGAGTTTTCAAAGGGATTTGAGAGGAAAATTTCTTTTTTTCTTTAAATAGAGCTGTTGATAGGTGGAACTCATTGCAAGAAGAGATGGTGGAGTCAGACACAAGAACTATGCTTAAGAAACATTTAGACATTCATTTAAATTGGAAAGCCATAGAAAAATACAGGACAAAAACAGTAAATAGGTTGGCATGGATGTAGCAGGCCAAAGGTCTCATTTCTGAGCTGTTCAACTCAATGACTATCACTCATTTTTGCTTAATTTTGTGTGTTCAAACAGAAATGTAGAACTATTACATCATTCAGCCCATTTAATTCCATCTACCAGCCCCTTCACTGTTGGCCTGTAACTATTTATCCACCACATTTTATCTAATTCCCTCCAGGGATCCAGAATCAAACCTGTCTACTATACCACATTCCTCCACACATTGCATAAAAAAGTATTTCCTTATGGCACTCTTAATTCCCTTTAGTTTCTGTGACCTCTATCCCCAACTCTTGCACCAAAGTCTATACAGTCTGTTCAAGCTCTTCATGTACTTCTATCAGATCACCCCTTCTCTAAAGGAAACAGTCCCAGCTTCTTTAATCTACCCATGTACTCTCTCATCCCAGCAGTTACCCTCATAAACCTTTTCTGAATCTTCATTTTTGCCTTCAAAATCTTCCCATATAGAGTCAACCAGAACAGAGCATTATATTCAATTTAAGTTGAGACCAGTGTCTTGTAAAGGTTCAACATAATTTCCTTGCAGTTGAGGTAGAGGAAAGCTTTGACAGGGTGGAAAGAAGCTTATCAGTAAGGGTACCAAGCTATTGAGGTTAGTGATAACTCAGTAACAGCTCAACACAACATTTGACCTTCAGGTGAACTGAAGGATTTGAGTTCAGTTCTGACAATGGTTTATTTCTCATCTACGGTACAATTCTTTCTCACTCAACCTTTCCAGCTCAGCAAGCATGTCTAATCCCATTAATGAAGCCCCAGTGGACATCTACAGAGCTAATTACACAGAATACCCAACACAGAAACACTCAACTGAACCTGCTCATGCCGATGTTTATGCTCCACTGAAGAATCTTTCCATCCAACACTATCAACATCACTATCGCCTTCTCCCTGATCTTCCTATCTTGTTTTCTGTTAAGAACAAGGAGGATTACGTTTGCTAGGGTGATGACCCAGCTTTGCTTGACATCTGCCTGCACTGAGATTGGGTCTGTTGTACACCTGTTCATTAGGATCAGATCTTGCATGCCATCGTAAGGCAAATTTAAGATAGAAATGAATTTCTGTGGGAAACCAAATTTGAGAAGGATGCTCCAGAATACAGAGTCAAAGGCTTTTGCAAAAACAAAAAAGTATTTGAAAGTGATTGATGATGCTTCATGTGTTTCTCTCAGAGAAGTGGCATAATGAAAATCTGTGTGATTCTAGATGGGAAGCAGCTCTTCAGCCTTTGGAGGAGGAGACAGATAAGACGCTGGTAATGATGTTTCCTGTGGAGCCCCCTCTACAATACAATCAGTTTAGGTTACTTTTTTCAAGATGGCCATGATTATAGTATCTCTAAAGTTACCTGTTGTGTACTTCCCTTCCCAGACATGGAAGAGGTTGAAAACTTTTATTCAAAGTTCCCCTTGGCTAGGTTTCAAATTTCAAAGTACATTTGTCATCAAAGTATGTTGCATGTTAACATCTACTATTTTGAGATTAACTTTCTTGCAGCATTTACAAAATAAAATAAACACAATAGAATCTATGAAAAACTATACATAAACAAAGACTGACAAATAACCAATGTTCAAAAGATTCAAGATTGTTTAATGTTATTTCCAGTACACAAGTGTGAAGGAGAACAAAATAATTGTTACTCCAGATCCAATACAGCACAAAATGAAACACAATAAGATAAAGAACACAGTAATATAAAAGCACAATAAATATAAAATCATAGGATAGCTTATATACATTCATTGTATGTCCATAAAGTGACGCTAGGCATAAGCATAAGAAAATTCTGACAGAAAATGGTGGTTGGGGATATGGAGGGGTGGGTTAGTGGGTGGAGCTGATGATCAGCCTTACTGCTTGGGGAAAGTAACTATTTTTGAGTAGAGTGGACCTGGCATGAATGCTAAATAGTGTCTTCCCTAATGGGAGCACAACGAACAGTCCATGAGCAGGGTGGGTGGGATCTTTCATGATGTTACTGGCCCTTTTCCAGCACACTTCTTTATATATATCCTTGATGGTTGGTAGGATGATACCGGTGATGCGTTGGGCAGTTTTGACTACCCATCATAGAGCATAACTGTTCACCACAGTGCAGTTTCCGTACCATGCAGTGATGCAGCATGTTAAGATGCTCTCTACTGCACATCTGTAGAAGGACAAGAGTATAAGTGTGTGTTATCCAGCTCTCTTCAGCCTCCTCACAAAGCAGAGGCATTGTTGAGGTTTCCTGACTGCACAGAATGTGTTCTGGGACCATGACAAGTTATGTTAGATGTGCACTCCCAGGAGTTTGAAACTGCTCACATTGTAAACAGAGGTATGAGTGGTGCGAGTTATCCTGAAGTCAATAACCAACCCCTTTGTCCTGTTTACAGTGAGGAAGAGATCATTTGCTGGCTTCCACCTCCTCTCAGTAGGTCATTTCATCATTAAAGACAAAATGCGCAAATAAAATAATACTGAGAGCAAGAGTTGTAAAGAGTCCTTGAAAGTGTGTTTGCAGGTCATAGAATCAGTTCAGAGTAGTGGTTCAGCAGCCTGATGGTTGAGGGTTAACTGTTCCTAAAACTTGTTTCTGCACCTCCTTCCCAATGGTAGGAGTGAGAAGATAAGAGCTTTTGAATTTCAGCAAGGGTATCCTCTGCTGCCAAGACCTTGTTGGTTTTCAGTTGGCATATGCCTTTTTACAAATTCTAGTTGTCATGGGGTGGCAGCAAGGCTGAATTAGATGTATTGATGTGGGATAGAGTTAAGGTCAAAACTGGGGAATACTGGCCCCTTGTCTCTTGAAGGCTTCTGATATGAGGTATAGACCAGCTTCAGCAGGACTTTTCAAAGCACTAGAGAAGTACTATCAATGACACCTTCACAAACTCCTTCCAATGCAGTGGCAAGACAAGCACACATACATCAGCATCCTTTCCAGGGTTAACATCTCCAGCAGTGATTACACTTAATCTTAATTACACTTAGACAACTTTGATGGGCAGACCAATTGTATACAACCAAGCTCCTTATGCAAATATTCCATTCCAAGCCTTGTCACACCAAATGTGCCAACAGAAAAAAAAGATTCAAGATCTTCTCAAAAGTACCTCCTTCCCCAGCTGTAACAGAGTCTGTGGACTCCACATTGTGTTTTTCTTTTTGGAACCTTCAGAAGTGGAGTAGCCAGCTGGTGGTTCAATAGCATCAGTAATGGACTTCAAGGCAAGTGGTCTGGAGTTCAAATCCAGCCAGCCCCTTGCATGCTTCCCATCCACGCTGGGTTGATAATTGAGCTAGCAACTCGGCATCATATAAAAAAAAACAGCCAAAAGGCTGAAGAACTATCAAGGTTGCTGCCCGAAGAGGAATAACATCACAGAAGTGGAGTGGAAGTATGTCACTCTTCACTGCAGGAATGGGGAGGATACTAAGATTGGGTAGAGCTATGGGAAGGTTGCAAGATCAAGAGAAGGCAAGGAATATTTAAGAGTAAAGAGATGAGGAAAACACACAATAGAAAGATGCAAATCTCATGCTTAACCAGCTGAACTTCCCTACATTTACAAAAGAAAATATTTCAACAAACTCAGAACATCTAAAATAGTTCACATTTAACTGCTTTTATTATGAAGTCATCAGTTTATCTGCCAATTTGTGCACAGCAAGATTCCAAACATAGGTTGAATATAAACACTTGATTCAATTGTTTCCAGTAGAGGGGTTTAACAAGTACTCTGGGAAGACATCTTGCCAAATTAGTGCCATTAGATCTTTAACATCTCGAGGAAAGGATATATCAGACTTCAGTTTAACATCTCATCCAATATTTCAAAACCATGCTATTTCGTGCTTGATTTAACATCAGCAGTTGGGAAAATGCTAGCATCTATTAATAAGGAAGGGATATCAGGGCAAATATTAAATAATAAAGGACCAGCCAGAATGGATTTTGTGAAAGTGAAACCATGTTTGACAAATCCATTAAGAACTGCTGGACATGATTTGTTTGCTCTTTCAAAAGGTGATCCACAGTAGGTCGAAAAGCAAATGAGAGCACATATATACTAGCCTGTAACTCAGGACTAATTAATGAACAGTAAACAACCAGTACCCGGACTTCCAGGGCCATCTATGAGGAGCTGTTACCTCCTTTCCTTAAATAAATATGAATTATAAATCAACTTCAAGTTTGTCACAGGACACACACGTGAGTACAACTAAACGAATCAGCATTCCTCCGTGGTCAATGAGCAAAACACAGTCATATATAGCACATAGTACATAGAATTTCAACAGCAGAAAAACATAGTCTCAAGAAAAATTAATATAGCCCATGTCCCTGAGTGGCATAGCCTGAAGGTTGATATTGCCTGGATATCACCTGGATATTGCCTGGTTTCCCAGCTAAGGGAGGAGGTACTTCCAACTCAGAGTCACCATATTGATTGCTGGGATGAACATGGGGGTTTGCAGTATCAGTTCTAGGAGAGATTAAACAGACTGAGCCTGCACTCTCGAGTTTAGAAGAATGAGGGATTATCTCAGTGAAGCATACAAAGCTTAAGAAACTTGACTGGTTGGATGCTGGTTGATAATTTCCTCCGACTGGGGTCTCTCGAACTAAGGGACACTCTCACAAAATTAGGAGCAACTGTTCAGGACTATGTTAAGAAAATATTTTTACATTGAGGGCAGTAAGCCTGTGGAACTGTCTACTCAGGGAGGCTATGGAGACTCATCACTCAGTATCTTTAGACGTTCAGGGAATAAAGAGGGGTGGAATTAGTGCAGAAACAGGGTAAATGGTAGGGCATTGAGGAATGCAGAGGAACAGAAAGATCTAGGAATAACAGTGCATAGTTCCCTGAAGGTGGAGTCTCATGTAGATAGGGTGGTGAAGAAGGCTTTTGGAACACTGGCCTTTATAAATCAGAGCATTTAGTACAGAAGTTGGGATGTAATGTTAAAATTGTACAAGGCATTGGTAAGACCAAATTTGGAATATTGTGTACAGTTCTGGTCACTGAATTATAGGAAAGATATCAATAAATTAGAGAGAGTGCAGAGACGATTTACTAGGATGTTACCTGGGTTTCAGCACTTAAGTTACAGAGAAAGGTTGAACAAGTTAGGTCTCTATTCATTGGAGCATAGAAGGTTGAGGGGGGATTTGATCGAGGTATTTAAAATTTTGAGAGGGATAGATAGAGTTGACGTGAATAGGCTGTGTCCATTGAGAGTAGGGGAGATTCAAACGAGAGGACATGACTTGAGAGTTAGGGGGCAGAAGTTTAAGGGAAACACGAGGGGGTATATCTTTACTCAAAGTGATAGCTGTGCGGAATGAGCTTCCTGTAGAAGTAGTAGAGGCCAGTTCAGTTGTGTCATTTAAGGTAAAATTTGGATTGGTATATGGACAGAAAAGGAGTGGAGGGTTATGGGCTGAGTGCAGGTAGGTGGGACTAGGTGAGATTAAGAGTTCGGCACGGACTAGGAGGGCCGAGATGGCCTGTTTCCGTGCTGTGAATGTTATATGGTTATATGGTTAAAAGTGGAACTGAGGTAAGAAATCAGCCACTAGTGCAATGAATGGTGAAGCACAAGTGAAAATTTCTCAGTTTGAGATTGCCAATATAAATGTGAGATTGCTGAGAGTTTGCAAGTCCTTGATTATCCTTCAAGCCATCAGCAGAAAATCCACAAGTGAGTATTGGTGACAGAAACTGTCAGCACAGCAGTCACAAAGAAGAGAAGCTGAAGAGGTATTGACACTGTGGTCTGCTCCAGCTAACTGCTGATCAACAAAGCTTAATTACACTGAGGATCTCTAATCAGGCAGGAGTTCTAATAATACTCAGTAATCATAGCCCAGAGTTAACCAACAGAGCTGGGACACTGCCAGTGGAATTAAGAGTAAATGTATTTAATTTTAATTAAAAACTAAACCACACGGCAGAGAGCCTCAGTACACTATCCCAGATGCTGCTGTGTAGCTCAATCAAGGCCACAAAGGAATCAGACAGAAGGGTTTCTCTAGCCTCAGATGGGAGACAGAATCTATCCAGCTCATGCCATTTCGAGAAGATGAGCTTTATCTGTCAAATGTACATCAAAACATACAGTGAAAGACATAATTTGCATTAATGACCAACACAGTTTGAGGATGTGCTGGGGTAGCCCATAAGTGTCACTATGCTTCCATCACCAACATAGCATACCCACAACTTGCTAACCCTAACTTGTACATCTTGCAATGTGGGAGAAACCTGAGCATCCATGAGAAACCCATGCTGTCAAGCTCCTTACAGACAGCAGAAACTGAAACCAGATAGCTGTCGCTGGAAAGCATTACACTAACCACAATGCTATGTTTTAACCCCGAGTGTCCAAATTTGAACTTTGTTCTGTTGCAGCTGGGCAGGGAATGAAATTAAATAAAAGATTCACTGGCTCAAAGATCTTACTCACCTCTTCATATTCCCCTATTCATGTAAACAGCAACAAGAGCAAGCCTTATGAACCACCTTTCACAACATCCAATGCCCCTAAACTAAAGAAGCCCTCAAATTCATCCAATTGTGATGAAAGAAGTTTGTGGATAACAAAATGGAGCTGATGAATTGACTTCCTGATTGGCAAGATGAAATCAGTCATGGTACCCTGGGATGCACATTAGGGTCTCAGCACTTCACTATAAAGATCACTGAAGGGGGTGAACCAATATACTTGGGTCTGTGGATGACACCAAGTTAGGATAGATGGTGAAGAAATGGACTGGAGCAGAATGTAAAGGTTAAAAAAGGTTAAAAACCTTTTAAAAATAAAATGGGAGCTTTTATTGGAAATATAAAATTGAAATGTATTCTTAATGGTGAAAAAAAATAGAACATTTTAAATGATTCAAACTGAATGCATGCATTGTTTTCCTGTGAATGTTGGAGCATGAAAAGCAATTTCATTGAGGTGGTTAAAAGTTAGAAGTGGCTGATCTGTCTCACCACTTGCTCAGTATGGTTCTAAAACCCCTCATACACCATTATAATCCTGAATACTCTCGTCTAACCTAAATCATTCCACTTTAGAAATACATGTTTGATACCCAGCCTGAACAGTTTTTGAGGACTGTCTTCTGGTTTTTCACTAATCTCTTCTCTGATAGCACCCCAAACTATCTGGCTCTCATTTTGAAGGTTAAAATGTTGTGGACTCTCTCAACAAAGGGAGTAGTTACTACCCATCCTATTAAAACCCACATCTTAAGTTACATATATTATTCTCATGCATTTTCTTACAGTACAGAAGGAAGTAATTCAGTTCATTGAATTTACACCAGTTCTTGGCACAATGTATCAATCTCACCTATTCACCCATTGCCTATTAATTTTCCATGATTTCTCTACTACCTACCTACAGTAGTAGTTTACAGTGGAAAATTAGTCTTTGGGGTGTGGGCAGAAGTCAGAGAACCTACAACAAATCTTTGTGGTCACAGGAAGAATGTGTAAACTCCACAATAAGGTTAGAATCCCTTGGCCTATGAGATAAGCGCATTATCCACAGTCTCAATCTGATCACATATTTTTCTGATCGCATATCTTCACTGGAGTTTAGAAGAATGGGGTGGGGGGTAATTTCACTGAAAACCTAGAGAGTGAGAATGTTTCTAACAGTAGAGAGTCTAAGGCCAGAAGGAACAGACTCAGGATAGAAGGACGTCCCTTTAGCACAGAAAAAAGGAGGAATTTCTTTAGTCAAGGGTTGTGATTGTGTGGAATTCATTGCAACGAATAGCTTTGGAGCCCAAGTCATTGGGTATATTTAAACCAGAGGTTGATAAGTTCTTGAATAGTAAGGATGCAAAAGACTATGGGGAGAAGGCAGGAGAATGGGATTGAGAGGGAAAATAAATCACCCATGATAAATTGGTGGAGCAGACTTGATGGGCCAAATTCTGCTCTTACATCTTATAGTCTTATATTATCACTAATAGTTGAGGTAGTGCAATTCCTTGATGCACATCTGCTCTGGTTAAAAATGCTCCTCACAAACAAGAGCCCAACAGCCATGTAGAGGAAAACAGGTTTGCAACTTACATTACAACAGTCCTTTCACTTTTCAAACATTCACAACCTATGTGCTGGAGGCTAAACAGCTCTAGAGACTAGAGATTGCAGGATTATTAATAATTTATGAAGTTCTGCTGCGCAGCACCAAAAAAAAAACATTAAATTAACCAAAGACTTTCCAATACAACCCTTCCCCCAGCAACAGTTCCCAGTGATCTATCCCTATGCTTGGTTCCGCAGAATCCCATTAATGAGTCAAGAATGGCAATGACAATCCCTTCCATCACATACCCTCTCCAGAAAAGGGGTCAAATTGCAAACCCTTTTTAAAAATTTACCAACTATGCACAAACATTCACAACCACACAAATGAGCAATGAACATTGGACATCCACATTCTTAATAAATTCAGTAATAGAGGCACAGTGGGAAATAAAGAGAAGAGGGATACTGATTCCCTCAGTATCAAATGTTAGCTCTAATTTTATATACATCATTTTGAACAGCAAGGTGTGGAAGTAGAGGGAGTATCTGGGGTTAAAACTACAGCTAAATCTGCCCTCAACCAATACAGACCAGGTCTGGAACTGACTGAAAATAAGAATAAGCTATTTTTCCTCTGCTAACCCCAAGATGCAGAGACAGCATGACATTAACCCAACTATGCACAGATCTGCACCCGAGTCCTGACCCAAAATGTCAACTCTTTATTCCTCTCCATAGATGCTGCCTAACCTGCTGGGTTCTTCTAGTATTTTGTGTGCTACTACATGAAGATCTGTTTTGATTTCTCCCTCAAATGCATAGAAAGGATCAAAAAGTGGAAAAAAATGTAATGCTGGAAATCTGAAATACAAACGGGAAATTCTGGAAATATACTACACAGCACCCATGGAAGGAGAATCCTCACCGATGAGCTTTCAACGTCAGAAGGAAGTTCCCCAACCTTAATACTAACCCTGACCAACTTGTTTTATTAAATGAAATGTTTTGGTTTCACTGAGGTATACACATTCCAGCAGAGGGAGTGGTGCAGAAAGGAAGGATGGGCTTGTTAACCAACATCAGATTGTCACCTTAGGAGGACTGGAACACAGCATGGAAAGCAGTCACAGTCAAGATAGGTAAGATATAAACAGGATACAAAAGCAGTATTGTAATCAATTCAAGTTAAGCTATCAGCAAAACAACAGAGGAAAAATTAGTTCAATATGTGAGACTCCGGAAGCAGGTTCAGCAATTAAAACAAACCACAGACTCTGTATGGAACGATGGAATTGAGAGTATTTAAGGATAGTGACACTTTGACTAACCTGCAGCAATGAAACTATAAATCCCTCAGATTATAAATAACTTGGATTTGTATTCTTTAAATTTAAAAGAGTGAAGTGTGAGCTTATTGAAATATGTAAGATGCTGAGGAGTAATGGTGTGGATTTTGAGAAGTTTCCACTGATGGGAGAGTCTCAAACAGGGAACATAGCTGCAGTTGCAAGAAAAAGCTGTGAACCCTTTGCAAAGGTGGTCTGATCTTCATCCAAGTCACACTAACAAACAAACATAATCTACCTAAACTAATAACATGCAAACAATTGTAATTCTTCTCATCAACACTGAGTACATCATTTAACCAAAAAAGTATGTGAACTGCTGGAGTAATACCTTCTACAAAAGTTATTTGGTGTCAGGTGTTCCAATCAATGAGATGAGATTTGATGGGTTGTAGAGAAATTGTCTACAAATGAAGAAAATTCAGCACTGTTGCTTTTCTCCCTTGGAGTGGGCATTTTGAAAAGATTACACCAAAAGCACAATGTGCAATGCTGAAAAAGGTGAAAATGAACCCAAAAGTAACAGCAAAAGACCTACAGAAATCTCTAAACTTGCTAAAATCTCTTCTCATGTGTCCACTATAAGAAAAACAATGAACAAGATTGGTTTTCATGGAAGGACACCATGGAGAAACCACTGCTGCATCTCAAGTTTGCAAAAGACCACCAGGATGTTTCACAACACTTCTGGGGCAAAGTTCTCTGGACAGGTGAGACAAAAGTTGAACTTTTTGGCAGAAATACACGCTGTTATATTTGGAGGAAAAAGGGCACTGCACACCAACCTTATCCCAACTGTGAAGCAGGGTGGAAGGAGCATTATGGTTCAGGACTGCTTTGCTGCCTCAGGCCTTGGACAGCTTGTAATCACTGAGGGAACAATGAATTCAAAATTGTATCAAGACATTTTACAGGAGAATGTCAGGGTAGCAGTTTGTCACCTGAAACTTAATAGAAGTTGGATGATGAAACAAGACAATGATCCAAAATAAAAGAGTAAATCATCAACAGAATAGTTGAAAAAGAAGAGCAGTTGTATTTTGGAATGATGAAGTCAGAGTCTAGACTTTAACCCAATAAAGATATGGTGGCATGATCTGAACAGGTCTGCTCATGCAGGGTATCCCAGAAATAAGCCAATAAGACATAGGAGCAGAATTAGGCCATTTGACCCATTGAATCTGTTCCGCCATTCAATTAAGGCTGATTTATTATCCCTCTCAACCCTGTTCTTCTGCCTTCTCCCTGTTACCTTTATCTTGACTAATTAAAAGCCTATCAGCCTCTGCTTTAAATACACCCAATGACTTGGTCTCCACAGCCATTTGTGGTAATGAACTCCATAGATTCACCACCCTCTGGCGAAAGAAATTCCTCCTCATTTCTATTCTGAAGATTTGTCCCAGTATTCTGAGGCTATGCCTCAGAGTGTGAAGGATATTCTAGCTGCAGATGGTGTTAAATCTTTTGGAGTCCTCTGGCCCAGGGTTCTGAGGAGAATAGATCACTGGAAATAGTTAAAGAGGAGAAAGATACATATTGGAAAATCAGAGAATTGAGGATAACAGGGAACTGGCACTGAAGTTTAGAGAGCTGACTTATATCAGACAAAATCAGATTAAATGGTGAAGCAGTCTTGAGGGGCCAGGTGGCTTACTCCTCTATCTTCTTGCATTCTTAAATGCTCCTAAACATGAGGAAGGAGAGGTAATAACTGACCCTGACAATAAGAAATCATGAGCCTCCACCATGACAGTCATAATTAGTTTTAGCTGAAACTACCAAACAAATGGCAGCGGCCGTCCAGAGAGAAATGGAAGCAATCAGAACTCAATGTGGTGTCATCTTATCAGCAAACACTGTCCATTTTCACAAATGGACAGATTTCCTGCATGTGATAATAAGAACTGCAGTTAGAGGAAAGCAACAACATTAAATGTGGGCTTGGAAGAGGGTGAAAAGGGCAGGTGGAGATGTTAAGAGGGTGGAAAAAGAATTTAAGGAGAAGAAATTTAGGAATGAAATCTGTGTTTTCTTTTAGTACAAAACCATCAGAATATTCTCAACAGTACAGATTCTGCCAAGCCACAGATCTTGAAAATTGAGGTCAAAATATTTTGATTAGCTAAGAAACATGGAGCAATGGTAGGATAATGGATGTACAGATCACCCACAGATAAACTAAATGGTAGGTGGCTAGTGTGAATGAGATAAAATAAAGATTAAAGATTATAAGCATTTATTAAGATTAGCTTTATTTGTCACACGTATATCCAAACATACAGAGAAATAGATCACGCAGCAACAACCAATACAGTCCGAGAATGTGTTGGGAGCAGTCCACAAGTGTTGTCACACCTCCCCAGTCAACACTGCATGTCCACAACTTACTAACCCTAACCCACACATCTTATAATGCATAAGGAAACTGCAGCATCCAGAGGTAACCCACATGGTCATGGGAAGAACATAAAAACTCCTTCAACAGCAGCGGGAATTGAACCCAGATCGCTGGTGTTGTAAAGCATTACGCTACCATACCACCCATACAAGTCGCTATCTGAATCATGAACCAAGTAATAAGGATACAATTAACTCACTGGGATTCCTTTCTGATGTTCAAACCCAATTCCCTCTCTTCCCTCAAAAGTGTAACTAACTACCTACCTACAATATTGTCATCAATTCCTGCAATAATGCAACTTCTTCCCCCATATCGTAACCAATTCCATTAATGACGTAGCCCTTTGCCCTGTGAATTTCTTCAATAATCAATCCATTTCCCTTAGAGATGTATCCTCCTCCCTCAATGAGTAAAACCAACTGCTTTAAGGATGTAACTTCTGCCAATGATATAATCAATTCTCTCAATGAATTAAGCAGAACAAAGTCTTAAAACACCAGTAATGTAAAGAAAACTTAAAAGTTCAGCAGAGTCAATGGAGGAGAGTTGTTCTGGGACAGTCTGCAGATCTTTTCTTAGCTTTTCTTATTACAAATGTGCTTGGCTTTAGTTGAAAGGGCAGGGTTCAGAGTTGACAAGGGTTATATCACTTGAGTTCTGTTCCTGTCTTTCTCTAATAGATGACAAGCCAGGGACCACTGGATATTCCCAGGATACCAGGTCAAAGGTTAGGCCCGTCAGCTCATTAATGGATGTAGTTACTAGGTTACCACAATCGGATTCTCTGCATTCGTCAGCTGGGAATCTATCATCAAGAAACCAGCAGAGCAACAAGGCTGCAGGCTCCTTTTCATCCGAGGGTGAACAGCGGGTGTAGCTCTGATGTGTGAACAATAAGTAGCAGAACAGGTGGCTATAGCAGGACCAGGGGCAGAGCTAGTGTGTGGCTTTCACAACACTGCATAAAGGGAGAGCATTTTCAAACAAGCAGCAAACAGCAGCTGCCATCGTGAAATTTGTGCAACTGCTAAACACACAGAATCCTATTGAGTCCATGGCTCAGAGTGGAAACGCACCGCACAGTCTCAACTACCACTTGGACAACTGGACAAGGGTGCTAGGGGCTGGTGTTGCACCTTGAAATGTGTCTATAAGAAGCACTGCTTTCACGACAGAGAGCACTTTTGTTTAAATGTAGCACTTTTTGTCATTGAATAGAAGTAATTTGAATGGAAAATCACAAGGCTCCTTTTCCAGTTAGGTGCATCCACTCAGCTGAAATGTTCTCAATAAAAGAATATAAAGAGCAAAGCTTATTAACTGTAAACTACAAGCCATAAAACTAAGTGAACAGCTGGATGGTTTTACTGAAAGTAATTTCTACCTTGTTAAAATAAAAACTGACAACCTTGACAACCACTTTATATTAAAGGAACAAATGCTCCTTAAACTGATATGAGGTTTGGCCAGACTTGTTCTGATTCTTCTGCTCCACCCTTCATGTACAAATAACACTTCCCTCATTCCATGTAGCAACTAAAACATAGGCAGCCATAATTTCCCACAACAACCTCCTCACACCAATATCCCCTACTCCCTCTACGTCTGGGTTCAATCAGATGAAATAGGATCACTGTAAGGACAGTATTCTCAGTAAGTCAATCTGAGTATAAGAAATTTATATCCCAGTGGGGATCAGCTTCCAGGAAAAGCAATCACATTCACTATGCCCCTCAACGATTCAGTTCACCTTCCGTTTTCTATATACACTGGATTCGGTCCAATTAGTTGGGTCATTAGTTCATTGGGGTAGCCACTTATTCGGGACAACTTTGAAAGAACAAAAACTAATCGAGAAAATAGCCAAGATTCCCTTCATTTATTTGCGACATTATGCTGTTTAATTTGGGCAGAAACTATTGGCAGTTTCTAACTTGCATCAGTTATGTGCACATGTGTGGTCATTAGACATTGCACTGAGCTTACAGCGAACAGTTTTTTTTAAAAAAAAATAGTGTCAGTTGTGTGTGCTTGTGTGTTATCCATTTGGGCCAAAAAGCACCAATTCAAAAAACAGTGACCTTTGATCATTTTGTGCCAGGAAATTTATTGTTGAATTACAACATTATTTCATGCAGGAAGACAATGAAGGCAGTGCATTATCCACACTAGGCATCTGCATGATTTTATTTATTTACAGTCAATCAAAAGAATACAGCTTTGTACACTGGATGAATTTCTCCATCGATAACTATTAGGAACTAATAAAGTTTTACAGTACTGTAGTAGTACTTGTAGTGTTCTAATTTGTTTTGTATTTCATTTAAATACATAATTTGTTAATTGGCTACATGGTAGTTTGCCTTTGTCAGACTGTTTTAACTGTTTCCATGAAACTATGGCTAACTGGGGTGCTTCTTAATTGGGCCAAAATATACTGGTTTCGATGCATCCCAATTAACTGGAATCCACTGTATCTATAGTGCAATGCTGCACAACACCATTAGGGTACAGATTCAAATGGATTCTACAAAATTTGGTACACCAGACCAATCCCTTTGTGCAGCATTGTACAACAGCAATTGTCGCATTGCTTTATAGCACCAGCAATCACCAATCGGGGTTCACTTCCTGCCACTCTCTGTAAGGAATTTGTATGTTCTTCCCCTTGACCACATGGGTTTCCTCTGGGTGCTCCAGTTTCCTCCAACAGTCTAAAGATGTACTTAGTGTTAGTGAGTTCTGAGCATACCATGTTGGCACTAGAAACAGGGCAATGCTTGTGAGCTGCCCAACACAATCCTTGAGGATTTGATTTGATTTGGAGTAAACAACACATTTCACAGTTTGTTTTGATGTACATGTGACAATGCTAATCTTTATCTTTGGTGCTCTTAAAAGTTGCCTACACAATGTTACTACCACAGCTACCCTCAACAAACTATCATCAACTAACATGTGCTCCACTATCCATATACTTCCTCACACCCCATGTCATTAAACAAAGGGGAAGTGAGGGAGTGAATCCTGTCAACTGAATAAATAGGCTCCACACTAGGATGCTCATTCCAAAACAAATCTCTGGAGTTTATGAAATGGCTCCTCTAAAAAGGTAATAACTTCAAAATGGAAGAGGTTAGGGAATGTTAAGAGAAGAAAGAGAAAACTGTTTATATATTACTTTTAACAACTTGCTCTGAAAGTTCCTAGGTGTCAAGATCTCTAAAGATCTTACCTGGTCCCAAAATATTGATGTAGTCATAAAGAAGGCAAGACAGAGGCTATACTTCAGTAGGAGTCTGAAGTGATTTGGCATGTCAACAAATACACTCAAAAACTTCTATAGTTATATGTGGAAAGAATTCTGACAGGTTGCATCACTGTCTGGTATGGAGGGGCTACTGCACAGGACTGAAAGAAGCTGCAGAAGGTTGTAAATCTAATCAGCTCCATCTTGGACACTAGCCTACAAAGTACCAAGGACATCTTTAGGGGGCGGTGTCTCAGAAAGGCAGCATCCATTATTAAAGACCTCCAGCACCCAGGGCATGCCCTTTTCTCACTGTTACCATCAGGTAGGAGACACAGAAGCCTGAAGGTACACACTCAGCAATTCAGGAACAGCTTCTTTCCCTCTGCCACCCGACTCCTAAATAGACTTTGAAGCTTTGAACACTACCTCACTTTTTTTAATATACAGTATTTCTGTTTTTGTACATTTTTTAATAACCTATTCAATATACATAATAAATAAACAAGTAAATCAATTATGTTTTATTTTATTTATTATTATTAATTTTCTCTCTCTGCTAGATTATGTGTTGCATTGAACTGCAAAGTTAACAAATTTCATGTCACATGCCAGTGATAATAACCCTAATTCTGAAAGTTATACAAAGTTTTTTTAAACACATTGGGCTAGATTTTTTTGTTGTGAGTGATAGCAAACTAATCAATCCAAATGGGCGCAGCCAATAACAAAAACAGAGAATCTACAAGATTATTTTCCCTTAAAGAGAGACAAGCTCCTGCAACTGCATGCCACAGTCTGCAGAGAATTTGCACGTTCTCCCTGTGACCACATGAGTTTCCTCCCACATTCCAAAGATGTACGGTTGGTCTTGTGAGTTGAGGGCATGCCATGTTGCCGCCAGAAGCATGGCAATACTTGTGAGCTGTCCAAATCCTTGCTAATTTAATGCAAATAATGCATTTCTCCATATGTTTCAATGTACACATGACAAATAAAATGAATCTTCTAATCGTCATCTTCCAACTGTGTAGAATTGCTTCAGAGGCACACTGCAAAGTGTTTAAAATATTGGGTTAATTCCCACTCTCTGTCCATGCCAAAGGCAAGGGCTATTTCCTGGAGCATTGCTGCCAGTGGTTACTTGGCACCTTAGTACAGGTCATTCAGTCACTGAGGTCATCACAGCTAAGACCAGTGCTGTCCTCAGCAACCCTCCAACTCTTTCCAAATAATGAAAACAAGAACTCTGGATGATTCTCCACACATGTAATGCCATCAGCTAACTCAACATACTTCTCCCAAACTATTTTTTAAAATTATAGTGCAAGTAATGAGCTGCTTCAGACCTACATCGATTGAAAATGGGTTTTGGGAAGATTCCAATTTTCCAAGAATCTAAACTTGTGCAGTGTAAGCAGAGATCCACAAACAGACTATAGTTTATCCTTCCAGAGAGGTACAGTCTGCCCACACATTCCTCCTTCACATGCAACATTTTGAGAGCCTCACTGGTTTCCTCGGTGATGAAATAACTGTCTCTTAAACCTATGCAAAGCACAGAGACTGCTTGCTTGGTTTAGTGCTTATTATGGTACAGAAGGTCATTTCACTAGCCAATCTCAAACAAGTAGCACTTTACTACTTCACTACCACCCAGCTTTTGAAAAGAACTCAAAACGAAATTTTTTCCATGCTGGTTTGTAAAGGGGCATTTTATTAACTGCATGCACACAGAGAGCCTTGTGTGTCCAGGCTGTAAGCTCACAGCCTGTAGCTCTTGGCATCGTTCAACAGGCATGTGTGTGCTTCCAAAGAAAACAAGGGCTAAAACTGGATGAATGGGCAAGTTCCAGAGAGGTCTGTAACTAACTCTGAACAAATGACACTGTAAAGGAAAGCAGATTTTCAGACACACACCTTAACTTCAGGCTTATTCTTACTCCTGTTTATTACTTCAGTGTCTATGACAAAGCTTCAAGTTGGCAGCCTCATCAAGGCTTCCAGACAAGGAATCCCAGCAAGAACCTGGTAGAGTACTGGTAACTACAAAACATCTTACAGTACCAGAATCCCTTTCACCACTTTCATTCAATGTCAGGTTAGTCACCACCAGGAATAGCTTCTTCCTCCTTCAATCCTTAGAGCAAGAACATAAGAGCCCCAGATAAACATAACAAACACAATACACAGCAACCAAAAAAATCCAGAACCTCCCAGATAAAGCACCATTAAATGTACTCCAAATTCCATAAAATGGACTCTTGACCTATCTACCTCATTGTGGACCTTATAGTACCTTACTACCTATCAACACTGTACTTCCTCTGAAACTATAATACTTTACTCAGCATTCTGTTTTTGTTTTCCCTTGTACCACCACAATACACTGCTGTAATGAAATGATGGCATTCAAACCTTAGTATATGTGGCAATAATAAACCAATTTACCAATATATGTGCTTCTAAAACTGGACACAATAGTAACCATATGATGGTAAGCATTGTTCCCAGCTGCAACCAGCAACAACCTGCTTCTACATTAAACTCCCAAATCAAATACAAACACAATGGGATGACTGAGTCAATATGTCCGAGATGCTAAACACAACTCACTACAGTTAAAAAGGATTAAAATACTTACATTTACTTAATTGATTTAACAAGGTGCCTCTTTTCAAATTTTGACAAGCCAGGAGACTGCAAGTTTGGTCAATGACAAATGTTTTACTGAGCACCCTCAGGAATGACATTGCCTAACACAGTAAAAAAGACCCTTTAACACTGTCAGCTTACATCAACCACCCATGTATACTAATGCTAGACAAATCCCATTTTATTTTCAGCTCCCATCCCCTCTACCACTCGCAAAATACTAGGGTCAATTTACAGCATCAACTAGCCTACCAACCCCACACATCATCAGGATGTGAGAGGACTAGAGGTTCTACAGGGGACCTACACCATATGAGGGGGTTCATGCAAAATACATAAGAGCACCAGGAGATAACAAGTGAACCTGGAGACCTGGGTTGTGCTGTCGCACTGCTAGTGTTCATATTTCTTTCTATTTTTTTGTAAATTTAGAAATACAACACTATTACAAACCCTTCCAACCCAAAGAGCCTGCACTGCCCAATTACACCCACCTGACGAACTAGCCTACTAACATTCCACATTTTGGAATGTGGGAGGAAACCCACTTGCTCATAGGGAGAATATACAGCGACAGTAATTGAACTCAGGTCGCTGGCACTGTAATATTACAGTAACCACTACACTACCATGTTCCTATGCTATAGAGGGAGGTAAGGAGAGAGGGAGAGGGATCTGAAAAGAGCATTCCACAACTCATAACTTTGGCAGTTCCTAGTAAATGGTCACAATTCCTAGTACTGGCATCATTAAATGCTACTGCCATTAGTAAATAAAAAGAACAACAGATGAGCACAAGGCACAAGGTCTCTTCTTTCACACTTTTTCTTTCAAAACTCAGCAAATGGACACCTCCTGGCAACTGAACCATTTGGAGTGGGGCCTCTGAGGCTGGTGACACAAATAACAACAGATTATTACAACATCAATTCCACCCAGCCCCCTACATTCTCAAAACATCCCAGCTGAGGAATGAATCAGAATTATGCAATGCCCACTCTGACCCAATGGTTCTTTGTTTATGGGCATTGGTGTGGGACAGAATTGAACTCAGATGCAACACCTCTAGGTGTCAAGCAGTCTGCTGTTAGTTTTGTTCTAGGAGAAAATGAGGCAAATATTAAATATAATTATCTGAAAAGATAAATGGGTTGCTTATGAGCCAAGAGCACCAGTTGCACCAAGGGGTTTACCTGACAGCCAGGCTTTTAGTAAAATCACTCTTGAAGGGGTCTGTGTATCCTTATATTACATGTACTCAAGGAAGCAAACCTTTTAAATCCTTTATCAATTTTTTTTAGAGCAGCACGGTTGGATAGTGGTTAGCATAACACTTTATAGCACCAGCAAACTACGTTTAATTCCCGTCACTGTTTGTAAGGAGTTGGAACATTCTGTGTGTGACCATTTGGGTTTCCTCCGGGTGCTCCAGTATCCTCTCACATTCCAAAAATATACGAGTCAGAAGGTTAATTGCTCACGTGGGTGCAATTGGGCAGTGTTGTCTCATTAGGCTGGAAGGGCCTGTTACAATGCTGTATCTCAAAATAAATAAATAAAATTATTATATTCCCCTAATGCTTTCAACAATATTTCCTCCTCTCTGCTCCCCCTCTCTCTCAGCCACAGATGCACTGAGAAGCCACTTTTTCCTCCCACTCACAGGGCTCCTTGTTTCCCAAGTCCCTTTTGGGTGCCTCATACATTCCTCTGTTTCTTCAAGCAGCAATAATGTCAGCAACAGGATCAAAGGCACCTGGCAGGCTGGCTCCCTTACTGCCCCCTTAGGGATTCAGAGTCCGAACTGCAATTTGCAACTCACAATCAATCCTGAGCCAGACAAACATTTGCCTCACTGTCCCACACACAATTCAAAGCAGGGAGACATAAAACTGTTAAGAACAGCTACAACACACCGAATCCTGATATGCTTCCCCTCAAAAGTTTTACAATGGAATTTTGGACAAAACCAGATAAAAGCAACAGAGATACAGGACACAGTGTCAGGAAAGCGTAGCAGTTAGCATTACACTAGCAGTGCTAGCAACCCGGGTTCAACTCCACCACTGTCTGTAAGAAATTTGTATGCGTCATGTCCTGATCGCCACCCCCCCCCCACCCAATGAACATATGGATTTCCTCCAAGTGCTCTTGTTTCCTCCCACATTCCAAGTGTAGAGGTTAGGTTCATTGGTCACATGGGTGTAATTGGGTGATGTGGGCTCGTTGGGCCAGAAGGGCATGTTACTGTGCTGTATCCCAAAATAAAATAAAACAAAAATAAATAATAGGTAAGTATAGTTCCTAGGTTATCCTGTTCAATTCCAAGTACAAAGTAATATGGCATCAGAAGCAGGCCACTTAATTCCTCAACCTGAGATTTTGGCTGATCTGTGACTGAACTCCAGAAATCCAATTGCCTGTGTAACAGAAGAAACCAGCCAGTCAATCTTCTCCTCTTCTTTCTTGCTAGGGTGGTTTCCATGAACGCCCAGTTTCTCTATGACACCTGTCAAAAATCGCCAGTTGCCATGCGTGAATCACAGCAAGATCAGACTGGCAATTCATCCATTACAACCGTCACAAAAAGGTTTAATGCTTTTTTTTTCCAACCTACACAACATGTACAGACAAACATGTACACACACTCGAACATCTACACACTCCATCAGCAGAGGTCAATACAAAGTGACACCCAGAGCAATGTCTTTTAAGTTTCACATGGAAACCATAAATCTATCCCTGCCATTCTGGTCATTAAAAAATCAAAATGTCCCCATTTCCTCAGGAACAAATGTTTGCTATAGACTTTCACTACGATGATGGAGCCCTTTAAACAGCTTCAAATTCACAGTAGAGGATTTGCTCAGAAGATTGTTGCTGCACAAATACTCTCCCTCAAATCGTTCAAAGGTGGCCCTGCAGTCAATCACCACATAACCACAAATACCACCATCCCTTTACCCACAAGCTGATAAGATACAAACTAATAACAACTCTTAGTAACATTCTACTATACGATATGCTGTTTAGACAATTTAAACGCTGGCCCAGAACGGAGGTGAGAGTTGATTTCGCTCACTCTCTGTGATGTGCACTATTCTCTCCAGGGCAGCCTTTCGCTGTTCCCTTGTTTGATCACTTTAAAAGGTAGACTGTAAAGACAGGATGTTGCTTGGGTCAAGAGCCGATTTTGCTCATTCTTTGCCATGGTCATCTCCATGGTGCTGAGGCTGCCCTGACTGTTGTGATCAGTCAATAGACAATAGGTGCAGAAGTAGACCATTCGGCCCCTCGAGTCTGCACCGCCATTCTGAGATCATGGCTGATTATTCACTATCAATACCCATATGCCTTGTCCCCATATCCCTTGATTCCCCTATCCATCAGATATCTATCTAGCTCCTTCTTGAAAGCATCCAGAGAATTGGCCTCCACCGTCTTCCGAGGCAGTGCATTCCAAACCTCCACAACTCTCTGGGAGAAGAAGCTCTTCCTCAACTCTGTTTTAAATAACTGACCTCTTATTCTCAATCCATGCCCTCTGGTACTGGACTCTCCCAATATCTGGAACATATTTCCTGCCTCAATCCTATCAAATCCTTTAATTATCTTAGAACGTTTCAATCCGATCCCCTCTCAATCTCCTCAATTCCAGTGTGTACAAGCCCAATCTCTCCAATCCCTCTGCGTAAGACAGCCCTGCCATCCCAGGAATCAACCTAGTGAATCTACGCTGCACTTCCTCAATTGCCAGAATGTCCTTCCTTAAACCTGGAGACCAAAACTGTACACAATATTCCAGGTGTGGTCTCACCAGGGCCCTGTACAAATGCAAAAGGACATCCTTGCTCTTGTACTCAATTCCCCTTGTAATAAAGGCCAACATTCCATTTGCCCTCTTCACTGCCTGTTGCACTTGCTCATTCACCTTCATTGACTGATGAACTAGGACTCCTAGGTCTCTTTGCACTTCTCCCTTACCTAACTCTACACCGTTCAGACAATACTCTGCCCTCTTGTTCCTGCTTCCAAAGTGGATAACTTCACATTTATTCACATTGAATGACATCTGCCAAGTATCTGCCCACTCACCCAGCCTATCCAAGAGCAGAATTATTCGACCCATTGCATTTGCTCTGCCATTTAATCAAGGTTGATTTGTTATTCTACTGAACTGTATTCTCTTGAGTTCTTCCTGTAACCTTTGACACCCAGATTAATCAAGAACCTTTCAATCTCTGTTTTAAATATACTCATTGACTTGGTCTCCACAGCCACCTGTGGTAACGAATTTCACTGATTCACCACCCTCTGGCTCTATCCTCTGTTCTAAAAGGACATCCTTCTATTCTGAGGCTATGTCCTCTTGTCCTAGACTTCCCCACTACAGGAAACATTTTCTCCTACTCTGTCTAGGCCTTTCAGTACAGGCAGTCCCCAGGTTACGTACGAGTTCCATTCCTGAGTCTGTCTTTAAGTCGGATTTCTACGCAAATTGGAACAAGTACATCCAGTATTATTTAGCGTCAGTTAGTCAAATGGTTGTCTTAGTATATAGTATATATTTAACTTTTCTATGCATATAAAACACTTAAGAAACGTATATATTTCAACAATTAAACCACTGTGCAGCTTAGTAATAAATGTAGATTTCATCAAGGCAGGACCTTTCACATGCTCCATTATTCTCACTTTATCCTTTAAAATTGTTCCGATCGTTGACCGACTGTAGCCTAATGCTTTTCCAGTGACCGATGGCGTTTCAAACGCTTTATTATTTCCACTTTATTGTCAATTGCGATCGCTTCCCATCAATGGAAGAGAAACATGCAGGCGGCGGGTCCCAACCTCCGCCGGGTCCCGAGGTCCGCTGGGTCCTAAGGACCAGCGCACTGAAATCCCCAGGTCCACACTGAGACAGGTTAAATGGGGCAAGTGGGGGCTGTGCTGGGTTTGGGTACCATATTTGATCCTCTACAATATTCCGCGTAGGAATTTAAACTGGAGGTGGCAGTGTTTTTTTTGAGGTCGAGTTGCACACTAGACATTAACCCGGCATGGATGGGGGACTGTGTGCCGGGATCTCCCTGTGGCCACACACTTCAATTCCACAGATCACTCCCACACCAATATGTCTGTCCATGGCCTCCTCTACCATCAAGATGAGGCCACACGCAGGTTGATGGAGCAACATCCTATCTCCCGCCTAGGTAGCCTCCTACCTGCCGGCATGAATATTCAACTCACAGACCTCCGTTGATACTCCTGCCCCCCCTCTTACCCCATCCCTATCTACAGTTTTTGTCTGGTTCTCTTTCTCTCTTTTTCCCCCCTCACTGTAATCTCCCCCCAGCCCTACCTTTCTTTCTCTTTTATTTCTCTTAATTCTCCACCTTCCCCCTAGCCCATTTCCCTTCAGCCTATCATTTCCCAGCTCTCTACTTCATCCCCCCCCACCACCGACCATCCCATGTTACTTCACTCCTGATGAAGGGTTTCGGCCCGAAACATCATCACTACCTCCTCCCATAGATGCTGTCTGGCCTGCTGAGTTCTACCAGCATTTTGTGTTTGTATAACATTCTTGCACTTTTTTTATGAGGAGAAGACTAGGAGTATTATTGGGAAATCCCTTAGAACAAATTACTGTCATGTTTTGAGAGTTGACTTGTCTGCCACTCTATCCTTGCCTTGAAAGATATCAAAAACTGATACTAACATTCTTGCAGGGAAGTTTGCTAGTGCTTCTTGGGGGGGTTTAAACTAAATTTGCAGGGGGCAGGGATCCAGAATGAGAGAGAAGATAGCGAGATTAAGAATAAAGCACAGGTGGTGACTACATGGTTCCAGAATATTAAGTGTGTAGTAGAGAAAGAAGAGGCAGAACAAGGACACATTTACAGAGGGATGGTCTGACAGAACATGGAGTTAAATGTGCAGAAAGAATAGGTAAATTTAGGAAGAACAAAATTCTAGGGGCGTATAGCCCGATGGGAGTTTGGGGAGCTGGGTTAAGCACAATAGGCAGAGATTCAAACAGAGAGAGGAGAAATGGGCTAAAAATCATATATCTGAATGCACGAAGTGTCAGAAATAAGGCAGATGAGTTTGAAGCTCAGGTGCGAATGGGTAACTATGATGTTGTTGGGATAACGGAGACATGGCTGCAGGGGGATCAGACCTGGGAAATGAATGTACAAGGGTATACGTGCTATCGTAGGGACAGAAATGTGGGCAGAGGGGGTGGGGTGGTCCCGTTGGTGAGGAATGAGATTCAGTCCTTTGCAAGGGGGGGACATAGGGTCAGGAGAAATAGAGTCTATGTGGATAGAATTGAGGAACAGTAAGGGCAAAAGGACCCTAATGGGTGTTGTCCATAGGCTACCAAACAGTAGCATGGATATTGGGTGCAAGTTGAATAGGGAGTTAACATTGGCATGTGACAAAGGTAATGTTGCAGTAGTTATGGGGGATTTCAACATGCAGGTTAACTGGGAGAATCAGGTTGGTGCTGGACCCCAGGATAGGGAGTTTGTAGAGTGCCTAAGGGATGCATTCTTGGAACACCTTGTATGAGAGCCGACCAGGGGCAAGGCTATTCTGGATTTAGTCTTGTGTAATGAACAGGATTTGATAAGCGATCTTGAAGTAAAGGAGCCATTGGGGGTAGTGATCATAACATGATAAGTTTTTATCTGCAATTTGAGAAGGATAAGGGCAGCTCGGAGGTGTCAGTGTTGCAGTTGAACAAAGGAGACCATGGAGCAATGAGGGAGGAGCTGGCCAAAGTTAACTGGACAGATATCCTAGCAGAAAAGACAGTGGAACAGCAATGGCAGGTATTCTTGGGAATAATGCACAAGGTGCAAAATCAGTTCATCCCCCGGAGAAGGAAGGATTCAAAGGGGGAAAAGGGGCCACAGTGGATGACAAAGGAAGTCAGAGATCGCATAGCATTAAAAAAAAGGAAGTATGACAGAGTTAAGGTGAGTGGGAGGACAGATGATTGGGAAATTTTTAAGGAACAACAGAACTTAACTAAAAAGGCAATACGGGGAGAAAAAATGAGGTACAAATGCAAGCTAGCCAGGAATATAAAGGAGGATAGCAAAAGCTTTTTTTTAAGGTATGTGAAGAGAAAAAAGATAGTTAAGAACAATGTTGGGCCCTTGAAGAATGAATTGGGTGGAATTGTTATGGGAAACAGAAATGGCAGAAGAATTTAATGAGTACTTTAGATCTGTCTTCACTAAGGAAGACACAAGCAATCTCCCAGATGTATGGATGGGCCAAGGACATAGGGTAACAGAGGAAATGAAACAGACTGACATTAGGAAGGAAATGGTGGTGAGTAGACTGATGGGACTGAAGGCTGACAAATCCCCAGGTCCAGATGGTCTCCATCCTAGGGTACTAAAGGAGGTGGCCCTGGAAATTGCGGATGCATTGGTAATCATTTTCCAATGTTCCTTAGATTCAGGACCAGTTCCTGAGGATTGGAGAATGGCTAACGTTATCCCACTTTTTAAGAAAGGAGGGAGGGAGAAAACAGAGAACTATCGACCTGTCAGCCTAACATCAGTAGTGGGGAAGATGCTAGAGTCCATTATTAAAGATGAAATAGTGGCATATCTAGATAGCAGTGATAGGATTGGGCCAATCCAGCATGGATTTACCAAGGGTAAACCATGCTTGACTAATCTATTGGAGTTTTTCGAGGATGTAACCAGGAAGTTAGACAAGGGAGATCCAGTGGATGTAGTGTACCTCGATTTTCAGAAGGCATTTGATAAGGTCCCACATAGGAGATTGGTGGGTAAAATCAAAACTCATGGCATTGGGGGGTAAGACATTGACATGGATAAAAAACTGGTTGGCAGATAGAAAGCCAAGGGTAGCGGTGAATGGGTGTTTCTCGGAATGGCAGTGGGGTGCCACAGGGCTCGGTATTGGGACCACAACTGTTTACAATTTACGTCAACGATTTAGATGAAGGCATTGAGAATAACATCAGCAAGTTTGCTGATGATACTAAGCTGGGTGGCAGTGTGACATGTGATGAGGATGTTAGGAGAATTCAGGGTGGCTTGGATAGGCTGGGTGAGTGGGCAGATACTTAGCAGATGACGTTTAATGTGAATAAGTGTGAGGTTGTCCACTTTGGGAGTAAGAACAGGAAGGCAGATTATTATCTGAATGGTGTAAAGTTAGGTAAGGGAGAAATACAAAGAGAAAAACAAATAAAAGTCACTGAAGGTGAATGAGCAAGTGAAGAAGGCTAATGGAATGTTGGCCTTTATTACAAAGGGAATTAAGTACAAGAGCAAGAAAATCCTTTTGCATTTGTACAGGGCCCTGGTGAGACCACAACTGGAGTATTGTGTACAGTTTTGGTCTCCAGGGTTAAGGAAGGACATCCTGGCTGTAGAGGAAGTGCAGCGTAGATTCACAAGGTTAATTCCTGGGATGTCAGGACTGTCTTACGCAGAGTGGTTAGAGAGACTGGGCTTGTACACGCTGGAATTAAGGAGATTGAGAGGGGATCTGATTGAAACATATAAGATTATTAAGGGATTGGACAAGATAGAGGCAGGAAATATGTTCCAGATGCTGGGAGTCCAGTACCAGAAGGCACGGTTTGAGAATAAGGGGTAGGTCATTTAGGACAGAGTTAAAGAAAAACTTCTTCTCCCAGAGAGTTGTGGGGGTCTGGAATGCATTGCCTTGGAAGGCAGTGGAGGACAATTCTCTGGATGCTTTCAAGAAGGAGCTAGATAGGTATCTTATGGATAGGGGAATCAAGGGATATGGGGACAAGGCAGGAACCGGGTATTGATGGTAAATGATCAGCCATGATCTCAAGATGGTGGTGCAGGCTCGAAGGGCCGAATGGTCTACTTCTGCACCTATTGTCTATAATATTAGGAGAGTTAAGTCAATTCATTTGAAACCACAACTAGAAACTATGTTACTCCACGGTGAGCACTTTGCCCTGTACACTTAATCTCTTTCTGTGGCTAAACATGATGCTGCTTTCCATTCTGCACTGAGAAATCTCATGGTAGGAACAAACAAAATATATTAAGAGCTTGAACTTCAGTTGGGGAAACTAATATCCTCAGGGCAACACACTTCTGGATCAAGCCTCTGAAAGCAAGGCTCTTTGAGTTTGATATGCTGACCTCAAGATTACAACCAATGATAATAGACCAATCAACTTCAACTGCAAAATTAGACACACAACTCTTCTGTGAGAATGCCCATCTCAGTCCACAAATGGAATGAAATCTGACTGACAATTCCATTATTTGATGCTGGTTTCAGACTCAGATACACAACAGTTCTTCAGAATTCCATAAAACCACAATGTGACAGAGGGTCAGATAGAATAAAATGCCATGATGTTTAAATTTTGATTCAAGGTAGCATTGTCAGAGTATATTTGTTAACACAAATGCTAAATGCTAATAGCTTCTTCGGATGCAATGGTCTTGACCGGTCTCCTGTCACCACTAGTCCCCATGTACTTCACCTCTGTCTGGCAACTTAAAATATTCTCCAAGCACAACTCAAATCACAATAAAATCAAATGTTCCACTGCTGGCCTGTCTTCACAATTGAGGCAGGCCATGAATTTTATACTCTCAGCACCACACCTGGAATCCAAGACAAACTATTCAGACACAAATCATAGCTTAGTCATGCCAAATTGAGCATGATGTTATTTTTAATTACTTCGGTTTGAGAAATGAAGTAGAGAGCAGGAAAGTAGCAACTGATGATCTGGAAAGTAATACAAATGGAATTATATCAACATATTTGATAACCAGAAGGGAACAGAACCAAGCAGGACTACCCAGGAAACTACTGGTTGGTGAGCCATGTATCAGTTCAGCAATGCATATGGTTTGGTCACTGCACTTCAGAAAGAATATGAAGATGTTTGAAAGAGTACAGAAGAGATTTATCAGAACGTTGTCTAGAATGAAGTACAGCACTGTAAGTAAATAATGGCCAGACTTGAATTGTTGTATCTGGAACATCTGAGACCCAAGGCACAAGCTGACTGAAGTATATAAAATTATGAGAGGCATAATTTTAGGGTAGAAAGAGTTTTTTTTGCCAGGATGGAAATATCCTAACTAAATTGGCATATGGGAAACACAGACTTGTAGGCTGAAGGGGCTGTACCTATCTGCCCCTTTTTGCATTATTCTATATTCTACCAGCAGAAAGAGGACAATAGACTGGAACCAAATTAACTTTCATCTCCTGAAGAATATCAACACTAAAAACTGTAAAGATACGTGGAAGAGACCTTCTATCCAAGAGATTAGTCACCAACACTGGAAGGAAAGGATGGCTATGTCACTAACTGAGGAACAGTCACCAAGTCCGGCCAGAATCTAGCTAAGAACATTAACATTAATTCTATGATTGTGAGGGTTTTGTATTTTTAGTATCTCTTGAGAAATTTATTTTGAAATATATATAAAAACAATTCAGCCAGTTAATACAACAGAAACTGGAACTAGAACTGAAGCCACAAATATTTATGTAACACAAATTCAGAACCCACAATCTACTACCATTGAGCACAGTCATCCATTTTCAGAATTAGACCCCAAAGTCAAGGAAATAGGAATACTGGAAACAGGAGCAGAAGTAGGGAATTAGTTTCTCACACCTGCCATGCATTTCTGGAATATGAATGTCGATCCAACCTTGATCTCAACACCACATTTGCACTCTGTCCCAACATCAAGTCCACTCTGCCATTCCATCATGGCTGATTTATTTTCCCTCCAAACCTCATTCTCCTGTCTTCTCCATGTAAGTTTTGATGCCCTGACTAATCAAGGACCTATCAACCTTTGATTTAGATATATCCGATGACTTGGCCTCCAAAGTTGTCTGTGGCAATGAATTCCACAGATTCACCGCCCTCTGGCAAAAGAACTTGCTCCTTATTTCTTTTCTAAACGAATGCCCCCTGGCCCTAGACTCTTTGTATTTCAATTACTCGGATCTACTATTCCTCTCTACTATAGGAGCTTCACACACAAAGCGCTGGAGGAACTCAGCAGATCAGGCAACATCTACGGAGGGAAATAAACAGTCGACACTTTTGGTCAAGACCCTACATCAAGATTACTGCATGACTTAAAAGTGTCTGAAAGTGTTTACGTATCTGAAACAAAATACAGAACTATGAGGAAAACGGAGCAAATTGGATGAATGTTGATGCTCCAGCAAAGTTCAAGCACATAACCAACTGCCTCTTTCCTGGTTCTTGATACTAGAATTACTTGTGAAAATACTCTCCAAAAGTCACAAAGTAGTTTCAGAGAGGCTTCCCCAATGCCCAAATTATCTAATCTCAAGCATAAAATCTAGCATCGGAAGCATATGATTTGTAGTTTCAAAAAGAACTTAAAACATTTGGAAGCAATTCCACAAAACACTGATTTCTTGAGTGGTGCTGGAGTTGTTTGGATCAACACCCAAGAAGCTCAATATAATCAAGGAAAAAGCAACTGACTTTAATGGCAATACTATTTCAATATTCAATCCCTATACCTTGAGAATGCCTACCAATAAAAAAATCTCCCGCAGTATTTTTAAGTATAGCAAAAAGCATCTCCCAATTCCACAAACCTACAGGACAAGAACTGCAGGGATACAGAATTCCACCCATTGTTTCCTTCAGATTCAAATGCCATCCTGATTTGGGTGGCAAATCCACATCAGATCCTATCACATTCTTCCTTCCCTCAGCCTTTTACGTTTTCAAGCTACAACCTCCTAGCTTCTCATTCATTATCCTTCCCCACTCACCCACCTTCCCCCTAAATTGGTCTCACCTATCACCTGCTAGCTTGTCCTTCTTCCCCCTTCCTTCCAGTGCTGATAAGGGATGTCAGCCTGAAAAGTCAAATGTTTATTCTTCCTTATAGACGATGCCTGACCTGCTGAGTTCCTCCAGCATTTTATGTGTTGCTCTGGATCTGCAGAATTTCTTGTGTGTCCAATTTGGAAACAGATTGTCATAGATTCTAGATACTGGAAGACTCTACAGAACAAGATTATGGGGATTCCATTAACATGAGATTTGCAACAGAGTATTGTTCGCCATTCCCCTTCTAGCTAGGAATGGGGATTAAATGTTGGCATCAGCATAAATAACAAACAAAATCCCTAAAATATTAAAGTGAATCACACCCCTTATCCAACCCATAGGCTCCTAATCCAAAGTGAATCTTGAAGTGTGTATCTTCCGTTATTTAGTGGACAGCACTCTTGACCACAGAAGCACAAGATCTAGGTTTATTCTCCATCTGGTACATTACCAGGTAGATACTGCATTGTTGACAGGGCCATTTTCAGATGCATCATTACACTAAGAGTCCATCTGATTGCTCATTTGAACATAACAGTGTTTTCTCAGTATTTGGCCAATATTTCAAAATTCAAAGTATTTTTATTATCAAGTATGTTTTCCATATAAAACCTTGGGATTCATCTTCTTGCAGGCAACAAACAATAAAATCCACACAACAAAGACCGACAAACACCCAATGTGCAAGAAAAAGAACAAATCATGCTAATAATAAAAAGACACATGAATCGCAAGTGAGTTCACAATCATGAAGCCAGTTCAATAGCCCGATGGCTGCAAGCCATAGCTGTGGAGCCAGTTCAGTGCTAAGATGAGTGAAACAGGTTCAGAAGCCCGATGGCTAGAGGGCAATAAATACTCCCAAACCTGACAGTGTAAACCCTACCCAGCAAATAATATGATGTAACAACAGATCACATGGCCATTATACTGCAGTTTACAAAATCATATTACAGGCATTGGCTGTCAAATTTCTTAATTTATAGTGACAGCACCTCACAATAACATCATGGCATGGACAAGTTCTAGGGGGCATCGTATACAGAATCACCTTTATTATCACCGGCATGTGATGTGAAACTTGTTAACTTAACAGCAGCAGTTCAATGCAATACATAATCTAAAATAGTAAAATAAAACATAATAAATAAGTAAATCAATTACATATTGAATAGGTTATTAAAAAATGTGCAATAACAGAAATACTGTATATTGAAAAAAGTGAGGTAGTGTCCAAAGCTTCAAAGTCTATTTAGGAATCAGATGGCGGAGGGGAAGAAGCTGTTCCTGAATCGTTGAGTGTGCGCCTTCAGGCTTCTGTACCTTCTACCTGATGGTAACAGTGAGAAAAGGGCACGCCTGGGGTGCTGGAGGTCCTTAACAATGGAAACTGCCTTCCTGAGACACCGCTCCCTAAAGATGTCCTTAGAACTTTGTAGGCTAGTGCCCAAGATGGAGCTGACTAGATTTACGACCGTCTGCAGCTTCATTTGGTCCTGTACAGTAGCCCCTCCATACCAGACAGTGATGCAGCCTGTCAGAATGCTCTCCACAGTACAACTATAGAACTTGAGCGTATTTGTTGACATGCCAAATCTCTTCAAACTCCTACTAAAGTATAGTCTCTGTCTTGCCTTCTTTATGACTTCAATATGTTGGGGCCAGGTTAGATCCTCAGAGATCTTGACACCCAGGAACTTGAAGCTGCTCACTCTCTCCACTTCTGATCCCTCTATGAGGATTGGTACGTGTTCCTTCATTTTACCCTTCCTGAAGTCCACAATCAGTTCTTTCGTCTTAGTGACAGGTTGTTGCTGTGGTACCACTCCACTAGTTGGCATATCTCACTCCTGTACACCCTCTCGTCACCACCTGAGATTCTACCAACAAAGATCGTATCGTCAGCAAATTTGTAGAAGGTATTTGAGCTATGCCTAGCCACATAGTCATGTGTATACAGAGAGTAGAGCAGTGGGCTAAGCACACACTCCTGAGGTACACCAGTGTTGATCATCAGCAAAGAGGATATGTTATCACCAATCCCCACAGACTGTGGTCTTCTGGTTAGGAAGTCGAGGATTCAATTAGAGGGAGGTACAGAGGCCCAGGTTCTGCAACTTCTCAATCAGGATTGTGGGAATGATGGTATTAAATGCTGAGCTATAGTCGATGCACAGCATCCTGACGTAGGTGTTTGTGTGTACAGATACTCTCTTAAAATTATCAGAATCCAAACCTATTCCTGACCCAAAACACTGCACCCCACCTGTCTGGACAGTGATCAGTAGCAGTAACCCAGGTACTTTCACCATTGCATCTACCAGCCTGACTGAACAGAACCAGTGCCTCTCCTCGCTGAACACAACAGAATGTACTTTATCCACTCGGCCAACAATTGAGCTCAGAGGTTTCCTAACAAATTAATTTGAAACACATGTTTAACCAGGATTCCTGAGAGGTGGGAATATGAAGCAGATTTTTTAATCAGTAACAGGACCCAAAACCCATCAGTGCTCATGTCACTCAGCAATCCTGTTAATATTCCATCCCCACCTATCCTCTTACTGCCTCTGTAGGTAGTTATTGTGTTACTGAGTGAGCATTAACACCTTGCAATGAAACAGCTGCAACTTTACATACAATCACAAGAGGTGTATGCTCCTACCCTGTCCATTCACTCACAAGAACAATACATGCCAGAAAGATTCCAACAGAGCTCACACATTCCCTTCCATCCAAATCCCTTCAGCAATACACTCAATCTCGGACTTGTGCCCACTGGGCACATCATATTACTTCAATGACTGAATGAAGTATTCTGCTGGACACAGGCACATTTGTGGTCTTTAACAGCAATAATAAATGGGATTTAATTAGTCACTGTGATGAGGGAAAGGAAAATCAGCCAGTTATAGTCCTACTGCCTGTCACTATCCAATGATTCACAGAACAAAGAACAATACAGTACAATACAATACAGGCCATAGCCCACAATATTATGCCAACCCTTTAACCTACTCCAAGCTCATCTGGACAATACTCATACTTATGTCAGGCTACAAGCTCAGAGTTTAACACAATCATAAGACCATAACACATAGGGGCAGAATTAGGCAAATCAGCCCATCAAGTCTACTCCACCATTCCATCATCGCTGATCCCGGATCCCACTCAACCCCATACACCTGCCTTCTCACCATATCCTTTGATGCCCTGACCAATCAGGAAATGATCAACTTCTGCCTTAAATATATGCACAGACTTGGCCTCCTCTGAAGTCTGTGGCAGAGCATTCCACAAATTTACTACTCTCTAGATAAAAAAATTCCTCCTTACCTCTGTTCTAAATGGTCGCCCCTCAGTTTTGAGATTGTGCCCTCTAGTTCTGGATACCCCCACCATAGGAAGCATCCTCTCCACATCCACTCTATCTAGTCCTTTCAACATTTGGTAAGTTTCATGAGATTCCCACGCATTCTTCTCAATTCCAGTGAGTACAGGCCCAAAGCTGCCAAATGCTCATCTGTTAACTCCTTCATTCCTGAAATCATCCTCGTGAACCTCTTAGAATTGTGATCAAAAAGTTCCAAAACCTGGGCCTCTGTACCTCCCTCTGCAACTGGATCCTTGACTTCCTCACTGGGAGGCCACAATCTGTGCAGATCAGAAATAACATATCCACTTCACTGGCAATCAACACTGGCGCATCTCAGGGATGTGTACTTAGCCCACTATATGGCTAGTCACAGCTCAAGTGACATCTATAAATTTGCTGATGACATAACTACTGTTGGCAGAATTTCAGATGCTGACGAGAGGGCATACAGAAGCAAAATATATCAGCTAATTAAGTGGTGTTGCAGCAGCAATCTTGCACTCAATGTCAGTAAGACCAAAGAACCATTTGTAGACTTCATAAAAGGTAGGACAAGGGAACACACACTAGTCCTCATGGAGGGATCAGTAGGAAGAATGTGCAATTTCATGTTTTTCGGTGTCAACATCCCTGTGGATCTATCCTGGGCCCAACATATCGATGCAGTTACAAAGGTACAACAGGGGCTATATTTTATAAGGAGATTGAAGAGATTTGGTATGTCACCAAAGACTCTTGCAAATTTCTATAGATATACTGTAGAGAGCATTCTAACTGGCTGCATCACTTTCTGGTAAGGGGGAGATAAAAACACAGTCAGCTCCATCATGGGCACTATCTTCAAGGAGCAATGCCTCAAAAAAGTGGCATCCATCATTTAGGACCCCCATCACCCAGGACATGCCTTCTTCTCATTGCTACCATCAGGGAGGAGGGAGAGAAGCCTGAAAGCACACAATCAATTATTTGGGAATAGCTTTGGGAAATCCTCTCTGTCATCAGATTTCACACACACACACACAACCAACTCCCCAGTCATCATGGACTCACCTTCACTACTGAGCAGGGCTCTGGGGAAACTCAGACACAGCAAGACACTGGGACTGGATGGTGTGAACCCCAAGATCCTGAAGAAGTGTGCTAAGCAGCTGTGCAGAGTTCTCCAGCAAATTTTCAAACTGAATCTCATCCAGGTAAGGGTTCCGACTGTGTGGAAAACATTATGTGTGGTTCCAGTACCCAAGAAAGGTCAAATGAAAGTCTGGAATGACTACCGACCAGTGGCCCTGACCTCACACACCATGAAGACCCTAGAGAGGCTGGTCCTGGCTCACCTCCGACCCCTGCAGCCCTTGATCCCCTGCAATTTACCTACCAGGAGCACATTGGAGTCAACAATGCTGTCATCTACCTGCTGAAAAGAGCCTACTTCCATTTGGATAAGCAGGGCAGCACTATGAGGATCATGTTATTTGATTTCTCAAGAGTCCACAATGCCATACAGCCCTCACTTACTGCTGGAGGGAAAAGCTCCGTTCAATGCAGTTTGGCACTTCCATTGTATCCTGGATAATGGACAACCTGTCTGGCAAACATTGTTTGTGTGGCTTCAGAGCTGTATCAGACGTGGCTATAAGCAGCACTGGGGCTCCAAAAGGGAATGTATTGGCTCCCTTCCTGTTTACCCCATATACCTCAGACACAACACTGAGTCACATCATCTGCAGAAATTCTCTGACAACTCAGCAATAGTTGGGCGCATAAAGGGAAGACAAGAGGATATATACAGGGCTCTGGTGGAGAACATTGTGGAATAGTACAAGCTAAATTATCTTCAGCTAAACATCAGTAAGTCAAAGGAAATGGTGCTGGACTTTAGGAAGACCAAGTTTGTACTGCTTCCCTGTCACTATTGATGGTGAGGACCTAAAGTACCTGTGGTTGAACCTAGGCAACAGATTTGAGTGGAGCACCAACACAGAGGCTGTGTACATGAAGGGTCAAACTTGCCTCTACTTCCTCAGGAGTCTGAAATCCTTTGGTGTATGTAGGCCTCTTCTTCACATGTTCTACCAGTCTGTATTTGCCAGTACAATCTTCTATGTGGTGTTTGTGCTGGGGCAATGGCATCAACACGGGTGATACTAGCAGGCTCAATAAACTGATTAGAAAGACTGGCTATTTTATAGGAGTCAAACTGGACATAGCTGTGGTAGAACAAAGGACCCAATGAAAAATCCTAGCAATTCTGGACAATGTTTCTCACCCTCTGCATGCCATCTTGGCTTAACAGAGGAGCACTTTAGTAATAGACTAAGATAACTGTGTTGCTCCAAAGAGCGGTATATGAGGTCATTCTTACCCTCAGCCATTAGGCTCTATAATGAGTCAACCTATAGCTGGGGAAGTGATGGTCCCCTCCTGTTAGACTCTCCGACTTATTTTTTATTCTTTCTTACTTTTCTTCTATTACTTGCATATTTGTATATCTGTGCACTTGTAATGCTACAGTGACACTAATTTCCTTTGAGATCAATAAAGTATCTATATAGCAACAAATTTTACGACATACACCAGTGATATTAAACCTGATACAATAGGTTTCAAAGGTACATGTCACAGAAATGTACACAATATACATCCCGAAATTCTTTTTCTTCGCAAACATTCACGAAAATAGGAGTGCCCCAAAAAATTAATGACAGTTATAAATCAGAATCCCCCTCCCATGCACAAGCAGTAACAAGGCAATTACCACCCCCACCAGCAAAAAAAAAAATCGGGGCTCGCCACCGAGCGCTCAAGCGTGAGCAAAGCATCAGTAAGACACGGACTTGCAGTACCCCGAAGACTACTCGTTCACCCAGTATTCGACATACCACAGACTCTCTTCCTAATAAAGGAAAAAGATTCCAATATTCTGATTCCAATATAACCCCTCCTACATAGCCCTCCAACCTTGAGATCCATTTTCTTACAGGTGCCCCAGGAAAACAAATTTAAAAAAGCACACTTAACAAAGACCAACAAACATCCAATGTGCAAAAGAGGACAAATCATGCAAATAGTAAAAAAAGTTTAAATAGAACATGAGCTGAAGAGCCCACAGGCTGCAAAGACAGTTCAGCACCAATTCATCTGCCTCTATCAACAGCCCCGGCAGCAACCACTGTGTAAAAACTTACCTCTGACATCTCCCCCCCCCCCTTACACTTTCCTCCAAACATCTTAAAAGTTATGACCCCTCACATCAACTACTTCCACTCTGGGTAAAAGTTTCTGGCTGTCCACTCGATTTAAAGCCCTCATAAGATGTGCTCTCTAATCCAGGCAGCATTCTGTTAAATCTCTGCACCCTCTCTAAAGCTTCCACATCCTTCCTATAATGAGGTGATTAGAACTGAACATAATACTCCAAGTATGGTTTAACCAAGTTTTATAGAGCTGCAACTTTCCTGGACATTGAGGGGCTCAGCCCTGTGTAGAGGCCTCTCAAACAATTGAAGTTTGTATCTTCTCAAGAGGGCTTAAATGGCAATGATGTGCTGTGCAGAAATGTACAATCACTATAATGTATAGAACAATTAACACTATGAATGTAGAAACTGAAAAACACAAAGGGATGCAGTGATGTGCTGCGCAGGGCATGTTCAAAGTACATTATCAAAGTACCTATATATTATACAACCTTGAAATTCATCCCCTAACAGGCAGCCATGAAACAAAGAAACCCAAAAGAACACAAAAAACGACTGCCAAACACAACATGCAGAGAATAAAAACACATCATGCCCATAAAAAAAGACCAAACATCCAGTGTGCAGGGGAAAAAAATACTGTGCAAACAATAACTGCAAGGAAATAATGATCTGAACTGAAGCCCACAGAGTCCCACAGTCCAGTGCAGAGCCGAGTTGTGGAGCAGCGATCTGAACCAGCCTGTCCCTCGCCTTGGCCCCTGACACCCTCATCTCTTAAATTACTATAATGCAAGAACCACCAACACTATGAATGTATAGACTGAAAAACACAATGTAAAGAAAGCATTTTATTTTGACATTTTTGCATATACTCTTATGCGTACTCCATCTTTACATTTTGAAAATAATTAAAAAATAAGCTAAGGAAAGGATCATACTCATACAATGACATCTATTTAGAAAACTAATCAACGCTGAAACATAAAAAAATAGCCACCTGGGCAAGATAACAGCCGAGAGTCGGGAATGGAGAACACTTTGGAATCACATCCTTGTCAGAATCAGTGAAACAACAGGAGAGCTAAGTGAAAGTAAATTCAAGAACTCACAATCATAAATGCACTTTCATGACTAAAGGACTTTCCAAATCACTTGTATACAAATAAGATGCATTCTAGGCCCTGTATTATCAAAAATACAAGCTGAAGGAACTCAGCAGATCAAATATAAAGGGAATGGATAGTCAATGATTTTGATTGAGATTTTTCATCTGGACTAAAAGATAGAAGCGAGATAGCCTGAATATAAAGGTGGAAGGAAGGGGGTGGAACAAGACCTAGCCAGCTATTGCTGGAACCAGACAAGGAGAGGTGGAGATGCTGCCTGACTAGCTAAGGTCCTCCTGTTTCTTGTCCATTGCTCCAGATTCCAATGTCTGTAGTCTCTTGTGCCCCCATATTACTAGCTTCCCTCCTCAAGGCTAAGAAAGACCATGGCAGCTTTAAGTTCAATGGGTACAAAAGATTAACTCCACCATGGATAGTCCCAAACCCAGCTATGAAAGGAGGATTGAGCATGGGGCTAGCAAACCCATCCTGTAAATACCTAGTGCTACAGAAATACCAACAGAAGTTCCAAAGATCTCACCGCTGGAAGAGGAAGGATCTTCAATATTGAGTTACATCTGGGGACAATTTGTAGGACTGATCCAGGACACAGGAGTCTGGCGGGCTGCTGTTGGGGTGATGGGTTAAGAAGTAGTACAAAAGATGATCAGATGGGGTCTAGAACATGAAGCATTTGTCCAATAGATAACTGGTTTTAGAAACTGCCGCAGGAGACCTCATCATCACAGTAAGAAAGCAATGACCTTGTCTACTAATTCAGTTAATTGAGCATGGGCATTTATGTAACAAAAACTATTCCATTCCATGCTGAAAGCCAAACAAGCTCTTGGATGACCATTAGTTTAAAAAAGTCCCAATGAAACGATGCAAACTTAATTCTTTCTGCATTCAAGTATTACCAAAAAAAAATCTCCTGTAACTAAGCCTGCTTTCACATTGTGCACAACTCTAAACCTTTCGCCGCATTTTACTCCCACCCTGCTGCCAGGCTACCCTCACCAGTACCTTTCTCAGAAGTTGTGCAGTATTAGTCAACCCCCAATCACACAGTGACAATTCAAGTTTGGATGAAGCATGCCACCCAGTCTCCACCATCCCACTGTTGAACTTGACTGAAACTCGATGACATTGTGGGATATTCCAAGACCTTGCATCCATTTCCAGAATTACTTGTTACTACTTAGGGTTAGAAACACGCTTTTCTGAAGTTGGGTAACTGCTTGCTAAATATTACAAGAACTCTCACTACTCATTATATTCTGCTGGGACTATGGACAGAATATCAAGATCAGTTTCAGTAATAATGCTATATGACATAGTCTACCCTCTGCTACATATACAATCTAGATTGATATAGTTAATTGAGCACAGCATTTTCACAGCACTATCTGAAAATATCTGGGTTTTCAAAAGAAGAAAAAGTTGAACAGAGAAATAAATACAAAGCATTTGATTTTTAACAGAAGTGTAAATGAGAGATGACAGATACTAGAATATAGTATCCTGATGCTGAAGAACAGTTATTTTTCAAAATTTGTACTTAATGTTTTTTCAATTTAGCAAGATGTCAATGCCACAAATAGAAAAACATATCCAGCACTTCATGACTATCTTATTACACACTCTTATGCCAGTTTCTGAATGAATCAGGTTCAATATGTATCACAAATTTCAGCATTTTCCCTTTTTACTCACATTGTCTAGTTTTCTCATTCACATCATTTTCAATTTCTACTGATTTTCAAGATCATTCTTCCTTCAAATTCCTCCCATTCATACCTACTGTTGCTCACCCAGATATTTGCCAGTCTCTCCTGCAATATTCCTATTATTTTCTCCATAATCACAGTCTGCTCTGGTATTCCCACAAAATCCAGTCATCTCTTTGCATTTGCAGTGTTTCTGCTCCTTCATTGTCCTGACATTTTCTTAGCATGTTACATTCTTGTTCATTCTGCAATGACCAATATTCAATGCTCCCCTGGGAGTCCCAGAGTAACCTCTCTCTCCTGCTAATCACTTCAATACCTTCTCAGTCTCCCTTTATCCCCCATAAATTCTCTATTCCCAATTCCTGTTCATTCACCTCTAACTCTCAATATTCACCCCAGCTCCCTTTCCCAGGAATTCCAATTTCTCACTCTTTGTAATCCCTCTATCCCCATTCTTGCTCATCCCTGTCATGGATTCAAATTCTCTCACTTCCAGTTCCAACTAATTTTCCCCATTTTGTCCCACTGTCCCTTTCAGAATAGGCAGCACCCACTTAGTGCATTGCTCCCTCATTCTTGGTATTTCACTTAATCCCAGTGTTGTTTTCCCATACGTTCTGAGCTCAGAATCAAAGTATGTTTATCGCGTTCAGCCCATCCAGTCCCTACTAGCTTTATCTGATCAAAACCGATCGAGAAATCCTTCTCCCCACAGCCTTGCACATACTTCCCACCCAGTGCCCCATCAGCTTCCAATTTGAACGCCACAATGCATTTCAAACCCCAGCCTCTTGCCACCAAACGAAGTTTTTCATCCTGTCACTTGTAGCTGTTTTGCTCATCACCTCCATTTCCCCGGCTCCTGCGAAACCACCCCCCGCCAATCCCTTCACGACTGGGGACGCCCCACTCGGTTCCCTGGTCACCTCCTGTACTCCAAGGAGAAGCGTCAGCTTGTGCCGTGCACCTCACGGCGACCGTCCCTTAGCAGACGGTGGCGACCCTCCCCTCACATCCCCAAACACCAGCATTCTCCGTCTCTTCATTCCCGCTGTTCCACCATGCCCGGGATCTCCTCACCATCCCGGGATTCCACCTTTACCTGAACTCCGGGCCGCACTCAAAGCCGCCAGCGCCAACAGGAGCTGCAGTCGGCGCTCCGCCATCTCCCGCCACCGCTGCCGCAGGCCTGCGCCTGAGTATCGGGCGCCCGCTGCTGCCGCACCGGTATTCGCCGCCTGTCCGCAGTCGGTCGGGAAGAACTCGCCGAACCGAGCCGAGCAAGGCTGCGAGCGGCCGCCACTCACGGACAATACCCAGCATGGACGGGGTCGCCCACAAAATCCGGCCTGGAACACGGCGTCCGCCGCAGCCAAACCCGCAACGGAATTCCCAGAGTGGATTGGATGGGCATACCAACTGCAAAACCCGACCTAGAGCTCCAGCCACCACAGCGACTGGACTGGAATCGCTGCAACAAAAATCGGGGGAATAATTTGGAGCTAAAAACATTTAAAACAACGATCTGACTATACAGAAATCCTAATTTTAAAAAAAAGGATATGCTAGGAGTGCTCAGGAGGCTCACTGAAATATTATGTAAAGTCTTGATCTGAAACGTTTAACTATTTTTCTACATACCTGTATACGTTCTGTATACGGCTGCAGCAAAAGAACAGGAATCACTGTAGTCAAATTGAAAAATTGAACCTTACTGAAGGACAGGCAGGCCTGTAACGTTTAACATAGCCTAGCTTAGTGATCAGTGACTGTCTCAGCTCAAAATATTAACCTTTCCATAGATGTTGCCTGGCCTGCTGACTTCATCCAGCATTTTGTGGGTGTTATTCTGGATTTTCAGCATCTGCAGAATCTGGGTTCAAAGAGAGGACAAACCATAGGAACATAGAAAACCTACAGCACAATACAGGTCTTTCGGCCCACAAAGATGTGCCAAACATGTCCCTTAGAAATTATTAGGCTTGCCTATAGCCCCCTATTTTTCTATGCTCCATGTACTTATCTAAAAGCCTCTTAAAAGACCCTATCGTACCCACCTCCACCACTGTTGCCAACAGCCCGTTCCATACACTCACCAGTCTGGAGTAAAAAAAACTTACCCGACATCTCCTCTGAACCTACTCCCCAGCACCTTAAACCTGCGTCCTCTTGTGGCAACCACTTCAGCCTTAGGAAAAAGCCTCTGACTATCCACATGATCAAAACCTCTCATCATCTTGTACAGCTCTAACAGGTCACCTCTCATCCTCCTTCGCTCCAAGGAGAAAAGGCCAAGTTCACTCAACCTATTCTCATAATGCATACTCCCCAATCCAGGCAACATCCTTGTAAATCTCCTCTGCACCCTTTCTATGGCTTCCACATCCTTCCTGTAGTGAGAATTGAGCACAGTACTCCAAGTGGGGTCTGACCAGGGTCCTATATAGCTGCAACATTACCTCTCGGCTCCTAAATTCAATTCCATGGTTGATGGAGGCCAATACACCATACACCTTCTTAACCACAGAGTCAACCTGCACAGCAGCTTTGAGCGTCCTATGGACTCAGACTCCAAGATCCCTGATCCTCCACACTGCCAAGAGTCATTAATACTATATTCTGCCATCATATTTGACCTACCAAAATGAACCACTTCACACTTATCTGGGTTGAACTCCACCTGCCACTTCTCAGCCCAGTTTTACATGTCCTGCTGTAACCTCTGACAGCCCTCCACACTATCCACAACACCTCCAACCTTTGTGTCATCAGCAAACTTACTAACCCATCCCTCCACTTCCTCATCCAGGTCATTTATAAAAATCATGAAGGCTAAGGGTCCCAGAACAGAGGGCCTCCACTGGTGACTGACCTCCATGCAGAATATGACCCGTCTACAACCACTCTTTGCCTTCTGTGGGCAAGCCAGTTCTAGATCCACAAAGCAATGCGCCCTTGGATCCCATTCCTCCTCACTTTCTCAATAAGCCTTACATGGGTTACCTTATCAAATACCTTGCTGAAATCCATATACACTACATCTATTTCAAAGAATATACTCTATTAAATGTTTATGTTGTTGCGTTAGGAAATGCAATTGCAAGCTCCCACATACAGTGATCTGATAACGATCAGCTAATTTCTCTCAATGATATTGACTGAATAAATAGGCCCCAGACAATACAATACTAAACTGATCTTCTAGTGGGAGCAGCAGAATATCTTACATTCACTTCGAAAAAAAGCTAGGATCTAAAGTTCACATCACATCTGATACTCAGCATTGTGCTGGGGTTTCAATTGAGTTTGTGCCCCCAGTGGGGGATGGTGCACTACATAATGCACAGCAGTTATTTGCCTAGAAACACTGCCCTCAAAGTTGCCCCCATAAGTTGGATATATCATATTGCTCACATTGCTATTCTTAAATAACGAGCTGGGTCTGGAAGTTCCCAGTGATGAGGCACCTGTATTAAAAAGACTTTGGAGGTTCCTGGCAACAGTTCATCATTACCTTCTCTAGAGCATTTAGAATTTGGTAATAACTATTGACCCTGTTAACAAAGCCCAAATCTTGTAAATGATTGCAAAAACCCTGAAGACATTAACTACAGACTCAGTCAGAAAGATAGGATTTAGATTTTATTTCAAACATTTGCAAGCTGGTACCTCAGTAACGACTGCAGCCAATACCTGCATGTAAAGGAAATTCCTTCATTAGAAACTGGACCCTTTTTGTCTGCATCCTCCTCAAGGTAGTTTGAAGGTATCAAAAGGAAAGAAATTGATGAACATCCCAGCTACTCTTTCCTAGTAAGGAGCTCAAGAATGTTAAGAAAGATTTGAATCAGGATCTCCCCTAGGGGCAGAACACAACAAACACACATTCTCACTGATGCAATGCAAACAGTATTGTACACAACTACAGCATGTTTGTATTCCTTGCCACTGAATAATAAGGCACCATAAATAGAAAATAACTCACCTGCTGAAAGAACCCTTTTTTAAAAAAGACAGCATTTATTATAATACCTTGCTTTTACAAAAGTAAATGGTCACTGGATTGACACAGTACTTAAACCACCGAAATTTAACAACTCTCAAATTTGTTGGACATCAGCAACTTACATAAGAGAAAACAAGGCATATATTCTTCCAACAATCTGCCATGAGGTATCTCTAGACTTCACAGAAAAAGCAGAGCAACCAGTGTTAATAAAGCTACAGTCAATTTAAACCATGTCAAACACTGCCTCGCAAAAAATTTTCCACAATTTAAAATATACATGTCATACCATTGTTCCCATTGCCAAGAAAAATATTGATCCTCGAAATCAAATTGCAACGCAAATTGACACATAGCAGAATCCCAGCTTTTCAATGATCCATTTCTTATCTCCTGTTTTCACTGGGTACATTGTGGTAGGACACAAAGTCACTAGAGGGAACATGGAGACAGATCACAGTCCCAGTGCAATGCAAATGCTGAATTCCTGTTAATATCTTGCTGTTGATCGTGCAGAGTTGTCTTTGGCAGCAAACTCACAGTCAAAGACAACCCTAGATGTGTAAATCAAAATGCTTAGGATCAGTTTGTCTTGTCTTTGCAAAGTAACATGCCAACTCTGCTGTTTTGACCATAAAAAAATTCCACATAATTTTGTATTACAGATAACATTCCATATACTGTACATACAACCAGTGGACACTTTGCTGTAACAGAAAAACAATCAATTACACAAACCCCATTTTCACATTGGCTTTTGTGTGAATACTCTGCATTGTGTGGCACTACACTGCCTCCTACTGAGCAGAGGCCTCCAAGGCAGAGGATATTTGAAAACAATTGATAAATGTTCAAGCTTGTTGCATTTATAATTTAAGCAGAGGATACATTTTGAAATCTTTCATCCTACACTGGTTCTATGAAATATACTTTCAGGAACAATCTTCACTAGTATTAATGACCTGTTAAAAAGTCACAGACCTAAAAAGCAATGTTGACATCACATCTACCAACAGTCGCTTCTGCAAAAAAAAACTCCTTTCATGTGGAATATCTAATAGCACAAGCACAACCATGGTGTTGTTGGAATGGGGAAAAAACCCAAATGTTCCTCTATACAAAAAGCATTAAATAGCCAAGTTCACCCTCCAGTGTAAACGTAGCTGATTGTCTGCTAAATTTGTAGCTGAATTTATGCCACAGTATGTCACAGCCTTTGGTTCAATGACATCTAAGAGAAAGCTAATCAGAGCAAAGATGGAAGTGATCTCAGTCAGCTGTCTGACTCAGACTTTGCCCTCAGTCAGGCAGCTCGTAACCTGGTGAGAGTAGTGGGGGAAACACACAACTTTCAGACTCAGCTTTAAATGTTTTTTTAAAATGTACTTCCTCTACTTTGGGTGTCAAGATGTAGAATGAACAGTACAAGTATACCCATCTGTGCCTCCCACCACCTCACTTCTGCACTTTCCCATTCTCTATGTGATAACTTCAACAGTCGGTACAAGCTATTCAATTGAGGAGCTTCGCAACTCTGGTCCAGCCTTCCAGGTACTTACATTTTGCAGAAGCCCCTCCACCCACCCTCCAGATGTATGCAGGAATGAAAACTCTGTTAGGGTCCTCTCCAACCCTCCCAGTCATTGACCGAATTAATGCCCCCATTCCTGGCAGCATCTCAGAAAGACAAGGCCTTTAACCACCACAGGGTTGTTTAACTTGCCACAGCTACAGTTCGTTTCCTTAAATGGAGATGCCAGACAGGCTAAATCAGAATCATGATCACTAACAGTTCATTACTCCTCTCTTGATAAAAAAGGCTGAAAAGTAGCACCTATGCCTTATTTCACACCTCCCACATCCCCAACCAGCACTTTTTTCATCCACTCCTCTTAAAGTATAGATTTCTAGGAAAATGCTGTTTCAAAGCCTGGCTTTCACTCTGAATTGGTGGTGTGATGCAGCAGTTTTCAAATGCAGAAATCCATTCTGACTGGAAGTTATAAACCTTTCCTGACTGAACAAAGGCATTAAACTACAATCGTTCAGCATTAGGGTTAGTAAGAGAAAGGTCACAGCTGACAGCAGGGAGCAATAAGGTGTTCACCACCAGGTAAATCTGGCCTTTCAAATTTCAGTATCTCCTGAAAGAAGGGAGGAAAGTAATGTCTTACAGTGGAAATGAAGCAAAGCCTTCTTTAAAGCCAAGTAGTAAGACTGATAATTGTTGTTCACCTGGCTTTGGGAAGCAATGCCTGCAACTCAGAAAAGCATCCTGTTTGTCAGTCCCCACATCATGCAGTTTGCAATTAGAGCTGAATTAAGGCAAGCCATGATAGATACAATGGGCTGAATAGCCTAATTCTGCTCCTATGTCTTATGGTCTAAGCATTAACTCAGCCAGACTAGAAATGGCACTGAAACCACTTTCATTCTGCATGTGGAAGTCTACCAGTACAAGATTATCCATGGATTAAAATCCATGTGGAAGACCCATCTAATACATTGCATCTCAGAAATATAACTACACCAAAAACTCATTGTATTGCAAACAACTTAACTACATTTCCAAAGATCTCATCAAAAATAGGAAATGCAGAAAAGTTTGAAAAGATATATCTATATAAAAGAAAATGAAAAGATTTGAGAGGTCTATAGAATACAGCAAATCTACAAATGAAAACTGCATTCACTTACTTGTTGGCTTTCTTACACTATATCCAGGATTAAAAAGCACCTCACACCCATACCTGCTGTCCCTTCTCCCTGCTCTAAGCCATGACACACACCCCACACTCAAAGAGCCACTCCTACACTACATATAAAATTTGCCGTTATTACATTGTCAGGTTTGACATTGTCTTGTTGAACACTGAGTCACGTCACTGCCGTTCAGAATACAACAAGCCTTCCGCAGAGATGCTGTCTCCCAATCCTACAGTCCTGATTGGGTCAATACAAACCAGCACAGGGGTAATGAAGAATGTAATGTTTTCTCTGTGCCACATGCCTACTGGGTCAGTTGGACTCAGTGTCATTTTCTTGGTCTTCAATGATTTGTCGATGTTTGACAGAACAAACTGCATGGGGAATTTGAGAACAACTTTTGTGGGGTCAATGGCGCCGGTACCACATGCTTGACTCCCAGCAATTCGCGCACCAGCTGCAACAGATGCGACTTGATTGTTCCAGTAACCATCAATAATTGCTATCATGTGGTAAGAGAGTGTGTGAAAATGAATGCGAGTTAAATCTGAATCTCTGGTTGAGTCAGTGCGCCCATACTCCTTCAGGAGCCAGAAGATGATATCGCTGACCATTGCAACATCGGGAGTTCCACTCCAATACTGTTGTGAGCTGTGAGGCCCTGAACCAGCGCGACTGATGAACAAGAGCTCCTGCTCATTTAGGCCAATCGAGTTCACAAGAGTGAGAACCTGCTGAGGAAAAGAAAAGTGGATCAGATGGGAGATAATCTAACAGCATACCAAATAGTCAGGGGAATATAACCCTCAGTGATTATGTAGAGGCTAAAAAATGCCCAGTTATTTGTCACACAATAGCCTAATTCACACCACTGTGGGAGGAGGGGGGGGTAGAGATCAAGTAAGTACAGATCTTTAGTATAATCCTAAAGGCGAAGTAAAGAGCACACTGGCGGATTTGTTCTGGCTACAACAGCACAAAATAAAAGCAAGGATCCTTAAGAGTTACCAGCCAAAGGAAGTGCCTGGCTACTGGAGGTGTACAGGATGTCCATAGATGCTGTTGGCTGGGAAGGACATGGGCGTGAAGGAAGGTCAAGTGAGATCAGGGAATGGTAGGAGCACATTGAGATAAAAAAGGTGGTGGTATTGTACCTATTGCATTAAGTTGATAAGTCTATCCCAGGTTATTGAGAAAGGCAAGAGAGGAGTTTGCTTGGGCTTTGATAAAGAAATGTCAAATACTAGAGGTCACAGTTTTCTGTGAGGGTGAAAATATAAGGGACATATGCAGGGCAATTTTTGCTTCAGACACTGCCAGAGATAGTGGTGCAAGCGGACACAGTAAGTGCTGTTCAAGAGGCATTTAAATAGATACACAAATGTGCAGAATGGAAGGATATGGATCATTTATGGCAGATGGGTTAGTGTAATTTGGCATCATAGTTGTCACAGACATTGTGGGCCGAAAGGCCGACTCATGTGCGTACTGTTCCTCTACAATGAGGAGGGACTACAGACTTGAAGACACCATTTCTAACTAGATGAAGATTGCTACAGCAACAGTGTAAATTTAACTAGAATCAAGAGAGGAATGGTATCCGAGTGTGTCTCCTCAAGTTAACTGCATTGGAACAAAGCAACCATCCCTGCTCGTTTATTATTCCACTTTTCAACTTGGAGGAATTTAAACAAATTTACTTTCCCACATTCTGCCAATTCAGTAAAATGGCAGTGTGAGGTTGAATCATTCCACCACAGTACAACATAGATCTACACTAATGGTCGCCAACCCGTCGATCGCGATCAACTAGTTGATCTTTGAGACTTTCCCAGTTGATCCCGAAAAAAATGAAAAATAAATACACAAATATTGTTGAGAGATTGTTTCCGGGTTGCGGGGTTTTAGTTCCGTTCTTTCTGTCCAGTGCGCATGCGTATAGCTCTCCGCACTACACAGTGTAATTCACCGGGAAATGATACAAGTCAGCTGCACTTTTCCTCATTCCCTGTCACGCCGACTGTTGAACTTGAACCCACGCGAAGTCATCAGGTGACTAAACACAGTGATACCCTCACGCCAGGGATCACCAGTTGCCCTCAGGCAGCCGGCGGGAAGTGCCGTTGCTACTGGCCTGGAGCGCTGCCTCTGAACCTGTTTAGCACACCAAATGTTCATGGGGAACCCGGTGCTAAAATATTCGCAGACGACCTAATTCGGACTCAGCGTTTCGTAAGTATCAGAGCAGCTACCACACTGTGATCTACTGAAACAAACATTTGTCGGCCGATAGATCCTTCCGGGGGGGGGGGGGGGGGGGGGCGGGGCGGGTGGGCGCTCTGTCACACTCCCAGCTCGATCGGCCGCGCTCTCCAGACTGTGACCGCCACGGCCCCAGTACGGGGACCTCCGGCTCTGACCTTGTCCTCTCACCCCACCCACAACCAGCCGCACCTGGCCAAGGCGTCTGGTGGCCAGCGGGCGGGAGGTTGTCTAATGAGGCACCGTCTCAAAACTGCTTCAGTACCCTGAGTCCAAGCACCCAGCACTTAAAGACGAACCCACTGAGTTTTCTCAGCGGAAAAAATGTGAGCAAGTGGGACAGAAGCCGAGAGCCACAAAAACTAGAATAGGCTGGACTTAAGGAACCTGCTTCAAGTATCGCTGTATTCCGGTCATGATTAACACCACCCCCCACCCCCATCGGCCGGTCCACAAGAATATCATCAACATTAAACCGGTCCGCAGTGCAAAAAAAAGGTGGGTACCCCCAGGGTTTATATATTATTTCTACTTCCAGGTTGCGGGTTTTACTTCCGGTCTTTTCTGCCCTGGTGCACATGCCTATAACTAACAAATGTGGGGTCGATCTTGCATTTTACTAAGGCCGAGGTAGGGGATCTTGGGCTTAAAAAGGTTGGTGACCACTAATCTATACCCTTCATCTACCCCAAAAACAATCATTACCTGTTCCACAATTGTATTCATGTACGCGGTGTCTGTCATGCTGGCAAGCTCCAGGTGCACCGTGATTTCACTGGGGATCTGAGAGATTAACAGGCTCACCTGTGATGTGGATTAATTGGGGAATGGGTGGAGCGAACAGAAGTCATTATGTTCAAGCTTAAACAGACATTGGTTACAGTTCAGAGAAATATCAATCCTGCTTTAAGAAACATTTAGAATTGTCATAACAAAATCCAATACTAACCTTCAGCAAGTAATGAAATGCTCTTAGTTATTGTTGACCCTCTGCTCCTCACTTGGGAAGACCTCAGTTTTCTTGACAGCATTAATACCATCATTCCCTCTAAACTAATCAATAAGCTTCAAGACCTTGGCCTCAATACCTCCTTGTGCAACTGGATCCTCAACTTCCTCACTTGCAGACTGCAGTCAGTTCACACCACTGTCACTAGCCACATCAAAGGTGGTAACAAATCAGCATGGGGGGGGGGGGGAAGAGAGAGACTGAAAATCCGACTGAGTGATGCCACAACAATCTCTTACACAATGTCAGCAAGACCAAGAAGCTGATCTTCAGGAGGAGGAAACAGGAGGTTCATAAGCCAGTCCTCATCTGGGGATCAGAGGTAGAAACTTTAAATTCCTCAGTGTTCTATTTCAGAGGACCCCTTCTGGGCCCAGTAAGTAAGCACAGTAGCGCCTTTACTTCCTTCACAGCTTTCAAAATTTCACGACATCTAAAGTTCTGACAAACTTCTGTCGATGTGTGGTGGTTAGTATACCAACTGGCTGCATCACAACCTGATATGAAAACACCAATACCTGTGAACAGATAATCCCACAAAAAATTGTGGATACAGCCCAGTCTATCATGGGTAAAGCCCTTCCCACCATTGAGCATATCTACACAGAGCATGGTCACAGGAAAGTATCATCCATCATCAGGGTCCCCCACCACCTAAGTCAAGGTCTCTTCTTGCTGCTGCCATCAGGAAGGTGGTACAGGAACTCAGGACTCACTACCAGGTCCAGGAACAGTTATTACTCCTCAGCCATCAGGCTCTTGAACCAAAGGGGTAACTTCACTCGACAATCACTTGCCCTATCGTTGAAATGCTCCCACAACCTATGGACTTACAAGGGGTGATTCATAAGTTTGTGACCTAAGGTAGAAGGAGTCAATTTTAGAAAACCTAGCACATTTATTTTTCAACATAGTCCCTTCCTACGTTTACACACTTAGTCCAGTGATCGTGGAGCATATGGATCTTGTTCCTCCAGAAAGTGTCCACAGCAGGGGTGATTGATAAGGTAGAAGGAGATGAGTTATACAGCTCTTGTTACATGCACATACAGTTCAACTCTGAGTAATTATGCAGAAAGTTTGAAGTTAATAACTCATCAGTTAATAAACTCATCAGGGGTGATTGATAAGTTTGTGGTCTAAGGTAGAAAAGGAGATGAGTTAACTTCAAACTTTTTGCATAATCACTCAAAGAGTTGACCCGCATGTACACGTAACAAGAGCTGTATAACTCATCTCCTTCTACCTCAGGCCACTTATCAATCACCCCTCGTATTTTGAAGGACTTTATCAAATGTTCTTGATCTTTAATGCTTGTTTATTTACTATTATTTTTTTTCTGTATTTGTACAGTTCATTGTCTTTTGCACACTGATGGAATTGGTGTGTTTCCTTCTTGGTTCTATCATGGTTATTAATCTAATGTGGACTTATTGAGTATGCCCACAAGAAAAATGAATCTCACAGTTGTATATGGTGCCATATATGCACCTTGATAAGGAATTAACTTTGAACTTGCTTGAGTGCAAGCCCATATCGAAAACAAGTTCCAAAGGACTAAACTTGGTTATGTATGGTTTACATGGATCTTATTGTACAGCAGATTACAGGATTGTTGCAAAATCAGGACCAGTTTTCAATACTGCAACAATCCTGAAATCATCTGACACAAACATAGGTCAGAAAAACACATGTTTTGAGCTGTCTGTCCCCTTCTGATGGGAGAGCTGATATACAGAAAGGTGTGCCAGAAGGAGAATGATGTTATCACTGGAGAGTCTGCATCTGGCATCTTAAATAGAATAGGAACTACAGAAATTAGAAAGAAGTCAATGTTATTTGATGTACTTAAATGGCAAGTCTTCAGCTCAAACTACAACAGGTTTGGGACCCCAGATCTGATGTTTCCATTGCGGCCTCCTCTACATTGATGAGACCCATCATAAATAGGCACACTGCCTCCTTCTCCACCAAAAGCAGAACTTGCTGGTGGACAAGCACAATGAGGAGCATCACATTATATTCTATCTGGGTAGCCTCTAACCTGATGGTGTGGATATCAATTTGTCCTTCCAATTAAAAAAATTTGCACTCTTCCTCTATTTCCCACTCAGACCTCTTAACTTTGCTCACCTGCTTATCACCTCCCCCTGGATCCCCTCCTCCTCCCTTTTCTCCTAGGGTCCCCTCTTCTCTCCTATCAAACTCCTTCCTCTCCAACCCTTTATCTTTCCTATCCATCTGGCTTCACCTATCACCTTCTAGCTGGTCCTCCTACCCCTCTCCCCACCTTTTTATTCTGGCATTTTCCCCACTTCCTTCCCAGTCCTAAAGAAGGATCTTGGCCCGAAACATCGATCATTTATTCATTTCCATAGATGCTACCTGACCTGCTGAGTTCCTCCAGCATTCTCTGTGTTGCTTTGGTCTTCCAGCACCTACAGACTTGCTTGTGTTTGAAGTACAAGAGTTGTTGCCCTCCAACCATCGGGCTCCAGGACCAGATGTCACTGAACAGACTCTCAGCTTGTTGTCTCACTTTCAGGGACAGATGGAATATAGTAGGAAAGTGTATGGTCATGCACATTAATCGAAGGAATAAAGGAGTAGACTATTTAACAGGGAGAAAATTCAGAAAATCTGAGGTGCAAAGGGACTTGGGAGTCCTTGTGCAGGATTCCCTAAAAGGTCATCTTGCAGATTGAGTCAAGTTAAGGACAGCAATTACAATATTGTCATTCATTTTGAGACAATGAGAATAAGAGTAAGTATGTAATCCTGAGGCTTTATAAGGCATAGGTCAGATCTCACTTGGAGGTATTGTGAGCCGTTTTGGGCCCTTTATCTAAAAAAGGGTGTGCTAGCATTGCAGAGGGTCCAGATGAGGTCCTTAGAATTATTCCAGGAATAAAAGGGTTAATGTATGAGGAGCATTTAATGGCTCTGGGTCTGTACTCGCTGGAGTTTAGAATGAGGGGTATCTGATTGAAACCTGTCAAATACTGAAAGGCCTAGCCATAGATGTGGAGAGGATACTTCACATAATGGGCGAGTCTAGGACCAGGGCACAGCCTCAGAAGAGAGGGGCATCTATTTAGAACAGAGATGAAGAGCAATTTATTTGGCCAGATGGAAGTGAGTCTGTGGAATTCATTGCCACAGATGACTGTGCTGGCCAGGTTCTTTAGTATATTTAATAAAGGTTGATAGGTTCTTGGTTAGCCAGGGTGTCAAAGGTTACGGGGAGAAGGCAAGAAAATGTGGTTGTGAGCAATAATAAATCAGCCATGATGGAATGGTGGAGCAGACTTGATGGGCCTAATTCTGCTCCTATGTCCTATGGCATTATGGGACACTGCCTTTGTTATGTATCGTTTTCATGGTTTCTATTGTACTTCATTTTCCTGTGGGTGCTTGCAAGAAAATGAATTAATGGTAAGCATACTTTGAACTTTGAGATTCAAATGGTAAAGAAATGCTTTAGAAAGTTGTTGATCTGGACAGCTATCCAGTTCTTCGGGTGGAGAATCAATCAGCTTCCCTCTTGTGACTGCAATAGGATTTTGGGCTTTGCAGATGGCTGCGACTTTCTCTGTTTGAGGATGATGATTATGGTTGTATGCGTGGTGGACTAAAAGAGGCTTAAGATCAGAGTCACTCTCAGCATTGCCTCCCAATGGAGGGCAATCTTTGGTTTACACGAAACCCAAAGCAGTTTGGTTTACCTCAAGATATACACATGGCAGGGTATCCTCCTTCCCAGCTGATCCTTGTAAAACATCTTAAGAAGATAGAAATTTTTTAAAAACTGCAGAGGTTGGAAATCTGAAATAAAAGTAGAAAAGGCTGAGAACACTTTAGGTCCATTGATGTTGTGGCTCAGATTTAGTGTTTTGGTTTCTAGCTGTTCTGAGGACAAAGGGAGCTAGGAGTCAGGGATGAGGGAGATTTAGAGACCGAGGTAATAGATGAATCAGGACTAATGTTCAGAGTCTGTGGTCGAAGGTTGAGTCTGTAGGTACTGGAGAAACCAGCAATCCCCAGGTTGGCCATCATGCTATGTTTGTGCTGGAATATGTGGCCATACTTGTAGGCTTCCCCAGCAATTCCTTGGGTGTGTTCATTGTTAAAGTAAACAACGCATTTCACTGTATCTTTTGATGTACAGTACATGTGATAAAGTAAATCTGAATCTCAGGTAATCAAATCCAATGGAAAGAGAAGCAAGGTTAATGTTTCAGGTCAGACACTAATGACCTCCGAGTGTCTTCAGCATTGTCTATTTTTACTTGCTAAGGGTAGAAATGACTTTGCTTGATTCACCTTAGCTTTGAAAAGTCTCCTGCCATCATAGCACCTGCACATGGCAGGTTGGTACACTTAAAGAAACATACAAACCAGCAGCTGCTGACCTTGGATATGTCAGCACCTTCTTAAGATCCACCATCCCTTTCTGTTCTTTCATGTTACTTCATGACAAGACTCAAGATTATTCAATGTCACTTCCAGTACACAAGTGTAAAGGAGAACAAAACAATTGTTACTCTGGATCCAATACAGCACCAAAACAAAATCACAATAAGATAAAAAAAAACACAATTTAAAAAACAGAAATACAAATACATCAGATACATCACAATAGCTTACATACAAAGATTTATTGTAGGTCCATGAAGTGACACTAGGCTCAGGGGAGCATGTACATTAGATCACTGATAGGAAATGATAACAAGGTAATGGGGGAGCTGCAGAAGAATGGGATACAGCATGGAACAGGCTTTTTGGCCAAACTAGCCATACTGACGAGCAACACGCCTATTTAACCCGAGCCAGGACAGTTTACAATGACCAATTAATCTACTGACCAGAACATCTTTGGAATATGGGAGCAAACCAAGTAGAGAATATAGAACATAGAATAGTACAGCACATTACAGGCCCTTCGGCCCACAATGTTGTGCCAACCCTCAAACCCTGCCTCCCATATAACCCCCCACTTTAAATTCCTCCATATACTTGTCTAGTAGTCTCTTAAACTTCACTAGTGTGTCTGCCTCCACCACTGACTCAGGCAATGCAATCCACGCACCAACCACCTCTAATAAGGTGAAAAACCTTCCTCTAATATCCCCCCTTGAACTTCCCTTCCCTTAATTTAAAGCCATGTCCTCTTGTACGGAGCAGTGGTGCCTTGGGGAAGAGGCGATGGCTGTCCACTCTGTCTATTCCTCTTAATATCTTGTACACCTCTATCATGTCTCCTCTCATCCTCCTTCTCTCCAAAGAGTAAAGCCCTAGCTCCCTTAATCTCTGATCATAATCCATACTCTCTAAACCAGGCAGCATCCTGATAAATCTCCTCTGTACCCTTTCCAATGCTTCCACATCCTTCCTATACTGAGGTGACCAGAACTGGACACAGTACTCCAAGTGTGGCCTAACTAGAGTTTTATAGAGCTGCATCATTACATCGTGTTTTTTAAACTCTATCCCTCGACTTATGAAAGCTAACGCCCCATAAGCTTTCTTAACTACCCTATCTACCTGTGGACATGTACCCATAGATCCCTCTGCTCCTCCACACTTCCAAGTATCCTGCCATTTACTTTGTACTCTGCCTTGGAGTTTGTCCTTCCAAAGTGTACCACCTCACACTTCTCCAAGTTGAACTCCATCTGCCACTGGTCAGCCCACTTCTGCATCCTATCAATGTCTCTCTGCAATCTTTGACAATCCTCTACACTATCTACAACACCACCAATCTTTGTGTCATCTGCAAACTTGCCAACCCACCCTTCTAACCCCACATCCAGATCATTAATAAAAATCACGAAAAGTAGAGGTCCCAGAACAAATCCTTGTGGGACACCACTAGTCACAACCCTCCAATCTGAATGTACTCCCTCCACCACGACCCTCTGCGTTCTGCAGGCAAGCCAATTCTGAATCCACCTGGCCAAACTTCCCTGGATCCCATGCCTTCTGACTTTCTGAATAAGCCTACCATGTGGAACCTTGTCAAATGCCTTACTAAAATCAATGTAGATCACATCCACTGCACTATCCTCATCTGTATGCCTGGTCACCTCCTCAAAGAACTCTATCAGGCTCGTTAGGCATGTTCTGCCCTTCTCAAAGCCATGCTGACTGTCCCTGATCAGACCACGATTCTCTAAATGCCCGTAGATCCTATCTCTAAGAATCTTTTCCAACAGCTTTCCCACCACAGACGTAAGGCTCACTGGTCTATAATTACCTGGACTATCCCTACTACCTTTTTCGAACAAGGGGACAACATTCACCTCCCTCCAATCCTCCGGTACCATTCCCGTGGACAACGAGGACATAACGATCCTAGCCAGAGGTTCAGCAATCTCTTCCCTTGCCTTGTGCAACACCCTGGGGAATACTCATCAGGCCGCAGGGACTTATCCGTCCTAATGTATTTTAACAACTCCAACACCTCCTCTCCCTTAATATCAACATGCTCCAAAACATCAACCTCACTCATATTGTCCTCACCGTCATCAAGTTCCCTCTCAGTGGTGAATACTGAAGAGAAGTATTCATTGAGGACCTCGCTCACTTCCACAGCCTCCAGGCACATCTTCACACTTTTATCTCTAATCGGTCCTACCTTCACTCCTGTCATCCTTTTGTTTTTCACATAATTGAAGAATGCCTTGGGGTTTTCCTTTACTCTACTCGCCAAGGCCTTGTCATAACCCCTTCTTGCTCTTCTCAAGAGATCTCTTGCCCTTCTTAAGCTCCTTTCTTGCTACCCTATTGTGGTGAACTACGTGTGCCTGTCTGGACACGCCCCCTGCTGACTGCTCCTGTGGCTCCTCCCACAGACCCTTGTATAAAGGCGATCACGGCCTGAGCCCGCCCTCTCAGTCTCCAGGATGTAGTATGGTGGTCACTCACTGCTGGTTCCTTCTTCCAGTCAATAAAAGCTGATATCTCGCCTTTACGTCTCAGAGTGAGTTATTGATGGTGCATCACCTATATTCCTCAATAGACCCATCTGATCCTTGCTTCCTAAACCTCATGTATGCTGTCTTCTTCCACCTCACTAGATTTTCCACTTCACTTGTCACCCATGGTTCCTTCACCCTACCATTCTTTATCTTCCTCACCAGGACAAATTTATCCCTAACATCCTGCAAGAGATCCTTAAACATCAACCACGTGACCATAGTACATTTCCCTGCAAAAACATCATCCTGATTCACACCCGCAAGTTCTAGCCTTAGCCTCATAATTTGCCCTTCTCCAAATAAAAATTTTCCTATCCTCTCTGATTCTATCCTTTTCCATGATAATGCTAAAGGTCAGGGAGCGGTGATCACTGTCCCCCAGATGCTCACCCACTGATAGATCTGTGACCTGACCCGGTTCGTTACCTAATACTACATCTAGTATGGCATTCCCCCTAGTCGGTCTGTCAACATACTGTGACAGGAATCCATCCTGGACACACTTAACAAACTCTGCCCCATCTACACCCTTGCAACTAATCAAGTGCCAATCAATATTAGGGAAGTTAAAGTCACCCATGATAACAACCCTGTTATTTTTGCGTCTTTCCCAAATCTGCCTCCCAATCTGCTCCTCGGTATCTCTGCTGCTACCAAGGGACCTATAGAATACCCCCAGTAGAGTAACTGCTCCCTTCCTGTTCCTGACTTCCACCCATACCGACTCAGAAGAGGATCCTGCTACATGACCCACCCTTTCTGTAATAGTATCCCCGACCAGTAATGTCACTCCTCCTCCCCTTTCCCCCCTCCCTATCCCTTTTAAAGCACTGAAATCCAGGAATATTGAGAATCCATTCCTGCCAGCCAAGTCTCCGTAATGGACACTACATCATAATTCCATGTATGTATCCAAGCTCTCAGTTCATCACCTTTGTTCCTGATGCTTCTTGCATTGAAGTACACACACTTTAGCCCTTCTACCTTACTACCTTTATACCCTTTATTCTGCTGCCCTTTCCTCAAAGCCTCTCTATATGCTAGATCTGGCTTTACTCCATGCACTTCTTTATCGCTCTGGGTCCCATCCCCCTTGTAAATTAGTTTAACCCCTCCCGAACCATGCTAGCAAACCTGCCAGCAAGGATATTGCTCCCCCTTGAGTTCAGGTGCAACCCATCCAATCTGTACAGGTCCCACCTTCCCCAGAAGAGATCCCAATGGTCCAAAAATCTAAAACCCTGCACCAACTCCTCAGCCACACATTCAACTGCCATCTCCTCCAATTCTTACCATCACTATCACGTAGTACTGGCAGCAATCCTGAGAGCACCACCCTTGAGGTCCTGTTCTTCAGCCTTCTGCCTAGTTCCCGAAACTCACACTTCAGGACCTCATCCCTCTTCCTTCCTATGTCGTTGGTCCCAACATGTATCACAACTTCTGGTTGCTTTCCCTCTCGTACCAGGATGTCATGCACAGAGACATCCCGGATCCTGGCACCCGGGAGGCAACAAACCATGCGGGTTTCATTCTCACTTCCACAAAATCTCCTGTCTGCTCCCGACTATAGAGTCTATAGAGAAACATACAAACTCTTTACAGACAGCGTCGGAATTAAGCCCCAACAATCTGAGCTGTAACAATATCTTGCTAACTGCTGCTGTGGCACCCTAATCTTGCCACAACAATCCAGCCTTTTCTTGGATAATCAAACTCAGGAGTACATGCTACTGATTCTATTTACCACAAGCTTCACACATCATTTTTAGTCTCTCAGTTACACACACCATTATTGTTCTACAGGATATGTATACCCAGGGAAAACTATCTCCATAAACAATAAGAACCTATAGAGTAACACTCTGATAATGCACTAGGTGTTTGCCATCTGGCTCACCATCAGTTTCCTGCACCCTCTTTAAAAAGATAGGGGCCCCACTTCCCACATCCCTCCAAATTCACCTGGTTCACTAGAAAATTTATTATATTGAATTAAAAACAGATTGGGATACTAACAGGAACAATGTCTAATTGTGCCGGAAACCTGCCAGTCTAGCATACCAATGTCCTGAAGTAACAAATTATCAGAGTTTAATGTCTTTTCAATAGTCAATTGTGTCAATTAGATGCCATTCCTCTCAAGAGATACTTGTGAGAATGATTTGCGAACAGCTGTGTATTTCAGAGGAGGTGTCAGTGGAGTGGACTCTGACCTTTGTTGGTACAGTTGCATCTCCTGGGATTTCAGCTGCTAACAATGAAATCATCTTTCTCTGCCACCTGTAATGATTATTCGTTACAGTGAAAGAAAGCTTTGTAAATCAGGGACACATATCCTCACAACTTGACTGTGTTATTGTGGTGAATCTTTATAAGTTGAGCATTTGATAAGTAAAGTGATACTCGCAGATCAATAATGACTTCTGTTGAAAGAAATGAATCAGAATCCAGTTGTCTATTAATGGAAGGAGAAAAATTCTTCTGTGACAATTCAACAAATGTGCAGAGGGTGAGAACATCAGCACTGCATCAGAGCAGAAGTGTAAATTCTGACAATTGCACTGAAGCCTTCTAAAAAGTAATAAAAGCAGACCAAAAAATAACAAAGAGGCAAAAATTCTTAGGTAAGTGTAGCAGCAATGGCATTTTATTCATAAAGTGGGGAAAAGGCAAACTTATTATTAGACTTGAATAGACCTCATGTACAAGGGATGCCTAGGGAAGAGTAACATCTCTGGTGAAGGGGCTTGTCAAATCCATTCTGGGACAGCTCAATCACCTTTGGGCCCCATTGGACACTCAGCTCTCCAGGTAGCTGTTAGCATACAACAGCAGCTACAACGTTTTGACAGTCAGGCTTAAACAGGTCAGGGTAACTGGAGGGCCTCATACCCCAGTGAGATAGGGATATGCCCGTCCTAGTATGTGACATCAGCTCCAGCACACTAGGCAGATGAGTTCAACAGTAAGATCCACTGCCCGGAAGGTGGTACTACAACACCTTGTGGATGGTAAAGGGGATGTTGTCAATGCATTCCACTGCAAGAAAGAAAGACCCCAGTTGTGAAGACTACTCGTACCACTGGACCCAGACATCTGAGATTGAGAGAGTGGAACTACCCCTGTGCAATAGTCTTCCATTTTAAAAACTCTACCCTCATTGTCAGATATGACACACAACCAACCACAATAAGATGGACTCCTGATCTCACAATCTACTTGGTCATGGTCTTTATTTTATTTATTTAGAGATACAGCATGAAATTGACCCTTCCAGCCCTTCAAGCTGTGCCACCAGCTACCCACTGGTTGAACCCCAGCCTAATCATGGGACGATTTACAATGGCCAGATAACCTCCCAACCAGTACAGCTTTGGATTGTAGGAGGAAACCCACACATTTCTCAGAGAGGACATACAAACTTGGATGGATTGAACTCCAAACTCTGAGATGTTATAGCGTCATGCTAACCTCTATACTTTATCTGCCTGTACTGCACTTTCTCTGGAACTGTAACACTATTCTGCATTCTCTTATTGTGTTTCCCTTGTGCCAGCTCAATGTACTGATATGATAAATACTCTGAACGAATGACATGCAAAACAAAGCTTTTCACTGCACCTCAGTACAGTAACAATAAACTTATAACCAACCAATTAAAATCACATTCCAGCACTTCAACAGAAAGCATATAAAATCCCAATAGCACAGAGTATTTTTAGTTCTGGACAGCTTAAGCAGGGGCAATACCCTCTGTGAACCCTGCCAGAACTTTGTAATTTTCAGTGAAATCTTCTATTTCTTGGTGTCAAACTCTGTCCCAATCTCTCAACAACTCTATAGAAGGCCAATCAGAATTTACAATCCCAAAAGCATGGTAACAGATCATTCTAGCTCAACGAGCCCTCACCACTATAATAACGTTAAGCTAAGTGGTATTGTGCTGCCCTTTTTGTTAGTAAGAATGTAGAGATGTTTAAGATAGGGTTGGGAGACAATTCCAACAAAGATAAATACTGCAAAGCCTCAAGGAGTTCAAAGCATTAAAGGACCGGATACATTCAATGCCAAGTTAGTTCATACTTTTATCTTACCTCCTCTAGTCTCTTATCTCGTGCTTTCTTTCCCCGTCCCTCCATCATGTGTAAACCCGAAAGAACAACAAGCTCAGGTTTAAATTCCTCCAGACTTGATATAAGGGTCTCCAACATTTTCATTTCTCCATTCGACACATCGTGGGAGAAGATGAAGCGATTGGCATGAGGTGCCTCAATCTCCCCCCAGTTTTGCCCTACACAAAAGAGCCTACATTTAGCTTAATTCTTCTCAACAACAGACATTGGCAATATATAATAATCCATGTGTCAGTGCATTTGTCATCAACTTTTCCCAGGCAGCTATCACTGAATGCAAGGCTGTGGACAAGAGGTGGGAAAAGGGGAAAACGCATAACTTGTTAAAACATCAAAACATTCCCTGACATTTTAAACTCTTGACCAGAGTTTTTGTAACTTGAAGTGACATTGCTAGTAAATTCCCATCGAAGGGCTCTATGTCATGTCCATTTGCATGCTCAAGTAGTCAAAGAGGGTTATCGCTGGTCAGCACCCCTTCCAAACTCTGGAAGCTAAAAGAGGAATCCTAGAAAGGTATTATCAACAGAGTAAGACAAGCAACTCAGAGCCAACTTGGCAATTGCAGATCTCACACACAACAATGGAATTTTTTACTTCTGTTCAATCTGGGGAATCTACTGATAAGGAACAACTCAGCTTTGAACACAAACTGACCACTATTCACATCAATTTTTCCTGTCCTATTCTTTTTCAATCTTGGTGAGACTTCAATCCTCAATAAAACATAACATATTTGGCCTTCAGTTTTCTGAATTTTCTAGCTGGACATCACACTGATGCTTGTTATGATGTTGTCACACATTCAATGTTTGCTGTTCTTCCTAGGTTATAGTAGTAACCACATTTAAAGATATTTCATCGGTCCAATGCTTTAGAACATTCTAAGAGTGGAAGGTATAGTCGGCCCTCCTTATCCACGAGTTCTGCACACATGAATTCAACCAACTGCGAATCGAGAAAACCTGGAAGTGCTCTTCCAGCACTTGTTGCTCAAGCATGTATAGACTTTTTTCTTATCATTATTCCCTAAACAACGCAGTATAACAACTATTTGCACAGCATTTACATTGTATTAGGTATTATAAATATTCTAGAGATGATTTAAAGTATATGGGAGGATGTGTGTAGGTTATCGTGCATCAGGATTGAAAAAACTTAAGTTCTCTAAGTAAGTCAGAACAGGTACATCTGGTATTTAGCGTCAGTTAGTCAAATGTTTGTCTTAGTATATATTATATATTTTAGCTTTCTATGCATATAAAACACTTAAGAAATGTATGCATTTCAATAATTAAACCACTGCATTGCTTAGTAATAATTGTAGCTTTCATCGGGGCAGGGCCTTTCTCACTTTATCCTTTAAAATTGTTCTGATCGTTGACCAACTGTAGCCTAACGCTTTTCCAATGACTGATGCCATTTCATCTCCTTCCGATCGCTTTATTATTTCCACTTTATTTTCAATCGTGATTATTTTCGTGAACAGAAACACTGCGGATTCAGAGCTCCTCCGGGTCCTAAAGACCACCACACTGAGACAGATAAAATAAAGGTCTGGGGTTCTGCTGGGTCCTAAAGTTCACGGCACTGAGACAAGTTAAATAAGGGACTTGAGCAACCGCGTTTTTTGGTATCCGCGATGGGTCCTGGAACCAATCTCCCACAGATAAGGAGGGCTGACTGTATAAGTAAGCAATGTAATTGTGAAAGGCATCACTCACCATTGCAGTTGCTCTTTGCAGACTCTGGATTTGCTAATAAGGTGTGAAGTATGCAAAGGGCTGTGGCTACATCCACACTAGACCGGATAATTTTGAAAAAGCCAGTTTTGCGTAAAAATAATAGGTGTCCACACTATGCGTTTTTGAAAATAACTCTATCCACACTGAAACGGGGATTTCTGCGAATCTCCTCCTCCTGCGCACGCGCAGGACACATCTACCGAAAACAAGTGACATGTTTGGTGTCGAATCTCACTGTAAAAGTGCACAGGAGAACTTAAAACTAAAAAAAAAACAAATACTGGAGCATACGGCGGCAACCGACATGGAGTTCATGGACAGATTGGCCCAGCTGACGACGAACATTGAAAAACTGACTAACTCTGTTGCATTAATAAAGCCCTTTGTTAAATGTATAAAACATGTCTGCATCAGTGTTATCTTGTATTTCCATACAATGTTACATTAGGCTGTTACACATCTATTGTCAGAGAAGTACTTGCATAGATAGGTAAACCACCTTCATACAAGCAAGGACAGAAAACAGGGCAAAGTGAGTATAGTATACTTATTTATTCAGTAAGTTCTGTGTCGAAGTATTTGGTGAGCACATTTCTAGCTCTTTTGGCTTCAGTCTCTTTGCCGTCTGTTCCGAAATTGTTAGGTTGCGTTCAAGAAAACAATGAAATGGCACGCTGCCGTCTGACAGCGTTTTCAGAAGTCTCTGGTTACCCCATCCACACTGATCTGCCCGAGCAGCATTTTCAAAAATACCCACCCTGGAAATTGTTTCTGAAAAGCTCCGGTTTCGGGAGATGAAAACGCCGTTTTAGTGTGGACAGAGGGTAAAAACGAAGAGAAAAAGCTTTGGTTACAGATTTATCTGGCGTAGTGTGGATGTAGCCTGAATCCCAGTTCATCCACGGCAGCTGCATAATAAAGGACTCTCTGAGCAACACGCTGTTCCCAGGAACAGTATGCTGCTAGAAGGTCATCAGCTCGGTGAAGGACACCCTTTGGTCTGCCAGAATCCTGTTGGTTTTCGATGGACAGTCAGCAATTCAGGTCGAGACCCTTCATCTGGACTAAGGGGAGATGGCCAGAATTAAATGGAGGGAAGGGGTACAGCAAGAGTTGGCAAACAAAAGAGGTTTCAGATTGGGAGGGGTGGTTGATAGGCAAATGAAGATTGGCCTATAACTAACCCCCTCCCCTACTTGGATCCACCCATCACCTATTGCCACTTGCTCCACCCCTTCCCACCAGCTTTCTATACTGACACCCTCCATCTTATCTTTCAAATCTCAACCTGAGATGTCAACTACCCATTCCTCTCCAGATGCTGACTGACATGTAGAGATAAAATTACAATATGGTGACATTAAAAAGCAGTAGCGATTAAAAAGATTGCTCAACTCTGCACTCACCAGTCTGATATTCTAGAATGAGATGAAACTCATCCATTTCCTGCAAAGATTCTGGGGGAACAATAATCCGATCATCCAAGAGTTCCTGAAGCTTGGGACCCACAGGCCCACATAGAAGCACCTGCAGCCAAAAACAGAATAATAATGCTTCCCAATATCTAAACAAGCGGGCAAAGAATGGCTGTGAAAAAGCAGCCCGGCTTATGCTAGCAGTACTGGTTAACTCCACATACAGCTGCGTCATTTACAGACAACTCCAGGTCTAAACCCCATCAGATCATGGCAGCTGATCTCATTTAGGCCACAGTACTGGCTCAAGATTCAAATTTATATATCAAGTGTACATCAAAAAGATACCAGGATGGATAGAAGACTGGCTGACTGACAGGAGGCAAGGAGTGGGAATAAAGGGGCCTTTTCTGGTTGGCTGCCAATGACTAGTGGTGTTCTACAGGGGTTGGTGTTCGGACCACTTCTTTTCATGTTGTATGTTAATGCTGTGGATAAAGGAATTGATGGCTTTGTGGCCAGGTTTGCACTCAATACAAAGATAGATGGAGGGGCAGGTACTGTTGAAAAAGTAGGGAATATGCAGAAGGGCTTAAGACAGATTGGGAGAATGGCAAAGTGGTAGAGGAATACACTGTAGGGAAGCACTTGGTCATGGAAGAAGAAATAAAGGTGTGGACTATTTTCAAAATGTTAACTTGCAGGTTGAGTCAGTGGTAAGACAGATGAAATGTTAGCATTTATTTCAATTCAAGATTACCTCATGTATTTCAAAACATAGTGAAATGTGACACTTGCATTAACCAACATAACCAAAGGCTGTGCTGGGGGCAGCCTGTAGGTGCTGCCACACATACTGGCACCAACATAGTATGCCACAACACTCAGCACTACTCGCAATGTTTGGCAATGATCTCAGAGGACGACAGGGTTAGTGTACCTTTCTACAGTCAATAGTACCAGTACTATGATGTCCCTTTCACATTTTATACATGAATGAAGCCATAAATCAAGAAAAACAAATTGAAAACATAACTACCCTCTGGAAAGAGCACCCACTCAACCTGAGCTGAGGGAGGGCTGACTCCAGTTTAACCCATATGTTCAATAGACACTTTATTAGGTACTTTGCTTATTAATGCAAATAATCTAATTAGACAATCATGTGACAGCAACTCAATGCATAAAAGCATGCAGACATGGTTAAGAGGTTTAGTTGTTGTTCAGACCAAACATCAGAATGGAGAAGGAAAAAAATGTGATCCAAGTGACTACTATCTTTTCTTTCAGTTAGTCCTGACAAAGGGTCTCAGCCCAAAACGTCGACTGTACTTCTTCCTATAGAAGCTGCTTGGCCTGCAAAATCAGCATTTTGTGTGTGTTGCTTGATCATTACATGAATGATTCTTGGTGCCAGACGAGCTGAATTGAGTATCTTATAAACTGTTGATTTCCTGGGATTTTTACGCACAACTGTCTCTATAGTTTACAGAGAATAGTGTGAGAAACAAAAAAAAAATCAATGAACAGCAGTTCTGTGGGCAAAAATGCCAGATTGGTTCAAGCTGAAAGGAAGTACCTCAAATATTTTTTTACTCAAAAATACTCAAAAGCTCAAATGACTTTCCCTTTCAATGTTCTTTTGAAGACCAGGAGTTACACTCTGATTTTGGTACTTTGCAGGAATGGGTCCTGCTCTCAGGCCCTTAAGACCGGCCACTTTTTGATATGCCAAGCGCGTCTTCAGGGTACTGGATCTTCTTCGCTCTGGAGACAGACAGATTCAAGGTTGGTGCTGCCGAAAATGACTGATGTGTGTTACTAATGTGCCAGAACTCTGAGGGGCTGAAGGGTACAAAGTCCTTTTTGAGAATCGCAAGATCGCTATTAATTCGGGTCTGGGACCCAGGAAATGAGAGAGAATCCTCAAGGTTTTGGAATGTGTCCTGGCCTCAGCAAGACAAAGCCACGGATAACAGCCATTGTCTCTTGGAGACGGAATTGTGTATTGAATACTGTACTATTCATTGAAGCCCTCAGGAGATGACCAGAGTGGGCTGGTTGAGGAATTGCATCATCTCAACCTGATTGACATCTGAGATCCCGTGAGTAAGGATAAAAGAGGGTCTGGGGAACAACCCCTTCAGACGCACCAGGAGAAACGCTAGAAATCCCGTGACAGCGTTTAATAGCGACAGCCAGTGGGGGGCTCGCATGCGTCCTTTCCCTTTGCCTGGGATTGGGGCCTTACCACGGAAGAACGGCTTAGCTAAAAGAGAGGCCACAAGGGAACGGCCACACCAACGAGACTCTGAAGGATCGAAATCATAAAAAGAAAAAGCTGGAAAGTTTCTAAAAATCTCTCTCTTGACTCCAACCAAAGGCTGCAGCCTGAATGAACTGAGTGACTTTTATATTTCCATCGGACAATACATTATCCCCTAGACAACGATAGAGCTTATTTCTTATTGATTATTGATTATTATTATACCCGCACTTTTAGATTTAGTATTGATGATGTATATTATCTGTATGTTTGCATTGATATTATTTTTGTGTGTTTTTACTAATAAATACTGTTAAAAATAGTACCATCAGACTTCAACGGACCTCTCTATCTTTGCTGGTAAGTGACTCAATTACGGGGTTCGTAACATGTGTCATGGGAGAACAAGGAAGACCAGAAGCAGTTGGCTGTGTGCCCAGAGCTCAGGAAAAGCGATGCCACAGACTTTTAACACCATAAATCAGTGAGTTGTTTTGTTATGTCTCCCCTCTTGCCGTGCCTTTACTGGGAGGGGGAGAGAAAGAGAGAAAGGGAGAGGGAGGGAGGGAGATAGAGACTGTGGTATGTTGAAACCCAGGTGAACGAGTAGTCTTTGGGGTACTCTAAGTCTGTGTTTTTATTGATTCTTTGCTACATGCTTGAGTGCGGGGTTGGGGAGGGTGGCTTTGCCTTGCTGCTGCTTGGGGGCTTTGGGGTTCGAACATTTAACGGTCATTCATTCTTCGGGGCACTCCTCTGTTTTTGTGGATGTTTGCTAAGAAAAAGAATTTCATGATGCATATTGTATACATTTCTCTGACATTAAATGTGCCTACGGAATAACTATGTGTTACAGCAGTGACGTGCAGAAAAACATCTCCAAACACAATACATCAAAACTAAGTGGATGGGCTAAGCAGCAGGACCATAAACATATCAGAAGACTATATGACATTCGGCCCATTGAGTCTGCTCTGCCATTCCATCATAGCTAATTAATATCCATCTCAATCCAGGCCTTTCAATATTCCATAGGTTTCAATGAGATCCACACCCCCCCCACCAATTCTCTTAAACTGCAGCAAGTACAGACCCAGAGCCATCATAAACTCCTCAAAAGTTAATCTTTTTGTTCCCCAAATCATTCTTGAAAACCTCCTCTGCCAGCACATCTTCTCTTACATAAGAGGCCTAAAACTGCTTGCAGTACTCCAAGTGCAGCCTCACCAGTGGAGCCTCAACATTATGACTTTGGTCTTATATTTTAGAGCTCCAGAAATGAATGCTAACTTTTCATTTGCCTTGCCTACTACCAATTCAACCTGCAAGTCAACCTTCAGGTAAATCTGCACAAGAACTCCCAAGTTCCTTTGCACCCCAGCCTTCTGTCCTATCAAAGTGCATGACTATACAATCCCTACACTATATGGCATTTGCCACTTCTTTGCCCATTCTCCTTCTGCTTCGGAAGGAAGAGGGGACGAAGCTGTTCCTGAATTGCTGAGTGTGCGCCTTCTGACTTCTAAACCTCCTACCTGATGGTAACTGTGAGAAAAAGGCATGCCCTGGTTGCTGAAGGTCTTTAATAATGGACGCTACCTTTCTGAGACACCACTCCCTGAAGATGTTCTGGGTACTTTGCAGGCTCATATCCAAGATGGAGCTGTCTAGATTTACAACCCCTTACAGCTTCTTTTAGCCCTTCCCACACCAGACAATGATGCAGCCTGTCAGAATGGTACATCTATAGATGTTTTTGAGTGTATTTGTTGATATGCCAAATCTCTTTGTTGGGACCAGGTTAGTTCCTCCAAGATCTAACACCCAGGAACTTGAAACTGCTCACTCTCTCTACTTCTGATCCCTCTATTAGGATTGGCATGTGTTCCTTCGACTCAACCTTCCTGAAGTCCACAATCAACTCTTTTGTCTTACTGACGCTGAGTGCCAGGTTGTTGCTGCAGCACCACTCCACCAGATGATATTGCTAGTTGGCTCAATGCTACCTGTACCTCAGCTGATCTTTGTGTCATCGCAAACTTGGCCACAAAGCTATCAATTCCTTTATCCAAACCATTGGCATAGAAAGTGAAAAGCAGTCCTAACACTGACATCTGAAAACACCACTAGTCACTGATAGCTAATCAGAAAAGGCCCCCTTTATTCCCACTCCTTTTCTCCAGTCAGAAAATGCCCTATCTATGCTGGTATCTTTCCTAGAACACATGGGCTCTTACCTTATTAACCAGCCTCATGTGCAGCACCTTGTCAAAGACCTTTTGAAATTCCAAGTACACAACATTCACCGACTCTCCTTTGTCTATCCAACCTGTTATTTCCTCAAAGAATTTCAACAGATTTGTTAGGCAAGATTTCCCCTTAAGAAAACTTTAGTCCATTTTATCATGTGTTTCCAAATATCCCAAAATCTAATCCTTCAGAATGGACTCCAACATCTTCCAAGTCACTCCTTTCTTCTGATTCCTTCACTTCTTACAGTAGCGTGTCATTTGCAATTCTCCAGTGCTCTAGAACCATCCCAGAATCTACTGATTCTTGAAAGATCACTACTAATGCCTCCACAATCTCTTCAACTACCTCTTTCAGAATCCTGAGGTGTCGTCTATCTGGACCAGGTGACTATCTACCTTCAGACCTTATGGCTTCCTAAGCACCTCCTCCTTAGTAACAGCCACTATACTAACTTCTGCCCCCTAACTCGTTCAAATTTCTGGCATACTGCTGGTGTCTTCCACAGTGAAGATTGATGAAAAATACTTAAGTTCATTTGTCATTTCTTTGTCCCCCACACCTACCTCTCCAGTGGTCCAAATTCACTCACCTCTTTTATTCTTTGTATATCTGTTTAAAAAAAATTCTCTCCCTTTATGGCTCTTTTAGTTGCCTTATGTTGGTTTTTAAAAGCTTCTCAATCCTCTGACTTCCCACAAATTTTCCTTTTATGCTGACTTTGACTTCCCTTGTCAATGTGGTTGCCTCATCGTCCCTTTAAAATACTTCATCTTTTTAAAATTTTACTTTATTTACTGAGATAGAGTACAGAATAGGACCCTCAAGGCTCACCACCCAGCAATTCCCCAATTTAATCCTAGCTTAATCACTGGACAATTTACAATGACCAATTAACCTACCAATTGGTACATTTTTGGACTGTGGGAGGAAACCCACATGATTACTGGGAGAACATACAAACTCCTTACAGGCAGCACCTGTTCTGTGAAGTGTTGTGCTAACCACTATGCTACTGTGCTGCCTCTTTGGGATGTATCTATCCTGTGCCTCCCAAATTACCTCCAAAAACTCTGTCATTGTTCCTGTGATTGTCCCCTTTCAATCTACTTTGGCCAGCAATGTCTCGGAAATTCCCTTTACACCACTGTAAGACTGATAGATCTGACTTTATCTTCTCCCTCTCAAACTATTGAGTGAATTTTATATTATGATCACTGCCTCCAAAGGGTTGCTTTACCCTTAAGCTCCATAATCAAATCTGGTTCATCACACAACATCCAATCCAGAACTGCCTCTCCCCTAGTAGCTCAACCATAAGCTGCTCTGAAAAGCCATCTCGTAGGCATTCTACATTCTACAAATTCGCTCTTGGGATCCAGCACCAACCCAATTATTTTCAATCTACCTACATATTGAAATTCCCCCAACTCTCTCGCAATATTTCTTAGCTTTATTCACAAGGATGCTATATCATCTGATCCTATGTCACCTTATTCCTCTCCCTACCCGCCTTTTAACACAAGGTGTATCGTTGGATGTTAAGCTCCCAATTATGATCTTCTTTCAGCCACAACTCAGTGATACCCAAAATATCATACCTGCCTAGCTCTAAATGTTCAACAAAATAATCTACCTTCTTCCATATATTGCTTGCATTCAAATGTTACACCTCCAGTCCTGTATTCATCACTCTTTACGATTTTTCCCGTTACACTTCAATTTTGCTCTATCATCTGCCTGTCCTTCCTCAGTCTCACTACACACTGCATCTACTTGTATACCAAATCCCCTATTATCAGCCCCTTCACCGAGTTTCCTATTCCCCCTGCTAAATTAGTTTAAATCTCCTCAGCTCTAGAAAACCTGCCCACAAGGATACTGGTCCCCCTCAGGTTTGGGTACAATCCATCCTTTTTGTACAGGTCATACCTTCCCCAGAGGTGATCCCAGAAATCCAGATATCCTCAGCCATGTATTCATCTGCCAAATCATCTTACCCTCACTGACGCGGGACAGACAGCAATCCAGAGATTACCACTCTGGAGGACCTGCTTTATAGCCTTCTATGCAACTCCCTATACTCCCTCTTCAGGATCTCCTCCCTTTTCCTACCTATGTCATTGGTACTAATATGTATCACGACTTCTGTCTGCTCACTCTCCCCCTTTAGACGCTGTGGATCCTATCTGAGACATCCCTGACCTGGCACCTGGGATGCAACATACCATCTGAGTTTCTCCTTCATCCATAGAATCTGCCGTCTGCTCCTCCAGCTATGGATTCCCCTATGACTACTGTAACCCTCTCCTCCCCACTTCCCTTCTAAACCACCCAGTGCCAGAGATCAGGTTGCTGCAGCTACTTCCAGGTAGATTGTTCCCCACCCAGCCCCCCATCCACCCCCCCAACAACACCCAAAATGGTATTCCTATTATTGAGGGGTCAGCCAGAGAGCTACCCTGCATTGGCTGCCTATTCCCTGTCCTGGCAGTCACTCGGGTACCTGCCTCCTGCAAATTAGGGGTGACTACCTCCCTGTAGCTCCTATCTGTCACCTCCTCATTCTCTTGTATGAGAAGGTCATGGAACTGCAGATATAATTCCTCAACACAGTCTCTAAGATGCAGCTCAACACACTTCACGTACATGTACATCAGGGAGATTGGACGTCTCCTACAGTTCCCACATCTCACACAAAGAACATACCACCACCTCTGAAACCATTCTTAGCTATGATAGACAAAGAAGAAAAAACTTACTAGAAAAACTTACTTGGATCCTTGACCTGTGCTTGCCCAAGCCTGTTCTCACCAAACCCTGTTGAGCCAAAGCCTCCTGCTCCAAAATGGCTCCTTTGCTTACACCACCCATTTTATTGGCTCAAATAAAACTCACTCCCAATGAGACTTGACATTTTCAAATGGCTCCTGCCTTGCAACAATCTTCACTCATTCTTTCAAAAAGCCTAAAAAAGTTACCACTGAGTGTAGAAGCGGGTAGAATAGATGTCTTTTTTTCAGACTGGAAGGACATAACTAGTGGAATGCTCCATGGATCACTTTTTGGTCCTCAATAATTTCCAATATAGTTAATGACTGGAGGGTGGGGGCAGAATGCAAGGCACCCGTCTTTTTGCAGTGATACTGAAAGAGAAAGGAGGCATGCTGTGATGACAATATTTGGGACACTAACGCAGTATATAGACAGGGTGAATAAGTAGATGAAGACTTGGCAGTCGAGTTTAATGGTCTGCCCAGTGCTGTACACAAGAATCAGTGGAGCTGTGCAGGTTATCAAAGGATATAGATCATTGGAAAATTAGGTGGAGAAATGGCAGATGAGTTTAATACAAGCATCAGGTGATGTATTTTAGAAGGTCAAGTGAAACAGGAAAGCGGCAAGTCCTTTAATAGAATTGGGTATAAAAGATGTGTTACTTCTCTAAAGTAACAACACATGGAAAGAGTGGTAAAGGTGGCACATGACATTAACTTCATTGGCAAGGGAGCTGAATATAAAATTTGGGAGCTCATCCTTGGTTATGCCACACTTTTGTGTGCAGTTCTGGTTGCCACACTATAGGAAGGATGTGGAGACTTTGGAGAGGGTCCTGGATATTATTCAGATTGGAGTGTATTACCTATAAGGCTGGATAAAAATGGATTTCTTTCTCTCAAGCATTGGAGGGCAAGAAGGTGGTCTGACAGAACTATCTAAAATTATGCAATGTTTAAAGAGCATAAATAGTCAGAGCCTTTTTCCCCCAAGGTGGAAATGTTAAACTCCAAAGGACCTGGATTTAAAGAAAAAAGTCTGAAGGAGACTTTAAGGAATTGCTTTCTAAGCAGGTGTTCCATCACGATCAGATTCAGGCCATGACACTCAGGGACTTGGGCTCTACTATTTTTTGTAACAATGTTATTCCACTATAACTACAGTACTGAGCAAAAATCTTAGGCAGATATACAGTGCCTGTAAGTAGTATTCACCCCTTGGAAGTTTTCATGTTTTATTGTTTTACAACATTGAATCACAGTGGATTTAATTTGGCTTTTTTGAGACCAATCAACAGAAAAGACTCTTGTTTTAAAGTGAAATCAAGTTTCTCTAAATTGGTCTAAATTAATTACAAATAAAAACACAAAGTAATTGATGACATGTATTCACCCCCTTTAATATGACATGAAATTATCACTGATGCAGCCAATTGGTTTTAGAAGTCATATAATTAGTTAAATGGAGATCAGCTGTGTGCAGTCACGGTGTTTCAATTGATTGTATGTTGAAGAGTGATAGTCTTGAAAGCCAAGTAGCTACTACTGTTCATAAACACAAGAGAATCTGCAGATCCAGAGTAACACACAAAATGCTGGAGGAACTCAGCAACTCAGGCAGCATCCATGGAAACAGATGAACAGTTGACATTTTGGGCTGAGGCCCTTCAGCAAGACCAGAAAGGAAAGGGGTATATGTCAGAATAAGAAGGTGGAGGGACGGGAAGGAGGACAAGCTAGAAGTTGATTCATGAAGCCAGGTGGGTGGAGAGGATGAAGTAAGCTGGGTGGTGACTAATGGAAAAGGTAAAGGGCTGGAGAAGAACGAATCTGATAGGAAAGAAAAGTGGACCATAGGAGAAGGGAAGGAGGAGGGGCACTGGGGAACTGAGGTGAAGAGATAAGAGGGAGGGGAAAATAAATTACTTAAGAAATCTATGTCCATGCCATCATACTGGAGGCTACCTAGATGGAATATAAGGTGTTGCTCCTCCAACATGAGAATGGCCTCATTGTGGCAGATCTGTCATCTAAAAAACCTCACCCTGAGATCAGCAACAGTTTGCTACAACTACAGGGACAACCAGCACTGAATAGACCCAAATCCAGAGAGAAACAGAACCACAAGACTTAACAATATGTATGAGAGAATGGAGCCAACGATGTTCAATGTACACATGACAATAAAAATCTCTAATCACTGACAAAGTCAGAACAATGATCAATGATTGTTTTTTTTTTGTTCAGCAGTGCCAGAATCTGTTCTTTGTTTTTAATAAGGTATTAATTGAATTAATGAATTTTTAGCAACAAGTTGTAGTTTCACAAACATAGTTTGTATTTTTAACTTCTAATGTTACCCTGACACTGTAATTTCCCTTGGGAATAAAGTTAGACTCCACCTGCTGGTGTCAAAGTGATATAACAATCAAAGGTTTATCATCTTTCATTTTCATTGGCTAAGTGTTAAACATGCTATACCTACATCTTCTAATTGGTCCTTGCTTATCTCAGGAATTTCACAGTATAAAAGTGTCTGTCTCTGCAAAAATCGCCATCTTAGATCTTGTCTGTCTTAGTTTTTTGTTCAATAGTTTCGCGTGCTCTGTGACTGTATCTTTGTTTTGAACTTTCAGACAGACTTTATTGATCCCGAGGGAAATTGGGTTTCGTTACAGCTTCACCAACCAAGAACAGTGAAGAAATATAGCAATAATTAAATATAGCATAAATAATTAAATAAAAATGAGTTAATCTTGCCAAGTGGAAATAAATCCAGGACCAGCCTATTGGCTCAGGGTGTCTGACACTCCGAGGGAGGAGTTGTAAAGTTTGATGGCCACAGGTAGGAATGACTTCCTATGATGCTCAGTGTTACATCTCGGACAATAAACGATCGTGAAGCAACAAGTTTTCAACTCATTCTTGGACCCCAAAAAGAAACTGCAGATTGAACATCACCAGATTCGACAGCAGAAATGACATACACTCATTCTCCCACAAATATGCAAGTTATGACCATGGTTTTACAGTAGTAAGAATACAGAAATAATAGACTAACCGACAGGTTCCCATTCGACCCTAGCTTCTGACCAATGAGAGCAGCATTTCCGCCCACAAAGTGCTGTAAAGATGACAGAAAGAATAACAGTTAGGAATGCCTTCATCTCATCAGCAGAGTCAATTCAAGCTGTCAAAGACCATTGGTCTCAATAATGCAAGGGCGTAATCAGAAAACTTGAAACACTTTAATGGAGTCTGATCCACAAATTTATTCTCTCAAATTGTCCCCACCTACACTGACTAAACCGCTGGACATTCACTGTAAAGATTATGAAATAACTGCCTTCGGTTATAATAGAAATATTAAACCACAATTTTAGTGCTCCGTACAATTTTCTATTATTCTATTGAGCCCTGGGGAGAGTTGGCACCTTTGGGCCTATAGCCCAGGGGAAGAGTTGACATCTTCAAAGGTGGAAAAAGTTGTAAACATACAATATTAAAAAGTTAAAATGTGTCCGGAACTTGGTGGATCATAGGTACAATTGCTGGTTAATACCACATGTTTACAGGATCCTGAAGCATTTACAAAAGACTTCTTTGTAAGGACTAGCTCTCAGCTACTAAAGGTATTTTACTACGTGGCTTTTGGCAGCTTACCTAATCAGCCTTTTATAAACTCTAGCCAGCTATTGATTTACAAAGTACAATATAGCTCATTTTAAATCTCACACCATTCTCCTGGAAACTGGTCAACTGTGTTTTGCTCTATACCACAGAAATGTGTAGACTGAAAGACCATCAGAATAGCAGCACCATTTATGTAACATCATTTCATGGACCCATTTCACTCACTGGACCCAGGACTGCAAAAGATAATTTACTTATGCGTCTTAGACGTATTTGTTTCTGTATTATTTATTCAGAGATACAACATGGAATTCACCCTTTTGGCCCAATGAGCTGTGCTGTCCAGCTACTCACCTATTTAACCCTAGCCTAATCTCAGGCCTAATCCATATACTTACTCTATTTTAAATTACACAAATTTATGCATGAATTAAATCTTGCACAATGCATTTCACAACCTCCAGACAAAATGTTATTCACACAATTACAAAAAATTTATGATACAAAAGGCTATTCAGCTGCGCATTCAAACCCCACCCAATTGCAACTTGCAGCAGGTGTGCCTGTATCAGGGCTCTTCAAACACTCATCTAAGTACTGTGTGTGCCTTCACTATTCCCTCAGGCAGAACGTGCCACACCCCATCACGCCTTTCTAATCCTTCTGCCAATTACCCTGGACCCTAGTTTTTGCCCACTGCTAGAGAAATAACTCCTATTTACACTAACAAGACTTTAATTTTAAATACCTAAAGTCTTTCTTCAGCCTTTACTACTCTGAAGAAATCATAGCTCATCCAATCTTTCCTGAAAGCAACAATTTTCTAGTCCTGGTAACATCTACGCCTCACATCTTTCTTGAAATGTGATGACCAGAACTGTGTATAATAGCTCAATCATGATCTAACTGGTTCTGCTTTTATATTTTAAACTTCAGCTAATAAAGCAAGTATCCGTAAGGTTTTTCAGCCACCTTATTGATCTGTCTTGTGATCCAAGTGTGATTGGTTGAATCTACTCATCATTACCCTCTCATTTACTGCTGAGCGTCTTACATCATTTCACTTTCCCAAATGCATTACCTCACACTAAACTGGTTTAAATTACATTTGCCATTTAAACATAAAGCATTGCAGCATAATAAAGCCCTTTAGCCTACAATGTTATGCTGACCTTTTAACCTACACCAAGATCTAACCCTTCCCTCCCACAGAGCCCACCATTTTTCTATCATCCATGTGCCTAAGAGTTTCTTAAAATGCTCCTAATGTATCTGCCTCCATCACCACCTATCAGTACATTCCACACACCCACCACTCCAGTAAAAAAACTAGCTCTGATATGCTCCCCTCACTTTCCTCCAATCGCTTAAAATTAAGCCCCCTCATATTGCCATTTCTGCCTTGGTAAAAGTCTCTGGCTGCTTACTCTATGCCTCTTATTATCTTGTACATCCCACCCTCCTTACCTCCAAAGAGAAAACCCCAAGCTCCCTCAACTTATCCAAATGAACTTGACTATCCACATCTTTCTTCTATCTAAAGCTTTCCTCAGCACTGAATAGCCAAATAGAGTTACAACAAATTCCTGTTTGGTGGAAATTCACTTGCACAGGATAACCTTAACCTTCAAATTCAAATCATCCTACATTCATCTGCTTGTCTCCTCAGAACAGCATATTCATTTCAGAGGCAAAGGCTAGGAGGTTAAACCCCATAAAACAGCATCTGGATGCTGCAGGAGTTCCAGAGGGATTTGTCTCCAAAGGGGTTTGTCTCCAAATGAAACCTTCAACCACTTTTGTCTGTTAGACACACCAACACATCCTCATGCCATAGGTGTGTAAAATAAATAAATTTATCTTTAAACTTAATGTCACCCCTCACACTGGTTCCTGATCAAAATGTAGCCTTTCCCTAAATTCAATAAAAGCTTGTACCTTCAAAATGTTCCTTTTTTTCTCTAAACTACAAACGTGTTGCATTTAAAAACTCCAATTCATCTCATTTTGTCCTGCTGCTTCTACAGTTTTGGGCTTTAACATTGTACCTTCACCCATAGGTTGCTCGGTAAACAAAAGCTGCACCTTAGCTCCTGGGTACTTGGATGCAGCCAGAGCAATGTTCTGAAAGTGTTCCTTCTCAGCGAAGAATCGTTCGGCTGCCACTCCTTTCTCCATGAAATAAGAGAAAGTTTCCCTTAGATCTTCTGTCGACTGCAGTATGTCATGATCCGCTTGATTACCAGGGTTCAAGCCCAGAGCTGTTAAAAGGCCAACGCCGCACACCACCACATCCACACAGGCATTCACCCTGTCCAAGAGGAAGAAGCAGTCAGCACCACCACCACTCACAGCACACCAATACTCCAAGACAAGTGGCTCAAGACATGCTTGTAGCTCTTAACATCAAATGTTGGTCACACCCATGTGTTTTCAGTTAAAATTCAGTAAGTGACAGAAACATACACCACAGAGCCAAGTCCTTATGGTTCACCTCGCCCATGCCAAATGTGATGCTCATCTTACCTGACTACACTACGACTGCTTCCCTTCATTACTTCCCTATTTCTTTCCAAGTTATGTAACAGTACACTGGATTTGTTCTGATATTAATGCAGTACAAATTAACATTTTGTGATACCTCACATTTTTTAAATCTCAGCACATTTTGAATAAACCAAATAAAACTGTATCAACCATTAAAAGTTATCTGGGTTGACTTGATGGGGAATCTCTTAATTCTCTTTGAATCCTCTGCAACTTGCAGAATGAACCACTGATCTAGAACTGTTAACAATTGGCCAGCATCAACAGGAACATTGCCAACGATGGCAACAGTAAACAAAAAATGTCAAAAATCTTCGCCCCAGTGTCAAGAACCGAAACTCAGCAATAGTGCAAGGGCACATCCCATCCACGCCGAGTCCTTATGCTGCAGCCGTCATCCTCTGCTTCTCCTCTCCAATCCTCCACTCATCCCTCAGAAACTGAAAAGGCCATTCAACCCCTTGTGCCTGCTTCTTCATTCAATAAGATTATGACTGACCTTTCACCTCAACAATACTTCCCAGCAATGACCCATATCTGCTGGTTCCCTTCACGTGCAAAAATCTATCAATCTCCATCTTGAATACAAATTCACTAACACACCTTACATGTTGCATTCTGTAATCATGATGTAGTCCCGCCCATACTGATTGGTTAACCACTTTGTGAAACAGCTCCATTCAATCCTCAAGAGTGATCCCTGGCTTTCTATTATTTTAATTCTCTATTATGCTCTCAATCTACTTTTCCTTTGGCCTTGTAATTCTTCCGATCAATCCCATGAAAAACAGAACACACTCATTTTCTGTCAAGGCACGTTGCAGCCCTCAGGACTTAATGTTGAAACCAGCTTTCCTGTTTGACCAAATTGGCTGATTTTGATGCAAAAACTCATACTGGGTATAGCAAGCATCTTTTATTCCACATTTTCTAATTTTTTTTTTTTACTCGCTACCAGCTCTGAAAGTAATCTTGCTTGGGCAACCTTAGTTTTACACTATCAAGCACATTGTTCTCTCTGCAAATTACAACACATGTGCTTGCTCATCTTTCTAATTATAATGAAGAGGCACCACCCAAAATGGTTAACTCCATTCCTTGTGCCATAAATGCTGACTGAACTGCGGTTCACTATCTGTTTTGCAGTTCTGTCTTGAATATAGTGAGAACCTCACAGCCTCCTTGAGCAATGAATCTGAACGGTTCTTTCTTTGGGTGAAGAAATGACTCATTTGTGCCCCAAGTAGTCAACCCTTACACAACAAAGTCTGCAGATTTTGGAAATCCAAAGCAACACACACAAAATGCTGTTAGAATCCAGGTTGAGCAACATCAAAGAAAAGGAGCAAACAGCCAACATTTCGGGCTGAGACCCTTCATCAGGACTGAGAAGAAAGGGAGAAGTAGCCAGAATAAAAATGTGGAGAGTGGGGAAGGAGGCCAACTGGAAGATGAGAGCTGAAGCCAGGTCAAAGGCTGGAGAAGAAAAAAATCTGGTGGGAGAGGAGAGTGGAAAATGGAAGAAAGGGAAGGATAAGAGAGCCCCAGGGAAGTAATAGGCAGGTGAGAAGTGAAAGGTCAGAATGGGGGCAACACACACAAAATGCTGGAGAAACTCAGCAGGCCAGGCAGGACCTTTGGGGAAAAAAAGTATAGTCAACATTTCGTGCTGAAGGATCCAGCCAAAGGTTTCCAGCCCGAAACGTTGACCGTACTATTTTTTCATCGATGCTGCCTGGCCTGCTGAGTTCTTCCAGCATTTTGTGTGTGTTGATCGGATTCCCAGCATTTGCAGGTTTTCTCTTGTTTGAGGTCAGAGTGGGGAATGGGGGGGGGGGGGGGGGAGGAATTTGCTTACCACAAGGAGAAATCAATATTCATACCATCAGGTTGGAGGGTATCCAAACAGAAGAATATAGGGTATACCCAGAAGAAGAAACCAACCAAGATGAGACGTTAGAACCCCTTAAATCGACACGTTAGAACCCCTTATTTTGGGAATGGGACAGCTGGTTTGAGACATCCAGTCAAGACTCAGGTCAACCCTGCATTCACCTATCAAACCTCATAAGAATGTTGTGCTCGTCAATAGGTTACCTGGTGTGGATTTAGGTTCATTCTGCGTAATTACACCTCGCAAGACAAACCAACTATCCTTGGAGCCTACCTCGACCTCTCTGTTTCCTACACCAACTCTACACCTTACATCCCTCCAAGCCTTCTCTCCTCACGTCCTTCCATACCACCCATCTCATCTGTGGACGCCCAGCTACCCTTCGTCTTGCCTCACACGTCCCTCACTCACCCCACGGCCACCTTGGTCCAGCCCACAGTCGGTGGAACGATCATCACGTTCCAGGCCTCGGCCAGAAGCTCCTCCGGCGTCTGTTCCGCCACCATACCAAGCACATTCTCGGACAGAAATCGTGCCACGGTCTCCGGAACCTCTAGCTGAAGGAATGAGCAGAGGAGGTGCAGCCACACGGCGAAGACCACGACCCCGACAGCAGCCCGCCACATCCTGCAGACCGGCTGCGGTCGACCGGAAACAATGCACGTCACGCCCTATTCCCGCGCATGCGCACGGCAGCCAGCCAGTTGCAACCTGTTTCCATGACAATTGGCCTAGCCGCTGTGGAAGCCTCATCAAAACGAAGACTCACAAAATGCTGGCCAAGCAGAATCTATAGAAAAGAGTAAACAGTCTGCCTCGTTCAAAGCTGAAGGCCAACTGTCGAGAGTTAAATCTGAATGAAAGAGTGAAGGAAGTGGCGATAAAATGTGGCCAGGAGCCTTGGACGTAACCACTAATAAGCCCGACGTTTGACAAGCTACACACTTCCTTTCAGTGAACCGTACTAAACCGAGGCTTCATCACCAGGCCTCACCAGCTGGCTGGCGGTGAGAGGGGCCTTCCCAGTCAGATCTTTACCGTACGCTCGGAACATCGTCTCCACACCCCGCTACCCACGGGAAGGCTGTAGAGGGGCGGAATCAGTAACCCACCTCTTTGCACACTGGGTTCGCGGAGAAGGTGTGAAGGAGGCTGAACGGGCTGGTGTCACAGCATCTGCGTACTAGAGGACTCTCTGCTCTGCGGGCTGTTCCCGGGGACGCACACGGAGACAAACATCTGTTGCTGGCAGATCATCAACACCGTGAAAGACGCTCTTTGGTCTGCCAGCGCATCGAGATATGTCCGTGGCAGAATGCTGCCGGCTGAGGGACGCACTGAAACTTGGTACAACCACCGCAAGGGCCCGATAGGGAAGGACCACGGTTTAGGGTTCCACTCCCGTGGGAGTGAGAAGGGGTTGGGTGGCTGGGAGTATACCCTTCAACAATGTACAATATAGATCATCAGAGTGCCACGTGAGTGGCTGAAATTGTTCTACTGTAAATGTAATGGTAACGTCTGCAAAGAATTGAGAGTTATTGAATGGTTTATTGTAAATAATTTATTGTGAATATATTTTAATATAAAAAAACAAGGCTTGTCCTACAGACGTTTCTGCTGCCTTATTCCACGACCAAACAAAAGCTTCAGCAAATCTGCCAGAACAACAATGGCTCCAATTCAGGCCATTTATAATAACGGGGAATTATTATAGTGTGTGGCTTTAAACCACGCAAATAGATACTGGTGGTAATAGAAACATAGAAAACATATAGCACAATACAGGCTTTGGCCCACAAAGCTGTGGCAAACATGTCCCTGCCTTACCCATAGCCCTCTATTTTTCTAAGCTCCATGCAGCCATCCAGGAATCTCTTCAAAGACCCTATCATTTCTACCTCCACAACTGATGCTGGCAGCCTATTCCAAGCACTCACCGCTCTGAGTAAAAAAAACTTACCCCTGTACATCTCCTCTGTACCTACTTCCAAGCACCTTAAAACTATGCCCTTTTGTGCTAGCCATTTCAGCCCTGGCAAAAATACCTCTGATCAATGCCTCTCATTATCTAGTACACTTCTATCAGGTCACCTCACAATCTATCTCGCTCCAAGGAGAAAAGGCCAAGTTCACTCAACCTATTCTCATAAGGTATGCTCCCCAATCCAAGCAACATCCTTGTAAATCTCTTCTGCACCCTTTCTATGGTTTCTACATCCTTCCTGTAGTGAGGCAACCAGAATTCAGCGCAGTGCTTCAAGTGGGGTCTGTCCAGACTCCTACATAGCTGCAACACTACCTTTCGGCTCTTAAACTCAATCCCACCACGCCTTCTTAACCGCAGAGTCAACCTGCATAGCAGCTTTGAGTGTCCTATGGACTCAGAACCCAAGATCCCTCTGATCCTCCACACTGCCAAGAGTCTTATCACTAATGCTATATTCTGCCGTCATATTTGACCTACCAAAATGAACCACCTCACACTTATCTGGGTTGAACTCCATCCACCACTTCTCAACCCAGTTTTGCATCCTATCATATAGAACATAGAATAGTACAGCACATTACAGGCCCTTCAGCCCACAATGTTGTGCCAACCCTCAAACCCTGCCTCCCATATAACCCCCCCACTTAAATTCCTCCATATTCCTGTCTAGTATAAACTTCACTACTCTATCTGCCTCCACCACTGACTCAGGCAGTGCATTGCACGCACCAACCACTCTCTGATTGAGAAACCTTCCTCTAATATCCCCCCTGAACTTCCCTCCCCTTACCTTAAAGCCATGTCCTCTTGTACTGAGCAGTGGTACCTTGAGGAAGAGGCGATGGCTGTCCACTCTGTCTATTCCTCTTAATATTTTGTACACCTCTATCATGTCTCCTCTCATCCTCCTTCTCTCCAAAGAGTAAAGCCCTAGCTCCCTTAATCTCTGATCATAATCCTTACTCTCTAAACCAGGCAGCATCCTGGTAAACGTACTCTTTCCAATGCTTCCACATCCTTCCTATAGTGCAGCGACCAGAACTGGACACCGTACTCCAAGTGTGGCCTAACTAGAGTTTTATAGAGCTGCATCATTACATCGCGTTTTTTAAGCTCTATCCCTCGACTTATGAAAGCTAACACCCCTTCCCAAGAAGAATCTGCAAAACTCCCAAATTAAAATGAAATATTGGTTTGATAAGAGAGCGAGGGGGCAGATGTTCGAGGTTGGAAGTAAAGTGCTGGTTCTGTTCGCCCTTGAGGTCAACCCCCTCCAAGCACAATTTCATGGACCATACTGCATAATTAAGAAAATTGATTGGCTGAATTATGTTATTGAAACTCCCGACGGAAGGAAGGCGACCCAATTAGTTCATGTAAACATGCTGAAGCCTTATTATGACTCAGAGACGGTACAAATAAGTACTGTTAGTAAAACAAATGGGGCTGTGGAATTCGATAATGAGGTGCAAGCTCATTTTGACAAACTGAATATTGTATCAATAAGACTTGAGAATTCCACTATTCTGAAAGACCTCACTGATAAAGTCTGTCATACAGAGCCTGCACAGAGGGAACAATTGCAAGGACTAATTAGCAAGCATAAAGATTTATTTTCTGACATTCCAAGACGGTGCACAGTTGCAGTGCATGATGTCATTATAAATTCAGCCCAGCCCATTAAACAGCATCCTTACAGAATGAACTTCGAGAAAATAAAAGGGGTTGAAAAGGAAATTGAATACATGCTGGCAACTGGTATCATTAGGCAATCTACCTCAGACTGGGCGTCGCCCTGCGTTCTTGTGCCTAAACCGGACGATACATGAGATTCTGTACCAACTACAGGAATATCAATGCAATAACCAAGACAGATGCTTATCCCATCCCGAGAGTGGATGACTGTATTGATAAAATGGGGAAGGCTAAGTACCTCACAAAAATTGACTTGCTAAAAGGATATTGGTGTGCTCCTTTGACCAACAAACCAGAGAAATCTTAGCATTTATCACACCTTCAGGGTTGTATGAATATAATGTTTTACCCTTTGGGATGAAAAATGCTCCAGGGCCATTTCAAAGAATGATCAATTCTGTGATTAGAGGTTTAGAAAACACAGGGGCTTATATCGATGATTTAGTGGTCTGGAATGACACGTGGGAAGAGCATATTGCAGCCGTAGAAGAACCGTTTGAAAGGCTGTCCAAGGCCAATCTTACTGTGAACCTCGCTAAAAGTGAGTTTGGCCATGCTGCAGTTACATACCTGGGCTATGTAGTAAGCCAGGGCCAACTGGCTCCTGTACAGGCCAAGGTTCAGGCTATTGCTGAAGTTCCTGTTCCGACTGGCAAGAAAGCGTTAAGAAGGATTTTAGGTATGGTGGGGTATTACTGAAAGTTTTGTAAGAACTTGCAGATATCGCTCTTCCCCTAACAAAACTCTAGGGAAGAGTGAAAGATTTGTGTGGACTGATCTTTGCCAGAAGGCATTTGAATGTCTGAAAACCATCCTGTGCTCAAAGTACCTGATTTTTCCAAGCCATTCTCTATAGCAACAGACGCTAGTGATGAAGCTGCTGGGGCAGTACTGTTACAGAAGGGTGTGGATGACATTGAACATCCAGTAGCTTATTTCTCAAAGAAACTTAATGTGCACCAGAAAAATTATTCCACTGTTGAAAAGGAGTTGCTATCATTTATTCTGGCTTTACAACATTTTAAGGTCTATACTTGTCCTGCCCAGAGACCACTTGTGGTTTACACGGATCACAATCCGTTGGTGTTTCTAACTAAAATGAAGGATAAGAATAGAACATAGAACAGTACAGCACAATACAGGCCCTTCGGCCCACAATGTTGAGCCGACCCTCAAACCCTGCCTCCCATATAACCTCCCTACCTTAAATTCCTCCATATACCTATCTAGTAGTCTCTTAAACTTCACTGGTGTATCTGCCTCCACCACTGACTCAGGCAGTGCATTCCACGCACCAGCCACTCTCTGATTGAAAAACCTTCCTCTAATATCCCCCTTGAACTTCCCTCCCCTTACCATGTCCTCTTGTACTGAGCAGTGATACCCTGGGGAAGAGGCACTTGCTGTCCACTCTATCTATTCCTCTTAATATCTTGTACACCTCTATCATGTCTCCTCTCATCCTTCTCTCCAAAGAGTAAAGCCCTAGCTCCCTTAATCTCTGATCATAATCCATACTCTCTAAACCAGGCAGCACCCTGATAAATCTCCTCTGTACCCTTTCCAATGCTTCCACATCCTTCCTATAGTGAGGTGACCAGAACTGGACACAGTACTCCAAGTGTGGCCTAACTAGAGTTTTATAGAGCTGCATCATTACATCGCATCTCTTAAACTCTATCTCTCAACTTAAGAAAGCTAACATCCCATAAGCTTTCTTAACTACCCTATCTACCTGTGAGGCAACTTTCAGGGATCTGTGGACGTGTACCCCCAGATCCCTCTGCTCCTCCACACTACCAAGTATCCTGCCATTTACTTTGTACTTTGTCTTGGAGTTTGTCCTTCCAAAGTGTACCACCTCACACTTCCCCGGGTTGAACTCCATCTGCCACTGGTCAGCCCACTTCTGCATCCTATCAATGTCTCTCTCCTTTAATAATCCTCTACACTATCTACAACACCACCAATCTTTGTGTCATAAGCAAACTTGCCAACCCACCCTTCTAACCCCACATCCAGGTCGTTAACGAAAATCACAAAAAGTAAAGGTCCCAGAGCAGATCCTTGTGGGACACCACTAGTCACAACCCTCCAATCTGAATGTACTCCCTCCACCACAACACTCTGCCTTCTGCAGGCAAGCCAATTCTGAATCCAAACTTCTGGCCAAACTTCCCTGGATCCCATGCCTTCTGACTTTCTGAATAAGCCTACCGTGTGGAACCTTGTCAAATGCCTTACTAAAATCCATGTAGATCACATCCACTGCACTACCCTCATCTATATGCCTGGTCACCTCCTCAAAGAACTCTATCAGGCTTGTTAGGCAAAATCTTCCCTTCACAAAGCCATGCTGACTGTCCCTGATCAGACCATGATTCTCTAGATGCCCATAGATCCTATCTCTAAGAATCTTTTCCAACAGCTTTCCCACCACAGATGTAAGACTCACTATCAGTGTCCCATTGTAACCTCTGACAGCCCTCCACACTATCCACAACAACCACAATCTTTGTGACATCAGCAAATTTACTAACCTATTCCTCAACTTCCTCATCCAGGTTATTTATAAAAATCACCAAGAGTAGGGGTTCCAGAACACATCCCTGAGGCACACCACTCATCACTGGCCTCCATGCAGAATATGACCTGTATACAACCACTAAGTCATTAAACATTACTTGTCTTTGACAAAGCCATGCTGACTATTCATAATCATATTATGCCTCTCCAAATGTTCATAAATCCTGCCTCAGGATCTTCTCCATCAACTTACTACCCACTGAAGTAAGACTCACTGGCCTATAATTTCCTGGGCTATCGCTACTCCCTTTCTTGAATAAAGGAACAACATCCTCAACCTTCCAATCCTCTGGAACATCTCCCGTCCTGACTGATGGTGCAAAGGTCATCACCAGAGGCTCAGCAGTCTCCTCCCTCGCTTCCCACAGTAGCCTGGGGTACGTCCAGTCCGGTCCCGGTGACTTATTCAACTTGATGCTTTCCAAAGGCTCCAGCACATCCTCTTCCTTAGTATCTACATTCTCAAGCTTTTCAGTCCACTGCAAGTCATCCCTACAATCACCAAGATCCTCTTCTGTAGTGAATATTGAAACAAAGTATTCAATAAGTACCTTTGCTATCTCCTCCGGTCCCGTACACACTTTTCCACTGTAACACTTGATTAGTCCTATTCTCTCACGTCTTATCCTCTTACTCTTCATATACTTGTAGAATGCCTTGGGGTTTTCCTTAAACCTGTCCGCCAAGGCCTTCTCATTGCCCCTTCTGGCTCTCCTAATTTCATTCTTAAGCACCTTCCTGCTAGCCTTATAATCTTCTAGATGCCTATCATTACCTAGTTTTTTGAATCTCTCGTAAGCCCTTCTTTTCTTCTTGACTAGATTTACAACTGCCTTTGTACATCACAGATCTTGTACCCTACCATCCTTTCCATGTCTCATTGGAACATACCTATTCAGAACCCCATGCAAAAATCCCCTGAACATTTGCACATTTCTTCCATACATTTCCCTGAGATCATCTGTTTCCAATTTATGCTTCCAAGTTCCTGCCTGATAGCCTCATATTTCCCCTTACTCCAATTAGATGTTTTCCTAACTTGTCTGTTTCTATCCCTCTCTATGGTAAAGGAGATAGAATTGTGATCACTATCTCTAAAATGCTCTCCCACTGAGAGATCTGACACATGACCAGGTTCATTTCCCAATACCAGATCAAGTACAGCCTCTCCTCTTGTAGGCTTACCTACATATTGTGTCCAAAAACCTTTCTGAACACACCTAACAAACTCCACCCCATCTAAACCCCTCACTCGAGGGAGATGCCAATCAATATTCGGGAAATTAAAATCTCCCACCACAACAACCCTGTTATTATTACTCCTTTCCAGAATCTGTCTTCCTATCTACTCCTCAATGTCCCTGTTACCATTTGGTGCTCTATAAAAAACACCCAGTAGAGTTATTAACCCCTTCCTAATCCTAACTTCCACCCACAGAGACTCCATAGACAATCCCTCCATGACTTTCTCCTTTTCTGCTACCGTGACACTATCTCTGATCAACAGTGCCATGCTCCCACCTCTTTTGCATCCCTATCCTTTCTGAAACATCTAAAGCCTGGCACTTGAAGTAGCCATTCCTGCCCCTGAACCATCCAAGTCTCTGCAACGGCCACAACATCATAGCTCCAAGTGCTGATACACGCTCTAAACTCATCCGCTTTATTCATGATGCTCTTTGCATTAAAATAGGCACATCTCAAACCATCAGTCTGAGCATGTCCCTTCTCTATCACTTACCTATTCTCCTTCTCACACTGTCTCCAAGCTTTCTCTATTTGTGAGCCAACCTCCCTTTCTTCCGTCACTTCAGTTCAGTTCCCACCCACCACCACCCCCCCCCCAGCAATTCTAATTTAAACTCTTCCCAAAAGCATTTGCAAACCTTCCCGCCAGGATATTGGTCCCCCTTGGATTCAAGTGCAACCCGTCATTTTTGTACAGGTCACTCCTGCCCTAGAAGAGGTCCCAATTATCCAGAAATCTGAATCCCTGATCCCTGCTCCAATCCCTTAGCCACACATTTATCCTCCACCTCATTCCATGTATTCCTATACTCACTGTCACGAGGCATAGGCAGTAATCCCAAGATTAGTACCTTTGAGGTCCTGCTTTTCAACTTCTTTCCTAACTCACAGAATTCTGTCTTCAGGACCTCCTCCCTTTTCCTGCTATGTCGTTGGTACCAATATGTACCATGACCTGTGGCTGTTCTTCCCACTTCAGGCCACCGTGGACAATAGACAATAGACAGTAGGTGCAGGAGTAGGCCATTCGGCCCTTCTAGCCAGCACAGCCACTCGCTGTGATCATGGCTGATCATACACAATCAGTACCCCGTTCCTGCCCTCTCCCCATATCCCTTGACCCCGCTATCTATGAGAGCTCTATCTAACTCTCTCTTGAATGCATCCAGAGACTTGGCCTCCACTGCCTTCTGGGGCAGAGCATTCTACATATCCACCACTCTCTGGGTGAAAAAGTTTTTCCGCATCTCAGTTCTAAATTTTTAAAGTTCTACATTTTTTCTTAAACTGTGGCCTCTAGTTCTGGACTCACCCATCAGCGGGAACATGCTTCCTGCCTCCAGTGTGTCCAATCCCTTAATAATCTTAAATGTTTCAATCAGATCCCCTCTCATCCTTCTAAATTCCAGTGTATACAAGCCCAGTCGCTCCAATCTTTCAACATATGACAGTCCCGCCATTCCAGGAGTTAACCTTGTGAACCTACGCTGCACTCCCTCAATAGCAAGGATGTCCTTCCTCAAATTTGGAGACCAAAACTGCACACAATACTCCAGATGGGGTCTCGCCAGAGCCCTGTACAGCTGCAGAAGGACCTCTTTACTCCTATTCTCAATTCCTCTTGTTATAAAGGCTAGCATGCCATTAGCTTTCTTCACTGCCTGCTGTACCTGCATGCTTGCTTTCATTGACTAATGTACAAGAACACCAAGATCTCAAGATGCAAGATAGTTTATGTCATTTCCAATACACGAGGGGAAGGGAAAAAATAATTGCCTATGCAGCAAAAAATCAACAAAAATAAAGAACATGATAATAATAATAAATCACAATAGATATAAATACATAAGATAGCTTATATACATAGTTTGATAATATGTCCACAAGGTGATTCTAGGCACAGGAGTGTCAGTACATAAGAACATAAGAAATATGAGCAGGAGTAGGCCATCTGGCTCATTGAGCCTGCTCCGCCATTCAATAAGACCATGGCTGATCTGGTCATGGACTCATCTCCACCTGCCTGCCTTTTCCCCATAACCCTTAATTCCCCTACAATGCAAAAATCTATCCAACCTTGTCTTAAATATGTTTACTGAGGTAGCCTCCACTGCTTCATTGGGCAGAGAATTCCACAGGTTCACCATTCTTCGGAAAAAGCAATTCCTCCTTATCCCTGTCCTAAATTTACTTACCCGAATCTTGAGGCTATGTTCCCTAGTTCTAGCCTCACCTACCAGTGGAAACAACTTTCCTGCCTCCATCTTATCTAATCCTTTCATAACGTTATATGTTTCTATAAAATCTCTCATTCTTCTGAATTCCAGCGAGTACAGTCCCAGGCAACTCAATCTCTCCTCATAGTCTCACTCCCTCATCTCTGGAATAAACCTGGTGAACCTTCTCTACACCACCTCCAATGCCAACATAACCTTCCTCAAATAAGGAGACCAGAACTGCACACAGTACTCCAGGTGTGGCCTCACCAGTACCCTGTACAGTCGCAGCATAACCCCCCTGCTCTTAAATTCAATCCCTCTAGCAATGAAAGCCAACATCCCATTTGCCTTCTTGGTAGCCTGCAAACCAACCTTTTGTGATTCATGCACAAGCACTCCAAGTCCTTCTGCACAGCAGCATGCTGCAATCTTTTAAATAATAATCTGTTCTTCCATTTTCCCTTCCAAAGTGGATGACCTCACATTTACCAACATTTTACTCCATCTGCCAGACACTTGCCCACACACTTAACTGATCTTTTTCTCTCCGCAGACTCTCCGTACCTTCTGCACAATTTGCTTTTCCCCTCAATTTAATGTCATCAGGAAACTTAGATACACCGCACTCGGTTCCCCTCTTCCAGATCGTTAACGTATATCGTGAACAGTTGTGAGCCCAGCACTGACCCCTGCAGCACACCGCTCACCACTGATTCCCAACCAGAGAAATAACCTTGTATCCCAACTCCCTGCTTTCTGTTAGTTAACCAATCCTCTATCCATGCTAATACATCACCCCCAACTCCATGCAACCTTAGCTTATAGATAAGTCTTATAGATAAGTACCTTTTTGAACGCCTTCTGGAAATACAAGTAAATAATGTCCATCTGTTTCCCTCTATCCACTGTACTCATTATATCCACAAAGTTTAATAAACAGGACCTGCCTTTGCTGAATCCATGCTGCATCTGCCTGATGGATCCATTTCTTTCCAGATGCCTCACTATTTCTTATTTAATGATAAACCTCTATTTTAACCTCTGCCCTTTCTTTTGGTACCCTGGGATACATTCCATCAGGACTAAGGGACTTGTCTATCTTCAGGCCCAAGAGTTTGCTCAGCAAACTCTTTAGTGATAGCTATTGTATCGAGGTCCACACCTCCCATTACATCCATATCAGAATCAGATTTATTATCACCGGCAAGTGTCATGAAATTTATTACTCCAGGCAGGCAACACAGGAATTAGGTGACTCTGACAACAAATGATAAAGTCGTGGTGGTTGAGGGTGTGCAGTGGTGGGTTAGTGGCTGGAGCCTTACTGCTTGGGGAAAGTAACTGTTTTTCAGTCTGGTGGTCCTGGTGTGGATGCTATGTACCCTCCTTCCTGATGGGAGTGGGACAAACAAATGGTCCACGAGCAGGGTGGGTGGGATCCTTCATGATATTTTTGGCCCTTTCCCAGCAACTTCCTGTACATATTACGTTTTTTTAATCTGACAGTTTATCAGTTAGCACAATGGAGGAAAATACCATAAAACTGAATGCTTTTTTGTAATTGAAAATTTGTTAACAGTTCTGCAAGGATCCACAGTACTTTGGTTAATTTCTGTTACTAAAGTAGTGTCACTTAGTTCAGAAGACACAGAAACCTTCCATAAATTGTGAGGAACTGAAGCTCAACAGTGAAAGAGGAGCTGAAAGAAATCAGCATTAATTAAAAAGCTGTATTAGATGAATTAGGACCATAAGACATTTGAGCAGAATTAGGCCATTTGGCCCATCAAGTCTGCTCTGCTATTCCATCATAGCTGATTTATTATTCCTCTTAATCACATTCTCCTACCTTCTGCCCATAATCTTTGACACCCTGACTAAACAAGAACCTATCAACCTCTGCTTTAAATATACCCAATGACTTGGCCTCCACAGCTAGCTGTGGCAATGAATTCCACAGATTCACCTCCCTCTGGCTAAAGATATTCCATCTTATCTCTGTTCTAAATGGACATCCCTCTATTCTGAGGCTGTGCCCTCTGGTCCTAGACTCACTCACTAGAGGAAACATCCTCTGCATATCCACTCTATCTTGGCCTTTCAATGAGATTCCCCCCTCATTCTTCTAAACTCCAGCAAGTACAGCCCCAGAGCCATAAAACAGTTTTTATACATTAACCCTTTCATTAATGGAATCATTCTCGTGAATCTCCCCTGGACCTTCTCCAAAGTCATCTTTTCTTAGAATAAGGGGCCAAAACTGCTCACAATACTCAAAGAGCTGTCTGCCCTATGCCTTATAAAGCTTCAGCATCACATCTTTGCTCTTGTATCTAATCCTCTTGAAATGAATGCTGACATTACATTTGCCTTCCTAAACACCGACTCAACCTGCAAGTTAACATTGAGGGAATCCTGCACAAGGACTCCCAAATCCCTTTGCATCTCTGATTCTTGAATTTTCTCCCTGTTTGGAAAATAGTCTACGCCTTCATTACTTCTACCAAAGTGCATGCCCATACACTTCCCTACACTGTATTCCATCTGGAACTTCTTTGGCATTCTCCTAATCTGTCCAAGTCTTTCTGCAGATTCCCTGCTTCCTCCACCTATCTTTGTATCATCTGCAAACTTGGCCACAAAGCCACCAATTCCAATATTCAAATCTTTGAAGATATTTGAAAAGGAGCTGTCACAATAGGAGCTCTGCAGAACACCACTTCTCACAACACCCAATCAGAAAAGGTCTCCTTTTTTCTGCTCTCTGCCTCCTGGCAGTCAGGAAATCTCTTATCCATGTTCACGTTCTGCCTGTAATATCATGGGCTCTTACCTTGTTAAGCAGTCTCATGTGCAGCACCTTGTCAAAGGCCTTCTGAAAATGTAAGTAAACAACATTCACTGACTCTCCTTTGTCTGTCCTACTTATTATTTCCTCAAGGAATTCCAACAGATTTGTCGGGTAAGATTTCCCTTTTATGCTGACTTTGGCCTATTTTATCATGTGTCTCCAAGTACCCCAAAACCACACCCTTATTAATAGATTCCAACGTCTTTCCAGCCACTGAGGTCAGGCAATTAAGAGGACTGAAGAACAATAAATCCCCAGACCCCAATGATCTGTACCTTAGGTTTTGAAGAAGGTGACTTCGGGTGGATCTCTTTGAAAGCACATAGGTTCTAGAATAGTTTACACAAGTTGCGGTTGACAAATGTAACCCCTTTACCTAAAGAACAGAGGGAAAGAGGAAACACAAGCAGTTGCCCACATATCAGCAGTAGCAAATATGTTGGATTGATTTCTTAAGGATTGAACTTAACTGATGCTCTGTGCCTGTGGTGCTGTCACACACTTTCCAATGCACCTGTGCACACATATACAGTACCTGCTCACATGAAAATAAACTCAGATCTGACTTTCAACAAGTTCAACTTGAATTTATCAAAAGGAAAGCATGCTTGACAAATCTGTTAGGATTTCTTGAGGTAAGAGTAAGTAGCAGAATTAATAAGGCCAAATGAATGGGTGTGGTGTTTTTGGAATTTGTTAAGAAGCCACACAGAATATTATAGAATACAGCTGGATTGCAAGGTATTGGGAAAAACATACTGTCATGGACTGTGGATCATTTATTAGACAGAAACCATCAGAAAGAAAAAATAGATCATTTTCAGATTAAGAGTTTGTGGCTAATCTTTCTTCCAAAAAGATACTTCATTCATTTTATATATATATATATATATACACACTAAATACAATTAGGTATATCTTTCTCAATCTTACTTTCTTTATAACAATCACTGATCTGATGTACAACTTCATCCAGTTTCTGTTTTTCTGTCAGGGTCCGGTCCGGTCCGTTCCGTAATCCGTGTTCCGGGTCTCGATCCAGTCCAAGGTCTCCGGATTCCAGGTCCTGCAGTTGTCCCTCCGGTCACCCGTGATCTAGTTAGGACCCTCCTGGCTCAAGGAGGCACACCTGTGACTCATTGAGCTGCAGGTGTTTATAAGGGACCTTGGGACTGGGACCAGGCGGGTGGTTGTTTTGTTTCCTGTTCTCTGCTGGCTCTGAACTCTTCTCTGCATTCTGTTATCCTGCCCGGGCTCAGATCTACTCCTCATCGTGCTTCCCTGCCCTGTACCAGTAATGCCAGGTTGGTCCTCTCCCCCACCTTTCTTCCCATGCGCTGGTCCCGCTTCTCCGCTCGTTTGTGTTGTTCGCGTGGTTGTGCTGTCTGCCGGCCTTTCCCGATTTTCCTGTTATCATGACTGTTGTGTTGGTCACCCTGGACCTATGCCTGGACCTATACCTTGCCTCCATCGGGCAGGTCCGGTTGACCTGCCGCTGCCCGGTGGTGGTTCTGCCTGTTCCTATCCCTTGCCTCCATCGGGCAGGTCCGGTCGACCTGCCGCTGCCCGGTGGTGGTTCTGCCCCATCCTCCTCTTCCGCCCAAACCCTGGGATTGTGCCCCGCACCCGCCTAGGGGTCCGCGTCATGCCCGGGCCTCCAGTGTTACTGCCTGGGAAGCGACCCTACCCAGGACATATGCGGCTCGCCCAGGGAGGGCTCTCCGCCAGCCTATCTAGCCACCTAGACCTGCCTGCCTGCCTGAACCCCAGGGACCTGTCTGTCTGCCTGCCTGCCTGAACTCCGGGAGCCCGCTCTGCTCTGCCTGCCTGAACTCCGGGAGCCCGCTCCGCTCTGCCTGCCTGAACTCCGGGAGCCCGCTCCGCTCTGCCTGCCTGAACTCCGGGAGCCCGCTCCGCTCTGCCTGCCTGAACTCCGGGAGCCCGCTCCGCTCTGCCTGCCTGAACTCCAATCTACCTGAACCCCAGCTCTACCCTTAAATGCCATGGCATCCCCATCCTGTCCTCCCCACCCCCCCCCAGTACTTCAGTGTCTGCATCCTGTGTTTGGGCCCATCTGGCCGCGTTCCTGACATTGTCATGCAATTCAGACCCAAGACTCTCCTATTAATTGAAACATCAAGTTGCAGCAAAGATGAGGGTGTTACAGATAGAATTTCGGAAATATCGCTGACAGGGTTCCCATGGTGATGCAAAAGGTTGACTGAAGTTGAAGAGAGGAAAAGCAAAGAAAGAGACTCTGTGAATTACGATTGCAATGGTCAAAAAATCTGAAAACAAAAGGTGGATGCTCTAAGTGGCCTCTGCTGAAAGGGAAAATATTACAGACAGAAAATGCTGCAGTAGAACTGCCTTGTGTACACACAGGAAGCACTCTGCCTGAAAATGTTGAACTTGGTATTGAGTCATGAAGGCCACAGTGTGTGCAGACAGAAAACAAGGTGCTCTGGGCCCCTCTGAAGCCATAGACAGAGAGTTAGAGCATAAATGGAATGGAGACTCAGACAGACAGACAGGAAATGGAACGGAGACACAGACAGACAGAATGGAACTGGAACGGAGACTCAGACAAACAGAATGGAACTGGAATGGAGACATGGGCAGTCAGACAGAGTGGAAATGGAATGGAGACAGACAGACAGAGTGGAAATGGAATGGAGACACAGACAGACAGACAGAGTGAAAATTGGACGGACACTCCGACAGACAGAGTGGAAATGGAATGGAGACACAGACAGACAGAATGGAACTGGAATGGAGACATGGGCAGTCAGACAGAGTGGAAATGGAATGGAGACAGACAGAGTGGAAATGGAATGGAGACACAGACAGAGTGAAAATTGGACGGACACTCCGACAGACAGAGTGGAAATGGAACGGAGACACAGACAGACAGAGTGGAACTGGAATAGAGACAGACAGACAGAGTGAAAATTGAACGGACACTCCGACAGACAGTGTGGAAATGGAACAGAGACACAGACAGACAGACAGAGTGGAAATAGAATGGTGACACAGACATACAGTCAGAATGGAAATGGAATGGAGATACAGACAGGCAGACAGAGTGAAAATGGAATGGAGATACAGACAGGCAGACAGAGTGGCATTGGAATGGAGAGACAGATAGAGTGGAAATGGAACAGAGACACAGACGGACAGACAGAGCGGAATTGGAATGGAGACGCAGACAGACAGACAGTGTGGAAATCGAACAGAAACACAGACAGAGTGGAAATGGGACAGAGACACAGACAGACAAATGTAGTGGAAATCTAACAGAGACACAGACGGACAGACAAAGTGGAAATGGTATCGTGAAAAAGACAGTCAGAGTGGACATGGAACAGAGACACAGACAGACAGAGTGGAAATGGAACAGAGAAACAGACAGATTTGAAATAGAAGGGAGACAGACAGACAGACAGAGTGGAAATGGAGCGGAGACACAAATGGACAGACAGAGTGGAAATGGAACGGAGACATAGACAGACAGATTTGAAATGGAAGGGAGACACGGACAGGTAGAGAGAGTGGAAATGGGACAGACACACAGACAGATGTAGTGGAAGTCTAACGGAGACACAGACGGACTGTCATGGTCTGGTCTGAAGTCCGCATTCCGGTTCACGGTCTCATCCCTGGACTCTGGGTCCTCCGGCTGTCCCTTGTTTCAGTTGCACTTAATCATAAGCTCCTGATGCTCATCTTGGGGCTGGGAATATCAGTGGCCCGGAGACTGAGTGTGGTTGGGGGGTTGTCTTGTCTGCGACCTGTCCCGTCCTTTAGATTGCTCTCGTCCTGTTCCTAGTACTTCAGTGTCTGTGTCCTGCATTTGGGTTCACTTCCAACTCCCCCCTTGTGACACATACAGACAGACAGAGTGGAATTGCAATGGAGACACAGACTGACAGACAGACAGAGTGGAAATGGAATGCAGACACAAACAGACAGAGTGGAAATGGAACGGTAAAACACAACAGTCAGAGTGGACAGGGAACGGAGACACAAACAGACAGAGTGGAAATGGAACGGTAAAACACAACAGTCAGAGTGGACAGGGAACGGAGACACAAACAGACAGAGTGGAAATGGAACGGTAAAACACAACAGTCAGAGTGGACAGGGAACGGAGACACAGATAGATAGACAGAGTGGAAATGGAATGGAGACTCAGACAGACAGAGTGGAACTGGAGTGGAGACACAGACAGACAGAATGGAAATGGTACGGAGACACAGACAGACTGTCAAGGTGGAAATGGAACTGAGACATAGACAGGCAGATAGTGGAAATGGAACACAGACACAGACAGACAGACAGACAGAGTGGAAATGGAACGGAGAATCAGACAGACAAAGTGGAAACGGAACCGAGACATAGACAGTCAGAGTGGAACTGGAGTGGAGACACAGACAGACAGTCAGAGTGGAAATGGAGTGGAGACACAGGCAGATAGATAGAGTAACAATGGAACGGAGACACAGACAGACAGAGTGGAAATGGAACGGAGACATAGACTGTCAGAGTGGAAGTGGTGCATAGACACAGATAGACAGACAGAGTGGAAACAGAACTGAGACATAGACAGACAGTGTGGAAATGGATACGGAGACACAGAAAGACAGAGTGGAAATGGAATGTAGACACAGATAGATAGACATAGTGGCAATGGAATGGAAACACAGACAGACTGACAGAGTGGAAATGGAACGGAGACAAAGGCAGACAGAGTGGAAGTGGAATGGAAACACAGACAGACTGACAGAGTGGAAATGGAACGGAGACAAAGGCAGACAGAGTGGAAGTGGAATGGAAACACAGACAGACTGACAGAGTGGAAATGGAACGGAGACAAAGGCAGACAGAGTGGAAATGGAATGCAGATACAGACAATCAGAGTGGAAACGGAATGGAGATGCAGACAGACAGACAGACAGACAGAGTGGAAATAGAATGTATAATTTAAGTGTTGGGGAACTGGAAAGTCAGCACCATTAATGTGGAAAATACAGTTACTTCTCAAAATGATCACCCGATCTGCATTCGCATTTTTTTGTGAGGAACTTGACCTTGGAGAGTAAATGCAGTAAATCAGATATTAAGATCTGTTAGGGGTCACAACTTCACAGGGAGGACAATTTGGTACCCGGAATGGTGGAAAGAGACAAGGTCACAATGCAGGGGTTGCATCTCCTAAGTTGTAACTCTTGTGGGAAAGGAAGCATTGTTGGATGTGAAAGTAGAGTGATTGAAATATCGTAGTCAGCTCAGATCTCCCCACGTAAGAAGGGATGTAATTACAAACATAGTGGTTAGCACAACACTTTACAGTACCAGTGACATGGGTTCAATTCTCACCGCTCTCTGTCAGCAGTTTGTACTCCTTCGCATGACTGTGTGGGCTCCTTCTGGGTGCTCCGATTTCCTCTCACATTCCAAAGACACAGATTAATTGGTCATTGTAAATTGTCCTGTGATTAGGCTGCAATTAAATTGGGGGACTGCTGGGCAGTGTCTCGAAGGGCCTGATGGGCCTATTCTACACTTTATATCAATCAATCAATAAATAAATAATAATTTGGGAGTGCAGCAAACATTTCCCAGCTTGATTCCTTGGCTGACAGCTTTGTTGTACGAGGGAGATTGTGTTTTAGCCTCAAACATAGTTTGATACAACCACACAGAAAGGCAGCCATTTGGATGTTCTGCTTCACTTTCTCCAGAGACCTGTATATATCTCAATGGAGCTGATCCGGTTTGAATTTCCCAATGAAATGGAAGAAGGCTTGGGGAGGTGTCTCAATGCAAGAGCTGTGTACTCTCTTTGTGTGGTGAACTATGTGCCTGTCTGGACACGCCCCCTTCTGACTGCTCCTGTGGCTCCTCCCACAGGCCCCTGTATAAAGGCGATCGAGGTCTGATCCTCTGCCTTATTCTCCAGGATGTAATATGGTGGTCACTTACTGCTGGTTCCTTCTTCAGTCAATAAAAGCCAATATCTCGCCTTACGTCTCAGAGTGAGTTATTGATGGTGCATCAATTTTATTGACTGGAAGTTTTAAAACATGGAAACCGTTTTACGTCCGGAAAGGTTGGATATGGACCCTCAAGACCCTGAACCAGCTCTTACTTTTGAACACTGGCTTGCATGCTTCCAATCATACTTGGCGGAGCTTCGTGTGACTGACCCTGCCGTTATGTACAGAATTCTCCTCTCAAGGGTCACCCCAAAAGTTTATTCCATTACCTGATAGACTTGACCTGTAAGAAACTTCGCCACATGGGGACTCTTTCAAACAAAGCGGGGGTGAATGTGGTGAACTATGTGCCTGTCTGGACACGCCCCCTTCTGACTGCTCCTGTGGCTCCTCCCACAGGCCCCTGTATAAAGGCGATCGAGGTCTGATCCTCTGCCTCATTCTCCAGGATGTAATATGATGGTCACTCACTGCTGGTTCCTTCTTCAATCAATAAAAGCCGATATCTCGCCTTACGTCTCAGAGTGAGTTATTGATGGTGCATCACTTTGAAATAATCAAACGTGCTTTTAATAAATCCATTCAAATTTCCTATGTTTGTTGTTCATTTCTATTCCAGCTGAGGTTTCAGTTTTAGTTTGAGGTTTTAGTTTTAATTTTTAGTTTTTTTTTTAGTTTTTCGTTTTTTTAGTCTGGGGTTTTAGTTTACAGCTAAACAGCACTAGTGCCTAACAAGATGGGGTGGGGGCAGGGCAGACAGTTGTGAAATGAATAGGTTTCTCTGCACAGGGAGCTGTGATCTGGAACTGCATTTGGGAATCTGAAATAAAAGAGAAAGATGGAAATTCTCAGCCAATCAGGAAGAAAGTGTAGAGGAGAGGAACTGGATTACCATTACAGTTCCAGATGGATGGCCAAACCTGGTGATCTGAAATTGTTAAGTTCCATGGCAGTGCTAACAATTGGAATGGGAGACAAGATGTTTTACTTTGAAATGTCAGAATGAGGATAGAACTCTTTGAGAACTGACTAGAGAAACCAAAGTCAGACTGGGTGATGGCGCAGCCAGCTTTTGGAAAGAGCACCCAATGTTCCCTCTCAGTTTTTATACAGCTGCACAGATAAACCATTCCTGTGAACAGAAAATTTGTACATGGACTGAAAACTGTGCAGCACTTTAAATGGCAAACATGAGGAAATCTGCAGATGCTGGAAATTCAAATAATACACACAAAATGCTGGTGGAACACAGCAGGCCAGGCAGCGTCTATAGGGAGAAGCACTGTCGACTTTTTGAGCCGAGACCCTTCGTCAGGACTAACAGACCTTCCTTCCTTTCCCCTATAGATGCTGCCTGGCCTGCTGTGTTCCACCAGCATTTTGTCTGTTGTTTAGCACTTTAAATGTTATTTTTTGTAATATGTATGCTATGATTCCACTCAATGACCAAACAACTTTTCCTTTTTCTTCCTTTTATTTTTCTCAAGTGCGGCAGTTTGATAGTTCCATTAGTTCCATCAACCATTAGTCATTAGGTGAGAAAACTGGCTGCCTCTCTGGACCTTGTGGACGGATTCTGACCTGCACAGACTCTGTTTCTCTAATAGACCGTTATGTTTTCAAACCGGGTGGCCCCTCCCGAAGGTTCCCGAACTCCTTTTAAACCTCGTGCCATTTGCCAGAAGCGCCTGCGCACAATGATCCCCGTGACGAAGCTAGCGCTAACCTAAATGCAGTGACAGCAGTGTTCTTTGCCATGAAATAGTTATTTGAAGTTCAGCATCTTACCGCAGATTCCAACGCTGCTCCTGGACTGCCGCTGTGATGCTGTGGGTTTTGCCCAGTGTTCCGGGCAAAAGCAGCACTCAGGCAGCGGGTTCCATCCGGTCTATCAGTGGGTCCTTGCTATTACTTTTAAATTTTATTTTCTTTTGCCTCTAGGTCCCAGTACTTTCTAGAAATTCTAGTTTGACTTGACAGTATGCTATGAATTCTTAGAATGAAAATTTAAAAATCAGATACTTTTGATTTTATTAATAGAAGGGATAATGAAACATGGTGCAACAAAGAAAATCTTTAACGTTTGGTAAACTTTTTCTCATCTGTGTTTATTCCAGCTGCATGGCTACGTGCACGGGAGCATTTCAGTTACTGTGCAGCTTAGAGGCAACAATGTCCTGACCTGAGGAAGAGCTGACACTGACTGAATCTAACCCCAGGTTGTCACATACACTTAGCAGCCACTTTATCCCATTCCCAAAGACTTCTGACATTATGTGATCATAAAGATAAAGCAACAGAGTGACATATGATTTGCAGCTCAGGTTCACTTCTGAACAGAGAAACAGTCACACAATCTGCCTTTGCTTTCTCCAGAACAGAAATGACCATCTAATTCAAAGCATTCAGTAGAAAAAAAGTTAAAGTAAGTTTATTATCCAAGTGTGTATATGTTGCCCTATACTACCCTGAGATTCATTTCTTCCAAGCATTTACAGTAGAACAAAGAAATACAATTGAATCATCGAAAAATGTCACTGACAATCAACCAGTGTGCAAAAGATGACAAATTGTGCAAATGTAAAAAATACTGTAATAATAATTAATAAAAATACAAAGATTATGAGTTGTAGAATCGTTGAAAGTGAGTTCATAGGTTGTGGAATCAGTGCACTTGTGAATTGCTGTTTCACCTGAAAGGATAGTTTGGAGTCCTCTACACTGGGAAAGGATGAATTAGAAGGACAGAGCTTGCATCTCCTGTAGTCACAAGGAAAAGTGCTGTGAGTAAGGGAGTTGTTGCTGCATTGGAAGTGCAAATCAGGAAAAGTGAACAGTATCTCCAGGACACTGAATGGGGATGAAAGGGAAGATGTGTTTGGTGATAAATCCCCTTGGATGTGGTGGAAATTATGGAGAATGATCCACTGAATGTGGAGGCTGGTGGGGTACAGGAGCATGAAGACCCATATTCAATGAATCAGGAATAGCTTTTTCCCCTCCAATATCAGATTTCTGAGTGATCTAAGAACCCAATAATGCCATTAAGGAGTATTCTGAAGTTACATGAATATAACAGATATTAATCCAGTCTTCAGTTGTTCATGCAAATTGTAAATTGCAAGCGGTAAATTGAAGTAAAAAACACTCATTTGAAAATAAACAATACTGTCTGTGGATCATAGGTTGGCCTACATACTAAGAGATATAGTTTGCAGAATGGTGACCATAAGACACCTGGACAGAAGTTGTGTTAATTGGCCTGCATCAGTCAGGACAACAATGGGTTTAAGTAATTCGCACCATTGTAAACAAGCTCAAGGAATAAACTCTCCTCGGGCTTCAAGTCAGGTACAGGTATTGATTATAGCCGACATTTCAATGACAAATGCTGCTTTCTTCTTCAGGGATTATTATTCGTCATGAAAGCACTAGATCCAAGTTCAAGGAAGCTTGCAGACCAGACTGAGCACATCAATTAGCTGCTCCATCTGGTTCACTGTCACAGAAGTTTTAGAATATTAATTTCTCCCAGTAAAGCATTTGACCCTTCATAGATCTCTTACCAGTTACAATGTGTTTCCACTGTAAAGTTGTGTGATGCACCATCAATAACTCACACTGAGACGGAAGGCGAGATATCGGCTTTTATTGACTGGAAGAAGGAACCAGGAGTGAGTGTCTATCGTACAATGTCCTGGAGACTGAGGCCGAGCGTCAGGCCTCAGATCTCCTTTATACAGGGGCCTGTGGGAGGAGCCACAGGAGCAGTCAGCAGGGGGCGTGTCCAGACAGGCACATAGTTCACCACACTGTGCCTCAAAGGAACCATTTGTCAACCCAAATTATTGAAGTAAACAATGTCATTGCAACTATTGAAATTGCAATGAACCACCTTTGATCGAAGGACATAAAAATATGATGTACTTTTGAGTTTGTGAGACCCTACGGAGAAGGTCTGTGGTTTCACTTCTGCAACCTCTCCAAACACTACCTCATTCACAGCATTTTTAAGCATATACACTGTACTGCTCCTGCAAAAGAACAAATTTTACTTCATCCAAGACAGATAATAAATGTGATAATGGGACCATCTTCCATTTCACCTGGAGACTCAAAATGAATCAAGTCCGGATGGTCTCCAAAGAAATAAAAACACAAACCACAGCCTTCACTCTGTGTGTGGCTGCCTTCAGTTCTGTGTAGAACACAGATATTGAAACATTGAGTGTCACTGTGTGCTGAAGATTCTGTAAATGCTGGAGGAACTCAGTAGGTCAGGCAGCATCTAAGGGGAGGGGGTGAGAGTAAACAAGTCCCGATGAAGGGTCTCGGCCCAAAATGTCGACTATTTCTTCTATTGATACAGACATTGATGCTGCCTGACCTGCTGAGTTCCTCCAGCATCTTGAGCATGTTAACTCTGTATTTCCATCTTGAGCATGTTACTCTCAATTTCCATCATGGTTATGAAAGGTCTGTGAAAGCCTTGTGGGGCAGTTTATTAGGGAAAATGGCCATTACCCTCAGTAATCATTATCTTGTTTTGGATCCTGCTGAAGGGGATGATCTGACAGAAGATGTCCACGGCGATCGGATCTCTGGCACTGAACTGGTTCCATGGAGCAGAAGGGAGAGAAGAAGATGAGGAATGCGGTAGCCATAGGGGATTCCATAGTGAGGGGAGCAGACAGGAGGTTCTATCAGCCTGATAGAGATAGCCACATGCGTGTTGCCTCCCAGGTGCTAAGGTACGGGATGTCTTGGATTGGGTGTAGAGAATTCTGAAGGGAGAAGGTAAACAGCCAGAAGTCTTGGTACACTTTGGTACCAATGACAAGGGAGGAGGTCCTGAAGAGAGAATTCAGGGAGTTGGGTAGGAAGCTGAAAAGCAGGATCTCCAGTGTAGTAATCTCGGGATTGCTGCCTGTGCCACATGCTAATGAGCGCAAGAATAGCATGATCAGGCATATTTAATGTGTGGCTGATAGACTGGTGTAGGGGGCAGGGCTTCAGGTTCCAGGATCACTGGGACCTCTTCTGGGAGAGATACAACCTGTATGAAAAGGACGGATTACACCTGAACCCAAAGGGGTCCAATATCCTAGCAGGCAGGTTTAATAGAGCTGTTAGGGAGGGTTTAAACTAATTTGGCGAGGGGATGTGAACTGGAGTCATAGGGCTGAGGAAGGGGAAAACAGAAATAAATCAAAGATGGCATGCATAATCACAGCCAGTGGGATGAGTTACAAGGCAATAGAGGTGTGGTGCAGTGAAAACAGGAAGCAATCAGTACTGGCCTGAATGTGTTACATCTGAATGCACGCAGCATAAGAAATAAAATGGACAATCTTGAAACTCAGCTACAGATTGGCAAGTATGACGTTGTGGCCATCTCTGAAATTTGGCTAAAGGATGGCTGTCATTGGGAGCTGATCGTCCAAGGATATGTGTATTGGAAAGATTGGTTAGTAGGCAGAGGAGGTGGTGTGGCCCTGTGTATCTATGGGTTGTGTTAAGAAATGGCAAGGGTAAAAGGACCCTAATGGCAGTTGTATACAGGCCTCCAAACAGCAGCTGGGATGTGGATTACAAATTAAAGCAGGATTTAGAAAAGGTGTGTCAGAAAGGCAATGTCATGATAATCACTGGGAATTTTAACATGAAAGTGGATTAAGAAAACCAGGTCAGTACTGATCCTCAAGAGAGAGAATTTGTAGAATGTCTAAGGCAGGGGTCGGCAACCTTTACCACTGAAAGAGCCATATGGACCCATTTCCCACAGAAAAGAAAACACTGGGAGCCACAAAACCCGTTTGACATTTAAAATGAAATAACACTGCATACAACGTTTTTTTTTGCCTTTATGCTATGTATAAACAAACTATAATGTGTTGCATTTATGAAATTGATGAACTCCTGCAGAGAAAACAAAATTACATTTCTGCATGCAAGAAAAACATTTTGAACTCCGAAAAAAAAGACGTTGGGTTGAAGGTTACTCCATAGTTAGCCTACCTTGGATTGAAAAATTAAAAGAAATCGCGCACTGGCGGGTGTCAGGCATTGGCAGTGGTGACGTATATTAATAGCGATAAAAAACACGTTGTAGCGGTGTGCTACACGCAGCGCTAAAATAACGACACTGCAGTCAAAGATAACTTTATTCGAACTAAACAGCCTTGCTTTAAAGCCTCCCTCAACCCGCCCCCCGTGGGCGCAGATGCTCCAAAAGACATGTACTCACAAACCCCTTTAGGCTATCTCCTTTAGCTGGAACGGTGGCTAATTGTGAGCCGGTTCAGATGTGCCAGGAAATGGGGTCGCCACAACGTTTTATTTAGATTGTACAAGATCACCATAATCTTCAAATTTTGAATTACATTTCAAAAACTAACAAACCACGGGGAGCCGCAGCACAGAGATGAAAGAGTCGCATGCGGCTCTGGAGCCGTGGGTTGCCGACCCTAGGTCTAAGGGGTGGCTTTTTAGAACAGCTTGTTGTTGAGCCCACTAGGGGGATCGGATGTGCTGGATTGGGTATTGTGCAATGGTCTGGAGGTGATGAGAGCTTGAAGTACAGGAACCTTTGGGGAATAGTGATCACAGTATGATCAACTTCACTTTGAAATTTGAGAAGGAGAAACTAAATTCCAATGCATTTCAGTGGAATAAAGGAAATTACAATGGCATGAGAGGGGAAATGGCCAAGGTTGACTGAAAAGGGACACTAGCAGAAAGGACAGCAGAGCATCAATGGCTAGAGTTTTTACGAAAAGTGTGGGAAGTGCAAGACAGATATTCCAAATTCCAAATAAGAAGAAATTTTCAAATGGAAGAAGGACACTACCGCGGCTGACAAGTGAAGTCAGAGCCAAAGTAAAAGCAAAAGAGGAAGCCAGAGCTAGTGGGAAGCCAGAGCTAGTGGGAAGATAGAGGATTGGGAAGCTTTTAAAAACTTTCAGAAGGAAACTAAGAAGGTCATTAGGAAGGAAAAGACAAATTATGAAAGGAAGCTGGTGACTATTACTAAGTATTACTAAATTACTAAATATAATTACTAAAGATACTAAAAGCTTTTTTAAAATATATAAATGGCAATAGAGAATTGTGGGTAAATATAGGATCAATAGAAAATGACAGTGGAGATTTGTAATGAGAGACACAGAGATGGCAGGGGAACTGAATGTGAATTTGCATCAGTCTTCACAGTGGAAGACATCTGCAGTATACCAGTCATTCAAGAGTATCAGGGAAGTGAAGTATATGCAGTGAAAATTACAACTGAGAAGATGCTCAGGAAGTTTAATGGTCTGAGGACGGATAAATCTCCTGAACCTGATGGAATGCACCCTTGGGTTGGAGAGGTTACAGAGGCATTAACTATGATCTTTTAAGAAACGATAGATTCTGGCATTGTACTGGATGACTGGAAAATTGCAAATATTACTGTGCTATTTAAGAAGGGTTGGAGGCAGCAGAAACTAAACTATAGACCTGTCAGCCTGGCATCAGTGGTTGGGATGGTGTTGGAATCGATTATTAGGGATGAGATTACGGAAGACCTGGAGGCACATGACAAGAAAGGCCAAAACCAGCATGGTTTCCTGAAAGGAAAATCCTGCCTGACGAATTTTTTAAGGAAATTACAAGCAGGATAGACAAAGGAGATGCAGTGGATGTGGTGCACTTGGATTTTCAGGAGGCCTTTGACAAAGTGCTGCACCTGAGGCTGCTTAGCAAGATAAGAGCTCATGGAATTACAGGGGAGTTACTAGCATGGGTGGAGCATTGGCTGATCGGCAGAGAACAGAGAGTGGGAATAAAGGGATCCTATTCTGGCTGGCTGCTGGTTACCAGTGGAGTTCCACAGGGGTTGGTGTTGGGAACGCTGCTTTTTACGATGTATGTCAATGATTTGGACTATGGGATTAACGGATTTGTGGGTAAATTTGCCGATGATACAAAGATACGTGGAGGAGTGGGTAGTGTTGAGGAAACAGAGAGACTAAGATAGTTTAGGGGAATGGGCAAAGAAGTGGCAAATGAAATACTATGTTGGAAAGTTATGGTCATGCACTTTGGTGGGAGAAATAAATGAACAGACTACTATTTAGATGGGGAGAGAATTCAAAACGCAAAGATGCAAAGGGACTTGGGAGATCTTGTGCAAGATACCCAAAAGGTTAACCTCCAGATTGAGTCTGTGGTGAGTTGTGCCGAACATGTCCCTAGAACTTAGAACTACCTAGGTTTTACCCATAGCCCTCTATTCTTCTAAACACCATGTAGCTGTCCAAGGAGTCTCTCCAAAGACCGTATCATTTCTGCCTCTACCACAGCTGCCAGCAGCCCATTCCACACACTCACCATTCTCTGCGTAAAAAACTTACCCATGACATCTCCCCTGTACCTTCTTCCAAGCACTTTAAAACTATGCCCTCTCATGCTAACCATTTCAGCCCTGGGGAAAAGCCTCTGACTATCCACACTATCAATGCTTCTCATCATTTTATACACCTCTATCAAGTCACCTCTCATCCTCCTTCACTCCAAGGAGAAAAGGCCGAGTTCGCTCAACCTATTCTCATAAGGCATGTTCCCCAATGCTCTTACAACATCCTTGTAAGTCTCCTCTGTACCCTTTCTATGGTTTCCACATCTTTTCTATAGTGAGGTGACCAGAATTGAGCACAGTACTCCAAGTGGGGTATGACCAGGGTCCTACATAACTGCAACATTACCTCTTGGCTCCTAAACTCAATCCCATGATTGATGAAGGCCAATGCACCATATACCTTCTTAACCACAGAGTCAACCTGCAGAGCAGCTTTGAACGTCCTATGGATTCGGACCCCAAGATCCCTCTGATCCTCCACACTGCCAAGAGTCTTACCATTGATACTATATTCTGCCGTCATATTTGACCTACCAAAATGAACCACCTCACACTTATCTGGGATGAACTCCATCTGCCACTTCTCAGCCCAGTTTTGGATCCTATCAATGTCCCGTTGTAACCTGCGACAGCCCTCCACACTATCCACAATACACCCAACCTCTGTGTCATCAGCAAGTTGACTAACCCATCCCTCCACTTCTTCATCCAGGTCATTTATAAAGATCACAAAGAGTAGGGGTCCCAGAGCAGATCCCTGAGGCACACCACTATGGCCCATCTACAACCACTCTTTGCTTTCTGTGGGCAAGCCAGTTCTGGATCCACAAAGCAATGTCCCCTTGGATCCCATGCCTCCCTACTTTCTCAATAAGCCTTGCATGGGGTACCTTATCAAATGCCTTGCTAAAATCCATATACACTACATCTATGGCTCTACCTTCGTCAATGTTGACATTCATTTCTAGAGGTACAGAATATAAAAGCAGGGATGTGATGTTGAGGCTCTGTAAGGTACTCATGAGACCACACGGAGTATTGTGTGCAGTTTTAGGAACATAGAAAACCTGCAGCACAATATAGGCCCTTCAGCCCACAAAGTTGTGCTAAACATGTCCCTACCTTAGAAATTACTAGGCTTATCCATAGCCCTCTATTTTTCTAAGCTCCATGTACCTATCCAAAAGTCTCTTAAAAGACCCTATCGTATCCGCCTTCACCACCGTTGCCGGCAGCCCATTCCAGGCACTCACCACTCTCTGAGTAAAAAACTGTTAGGGTCCGGTCCAGAGCCCGCCTTCTGGGTCTTGCTCCGGTCTGTGGACTCCGGACTCTGGGCCTTGCAGCCAGCCCTCCTGTCACCCGGAGCCATTGGATCATCTTGGCTAAGGATGTACATCTGTCGCCTATTAGGGGGCAGGTGTTTATAAGGGGCTCGGGGACTGAGCCTAGTTGGGGGGTTGTCCTGCTCTGAAGCTGGTTTAATCTGCTCTGTACCTGGTCCACCGGGTCTGTATCCTGCTCTGCTGGCCGGCTCTGTATCTGTTCTGTCTGGTTGGTCTTGTTCCCCTGCTTCTCTCGTGTGCGCTGGTCCTGCTGTTCTGCCTTATTTGCCTTGCCCGTGCTGTTACACTGTCGGTTGCCTTTCCCAATTTACCGGTGTATCATGGTAGTCCTGCTGCTCACCCTGGACCCAGCTCCCTTCTGTTTTCTCGCCTCTGTTGGGTAAGCCAGGCTGTCGCCGTTACCTCTCGGGTGGTTCTGTCCCTTCCTGTCCCTTGTCCCTGTCAGGTAAGCCAGGCTGTTGCTGTTACCCTATGGGTAAGTTCTGCCCCTTCCTGCCCCTCGCCTCCGTCGGGGAAGCCAGGCCATCTGCCTACCCCTCACCTCAGATGGGTTGTGCCCCGCACCTGCCCGGGTGTCCGCGCCTTGCCCAGACCTCCGTGACTCTGCCTGGGAGGCGGTCCTGCCCAGGATGTGGCCCACCCTGAGGACTTCTACCCTTTTCTCCCCTCGTTCTGATGGGTTGTGCCCTGCACCTGCCCAGGGGTCCGTGCCTTGCTCAGGCCTCTGTGCTTCTGCCTGGGAGGTGGTCCTTCCCGGGATCCACGCGGACCGCCCTGAGGACTCTGACCCTTTCCATCCATTGCTCCCTACGGGTTGCGCCTGCACCTGCTCCAGGGTTCCGCGTCTTGCCCGGGCTGCTGTGTTCCTGCTTGGGAGGCAGCCCTGTCCAGGAGTTATGCGCCCGCCCCAGGGGGCTCTTCTGCCCCACCTGAACTCTGGGATCCTCCTGCCTCGCCTGACATCCGGGATCCAGCCCCACCTGCATTACCCCTTGCATGCCATGGCATCCCAATCCTGTCCTACCCCTAGTACTTCAGTGCCTGCGTCCTGCATTTGTGTCCATTCCATGTCCGCTCCTGACAAAAACTTACCCCTGACATCTCCTCTGTACCCACTCCCCAGCACTGTATCCTCTTGTGGCAGCCATTTCAGCCCTGGGAAAAAGCCTCTGACTATCTACATGATCAATGCCTCTCATCTTGTACACCATCATCTTTGGGCTCCTTATTTTAGAAAGGATATACTGACATTGGAGAGGGTTCAGAGAAGAATGATTCCAGAAATGAAAAGGTTACCATATGAGGAACATCCGGCAGCTCTTGGGCTATATTCCCTGGAGTTCAGGAGAATGAAGAGGGTTCTCTTAGAAGGCCTGAATAGATTAGATATGGCAAAGTTATTTCCCATGGTAGGGGAGTCTAGGATGTTACGTACCCTGAAACTGGGTCACTTACCAGCAAAGATAGAGAGGTCCATTGAAGTCTGATGGTACTATTTTTAACAGTATTTATTGATAAAAATACACAAAAATAATATCAATGCAAACATACAGATAATATACGTCATCAATACTAAATCTAAAAGTGCGGGTATAATAATAATCAATAAGAAATAGCTCTATCGTTGAATAGGTGATAATGTATTGTCCGATGGAAATATAAAAGTCACTTTAGTTCATTCAGGCTGCAGCCTTTGGTTGGAGAAAGACAGATTTTTAGAACTTGCCAGCTTTTCCTTTTTATGATGTCGATCCTTCGAAATTTTGTTGGTGGTGATCTCTTCTTTAGCTAAGCTGTCTTCCGTGGTAAGGCCCCAATCCCAGGCAACGGGAAAGGACACACGTGGGCCCTCCACCGGCTGTCGCTATTAAACGCTGTCACGGGATTTCTAGCGTTTCTCCTGGTGCGGCTAAAGGGGTTGTTCCCCAGACCCTCTTTTATCCTTACTCACGGGATCTCAGATGTCAATCAGGTTGGGATGGTGCCACCCCTCAACCCAGCCCACTTTGGTAATTCCCTGAGGACTTCAAATAAATAGTACAGTACTCAATACACAATCTCGTCTCCAAGAGACAATGGCCGTTTCCCGTGGCTTTGTATCGCTGAGGGGCCAGGACATTCCAAACCCCTTGTGGATTCTGCGTGTCTTTCTCTCATTTCCTGGGTCTCCTGAACTGAATTAATAGCGATCTTGCGATTCTCAAAAAGGAGGGGGCTACTTTGTACTCTTCGGCCCCTCAGAGTTGGGGCACAGGCGTAACACCCCCTTTCTTCAACACGTTTTTACCATCGGTAAAAACGAAGTAATACAGAGTCTTACAGGATTTTAGAATCTAACACAATACAAAAGTTTTTTTTTCACTACAGAGTAATACATTCAATTCAGCATCTAAACAGTTAACGATTACATTGTCACTTCCTTTAATATCTTAACATCTTGTACCTTATTAAAGTCTTGTAGCATCAGACTCCAATTTAATAACCACCTTTTTTTTCTTCAGCAAACAAAACTAAAGAGTTGTGATCTTAGCTTACGTGTATACTACAAAAGTTCCTGCAAATACTAATCTTTATGTTACTTTCAAACTTAACAGTCAAGCTTCCATGGGGGTTGTCTTGACTATTCACATGCTTTGTCGAAATCCCTTAGAACCGGCTTCTGCTATTTAAACATGGCGTCCCATTAACCCTTGCCTCTTTTCCAGTTAATTCCCACGTGGTGAGCTTGTGCACCCTGGCGAAATAGGCTTTCGCTTGCTCCTTTCATAGGAGTTATTTTACCAACAATGTGTTCCAAACTTAGACCATTTTCCGAATCTCCACACAATTCTTTAATTTTACACAAGTTGCTAGTTTTCTCTTCAGGACCCTTCAGGCTATTAGGTCTCAATGCCAGCGATCCCTCTTTGTTCAAACAGCATTTCGAACTCTGCAGTTTCACACCACACTCTGGAATAACAATAGCATGTGGGGCCCCTTTACCTTCCAACTCAACCTGTAATTGATTCACAGGCACCGTGTTACCAAGCCATTGTCTCTGTAGTCTGGTTGCTGCTTCTGACATCAGTCCAGACTTTAAATTTTCTTCATTCAATTTGGGAACTACACTTTTCCCTTTTCCTTCAATAATAATATTCACCTCACCACCTTTGATCTCCTCACTAACTTTTAACACACCTTCGAGCACAAACAACTGGGAACTCTCACTTCCCACTAGTACCAAGGTTAACCCTTTCTTCACTGAACCAAGTCCATCTGACCCACAAGGACTGCAGTCCTTTTCAACTGAATCAAATACCTCAGACTTTTCCTGAGCTCCATTACTAGGTTCAGTACCATGTGCATCCACATCTTGGACACACTCAAACGGGACATTTGCCTCTTCCAGGCTTTCAATACCTGTACCATTTTCAAATTCTAAATTCCCCTGATCCTCCCAGCTACTCTCTGGGTAACTCCCTTCTGGAGTAAACTCAACCCTGCGGGCTGAAACAACCTCATCTACCAACCCAGCAGACTTCTTCAAGGTAAGGGCACCCTTTTCATCTAGGACTGCCCTCATTTCACTATCGGGAACACCTTTAGAATTTTCAACTTCTTCAAACAGTTCTGCCAAACCAGACAGATCATCTATGTCCAACCCTGGACCTTTTAACAGTTTTATCTGTTTCTCATCTTTATTTCGCGCCTCTATAAATTTTCTCCTCGCTAAGGGCAGGTCTACCTCCTCTCCCTTACTCTCTTTCACCTTACTACTCTTCGTTTTACCACCCTCTAAACCCTCGTGGTACAGTGTCAGCAAAGACGTCTCGGCCAAATCGATACTGGCCGGATTTAAACTGCTCTTGTTCTCAGCTGCCTTTCTCGACATGCTGCGAGTGATCGCGCATGTGGGATAGATCCTGGAACCGAGGGGCGGGACCGCAACACTCACCAGCCGGCTCGTCAGTGTCATTGCTGCCCAAACCTTACCACCGGCTAAATCATTACCAAGAAGGACGTCCGCGTCAGTTCTCGGGAATTCTGATCGCCCCCATTTCAACTGGTCCAGATACCAGCTCACAATTCATAATGATCCTATGCAAGGGCACCGTTTCTGTCCATTTTCCTATTCATTTCACAGCTACCATTCCTGTCTTGCGACCAAAGTCCAGTAATCAAGGACAGTTCAGCTCCCGTGTCTCTCCAGATCCGCACTGGAACTGGTGTGTCTCCCTCTCTCACAGACACGGTTCCTTTTGACATACAAGTCTCAGACCTTTCTCGTACTCTGTCTACCCGGGGCTCTCTTGTCGATTTACTGATTACCACGGCACATCCTATAGGGACTGCTGCTTTCCCTTTTCCTGTCTCCTTCCTCAGAGTAAAGCACCTAGATCGGGGTGGGCAAACTTTTTGACTTGTGGGCCACAAAGGGTTCTAAAATTTGACAGGGGGGCCGGACCAGGAGCAGATGGACGGAGTGTTTTGGTAATACACCTCATAAGAGAAAATAAAATATCATGGGATATGTAGAAAACATGTGCTTTAATTTCAATTGAAAATGAACAACTGCATTACAACAAAATATCTGTCTTTGAAGTCCCATGGTATTTAGCTATTTATTGAAATGACTTTTAAAACACTGAACATTAAATGAATAAAATACAGCTTTTTTAAATAGTAAGTTATTATTTTAAAGCACTGAAAATTCTGTTATCCTTCAAGATATTATCATCATCACTCTCCTCCTGACTGACTTTATTTCAAAAACAGTAGGAGATGCAGGTCTACTTGTCCTGCTCCTTCTTATTCAATTGTCCCCTGTGCCAAAACTCAACAATGACCAGCACAAGGACAGAACAGTGACAGCGCACCAGTATGCGGAGCGCGTTATTTGATCTGGAGCGCATTTTTTATTTTGAGAACGTACGTGCACCTGCGCACTACTCATGTCCATCACTTAACAGAAATGACATGTAACATGTAAGGCTTATTGAAAAAAATATTTTCAAATGCATTTTTTACATAACACAACGAAGAAACTTATTTTTAATTTCAGTGGGAACAGTGTTGTTGGTCTCCCTTTTTAGCCAGCGCATCAAAGTCTGGATTTAGTTTTGTTGTGGCGATTCTCAGGATGGATCTGCGGTGTTGGTCAGTTAACTTGGATCTGTGGCTGGCTTTGTTGATGTTCATGACGCTGAACGCCTGTTCACACAAATAGGTCGAGCCGAACAAAGAATATGTGGAGTAATACGCTGCACCTCAACATATAGAGTGCGTCATCTATTGGGAAAACGCCAGAATTGCGGGGAAAAAATGTTAACAAGGTTTATTAATATACTTTCATCAAGTTCTGCGGGCCGGATTAAAAAGTTTAACCGCATATGGCCCGCAGGCCGTAGTTTGCCCATGCCTGATCTAGATGCATTATGTCCCCCCTTTCCACAATTAAAACAGGTCAAGCCCGGAAATCTCTGGCCGTCTTGCCTCTCCCCCTCAATCTTACCACTAGCTCCCGGCGGGACCTCTGCCTCAGCCGGTGGGCTTTCTGTATCTTTCCCACGGTCCCTCTGGTAACTCTTATTCGAGGAAAACTTTGTCTTGTGGGTTAGGGCATATTCATCTGTGAACCTAGCAAATTCGGAGATGGACTTATTCGGCTTCTCATTCAAATACATCTGGATATCCTCCGAAATACCACCTTTAAATTCCTCAATCAGAATTAACTCCCTGAGATGCCAAAAATCCTCTTCCACTAGTTCTGCTGTACACCAACGATCCAAGAGCACACCCTTCTCATAGGCAAACTTGGTATATGTCTGATTCCACCCTTTCTTTAAATTTCTGAACTTTTGTCTATATGCTTCAGGTACCAATTCGTAGGTCCGGAGAATGGCCTCCTTTACTTTGTCATAATTCTCCGCCTCTTCCTCCTCCATGGACAACGCTGCATATGCCCATTGTGCCTTCCCTTTTAACACACTTTGTAACAACGCCACCCACTGCTCTTTGGGCCACTTCTGATTCTCTGCCACCTTTTCAAAATGCAAGAAATAACTATCAACATCCGTTTCCTCGAATGGAGGTACTAACCTCAACTCCTGACTAACATTAAACTGCTCCTCTCGGTCTGACCCTTGAGCTCTTCGCTCTTGCCTTAACTTCTCCATATCCAAGTCATGTTGCCTCTGTTTCTCTGCCTCCTCATACTCTCTCTCCTTCTCGGCTCTCTCCCTCTCAGCTCTGTCCTGCTCTTTTTTCACCTCTAACTCCTTTAGCTGGAGCTCATGCTCCCTTTGTTTGTCGGTCCTTTCTTTCTCTCTCTCGGCTCTTTCTTTCTCCTTCTCAGCTGCTTCCAGCTGCTTTAACTTAATTGCATGTTCCAACCTTAATTTCTCCAACTCTAACTGAGCCGTCCCACTAGCTGGTACCTTTTCAGGGATATTTTCCAATACCTCAGCTGCAAACACATTCTTCCCAATATAATACTGAGTTATAGCCCTTCGCACGTCCCGCTTTTTCATTGACAACCTCTCCTCCGCGAGGTTTAGTCCCTTCGCCATACTTATCAAGTCCGATTTGGTGGCCGCCTCTAGCGTCTCCAGAGTTGGGTTTTCTATAAATTTATCCATGTCCATCTTTGCTGGTTTCCCTTCTGGCTATCCGCGTAACCAGATCCAAGTTTGGACTTACAAGCCCGATTCACTGGCCTCCCAATTTGGTATCAAATCCCGAGACGAGAACCCCAAGTTGTTACGTACCCCGTAACTGGGTCACTCACCAGCAAAGATAGAGAGGTCCATTGAAGTCTGATGGTACTATTTTTAACAGTATTTATTGATAAAAATACACAAAAATAATATCAATGCAAACATACAGATAATATACGTCATCAATACTAAATCTAAAAGCATGGGTATAATAATAATCAATAAGAAATAGCTCTATCATTGTCTAGGGGATAATGTATTGTCCGATGGAAATATAAAAGTCACTTTAGTTCATTCAGGTTGCAGCCTTTGGTTGGAGAAAGACAGATTTTTAGAACTTGCCAGCTTTTCCTTTTTATGATGTCGATCCTTCTAAATTTTGTTGGTGGTGATCTCTTCTTTAGCTAAGCTGTCTTCCGTGGTAAGGCCCCAATCCCAGGCAACGGGAAAGGACACACGTGAGCCCCACCGGCTGTCGCTATTAAACGCTGTCACGGGATTTCTAGCGTTTCTCCTGGTGTGTCTAAAGGGGTTGTTCTCCAGACCCTCTTTTATCCTTACTCACGGGGTCTCAGATGTCAATCAGGTTGGGATGGTGCCATCCCTCAACCCAGCCCACTTTGGTAATTCCCTGAGGGCTTCAAATAAATAGTACAGTACTCAATACACAATCCCGTCTCCAAGAGACAATGGCCGTTTCCCGTGGCTTTGTATCGCTGAGGGGCCAGGACATTCCAAACCCCTTGTGGATTCTGCGTGTCTTTCCCTCATTTCCTGGGTCTCCTGACCTGAATTAATAGCGATCTTTTGACTCTCAAAAAGGAGGGGGCTACTTTGTACCCTTCGGCCCCTACGAGTTGGGGCACAGGCGTAACAAGGACAAGAGGGATCGAAGGATGTGGAGAAATTACTTTAGTCAGAGAGTGGTAAATCTGTGGAATTTGTTGCCACGAGTGTCTGTGGAGGCCAAGTCACTGGGGGCATTTAAGGCAGAGATAGATAGGTTCCTGATTAGCCAGGGCATCAAAGGGTATGGGGAGAAGGCAAGGGTGGAGATGATTGGAAGAATTGGATCAACCCATGACTGAATGACAGAGCTGACTCAATGGGCCAAATGGCCTACTTCTGATCCTATATCTTATGGTCTTATGGCATATTGTGTGTGCTGAAGTTCTTCTTGTTTGCTAGTTTCATTGCTGATGATTGTTGGATCTTTCCACAGTACTTTACCCTTGTGAAAATATTCCTGTGGAAACAAAGACATCCACCAGGCAGTCCACACAGACTGATCTGAAGGCATTGCAGAAAGAGTGGTGGTTCCTGTGGAAGCTTCTCTCACTATATTGTTTATTATCACTGGCATGTGACGTGAAATTTGTTAACTTCGTAGCAGCAGTTCAATGTGATACATAATATAGAAGAGAAAAAATAAAATAAAAATAATAAAAAATAAATTAATAAATCAATTACTGTATATGTACATTGAATAGACTAAAAATGTGCAAGAAACAGAATTACTGTATATTTAAAAAAGCGAAGTAGTGTCCAAAGATTCAATGTCCACTTAGGCAGAGGGGAAGAAGCTGTTCCTGAATCACTGACTGTGCCTTCAGGCTTCTGTACCTCCTATCCGATGTTAACAGTGAGAAAAGGGCATGCCCTGGGTGCTGGAGGTCCTTAAAAATGGAAACTGCCTTCCTGAGACACCACTCCCTAAAGATGTCCTGGGTACTTTGTAGGCTAGTACCCAAGATGGAGCTGACTAGATTTCAGAATTCACAAACAAGCAACAACTTCTGTTAGTGAGAGCCCCCATCAGATCTATCCTGCCCAGTTCAGCCCTATCACACACTGTGCTCAAGATGGCTGCCGTGCAGATGAATGGTCAATCACCTCCTTGTGGACATTTCGTTTGACCAGCAAGTCAGGAAAGAGATGCAGTGGTGTATGGTCTCCCCAAAATCTATTGCTCTTCCAGAGTGAATGCTCATCAATATGTGGACAAAGTCAACTGCATGTTTGAATATGCAGGGGCAGAAGCAGGGGTTGAGGGATACACCTCAACCATGTATCAACCTCAACAGCTCAATTCAGTGTTGACACTGCATAGGCTCCACCAAGAGGGACCACAATCTATGGCCATTTTGTCACTGGACTCAGAGGAGTTGGGCCCTAGGTGAAGATCTCCTTTTCTTTTTGTTTTACTCATGAAATGCTTGGAAATGAAAGGTAGTGGCTGATAAATCACAATTGAGAACACTGGATTGTCTGTAATAGGAATGAAGTAAACATGTCCCTGATGTGTTACAGTCTATTTTATGAACACAATACTTTTTTTTGTTTTGTATCACTAATTTTTACTGCAACACCAACAAATTACATTCAATACAACCAGTTGCCAATTACACAGCCACCGCCACCTCCTCTCTCTCCCCACCCTCTACCAACCAACTGAATGGTAGTGCATACACAGACAGAGCATTCCTATTTTAACAGAAAATCTTTTAAGTTAGATATCAAATTTGTCCAAAGTGTGTTTGGTCGTGCATCATTTACTCTTGCTGATGATAATTCCAGGTAACTGTGTAAGAAATTCAAAGCTTTTGAACACTTGTAGGGAGAGTTTAATCCTCTAACAATGATACAATAGTAAGACTTTCTAATTTATCTGTGTTGCTCATCTTCACCAGATCTGTTTTTGTAAGTTGGTGGTGGAGCCCTGAGTTACCCCCTTCCCATTACCCCTCCCATTCAGCCCTTTACTTTGTAACATCTGTGAGTGTCACTTAGCAATGTCAATACTGAACATTAACCGCCTCCCTCTAGTGCCAACACATTAGAAAGGCAAAGCGGTTCTCATAGACAATAATATCAAAGAGACAAGAGAAAAAACCTGGTCAAACCAATTAACCTATATAATTTAAACCATTCCCATCTCAAATATATTATAACACATAATCAACACCCCAACAGTTCTCTTGCAGGAGACAGTTGCTTTAATAGACCGTCGCTTAGCGATGATGCCAGTGACGTCTTATCTGGCACCCAGGAATGTAAACAAGTTGACTTGAGACATAACCTGAAACGAACATCTATCTACAGGCAGTCCCCGAGTGATGAATGTCTGACTTACGAACGACTCGTACTTACAAATGGAGGAAGGAGAACGCCGTCCACCAATTTAAGTCAGATCACGACACTGTCCACCATTTTAAGTCGTTGCCGTTAACACTGTGTTGAGTATGTAACTTTGTATTTGGCTTAAATTTTTCTAAGCAAGATTCACCCTGATCCCCCTTTTCCAGTCAGCACCGCCCTCACTTGTCCCATTTAACCTGATACTGTGCAGTGGACTTTAGGACCCGGGGGAGCTCACTACTGCTGAATCTGTTCCGTTGATGGAAAATGATCACGATTGAAAATAAGATTATTATTAAAACAGATTATTATCTGAACGGTGGCCGATTAGGAAAAGGGGAGGTGCAACGAGACCTGGGTGTCATTGTACACCAGTCATTGAAGGTGGGCATGCAGGTACAGCAGGTGGTGAAAAAGGCAAATGGTATGTTGGCATTCATAGCAAAAAGATTTGGGAGGTTCTATTGCAGTTGTACAAGGCCTTGGTGAGACCGCACCTAGAGTATTGTGTGCAGTTTTGGTCCCCTAATCTGAGGAAAGACATTCTTGCCATAGAGGGAGTACAAAGAAGGTTCATCAGATTGATTCCTGGGATGGCAGGACTTCCATATGAAGAAAGACTGGATCGACTAGGCTTATATGCACTGGAATTTAGAAGATTAGGGGATCTTATTGAACATATAAAATTCTAAAGGGATTGGACAGGCTAGATTGTAGGAAGATTGTTTCCGATGTTGGGGAAGTCCAGAATGAGGGGTCACAGTTTAAGGATAAAGGGGAAGCCTTTTAGGACCAAGATGAGGAAAAACTTCATCACACAGAGTGTGGTGAATCTGTGGAATTCTCTGCCACAGGAAACAGTTGAGGCCGGATCATTGGCTATATTTAAGAGGAAGTTAGATATGGCCCTTGTGGCTAAAGGGATCGGGGGTATGGAGAGAAAGCAGGTACAGGGTTCTGAGTTGGATGATCAGCCATGATCATACTGAATGGCGGTGCAGGCTCGAAGGGCCGATTGGCCTACTCCTGCACCTGTTTTCTATGTTTCTATGTTTCTAAAGTGGAAATAATAAAGCGATCAGAAAGAGGTAAAACACCATCAGTCACCGGAAAAGCGTTAGGCTACAGTTGGTCAATGATCAGATCAATTTCAAAGGATAAAGTGAGAACAATAATGTGAAAGGCCCTGCCCCAATGAAAGCTACAATTATTACTAAGCAACACAGTGGTTTAATTATTTAAATACATACCTTTCTTAAGCATTTTGAATGCATAAAGGTAAAATATATACTATATACTAAGACAAATGTTTGACTAACTGATGCTAAATAATACCGGATGTACTTGTTCCGACTTACACACAAATCTGACTTAAAGACGGACTCAGGAATGGAACTCGTTCGTAACCCGGGGACTGCCTGTATATACTATTAAAACCTCTGTCTGTCTGTTTGTGACCTCCAATTAGCCCAAATGGTGCATTACAGCGGCATTTTTTTGACTAAGTCAACTTAAAACACACTAACTTACAGAATGCATGCAAAGTTCAGGGTTATATGTTTGTATAAAATTGTTCACTCGTCAATCAACAGGTCCCACTTTCCACAACCTGAGCCGATTCCACCTTCCATGGAAGCCGTGATGTGATCCCAGGTTGCTTACGCACGGCCAGCCTCAGAAGTGACTCATGATGCTCACAGAGCTGATTCCAGCTTCCATGGAAGCCGCGACGTGACACCAGGATGCATGCACACGGCCTACCTCAGCAGCGACACCAACTGGAGCAAAAGGGCAGGACAACTCTATTTCCAGCGGTCACATTCTGCTGATCACCATCAGCATGTGCAGGATTGGGACAGATCAAACTGCGACTCATCAATAAGAGATAATTAAATCATATTGTAATGACGTACTTTGAGACACCCATCAAATTTTTTGCTGCCATCAAAGGACCGCGGTGATTATATCACGTCCATTTAGGAGAGTGCCAACCACATCATTAGGTATAATCAGCATCCAGGAGGCTTTGGTGTTACTGCTTCGTATCTTCTATCCAGCATCAGGGTAAAAAAAAATATGATCAGCCTAATTATGCCGTGTGGAAAGAGAAGGGGGCATTATGGTCAAGAGATGACGCCAAACGTCGTTGGGAAGCAGCAAGGAGAGGGAGAGAATCAGATGAGGCCAGGGCCGCATGACTCCAGGATCACAGAGTCAGGACAAAAAAGATGAGAGAAGAAGAGACAGAGGAAGAGAGGCATGCATGGCATTGGGGGTTGAAAGGGCTGAACGTCTCCAGAATGACATCGAGAGGCACAAGGGTGGCAGATCAATCAGAAATGCTGCCATCAAAAGTGGCCATCATTAAACAAGGAGGAGCTATATTTGCTTTGCTACATGTTGTTCTTCTTTAATAAACTGAGGTATTCTTCTTCAATTTCCAAGGCAAAGAGATACCAATAGCATTCAGGAAAATGTAATGTTCCTTCTGGTCACATCAGACTGCACTACCCTTCTCTCAAAGGGTGCCCCAACAGGTCACCCCGTTGTCTAGTGTACAACTAAAGTTATTCAGAACAAAACTGCTATTTTTCAGCTTCATTCTTGATGAAGTATGACCTTTGGGTGTGTTGAATATCACCTTAGAAAGTAAAAAGTATATTTGAGGCGGACTTATATCACATGTCCATGTTATCCTTGTACTAACAAGTCAACTGAGCCATTGCCTTAAAACTCTTGACCTGCAATACTCAGGAACAAACTGGCCCCTTCATTAACTAAATACAAAAGTGCCTCAAATAACTTTCCAATAAAAGAATAACCAGAAAACTTCATTCATAGGATGTTAACTTGCCCGTACTGTTAGACTGCGCATATAGGCTGGTCCAAGCTCTTACTGCAGTTCTATCTCCACCTGCGGGGCATGTGGTCTTTGCCCAGAGCCTTCTTCCACATCTCCCAGCACCAATGACTTTAGGGCTTCTAACAACACACACAAAATGCTGGTGGAACACAGCAGGCCAGGCAGCATCTATAAGGAGAAGCACTGTCGACGTTTTGGGCCGAGACCCTTCGACAGTGCTTCTCCTTATAGATGCTGCTTGGCCTGCTGTGTTCCACCAGCATTTTGTGTGTGTTGTTTGAATTTCCAGCATCTGCAGATTTCCTCGTGTTTGCATTTTAGGGCTACTTTCGTGTCCTCTGCCAAGTTAAACGACATCTTCATGCCCTTGATAATTCACTCTCAAAATTGCCGGGTATATAAGGAACGAGTCATCCCCTTCTGTCGAAGCTTAGCGTGAATCTCCTTGTATGCCTGCCATTCCTGCATCATGCCGGGGCTGTAGTCAGCGAAGAACTGCAGCTGGGTGCCGTCAGGGAGGGTAGGTTTGGCTTTCCTCGCACCCTCCAGGATAGCCTGCCGGTCGGTGTACAGTAGAAGCCTAAAGACCATGGTCCGCAGTCTTGAGGTGTTGTTGGAAAAGATCCTATGTGGTCTATTGATCTCCAGTGGGGTGCTGTGGGAGTTCTTGAGCACTGGAATCCAATTAGGCAGCATCTCCTGGAGGCAGCCTCTCGGATCGTCGCCCTCTGCGCCTGTTGGTAAGTTGACCAGCCGCATATTGTTTCTCCTGGATCTATCCTCCAAGTCGTTTAGCTTCTTCCATATCTTAGTCACCTCCGCGAGACAGAAGCTAGTATCTTTCTCATTCTTGCTTAAACCAACCTGAATGTTGTCTGTTTTGTTGAAGACTGTGGTAAACTTTTTAGCATGAATGTCCGCTTGCTCCTTTAATGACCGAAGAATGTTGCCATTCTCTGCCATATGCTTCTGTATGGGGTCGAGACCCTTTTCCAGCAACAACTTTAGCAAGTGGGCTACCGTTTCTTGCAGCAATTCCATTTCCATTGCTTGCTTAATTAGCATGGCTATTTCCTTGGATGAATCGCTAGCTTGGTGTCATCTGCTGGTATCTTGTTTCTTGGTTGAATTTGGATCTCTTTTTGAGGTCATGTCTTTAGTTAGACCTTTCTCCAATTCAAACTTGTAGTAAGACCGTCTATGAGCCCTAAAGAATGTGAAAATGGAGGGTTTAAAAACACAAAACACGAGGAAATCTGCAGATGCTGGAAATTCAAGCAAAACGCACAAAATGCTGGTGGAACGTAGCAGGCCAGACAAAATCTATAGGAAGAAGTACAGTGACATTTTGGGCTGAGACCCTTTGTCAGGACTAACTGAAAGAAAAGATAGTACGAGATTTGAAAGTGGGAGGGGGAGGGGGAGATCCGAAATGATAGGAGAAGACAGGAGGGGGAAGGATGAAGCTAAGAGCTGGAAAGTTGGATACAAAAGGGATACATAGCTGGAGAAGGGAAAGGATCATGGGACGGGAGGCCTAGGGTGAAAGAAAGGGGGAGGGGAGCACCAGAGGGAGATGGAGAACAGGCAAGGAGTGATTGTGAGAGGGGCAGAGAGAGAAAAAAAGGAGAGGGGGGAGATAGATAGATAAATGAATGAATGATGGGGTAAGAAGGGGAGGAGGGGCATTAACAGAAGTTAGAGAAATTAATGTTCATGCCATCAGGTTGGAGGCTATCCAGACAGAATGTAAGATGTTGTTCCTCCAACCTGAGTGTAGTTTCATCTTGACAGTAAAGGATGAACATACCAGAATGGGAATGGGATGTGGAATTAAAATGTGTGGCCACTGGGAGATCCTGCTTTCTCTGGTGAAAAGAGTGTAGGTGTTCAGCAAAACAGTCTCCCAGTCTGCGTCGGGTCTCACCAGTATGTAGAAGGCCACACCGGGATCACTCCCTACGCGACTCCCTTGTCCATTCGTCCCCCCCCATCCCTTCCCACCAATCTCCCTCCTGGCACTTAACCTTGTAAGTTGAACAAGTGCTACATCTGCCCTTACACTTCCTCTCTCACCACCATTCAGAGCCCCAGACAGTCCTTCCAGGTGAGGCGACACTTCACCTGTGAGTTGGCTAGTGTGGTATACTGCGTCTAGTGCTCTTGGTGCGGCCATCTCCCTCTGGTGCTCCTCTCCCACTTTCTTTCTCCCTAGGCCTCCCGTCCCATGATCCTTTCCCTTCTCCAGCTCTGTATCCCTTTTGCCAACCACCTTTCCAGCTCTTAGCTTCATCCCACCCCCTCCGGTCTTCTCCTATCATTTCGGATCTCCCCCTCCCCCTCCCACTTTCAAACCTCCTACTACCTTTTCTTTCAGTTAGTTCTGACGAAGGGTCTCGGCCCGAAATGTCGACTGTTCTTCTTCCTGTATATTTTACTTGGCCTGCCGCGTTCCACCAGAAAAGGGAGGGTTATAAGTCAGTGCTCAGTGCTGTGCATCTTGCCTCGTGCCTCAACGGAAGTCCTTACATTTTTTTGGAAATTTATAATTTCCCTAAGGGTGGGAAACACATATCTCTAGACCTTGGATCTGCTGGAAATATTATCAATCCACCTGCAATTTCAGGGGTTCCCAATCTTTTTCATGCCATGGACCCTTACCATCACCCAAAGGGTTCGTGCATGCCAGGTGGGCAACCCCTGGTCTGCATGGTGCCTTTACTGTTATCTTGGAGGCATTTTTGCAGTTGTTACCTGGACTCACAAGGACGAGCTTTGGGGAGCGAGTTAAGGATCAACTGCGAATGGGAAGTTTCCAATTCTACGCAATCAGTTTGCGCCGCTGGCGCTATGTATTTCGGGAGTCGCAGTTTGTTTTATCGCGGATAACTTTCCGTCGCATAGATTGCGCAGTGACGTCACGACTCAGGCTGAAGCGTCTTGTGGCGCAGCCGCGGAAGCATCGCCAACTCCTAAGTAGCTCGCCGTGATCGTATAGTGGTTAGTACTCTGCGTTGTGGCCGCAGCAACCTCGGTTCGAATCCGAGTCACGGCATTGCGGGGAAGCAATGACACGGCATTGGGAGTGTTCCTTTTTCACTTTTACAAGTTTTAAATTTGTTATTAAAAACATTCAAACGGTGATTTGATCATCAGGTCTCCATAAGAAGTGACCACACGGGTTGGTGGGACACTTCATCGGGACTGGGTAGGGACTGCAGTAGGAAACGATTTGCCAGTGATGGGAAAAGCTTGACTCAGGGCGAGATTCTGGACCTTGCTGGCTTGGAGCAGATTCGTCGGCAGAGTACGCCCCCGGCTGGGCTTCTGGGAGAACTGCAGCGCTTCCATCATTAACTTTTCCAGCCAGGACTTTGGAATGAGGCATTCAGTTTGATGAGATCCCTGAAAATCGAGAAGCAGCAAACGCCGAAATCTACAATAAAAACATAAAGTACTGCTGTCAGATAGCATCTGTGAAAAGAGAAACAGTTAATTTCTCTGATCCGTAACCCTCCCGGACATGCAACATTTTCTGTTACTGCTGAAAGAACTATTGAATATGGGTCATATCACTGAGTAAGGCACAAAATAATGGAGGAACTCAGCAAGGCACGCTCCTCCCTCACTACCGTTCAGGGCCCCAAACAGTCCTTCCAAGTGAGACAAAATTTCGCCTGTGAGTCTGTTGGGGTCACCTACTATATCCAGTGCGGCTTCCTGCATATCAGGGAGACCCAACAAAGATTTTCCTGTTCCTACATGTCAGTCCATGGCCTCTTCTACTGTCATGATGAAGCCACACTCAAGTTGGAGGAGCAACACCGATATTCCGTTTGGGTAGCCTCCAACCTGTTGCAATGGACGACTGGAAGCGGATCCAAGTGGAGGACACAGATACACAGGTAGCATCGACAGAAGTATATTTATTAATAGTTGTAAGGATATCCTGGGAGCGAGGATCTGAACATTGGAGAACAAGTGGGAGGAGCCTAGACCCGGAACTTGGTCATGGAGTGTCGACTTGAACACAGAGCCTGGAATTGGACACGGAGCCTGGACTTGGACTTGGACTCGGACACGGAGCCTGGACTTACTTGGACTCGGACACGGAGCCTGGACTTGGATTTGGACTCGGACACGGAGCTTGGACTTGGACTCGGACACGGAGCCTGGACTTACTTGGACTCGGACATGGGAAAAAGGAAAAGGGAAAGAGAAAATCCCAAATGCCTGTGTTCAGATGGTTAAAACACCTCTGAAGAAGGAGGGGTCTGACCGAGTTCAAGAGGGACTTGAGAGATTTATTTCAAATGTCTGTGAAGGAGGGGTCAACTGCAGTTCCAGTGAGAATCTGGAGGGATACTGGAGCTTTTCAGTCACAGATATTAAAGAGTGATTTGGAATTTGGTACTGAGACAGAGACTGGTGAAGAGAATATTATCAAAGGTATTGGAAAGGGGACTGAGGCCGTACCCTTGCATAAGGTAATTTTGAAATGCAACTTGGTATCCAGACCAGTCACAATAGGGGTACGATCTGAACTACCGCTAGACAATGTTGATGTCTTGCTCAGTAATGATCTTGCAGGTGGGGATGTTTACCCAGCAGTTCAGCTGACAAGTAAACCTGCTGCTGCTGAGGACCAGCACATAGATGCTGATGTGTATCCCGCCTGCACAATAACTAGAAGCATGTCGAAAAAGGCTGTTGATGCTAATGTTGATTTATCCAAGACTTTCCTACCGTCCCTATACCAACAGGACTTAGAGGGTAGTAAGGCTGAGGAGAGTAAGGAGAATGAGAAAGACTTGTCCTTATTGAGGAAGAAATTTTTCGAAGAACTAAATAAAGGTCCTGAAATTGTGGCTTTGAAAGAGAGAGCTCTCTCAGGATGAAATTCAGAATGAGTCGGTGGGATATTACCTTAAAGATGGGGTGTTAATGAGGAAGTGGAGTCCAGCCACTGTGAGGATTGGGCTATTGTGTACCAGTTAGTGGTTCTAAAAGTTTACAGGACTGAAACCTGGCCCATAAGATGCCTTTAGGTGGCCATTTCGGAGTAAAGAAAACAGTGCACAGGATTATGAGAGAATTTTATTGGCCTAACGTGAGGAAAGATATTGTCAATTACTGTAGAGGGTGCCATACGTGCCAGATGGTGGGAAAACCTAATCAGGCCATCCGAAAAACACCACTTCGACCGATACCTGCGTTTGGTGAACCATTTTCCAGGGTCATAGTGGATTGTGTAGGCCCATTGCCAAAGACTGCAGCTGGTCATCAGTACTTGTTAACTAGATGTGTGCTGCATCTAGGTTCCCTGAAGCTGTGCCTGTCAGGAACATCCAGGCCAAGACTGTGGTAAAAGCACTCAGCAAGTTTTTCACACTGGTACGTCTGCCTAAAGAAATTCAATCGGACCAGGGTAGTAATTTTACTTCAGGAACATTCCAGCAGATAGTTTCTGAGCTGGTGGCTAAACAAATTGTGTCATCAGCAAACCACCCAGAGTCTCAAGGGGCTTTGGAGTGGTTTCATTCCACTTTAAAGACCATGATTAAAACATACTGTTATGAGAATGACAGGGACTGGGATGAAGGGATACACTTATTACTTTTTGCCGTGATAGACACCATTCAAGGGTGAATGGGGTTTAGTCCATTTGAGCTCATTTTCGGCCATAGGCCCAAAGGACCTTTGACCTTGCTCAGAGAGCAATGGTCTAATCCAAAAGTGTGTGTCAGTGTGTTAGATTATGTTTTGAAATTCCGGGAAAGACTTAAGGCTTGTGACCTTGCCGAGAAGAATCTGCAAAACTCCCAAATTAAAATGAAATATTGGTTTGATAGGAGAGCGAGGGAGCAGATGTTCGAGGTTGGAAGTAAAGTGTTCTGTTCGCCCTTGAGGTCAACCCCCTCCAAACACAATTTCATGGACCATACTGCATAATTAAGAAAATTGATTGGCTGAGTTATGTTATTGAAACTCCCGACAGAAGGAAGGGGACCCAATTAGCTCATGTAAACATGCTGAAGCCTTATTATGACTCTGAGAAGGTACCAATAAATACTGTTACTAAAACAAATGGGGCTGTGGAATTCGATAATGAGGTGCAAGATCATTTTGACAAACTGAATATTATATCAACAAGACTTGAGAATTCCACTATTCTGAAAGACCTCACTGATAAAATCTGTCATACAGAGCCTGCACAGATGGAGCAATTGCAAGAACTAATTAGCAAGCATAAAGATTTATTTTCTGACATTCCAAGACGGTGCACAGTTGCAGTGCATGATGTCATTATAAATTCAGCCCAGCCCATTAAACAGCATCCTTACAGAATGAACTTTCAGAAAATAAAAGGGGTTGAAAAGGAAATTGAATACATGCTGGCAACCGGTATCATTATGCAATCTACCTCAGACTGGGCGTCGCCCTGCGTTCTTGTGCCTAAACCGGACGATACATGAGATTCTGTACCGACTACAGGAATATCAATGCAATAACCAAGACAGATGCTTATCCCATCCCGAGAGTGGATGACTGTATTGATAAAGTGGGGAAGGCTAAGTACCTCACAAAAATTGACTTGCTAAAAGGATATTGGTGTGCTCCTTTGACCAACAGACTAGAGAAATCTTAGCATTGATCACATTTCAGGGTTGTATGAATATAATGTTTTACCCTTTGGGATGAAAAATGCTCCAGGGCCATTTCAAAGAATGATCAATTCTGTGATTAGAGGTTTAGAAAACACAGGGGCTTATATCGATGATTTAGTGGTCTGGAATGACACGTGGGAAGAGCATATTGCAGCCGTAGAAGAACCGTTTGAAAGGCTGTCCAAGGCCAATCTTACTGTGAACCTCGCTAAAAGTGAGTTTGGCCATGCTGCAGTTACATACCTGGGCTATGTAGTAAGCCAGGGCCAACTGGCTCCTGTACAGGCCAAGGTTCAGGCTATTGCTGAAGTTCCTGTTCCGACTGGCAAGAAAGCGTTAAGAAGGATTTTAGGTATGGTGGGGTATTACTGAAAGTTTTGTAAGAACTTGCAGATATCGCTCTTCCCCTAACAAAACTCTAGGGAAGAGTGAAAGATTTGTGTGGACTGATCTTTGCCAGAAGGCATTTGAATGTCTGAAAACCATCCTGTGCTCAAAGTACCTGATTTTTCCAAGCCATTCTCTATAGCAACAGACGCTAGTGATGAAGCTGCTGGGGCAGTACTGTTACAGAAGGGTGTGGATGACATTGAACATCCAGTAGCTTATTTCTCAAAGAAACTTAATGTGCACCAGAAAAATTATTCCACTGTTGAAAAGGAGTTGCTATCACTTATTCTGGCTTTACAACATTTTAAGGTCTATACTTGTCCTGCCCAGAGACCACTTGTTGTTTACACGGATCACAATCCGTTGGTGTTTCTAACTAAAATGAAGGATAAGAATAGAACATAGAACAGTACAGCTCAATACAGGCCCTTCGGCCCACAATGTTGTGCTGACCCCCAAACCCTGCCTCCCATATAACCTCCCTACCTTAAATTCCTCCATATACCTGTCTAGTAGTCTCTTAAACTTCACTGGTGTATCTGCCTCCACCACTGACTCAGGCAGTGCATTCCACGCACCAGCCACTCTCTGATTGTAAAACCTTCCTCTAATATCCCCCTTGAACTTCCCTCCCCTTACCTTAAAGCCATGTCCTCTTGTACTGAGCAGTGATACCTTGGGGAAGAGGCACTTGCTGTCCACTCTATCTATTCCTCTTAATATCTTGTACACCTCTATCATGTCTCCTCTCATCCTTCTCTCCAAAGAGTAAAGCCCTAGCTCCCTTAATCTCTGATCATAATCCACACTCTCTAAACCAGGCAGCATCTTGGTAAATCTCCTCTGTACCCTTTCCAATGCCTTCACATCCTTCCTATACTGAGGTGACCAGAACTGGACACAGTACTCCAAATGTGGCCTAACTAGAGTTTTATAGAGCTGCATCATTACATCGCGTCTCTTAAACTCTTATCCCTCGACTTATGAAAGCTAACACCCCATAAGCTTTCTTAACCACCCTATCTACCTGTGAGGCAACTTTCAGGGATCTGTGGACATGTAACCACAGATCCCTCTGCTCCTCAACACTGCCAAGTATCCTGCCATTTACTTTGTACTCTGCCTTGGAGTTTGTCCTTCCAAAGTGTACAACCTCACACTTCTCCGGGTTGAACTCCATCTGCCACTTCTCAGCCCACTTCTGCATCCTATCAATGTCTCTCTGCAATCTTTGACAATCCTCTACACTATCTACAACACCACCAACCTTTGTGTCATCTGCAAACTTGCCAACCCACCCTTCTAACCCCACATCCAGGTCGTTAACAAAAATCACAAAAAGTAAAGATCCCAGAGTAGATCCTTGTGGGACACCACTAGTCACAACCCTCCAATCTGAATGTACTCCCTCCACTACGACCCGCTGCCTTCTGCAGGCAAGACAATTCTGTATCAACCTGGCCAAACATCCCTGGATCCCATGCCTTCTGACTTTCTGAATAAGCCGACCGTGTGGAACCTTGTCAAATGCCTTACTAAAATCCATGTAGATCACATCCACTGCACTACCCTCATCTATATGCCTGGTCACCTCCTCAAAGAACTCTATCAGGCTTGTTAGGCACAAACTGCCGTTCACAAAGCCATGCTGACTGTCCCTGATCAGACCATGATTCTCTAAATGCCCATAGATCCTATCTCAGAATCTTTTCCAACAGCTTTCCCACCACAGACGTAAGGCTCACTGGTCTATAATTACCTGGACTATCCCTACTACCTTTTTCGAACAAGGGGACAACATTCACCTCCCTCCAATCCTCCGGTACCATTCCCGTGGACAACGAGGACATAACGATCCTAGCCAGAGGTTCAGCAATCTCTTCCCTTGCCTTGTGGAACACCCTGGGGTATACTCATCAGGCCGCAGGGACTTATCCGTCCTAATGTATTTTAACAACTCCAACACCTCCTCTCCCTTAATATCAACATGCTCCAAAACATCAACCTCACTCATATTGTCCTCACCATCATCAAGTTCCCTCTCAGTGGTGAATACTGAAGAGAAGTATTCATTGAGGACCTCGCTCACTTCCACAGCCTCCAGGCACATCTTCACACTTTTATCTCTAATCGGTCCTACCTTCACTCCTGTCATCCTTTTGTTTTTCACATAATTGAAGAACGCCTTGGGGTTTTCCTTTATTCTACTCGCCAAGGCCTTCTCATAACCCCTTCTTGCTCTTCTCAAGAGATCTCTTGCCCTTCTTAAGCTCCTTTCTTGCTACCCTATTGTGGTGAACTACGTGTGCCTGTCTGGACATGCCCCCTGCTGACTGCTCCTGTGGCTCCTCCCACAGACCCTTGTATAAAGGCGATCACGGCCTGAGCCCGCCCTCTCAGTCTCCAGGATGTAGTATGGTGGTCACTCACTGCTGGTTCCTTCTTCCTGCAAAAACATCATCCTGATTCACACCCGCAAGTTCTAGCCTTAGCCTCATAATTTGCCCTTCTCCAAATAAATATTTTCCTATCCTCTCTGATTCTATCCTTTTCCATGATAATGCTAAAGGTCAGGGAGCGGTGATCACTGTCCCCCAGATGCTCACCCACTGACAGATCTGTGACCTGACCCGGTTCGTTACCTAATACTACATCTAGTATGGCATTTCCCCTAGTTGGTCTGTCAACATACTGTGACAGGAATCCATCCTGGACACACTTAACAAACTCTGCCCCATCTACACCCTTGCAACTAATCAAGTGCCAATCAATATTAGGGAAGTTAAAGTCATCCATGATAACAACCTTGTTATTTTTGCACCTTTCCAAAATCTGCCTCTCAATCTGCTCCTCGGTATCTCTGCTGCAACCAAGGGACCTATAGAATACCCCCAGTAGAGTAACTGCTCCCTTCCTGTTCCTGACTTCCACCCATACCGACTCAGAAGAGGATCCTGCTACATGACCCACCCTTTCTGTAATAGTATCCCCGACCAGTAATGTCACTCCTCCTCCCCTTTCCCCCCTCCCTATCCCTTTTAAAGCACTGAAATCCAGGAATATTGAGAATCCATTCCTGCCCTGGTGCCAGCCAAGTCTCCGTAATGGACACTACATCATAATTCCATGTATGTATCCAAGCTCTCAGTTCATCACCTTCGTTCCTGATGCTTCTTGCATTGAAGTACACACACTTTAGCCCTTCTGCCTTACTACCTTTATACCCTTTATTCTGCTGCTCTTTCCTCAAAGCCTCTCTATATGTTAGATCTGGCTTTACTCCATGCGCTTCTTTCACTGCTCTATCACTCTGGGTCCCATCCCCCTTGCAAATTAGTTTAAACCCTCCCAAACCGTGCTAGCAAACCTGCCAGCAAGGATATTGCTCCCCCTTGAGTTCAGGTGCAACCCATCCAATCTGTACAGGTCCCTCCTTCCCCAGAAGAAATCCCAATAGTCCAAAAATCTAAAACCCTGCCCCCTGCACCAACTTCTCAGCCACGCATTCAACTGCCATCTCCTCCAATTCTTACCATCACTATCACGTAGCACTGGCAGCAATCCTGAGAACGCCACCCTTGAGGTCCTGTTCTTCAGCCTTCTGCCTAGTTCCCGAAACTCACACTTCAGGACCTCATCTCTCTTCCTGCCTATGTCGTTGGTCCCAACATGTATCACGACTTCTGGTTGCTTTCCTTCTCATAACAGGATGTCATGCACCCGGTCAGAGACATCCCGGACCCTGGCACCCGGGAGGCAACAAACCATGCGGGTTTCCTTCTCACATCCACAAAATCTCCTGTCTGCTCCCCTGACTATAGAGTCTCCAATGACGACAGCTCTCCTCTTCCCCGTCCCATCCTTCTGCACCACAGGGTCAGACTCAGAGGCCCTGCCACCGTGACTCACACCTGGTCGGTCGTCCTCACCAACGGCATCCAGGATGGTAAACTTATTGTTCAGGGGAATGGCTACAGGGGTGCTCTGCACTACCTGTCCACTCTCCTTCGTTTTCCCCCCTTGGACTGTCACCCAACAACCTGCTTCCGGCAGCCTAGGTGTGACTACCTCCCCGTAGCTCTCATCTATGACTGCCTCATTCTCCCTTAAGAGTCGAAGGTCATCCAGCTGCTGCTCCAGATTCCTCACAAAGTCTTCCAGATCGCCCAGCTGCAAGCACTTCCGGCAGGTGTGACTCTGCGGGAGAGGGGAGTTCCCCCAAGACTGCCACATCTCACAGGAGAGGCACATCACCGTCTCAGGAGTCATTGTAAAGACTAACGGAGAACAAGCTCGTCCTCCACCTCTTCTCATCAAAGCCTCAAATCTCCACTCCTTCACTGGCCTACTCACTCACTGGCCGCTTTCCACAGAAGGTGGATATTAAACTGAACAGGTTATTAAACTGGAGTCTGATATTGCAAGAATATGACTTAAAAATCAAAGGTACTGACAACATTATAGCTGATTGTTTATCTAGATTTTAGGTTAGAAATTGTACACATTTTTGCTCTGTTATCTGATAATTATACATGTATTGTTTCAAACTTTGACTACAGTTAAATTTTTTTTGCCTTCGTCAAAATTTTTTTTCTCTAAAAGGAAGGGGGTGTGATGGGGTCCTGAATTACCCCTATGAATTGTGCATTTGAAAAGAGAGAAGGAGTTGTTGTTCAACACCAGACACCTTGTTACTAAGAGAGAGGTGAAGACTGCTCGGAGGTGGTGTTAGGTTTTCTCAAGGACACTGTCAGCTTCTGTATTCTTACAGAGAGGGAAGGGAGGAGCTGTTTGATGGACAGCTGGTGTTCAGCACTGTGAGATAAATAGAAGGTCAGCTGCTGGACCTACAGACACAAGGTTTTGGACACTGAATGAGCTTTGTTGTGCCCACATAAAGGATCGATCAGGCGGATTGATCAGTGGCTCTCGCAGTGTGAAAGGGTGTGACCGGTAGGGAGTTTTTCGTGTGTCCAACCCTCGCCTGGGTTGATAATTCCTCCATGGAAGAACGGTCCCCCTTGTTGTGGTCATAGTCGGTGACTTCTAAAGGATTCCGGAGGACAATGGGAAGATCGACAGCATCAGCTCACCTGAAGAACTAAACATCGCTCTCTCTCCATCACTACTCAATTCCAAACCATGAACTGAACTGAACTTTACTCACCACCATAAGACTGTATCTATTCACCCCAGGCTTGAACAGGCTTGGTTTTCATATATTTCCACACTTAATCATTGCTAACCTGTTTAATATACCTGAATTTATATTACCGTATTGCGTAGTTACCCTGAGTTAGTAGCAATACTGGACTCCAAAGTGTTTTCTATTTCTGCTGGTTCTTTAGCCCGTCACGGGGTATGTGTCACAACTCTCACCTGCCACTTTAGGCTGATGTTAAGCTGTCTCAAAAGAGAGTGAACCCACGCAAGGCAGCAGGTTCCGACGGAGTACCTGGTAAGGCTCCGAAAACCTGTGCCAACCACTAGCAGAAGTATTCAAAGACATTTTCAACCTCTCACTGTTACGGGCGGAAGTTCCCACTTGTTTCAAAAAGGCAACAATTATACCAGTGCCTAAGAAGAACAATGTGTTATGCCTTAATGACTATTGCCTAGTAGCCCTCACATCAACAGTGATAAAAGGCTTTGAGAGGTTGGTCATAACTAGACTGAACTCCTGCCTCAGCAAGGACCTGGACCCATTGCAATTGGTCTATCGCCATAATAGGTCAACGTGAAGACACAATCTCATTTTTTCATTTTTCAATCTTTTTTATTGATTTCCAAATAAAGAATATACAAATCGGAAGAGGAGTTTAACACATAGATAATATAAAAGACATGTAAACAGCAATAGTAAAAAACAGAAAGTATATAATGTCAAAATCAAATAGATAAAATATTATGCTGTTATATGTACAATGGTAAAAAAAAACTACAACTCCTCATAGCAATCATAAAAAAAAGATTGGAAATTTTATTGATAAGGAAAAAAAACCCACTAACTAAGCTGAAACAAAAAAAAGAGAAAAAAAAGGTAAGAAAAAGAAAGATTGGGCAGTCCAATCGAGGATAAAATTAGAAAAAAAAAGAGAGAGAGAGAAAAAAAAAACATCCTTCCAGTCATCTCCGAACCTTCATGGATAAGGATTTTCTCCAAAGAGAATAAAGAAAAATAAATAAATAAAAATAAATTAAAGCATGAGAAAATATTGAATAAAGGGTCACCAGACTTGTTCAAAATTAAAGGATGTATCAAATGTCTGGCTTCTAATTTTCTCCAAGCTTAGACATGACATAATGGAGGAGAACCAATAGAAAATAGATTTTGAATCGGGAGCAAGTTACAGCTTGTGATTCAGCTGGGAGCTCAGAGAATTCGACCGTGTAGGTAGGATTTAAGCCTACCTGGTCAATACGTGCGGAGGAGGGGGAACTGCGCAGGCGCGAGTGACGTCAGCGTCGAGCGCGCACTTTAAAAGGCAGGACTTCTTGTCAGAGCGGGCAGCGGAGTCCGTGGAAGCAGAGTCCTGGGCTTTGGCTAAGTGAGTCTGTGGAAGCAGAGTCCTGGGCTTTGGCTAAGTGAGTCCGTGGGAGCAGAGTCCTGGGCTTTGGTTAAGTGGAGTCTGTGGAAGCAGAGTCCTGGGCCTTGGCTAAGTGGAGTCCGTGGAAGCAGAGTCCTGGGCTTTGGCTAAGTGAGTCCGTGGAAGCAGAGTCCTGGGCTTTGGCTAAGTGAGTCCGTGGAAGCAGAGTCCTGGACTTTGGCTAAGTGAGTCCGTGGAAGCAGAGTCCTGGGCTTTGGCTAAGTGAGTCCGTGGGAGCAGAGTCCTGGGCTTTGGTTAAGTGGAGTCTGTGGAAGCAGAGTCCTGGGCCTTGGCTAAGTGGAGTCCGTGGAAGCAGAGTCCTGGGCTTTGGCTAAGTGAGTCCGTGGAAGCAGAGTCCTGGACTTTGGCTAAGTGAGTCCGTGGAAGCAGAGTCCTGGGCCTTGGCTAAGTGGGAGTCCGTGGAAGCAGAGTCCTGGGCCTTGGCTAAGTGGGAGTCCGTGGAAGCAGAGTCCTGGGCTTTGGCTAAGTGGAGTCTGTGGAAGCAGAGTCCTGGGCCTTGGCTAAGTGAGTCCGTGGAAGCAGAGTCCTGGGCTTTGGCTAAGTGGAGTCCGTGGAAGCAGAGTCCTGGGCTTTGGCTAAGTGAGTCCGTGGAAGCAGAGTCCTGGGCCTTGGCTAAGTGAGTCCGTGGAAGAAGAGTCCTGGGCTTTGGCTAAGTGGGAGTCCGTGGAAGCAGAGTCCTGGGCCTTGGCTAAGTTGGAGTCCGTGGAAGCAGAGTCCTGGGCTTTGGCTAAGTGGAGTCTGTGGAAGCAGAGTCCTGGGCCTTGGCTAAGTGAGTCCGTGGAAGCAGAGTCCTGGGCTTTGGCTAAGTGGAGTCCGTGGAAGCAGAGTCCTGGGCTTTGGCTAAGTGAGTCCGTGGAAGCAGAGTCCTGGGCCTTGGCTAAGTGAGTCCGTGGAAGAAGAGTCCTGGGCTTTGGCTAAGTGAGTCCGTGGAAGCAGAGTCCTGGGCTTTGGCTAAGTGGGGGTCCGTGGAAGCAGAGTCCTGGGCTTTGGCTAAGTGAGTCCGTGGAAGCAGAGTCCTGGGCTTTGGCTAAGTGAGTCCATGGAAGCAGAGTCCTGGGCCTTGGCTATGTGGGCTTCAGCGTAAGGGGACTTCGGTAAGCCTGTGTGATTGCTCGCTGAGGGGAAGAAGGTAAGGTCGCTAGGTGCTTTTTAGACTTATTCTATTAATCCAGTTCAGGTATGGGGGAGACAGTCAGAGCAGTGGTGTGCTCCGTATGCAGTATGTGGGAGGTCAGGGTCAACACAGTTGTCCCTGATGACCACACCTGTAAAAGGTGCGTCCAGCTGCAGCTCCTATCAGCCCGAGTTAGGGAGTTGGAGCAGGAGCTGGATGAACTACGGATCATTCGGGAGGTGGAGGCAGGGATAGATAGGAGTTATCAGGAGGTAGTCACACCAAAAAACCAAGAAGTAGGCAGATGGGTGACGGTCCAGAGAGGCAGGGGGAGCAGGCAGAGAGAGCAGAGCACCCCTGCGGCCATTCCCATTAACAATAAGTATACCGTACTGGATACTGTTGATGGGGATGACCTACCAGGAATGAGTTGTAGTGGTCCTGCCTCTGGCACAGAGGTTGAACCCTCAACTAGAAAGGGGAGGAGGGAAGAGAAGAGAGCGATAGTTTTAGGGGACTCTATAGTTAGGGGGGCAGATAGGAGATTTTGTGGGGCAGATCGGGAGTCTCGGATGGTATGTTGCCTCCCTGGTGCCAGGGTCCGGGACATCTCAGATCGGGTGCAGGCTATTCTTGAACCCAGATGTAGTGGTCCATGTAGGGACCAACGATGTAGGTAAGGTGAGTGAGGGGGTCCTGCTTAGAGAGTTCAGGGAGTTAGGAGTGAAGCTGAAAGGCAGGACCTCCAGGGTGACAATCTCGGGATTGCTACCTGTGCCACGTGCGAGTGAGGCGAAGAATAGAATGATTATGCACATTAATACGAGGCTGAGAGCATGGTGCAGGAAGGAAGGGTTCAGGTTTTTGGATAATTGGTCTTTGTTCCAGGGACATTGGGATCTGTTTCGAAGGGATGGTCTACATCTGAACCGGAAGGGTACTAACATTCTTGCAGGAGTATTTGCCAGTGCTGCTCGGGGGGGGTTTAAACTAGATGTGCAGGGGGCAGGGATGCAGATCCAGAGGGTTGGTCAGAAGGTGCATGGGGTTAAATGTGTACAAGGTTTGGGTGATCTTGAGAAGGTCATCAAAATTCAGGGTGCAATTTGCCCAATGGAAGTTCAAGGAGCTGGGTTAGGTACAGTAGACAGTGTTTTAAGCAAAGAGAGGAGGAATGGGCTAAGAATTCTATACTTGAATGCGCGTAGTGTCAGAAATAAGACAGATGAGCTTGAAGCTCAGATGAAAATGGGGAACTACGATATTGTTGGGATAACGGAGACATGGCTGCAAGGGGATCAGGCCTGGGAATTGAGTGTACCAGGGTATACGTGCTATCGTAGAGACAGAAATATGGGAAGAGGGGGTGGGGTGGCCCTGTTGGTGAGGAATGAGATTCAGTCCTTAGCAAGAGGTGACTTGGGAACAGGGGAAGTAGAGTCTGTGTGGATTGAGCTGAGGAACAGTAAGGGTAAAAAGACCCTAATGGGTGTTGTGTACAGGCCCCCAAACAGTAGCGTGGATATTGGGTACAAGTTGATTAGGGAGTTAACATTGGCATGTGCTAAAGGTAATGCAGTCGTTATGGGAGATTTCAACATGCAGGTGGACTGGGAGAATCGGGTAGGTGCTGGACCCCAGGATAGGGAGTTTGTGGAGTGTCTAAGGGATGTATTTTTGGAACAGCTTGTGCTTGAGCCAACCAGGAACGAGGCTATTTTGGACTTGGTGATGTGTAATGAACAGGAATTGATAAGTGATCTTGAAGTAAAGGAGCCATTAGGAAGTAGTGATCATAACATGATAAGTTTTTATCTACAATTTGAGAGGGATAGGGGCAGATCAGAGGTGTCAGTGTTGCAATTAAATAAAGGAGACTACAGAGCCATGAGGGAAGAGCTGGCCAAAGTTAAATGGGCGGATGCCCTGGCAGGAAAGACAGTGGATCAGCAGTGGCAGATATTCTTGGGCATAATACAAAAGATGCAAATGCAGTTCATTCCAATGAGAAGGAAGGATTCAAAGAGGGGGAAGGGGCCACAGTGGTTGACAAAGGAAGTCAGAGATTGTATAGCATTAAAGAAAAAGAAGTATGACAGGGCTAAGATGAGTGGGAATACAGATGATTGGGAAAGTTTTAAGGAACAGCAGATCTTAACTAAAAAAGCAATACGGAGAGAAAAAATCAGGTATGAGCTCAGTCTAGCCAGGAATATAAAAGGGGATAGCAAAAGCTTTTTTAGCTATGTGAAGAGAAAGAAGATAGTTAAGAACAATGTTGGCCCCTTGAAGAATGAATTGGGAGAAATTGTTATGGGAAACAGGGAAATGGCAACAGAATTTAATGCATACTTTAGATCTGTCTTCACCAGGGAGGACACAAGCAATCTCCCAGATGTATGGATGGGCCAGGGTCATAAGATATCAGAGGAATTGAGACAGATTGACATTAGGAAAGAAACTGTGATGAGTAGACTGGTAGGACTGAAGGCTAATAAATCCCCGGGTCCAGATGGTCTGCATCCGAGGGTTCTAAAAGAGGTGGCTCAGGAAATTGCGGATGCATTGGTAATCATTTTCCAATGTTCCTTAGATTCAGGATCAGTTCCTGAAGATTGGAGAGTGGCTAATGTTGTCCCACTTTTCAAGAAGGGAGGGAAGGAGAAAACGGAGAACTATCGCCCTGTTAGCTTGAGTCCATTATTAAGGACGAAATAGTGGCACATCTTGATGGCAGAAATAGGATTAGGCCGAGCCAGCAAGGATTTACCAAGGGCAAATCATGCTTGACTAATCTGTTGGAGTTTTTTGAGGGTGTAACAAGGATGTTAGACGAGGGTAAGCCAGTGGATGTTGTGTACCTAGATTTTCAGAAGGCATTCGATAAGGTGCCACATAGGAGATTGGTGAGTAAAATCAGAGCTCATGGCATTGGGGGCAGGGTTTCAACATGGATAGAAAACTGGTTGGCAGATAGAAAGCAAAGGGTAGCAGTGAATGGGTGTTTCTCAGACTGGCTGGAGGTGACTAGTGGGGTACCACAGGGCTCTGTATTGGGACCACAGCTCTTTACGATTTATGTCAATGATTTAGATGAGGGCATTGAAAACTATATCAGCAAGTTTGTTGACGATACCAAACTGGGTGGCAGTGTGACATGCGAAGAGGACGTTAGGAGAATACAGGGAGACTTGGATAGGCTGAGTGAGTGGGCAGATACTTGGCAGATGTCATTCAATGTGAATAAATGTGAAGTTATCCACTTTGGAAGCTGGAACAAGAGGGCAGAGTATTGTCTGAATGGCGTCGAGTTAGGTAAGGGAGAAATGCAAAGAGACCTAGGAGTCCTAGTTCACCAGTCAATGAAGGTGAATGAGCAAGTGCAACAGGCAGTGAAGAGGGCAAATGGAATGTTGGCCTTTGTTACAAGGGGAATTGAATACAAGAGCAAGGATGTTCTTTTGCATTTGTACAGGGCCCTGGTGAGACCACACCTGGAATATTGTGTACAGTTTTGGTCTCCAGGTTTAAGGAAGGACATTCTGGCAATTGAGGAAGTGCAGTGTAGATTCACTAGGTTGATTCCTGGGATGGCAGGGCTGTCTTACGCAGAGAGATTGGAGAGATTGGGCTTGTACACGCTGGAATTGAGGAGATTGAGAGGGGATCTGATTGAAACGTTTAAGATAATTAAAGGATTTGATAGGATTGAGGCAGGAAATATGTTCCAGATGTTGGGAGAGTCCAGTACCAGAGGGCATGGATTGAGAATAAGAGGTCAGTTATTTAAAACAGAGTTGAGGAAGAGCTTCTTCTCCCAGAGAGTTGTGGAGGCGTGGAATGCACTGCCTCGGAAGATGGTGGAGGCCAATTCTCTGGATGCTTTCAAGAAGGAGCTGGATAGATAATCTGATGGATAGGGGAATCAAGGGATATGGGGACAAGGCAGGGACTGGGTATTGATAGTGAATGATCAGCCATGATCTCAGAATGGCGGTGCAGACTCGAGGGGCCGAATGGTCTACTTCTGCACCTATTGTCTATTGTCTATAAAACAGTGGGTGAGTTAGATTCTTTCCAGTGTAGCAAAATAGCTCTCCTAGCCAGTAAAGTTGAAAAAGCTATCACATGTTGGGTGGAAGCAGACACTTTGCTTGCTTCCTCTGGAATAATCCCAAAAATTGCAGTAAGTAGATTAGGTTGAACATCCACATCTATAACTTTAGATAATATTCCAAAAACATCCCTCCAAAAATTATTTAAACTTACACATGACCAAAACATATGAGTTAGAGTAGCTACTTCTGCGTTACATCTGTCACAAATAGGGCTTATATTAGGAAAAATATGCGCCAATTTATCTTTGGACGTATGGCCCATACGGCCCATAGGGCCCCTATGTACTATCTTAAACTGAATTAAGATATGGCGTGCGCAGATAGATGAATTATTGACTAAATAATAAATTTTACTCCATTGATTATCTGAAAGTGAATGTTGAAGTTCTATTTCTCGGGCGACACGTGAGCATTCATTAGCTGTTTATAAATGATAGCTATTAATCATTTTTGGAAAGGTTTAAACTGAAAAATAACATAAGCCAAATTTAAAGAGCAGGCCAAGGGGTAATTCAGTAAAAAATCATGTAAAAAATTCCTAACCTGTAAATACCTGAAAAAATGTGTATTAGTGATATATAAACTGTGAAAAAGACATTAAACAGTCTTGTAAAAACAAATCTAAAAAAGTTTTGTCGATGTCATTGATAGGTCGAATAAATGCTATAAAAATGGTTATTCTACCGAAATTTTTATATATATTTCAAGCAGTTCTCTCTTTTGTTCCTTCCAAAAACATTTTTTGATAGATTCTCTGATTTTGTCTTATGTTTGGAATAATAGAAGCTCTAGAGTGAATAAACTTTTATTGCAAAAATCAAAAAAAGATGGAGGACTGGCTTTACCAAACTTTAGATTTTATTATTGGACAATTAATATTCATTATATTATTTTTTGGATTTATGATATAGATGACCAAGATCGCCCTTCATGGTTACAGCTGGAGGAAAACTCAGTAATGGGGTTTTCGTTAGCTTCTTTATTAGGAGCTCCCCTTCCGTTTTCACTCTCCAGAACAGGTAGACAAGCTCTTAACCCTATTGTTAACCATACTTTAAAAATTTGGTTTCAATTTCGTAGATTTTTTGAATTAAATGATTTTTTACTTTCTAGTAATAATTTCTAATTTCTAATTTCTTTTTTTAAACCATCAACTTTGGATAAGGCTTTTTTAACATGGAAAATTAAGAGAAGACACAATCTCAATGGCTTTCCACACGGCTTTGGACCACCTGGACAACATAAATACCTACATCAGGATGCTGTTCATCAATGAAGCCATTTAATACCATCATTCCCACAATCGTGATTGAGAAAATTGCAGAAGCTGGGCCTCTGTACCTCTCTCTGCAATTGGACCCTCGACTTTCTAACTGGAAGACCACAGTCTGTGGGGATTGGTGATAACATTTCCTCTTTGCTGACGATCAACACTGGCGCACCTCAGGGGCCCACTGCTCGACTCTCTGTATACACATGACTACGTGGCTATGCATAGCTCAAATATCATCTGTAAATTTGCTGATGATACAACCATTGTTGGTAGAATCTCAGGTGGTGATGAGAAGGCATACAGGAGTGAGATATGCCAACTAGTGGAGTGGTGCCACAGCAACAACCTGGCACTCAACGTTAGTAAGACGAAAGGGCTGATTGTAGACTTCAGGAAGGGTAAGACGAAGGAACAAATACCAATCCTCATAGAGGGATCAGAAGTGGAGAGAGTGAGCAGCTTCAAGTTCCTGGGTGTCAAGATCTCTGAGGATCTAACCTGGTCCCAACATAGCAATGTAGTTATAAAGAAGGCAAGACAGAGACTATACTTTCTTAGGAGTTTGAAGAGATTTGGCATAGAACCATAGAACCATGATGGGCTACATCTCTGTCTGGTAAGGAGGGGCTACTGCACAAGACCAAAAGAAGCTGCAGAGGGTTGTAAATCTAGTCAGCTTCATCTTGGGTACTAGTCTATAAAGTATCCAGGACATCCGCAGGGAGCAAAGTCTCAGAAAGGCAGTGTCCATTATTAAGGACCTCCACCACCCAGGCCATGCCCTTTTCTCACTGTTTCCATCAAGTAGGAGGTACAGAAGCCTGAAGGCACACACTCAGCAATTCGGGAACAGCGTCTTCCCCTCTGCCATACAATTCCTAAATGGACATTGAAGCTTTGGACACTACTTCACTTTTTAAAATATACAGTATTTCTGTTTTTGCACGTTTTAAAATCTTCAATATATGTAATTGATTTACTTGTTTATTTATTATTATTATTATTTTATTTATTAGTTTTTTGTCTGCTAGATTTTATATTGCATTGAACTGCTGCTAAGTTAACAAATTTTACGTCACATGTCGATGATAATAAACCTGATTCTGATTTTGAACTTCTTCCACTTTCTTGATCTTAACTTCTCCCCTTCCTTTCCAGTCCCGATGAAGGGTCTCGGCCCGAAATGTCGACTGTTTGCTCTTTTCCACGGATGCTGCCTGGCCTGCTGAGCCGCTCCAGCATTTTTTGTGTTGTTTTGTATTTCCAGCATCTTTTGTGTTGTTTTGTATTTCCAGCATCTGCAGATCTTCTCGTTTGTGTAGGCCGAGAAATTATGCGGCAGGCTCTCCCACCACCAGCGGTGAATCCTCGGACGCGCAGTTTCCTTGCTGCAATACCAGCTGAAACCAACAGGTGTCTCCTGCCGAGAATTTCCTCTTCAATGGGCCCGAGATACGAATTATTTCTGTTCATGTGACTATGAAAGCAGGGACGGAAAGAGGAGGGGATTTTATTGATTTTCTTCCCTGTTACAAATAGTTTAGATCTGGAAAAAAATCACAGGATAAGTTAACAAATTTCACGACACATGCCGTTGATAATAAACCCGATTGTTTGTTTTCAAATAAAGAGCAGACCAATGGCTGGAGTCTGTTTGCTAATGTATGCAAATATTTCCATGACTTCTGGGTAATAATTGAAGAGTCGAAACTATGTTTCTCTCAAGTTGAAATTTAACGTTTAGAAATGATGGAAAGAGGCTTTTAACATTTTTATTCAATTCTTTTTCATATTTTGAAAAAGCTGAGAAAAAAAAAGTCGTAGGTCGTTGTATGTTAGAGGTGGCCTGTCGTCGATGGAGAGGAAAGCAGTGGCTCTGTTCAGTTAAGACTATACTTTTAAGGATCATTTCTATAGTCTGTGACTGAGAAATCCTGTACAAAAAAGTTGGTCTCTGCAACCATGATGAGGAGCTGCAGCGTTTTCTCCTGAGCGCGAAGCAGTTCTCAAGCTTTGCTTTATGCAATGGCTTGTTAACATTGATGACCGTTCCCTTCTTCCAATGTGGGAGTTGTGGAGGGAGAATCCGCAGTCTGAGTGGTTGCTTTTTAATTACTCAAAAAATAACAGGCAGGCGCTAGTTCCTTGGCGCACCGTACGCTTGCGCGAATTCTCTTTTATCCTTACAGGTACAATCGCGCCTCTTTTGCTGCTGTTAAAGAGAACTCGTGCTCCCCCACCTTCAGGGCCCCAGACAGTCTTTCCAGGTGAGGCAACACTTCACTCTTGGTGCTCCCGGTGCGACCTCCATATCGGCGAGACCCGACGCAGATTGGGGGAATCGCTTCGTCCACCACAAAGAGACTTCAATCAATCAAGAATTTGTTTATTATAAAAGTATATATCCTTATACAACTCTGAGATTCATCTTCTCCAGACAGGCAGGAAACAAAGAAAGAACATGAAAGTCATTCAGAGAGAAACATCAACCCCTCCCCCCACCGCCACTACAAAAAAATTATAGGAGCAGAATTAGGCCCTTTGAATCTTCTCCGCCATTTAATCATGGCTGGTCCCCTCCTCAGCCTCACTACACGGCCTTCTGCCTGTAAGAAGCCATCAATCTCTGCCTTAAATACACCCAACGACCTGGCCTCCACAAATTCAGTACTCGCAGGCAGTACTCACATCTCTGTGTTAAATAGATTGTTCCCTTGTTTTAAAAAGGCACTAAGAGTAATCTGGGAAATTATAGGCCAGTAAGTTTGACTCAGTAGTAGATAAATTATTGGAAGGAGTACTAAGAGATAGGGATAAGTATTTGGATAGATGAACTTATTAGGGAGAGTCAACATGGCTTTGTGCATGGTAGGTCATGTTTAACAAATCTATTAGAGTTTTTTGAGAAAGTTACCAGGAAAGTGGATGAAGGGAAAGGAGTGGATGTTGTTTACATGGACTTCAGTAAGACCTTTCACAAGGTCCCGCATGGGAGGTTAGTTAGGAAGATTCAGTCGCTAGGTATACATGGAGAGGTAGTAAATTGGATTAGACATTGGCTCAATGGGAAAAGCCAGATAGTGATAGTGGAGGATTGCTTCTCTGAGTGGAGGCCTGTGACTAGTGGTGTGCCACAGGGGTCAGCACTGGGTTGGTCCATTGTAATTTGTCATCTATATCAATGATCTGGATGATAATGTGGTAAATTGGATCAGCAAATTTGCTGATGATACAAAGATTGGAGGTGTGGTGGACAGTGAGGAAGGTTTTCTGGACCAGCTGGAAAAATGGGCTGAAAAATGGCATTTGGAGTTTAATACAGACAAGTGTGAGGTATTGCACTTTGGAAGGACAAACCAAGGTAGAACATACAAGGTAAATGGTAGGGCACTGAGGAGTGCAGTAGAACAGAGGGATCTAGGAATACAGATACCAAATTCCTTAAAAGTGGTGTCACAGGTATAGAGAGCTTCTGGTACATTGTCCTTTATAAATCAAAGTATTGAGTATAAGAGTTGGAATGTAATGGTGATGTTGTATAAAGCATTGGTGAGTCTGAATTTGAAGTATTGTGTGCAGTTTTGGTCACCTAATTTCAGGAAGGATATTAATAAGGTTGAAAAAGTGCAGAGAAGGCTTACAAGGATGTTGCCAGGACGTGAGAAACTGAGTTACAGAGGAAGGTTGAATAGGTTAGATTATTCTCTGGAGCGTAGAAGAATGAGGGGGGATTTGATAGAGGTATATAAAATTATGATAGGTATAGATAGTGAATGCAAGCAGGCTTTTTCCACAGAGGCAAGGGGAGGAAAAAAAAACAGCTTAAGGGTGAAGGGGGAAAAGTTTAAAGGGAACATTGGGGGGGGGGGGGCTTCTTCGCACAGAGAGTGGTGGGAGTGTGGAATGAGCTGCCAGATGAAGTTGTAAATGCAGGCTCACTTTTAATATTTAAGAAAAACTTGGACAGGTACATGGATGAGATGTGTATGGAGGGATATGGTCCAGTGACAGGCCACTCTCAGACTCAAAACAGTAACTGTTTGTTACAGGCAAATGAGGAATTGTTAACAATAATTGAAACTGAGGACCTCACTTGGTCTGTACCTACCGGCTGTGTGGTGAAAAAAGCACAACAGCACCTCTTTCACCTCAGTTGGGTGAAGGATTCTACCAAAGGAATCTCTGAGTGCTGTAAAGAAAGATGCTATCATTGTGATTATCATTCACGATTTGAATGAAATAAAATTCCAAATTTTTGGTTGTCAGTGCTGAACTAAAATGAACTCAACATAAAAACATAGAAAATCCATAATGAGCCGACCATGTAACCCACTCCAGAAGCTGCTTAGTTTTTCTTTACTGCATGGCCGTCTATTTTTCTAAGCTCCATGTACCTGTTTAAGAGGCTCTTAAAAGACTCTATTGTATCCACCTTTACTGGCAGTGCATTCTACCACTCTCTGTGTGAAAAACTTACCCCTGACATTCCCTCAATACCTATTTCCAAACAGCTTAAAACTACAACCTCTGATTTTAGACATTTCAGCCCTGGGCAAAAGCCTCCGACTATCCACACGATCAATGACTCTCATCAGCCTATACACCTCTATCAGGTCACTTCTCATCGTCCTTTTCTCCTTGGAGCAACGGAGTTGCCGAGTTCACTCAACCTATTCTCATAAGGCATACTCTCCAATCCAGGCAACATCCTTTTAAATCTCCTCTGCATCCTCTACACCCTTCCTGTAGTGAGGTGACCAGAACTGAACACAGTACTCCAAGTGGCATCTGACCAAGATCCTATATAGCTGTAACATTACCTCTTGGCTCTTAAACTCAATCCCATGATGAAGGCCAACACACCATATGCCTTCTTAACAACAAAGTCAATCTGCACAGCAGCTTTTGAGTGTCTATGGACATGGACCCCAAGATCTCACTGATCCTCCGCACTGCCAAGAATCTTACCATTAATATTATATTCTTTCTTCAAACTGACCTACAAAAATGAAACACCTCACACTTACCTGGGTTAAACTCTATCTGCCTCTTCTCAGCCCAGTTCTGCATCTTATCAATGTCCCGATGTGACCTCTGACAACCCTCCACACTGTCCACAACACCCCCAACTTTTGTGTCATCAGCAAACTTACTGACACTTATACTTCCTTATCCAGGTAATTTATAAATATCACAAATAGGAGTGGTCCCAGAACAGATCCCTGAGGCACACCACTGGTTACCATCGTCCATGCAGAATATGACCCATCTACAACCACTCTTTGCCTTCTGCGGGCAAGCCAATTCTGGATCTATGAAGCAACGTCCCTTTGGATCCCTTGCTTCATTACTTTCTGAATGAACCTTGTATGGGATATCTTATCAAATTCCTTGCTGAAATCCATATACACTACATCACTGCTCTACCTTCATCAGTGTGTTTTGTTACTGTTACGAAGGATGAACAACTCTGATGGGCAGAAGGGTGCAGAGTTGCCCATGCCCCCTTTTGGAGAATCACCAGTTACATTACAGAAGACACCCGGTTATGGGGTACGTAACATTACATCCTCAAAGAATTCAATCAGCTTCATAAGGTATGAGCTGCCCTTGACAAAGCCATGCTGACTATCCCTAATCAGATTATGTCTCTCCATATGCTCATAAATCCTGCCTCTCACGATCTTCTCCAACAACCTGCCCACCACAGAAGTAAGGCCCACTGGTCTATAACTTCCTAGGTTATCTCTACTCCCTTTCTTGAACAAAGGAACAATGTTTGCAACCTTCCAATCCTCTGGAACTTCTCATTTCCCGACTGTTGATGCAAAGATCATCGCCAAAGTCTCAGCAATCTCCTCACTTACTTCCCACAATAGCCTGGGGTATATCTTGTCCAGTCTCAGCAACTTATCTAACTTAATACTGTTCAAAAGCTCCAGCACATCCTCTTTCTTAATGCCTGTATGCTCAAGCATTTTAGTCCACTGTAAGTCATCCCAACAACTACCAAATTCCTTTTCCCTGGTGATTACTGAAGCCAAGTATACATTAAGTACCTCTGCTATCTCCTCCAGTTCCACTATTGCACCTGATTGCTCCTGTTCTCACACAGCTCATCCCCTTGCTCTTCACATACTTCAAAGGTTTCAAATGTACATTTAGTGTCAGAGAAAGGTATACAATATACATCCTGAAATGCTTTTTCTTCACAACCATTCACGAAAAACAGAGGAGTGTTCCCAAAGAATGAATGACAGTTAAAATGTTAGAACTCCAAAGTCCCCCCCAGCTCCCCACTCCCGTGTGTAAGCAGCAGCAAGCAGTAATCACCTCTCCCCCACCGGCAAAAAAAAAGCATCGGCACCCACCACTGAGCACTCAAGCCTGAGCAAAGCAACAGCAAGGACACAGAGTTGCAGTTACCCAAAGACTACTCGTTCACCCGGTATTCGACATACCACAGGCATTTTCCATTCTGCATCTCGAACTTAGGTAGTGCCGAATACATAGAACAAATTAACAACATTAAACATGATCTAACTTTGTCAGACAGAGTTAGGACATCTGTTGTCTCTGTGCAGAGCTGCTGCCTGAACCACAGGGATTTTCCAGCATGTTCTGTGTTCACTCAGTGATTCAATATGACAGGGGAATACAGAACAAGGTAGGGTTGATACCTTCCTGGGCTGGAAATCAGATAAAGGACAGAGCTGGAATGTAACATGGGGGAGATCACTCAGTTATTGGACACGAAATCACAGTGAAATCAAAATTCAGAGAAAAACATGCTGAAGGAACTGAGCAGGTTAGGCAGCATCTGTAGAGAGAAATAAAAAGCCAATGTTGCTGGCTGAGACCCTTCGTCAGGACTGGAAAGGAAGGAGGAGCAGACACAGAAGGTGGGGGGAGAGGAAGAATTACAAACTGGTGGGTGGGTGGGGGAGGGGAATGAAGTCAGAAACAGACAGTCACAGAGCGAACTGGAAGAAGGTGCACTGAACTACAGAATGGGAAAACAGGAGCTGCAGAGATCTCAGGCAGTGTATGATTAAATCTCAGCCAGCATTACAGATTACAGATTCAAAAGGGCCCACACCCCCAGGTTATTACTCTACAATCCCTCAATCCCAGGTCATTACCCTACAATCCCACACCCCCAGGTCATTACCTTACAGTCCCTCAGTCCCAGGTCATTACCCTACAATCCCACACACCCAGGTCATTACCTTACAGTCCCTCAGTCCCAGGTCATTACCCTACAATCCCACACCACCAGGTCATTACCCTACAATCCCTCAGCCCCAGGTCATTACCCTACAATCCCACACCACCAGGTCATCACCCTACAATCCCTCAGCCCCAGGTCATTACCGTACAATCCCACACCCCCAGGTCATTACCCTACAATCTCTCAGCCCCAGGTCATTGCCCTACAATCCCACACCACCAGGTCATTACCCTACAATCCCTCAGCCCCAGGTCATTACCCTACAATCCCACACCACCAGGTCATTACCCTACAATCCCTCAGCCCCAGGTCATTACCCTACAATCCCACACCACCAGGTCATTACCCTACAATCCCACAGCCGCAGGTCATTACCCTACAATCCCTCAGCCTCAGGTAATTACCCTTCAATCCCTCACCCCCAGGTCATTACCCTTCAATCCCTCAGCCCCAGGTCATTACCCTACAGTCCCTCAGCCCCAGGTCATTACCCTACAACCTCACACCCCCAGGTCATTACCCTACAGTCCCTCAGCCCCAGGTCATTACCCTACAACCTCACACCCCCAGGTCATTACCCTACAGTCCCTCACCCCCAGGTCATTACCCTACAATCCCTCAGCCCCAGGTCATTACCCTACAAACCCACACAACCAGGTCATTACCCTACAATCCCTCAGCCTCAGGTCATTACCCTACAATCCCTCAGCCCTAGGTCATTACTCTACAATCCCACACCACCAGGTCATACCCTACAGTCTCTCACCCCCAGGTCATTACCCTACAATCCCTCAGCCCCAGGTCATTACCCTACCATCCCACACTCCCAGGTCATTACCCAACAATCCCTCAGCCCCAGGTCATTACACTACAATCCCACACCCCCAGGTCATTACCCTACAGTCCCACACCCCCAGGTCAATACCCCACAATCCCTCAGCCCCAGGTCATTACCCTACAATCCCACACCCCCAGGTCATTACCATACAATCCCTCAGCCCCAGGTCATTACCCTACAATCCCTCAGCCTCAGGTCATTACCCTACAATCCCACACCCCCAGGTCATTACCCTACAATCCCTCAGCCTCAGGTCATTACCCTACAATCCCACACCCCCAGGTCATTACCCTACAATCCCTCAGCCCCTGGTCATTACCCTACAATCCCTCAGCCCCAGGTCATTACCCTACAATCTCACACCACCAGGTCATTACCCTACAATCCCTCAGCCCCAGGTCATTACCCTACAAACCTACACCACCAGGTCATTACCTTAGAATCCCTCAGCCCCAGGTCATTACCCTACAATCCCACACCACAAGGTCATTACCCTACAATCCCTCAGCCCCAGGTCATTACCCTACAGTCCCTCAGCCCCAGGTCATTACCCTACAATCCCACAACACCAGGTCATTACCCTACAAACCCACACGCCCAGGTCATTACCCTACAATCCCTCAGCCCCAGGTCATTACCCTACAAACCTACACCAGCAGGTCATTACCCTACAATCCCACACCACAAGGGCATTACCCTACAATCCCTCAGCCCCAGGTCATTACCGTACAATCCCACACCACCAGGTCATTACCCTACAATCCCTCACCCCCAGGTCATTACCCGACAATCCCACACCACAAGGTCATTACCCTACAATCGCTCAGCCCCAGGTCATTACCCTACAATCCCACACCACCAGGTCATCACCCTACAATCCCTCACCCCCAGGTCATTACCCTACAATCCCTCAGCCCCAGGTCATTACCCTACAAACCTACACCAGCAGGTCATTACCCTACAATCCCACACCACAAGGGCATTACCCTACAATCCCTCACCCGCAGGTCATTACCCTACAATCCCACACCACAAGGTCATTACCCTACAATCCCTCAGCTCCAGGTCGTTACCCTACAGTCCCTCACCCCCAGGTCATTACCCGACAATCCCACACCACAAGGTCATTACCCTACAATCGCTCAGCCCCAGGTCATTACCCTACAGTCCCTCACCCCCAGGTCATTACCCTACAATCCCTCAGCCCCAGGTCATTACCCTACAGTCCCTCAGCCCCAGGTCATTACCCTACAATCCCTCAGCCCCAGGTCATTACCTTACAGTCCCTCACCCCCAGGTCATTACCCTACAATCCCACACCCCCAGGTCATTACGTTACAGTCCCGCAGTCCCAGGTCATTACCCTACAATCCCACACCCCCAGGTCATTACCTTACAGTCCCGCAGTCCCAGGTCATTGCCCTACAATCCCTCACCACCAGGTCATTACCCTACAATCCCTCAGCCCCAGGTCATTACCCTACAATCCCACACCATCAGGTCATTACCCTACAATCCCTCAGCCCCAGGTCATTACCCTACAACCTCACACCCCCAGGTCATTACCCTACAGTCCCTCACCCCCAGGTCATTACCCTACAATCCCTCAGCCCCAGGTCATTACCCTACAAACCCACACAACCAGGTCATTACCCTACAATCCCTCAGCCTCAGGTCATTACCCTACAATCCCTCAGCCCCAGGTCATTACTCTACAATCCCACACCACCAGGTCATTACCCTACAATCCCTCAGCCCCAGGTCATTACCCTACAATCCCACACCACCAGGTCATTACCCTACAATCCCTCAGCCCCAGGTCATTACCCTACAATCCCACACCAGCAGGTCATACCCTACAGTCCCTCACCACCAGGTCATTACCCTACAATCCCTCAGCCCCAGGTCATTACCCTACAATCCCACACCACCAGGTCATTACCCTACAATCCCTCAGTCCCAGGTCATTACCCTACAATCCCACACCACCAGGTCATTACCCTACAATCCCTCAGCCCCAGGTCATTACCCTACAGTCCCTCACCCCCAGGTCATTACCCTACAATCCCTCAGCCCCAGGTCATTACCCTACAGTCCCTCACCCCCAGGTCATTACCTTACAATCCCTCAGCCCCAGGTCATTACTCTACAGTCCCTCACCCCCAGGTCATTACCTTACAATCCCTCAGCCCCAGGTCATTACTCTACAGTCCCTCACCCCCAGGTCATTACCTTACAATCCCTCACCCCCAGGTCATTACCTTACAATCCCACACCACCAGGTCATTACTCTACAGTCCCTCACCCCCAGGTCATTACCTTACAATCCCTCACCCCCAGGTCATTACCTTACAATCCCACACCACCAGGTCATTACTCTACAGTCCCTCACCCCCAGGTCATTACCTTACAATCCCTCACCCCCAGGTCATTACCCTACAATCCCACACCCCCAGGTCATTACCTTACAATCCCTCAGCCCCAGGTCATTACCCTACAATCCCACACCACCAGGTCATTACCCTACAATCCCTCAGCCCCAGGTCATTACCCTACAATCCCACACCAGCAGGTCATACCCTACAGTCCCTCACCACCAGGTCATTACCCTACAATCCCTCAGCCCCAGGTCATTACCCTACAATCCCACACCACCAGGTCATTACCCTACAATCCCTCAGCCCCAGGTCATTACCCTACAATCCCACACCACCAGGTCATTACCCTACAGTCCCTCACCCCCAGGTCATTACCCTACAATCCCAGACCAGCAGGTCATTACCCTACAATCCCTCAGCCCCAGGTCATTACTCTACAATCCCACACCCCCAGGTCATTACCTTACAGTCCTGCAGTCCCAGGTCATTGCCCTACAATCCCTCACCACCAGGTCATTACCCTACAATCCCTCAGCCCCAGGTCATTACCCTACAATCCCACACCATCAGGTCATTACCCTACAGTCCCACACCCCCAGGTCATTACCCTACAATCCCTCAGCCCCAGGTCATTACCCTACAACCTCACAGCCCCAGGTCATTACCCTACAACCTCACACCCCCAGGTCATTACCCTACAGTCGCTCACCCCCAGGTCATTACCCTACAATCCCTCAGCCCCAGGTCATTACCCTACAAACCCACACAACCAGGTCATTACCCTACAATCCCTCAGCCTCAGGTCATTACCCTACAATCCCTCAGCCCTAGGTCATTACTCTACAATCCCACACCACCAGGTCATACCCTACAGTCCCTCACCCCCAGGTCATTACCCTACAATCCCTCAGCCCCAGGTCATTACCCTACAATCCCTCAGCCCTAGGTCATTACTCTACAATCCCACACCACCAGGTCATACCCTACAGTCCCTCACCCCCAGGTCATTACCCTACCATCCCACACTCCCAGGTCATTACCCAACAATCCCTCAGCCCCAGGTCATTACCCTTCAATCCCACACCACCAGGTCATTACCTTACAGTCTCTCAGTGCCAGGTCATTACCCTACAATCCCTCAGCCTCAGGTCATTACCCTACAGTCCCACACCCCCAGGTCAATACCCCACAATCCCTCAGCCCCAGGTCATTACCCTACAATCCCACACCATCAGGTCATTACCCTACAGTCCCTCACCCCCAGGTCATTACCCTACAATCCCTCAGCCCCAGGTCATTACCCTACAATCCCTCAGCCTCAGGTCATTACCCTACAATCCCACACCCCCAGGTCATTACCCTACAATCCCTCAGCCTCAGGTCATTACCCTACAATCCCACACCCCCAGGTCATTAACCTACAATCCCTCAGCCGCAGGTCATTACCCTACAATCCCACACCACCAGGTCATTACCCTACAATCCCTCAGCCCCTGGTCATTACCCTACAATCCCTCAGCCCCAGGTCATTACCCTACAATCCCACACCACCAGGTCATTACCCTACAATCCCTCAGCCCCAGGTCATTACCCTACAAACCTACACCACCAGGTCATTACCTTAGAATCCCTCAGCCCCAGGTCATTACCCTACAATCCCACACCACAAGGTCATTACCCTACAGTCCCTCACCCCCAGGTCATTACCCTACAATCCCTCAGCCCCAGGTCATTACCCTACAGTCCCTCAGCCCCAGGTCATTACCCTACAATCCCACAACACCAGGTCATTACCCTACAAACCCACACGCCCAGGTCATTACCCTACAATCCCTCAGCCCCAGGTCATTACCCTACAAACCTACACCAGCAGGTCATTACCCTACAATCCCACACCACAAGGGCATTACCCTACAATCCCTCAGCCCCAGGTCATTACCGTACAATCCCACACCACCAGGTCATTACCCTACAATCCCTCAGCTCCAGGTCGTTACCCTACAGTCCCTCACCCCCAGGTCATTACCCGACAATCCCACACCACAAGGTCATTACCCTACAATCGCTCAGCCCCAGGTCATTACTCTACAATCCCACACCCCCAGGTCATTACCTTACAGTCCCGCAGTCCCAGGTCATTGCCCTACAATCCCTCACCACCAGGTCATTACCCTACAATCCCTCAGCCCCAGGTCATTACCCTACAATCCCACACCATCAGGTCATTACCCTACAGTCCCACACCCCCAGGTCATTACCCTACAATCCCTCAGCCCCAGGTCATTACCCTACAACCTCACAGCCCCAGGTCATTACCCTACAACCTCACACCCCCAGGTCATTACCCTACAGTCGCTCACCCCCAGGTCATTACCCTACAATCCCTCAGCCCCAGGTCATTACCCTACAAACCCACACAACCAGGTCATTACCCTACAATCCCTCAGCCTCAGGTCATTACCCTACAATCCCTCAGCCCTAGGTCATTACTCTACAATCCCACACCACCAGGTCATACCCTACAGTCCCTCACCCCCAGGTCATTACCCTACAATCCCTCAGCCCCAGGTCATTACCCTACAATCCCTCAGCCCTAGGTCATTACTCTACAATCCCACACCACCAGGTCATACCCTACAGTCCCTCACCCCCAGGTCATTACCCTACCATCCCACACTCCCAGGTCATTACCCAACAATCCCTCAGCCCCAGGTCATTACCCTTCAATCCCACACCACCAGGTCATTACCTTACAGTCTCTCAGTGCCAGGTCATTACCCTACAATCCCTCAGCCTCAGGTCATTACCCTACAGTCCCACACCCCCAGGTCAATACCCCACAATCCCTCAGCCCCAGGTCATTACCCTACAATCCCACACCATCAGGTCATTACCCTACAATCCCTCACCCCCAGGTCATTACCCTACAATCCCTCAGCCCCAGGTCATTACCCTACAATCCCTCAGCCTCAGGTCATTACCCTACAATCCCACACCCCCAGGTCATTACCCTACAATCCCTCAGCCTCAGGTCATTACCCTACAATCCCACACCCCCAGGTCATTAACCTACAATCCCTCAGCCGCAGGTCATTACCCTACAATCCCACACCACCAGGTCATTACCCTACAGTCCCTCAGCCCCAGGTCATTACCCTACAATCCCACACCACCAGGTCATTACCCTACAATCCCTCAGCCCCAGGTCATTACCCTACAAACCTACACCACCAGGTCATTACCTTAGAATCCCTCAGCCCCAGGTCATTACCCTACAATCCCACACCACAAGGTCATTACCCTACAGTCCCTCACCCCCAGGTCATTACCCTACAATCCCTCAGCCCCAGGTCATTACCCTACAGTCCCTCAGCCCCAGGTCATTACCCTACAATCCCACAACACCAGGTCATTACCCTACAAACCCACACGCCCAGGTCATTACCCTACAATCCCTCAGCCCCAGGTCATTACCCTACAAACCTACACCAGCAGGTCATTACCCTACAATCCCACACCACAAGGGCATTTCCCTACAATCCCTCAGCCCCAGGTCATTACCGTACAATCCCACACCACCAGGTCATTACCCTACAATCCCTCAGCTCCAGGTCATTACCCTACAAACCTACACCAGCAGGTCATTACCCTACAATCCCTCAGCCCCAGGTCATTACCCTACAATCCCACACCCCCAGGTCATTACCCTACAATCCCTCAGCCCCAGGTCATTACCCTACAATCCCTCAGCCCCAGGTCATTACCCTACAAACCTACACCACAAGGTCATTACCCTACAGTCCCTCACCCCCAGGTCATTACCCTACAATCCCTCAGCCCCAGGTCATTACCCTACAGTCCCTCAGCCCCAGGTCATTACCCTACAATCCCTCAGCCCCAGGTCATTACCCTACAATCCCACACCACAAGGTCATTACCCTACAGTCCCTCACCCCCAGGTCATTACCCTACAATCCCTCAGCCCCAGGTCATTACCCTACAGTCCCTCAGCCCCAGGTCATTACCCTACAATCCCACAACACCAGGTCATTACCCTACAAACCCACACGCCCAGGTCATTACCCTACAATCCCTCAGCCCCAGGTCATTACCCTACAAACCTACACCAGCAGGTCATTACCCTACAATCCCACACCACAAGGGCATTACCCTACAATCCCTCAGCCCCAGGTCATTACCGTACAATCCCACACCACCAGGTCATTACCCTACAATCCCTCAGCTCCAGGTCATTACCCTACAAACCTACACCAGCAGGTCATTACCCTACAGTCCCTCACCCCCAGGTCATTACCCGACAATCCCACACCACAAGGTCATTACCCTACAATCGCTCAGCCCCAGGTCATTACCCTACAGTCCCTCACCCCCAGGTCATTACCCTACAATCCCTCAGCCCCAGGTCATTACCCTACAAACCTACACCAGCAGGTCATTACCCTACAATCCCACACCACAAGGGCATTACCCTACAATCCCTCAGCCCCAGGTCATTACCCTACAATCCCACACCACCAGGTCATTACCCTACAATCGCTCAGCCCCAGGTCATTACCCTACAGTCCCTCACCCCCAGGTCATTACCCTACAATCCCTCAGCCCCAGGTCATTACCCTACAGTCCCTCACCCCCAGGTCATTACCCTACAATCCCACACCCCCAGGTCATTACCTTACAGTCCCGCAGTCCCAGGTCATTGCCCTACAATCCCTCACCACCAGGTCATTACCCTACAATCCCTCAGCCCCAGGTCATTACCCTACAATCCCACACCATCAGGTCATTACCCTACAGTCCCACACCCCCAGGTCATTACCCTACAATCCCTCAGACCCGGGTCATTACCCTACAATCCCACACCATCAGGTCATTACCCTACAGTCCCACACCCCCAGGTCATTGCCCTACAATCCCTCACCCCCAGGTCATTACCCTACAATCCCACACCCCCAGGTCATTACCCTACAGTCCCAGACCAGCAGGTCATTACCCTACAATCCCTCAGCCCCAGGTCATTACTCTACAATCCCACACCCCCAGGTCATTACCTTACAGTCCCGCAGTCCCAGGTCATTGCCCTACAATCCCTCACCACCAGGTCATTACCCTACAATCCCTCAGCCCCAGGTCATTACCCTACAATCCCACACCATCAGGTCATTACCCTACAGTCCCACACCCCCAGGTCATTACCCTACAATCCCTCAGCCCCAGGTCATTACCCTACAACCTCACAGCCCCAGGTCATTACCCTACAACCTCACACCCCCAGGTCATTACCCTACAGTCGCTCACCCCCAGGTCATTACCCTACAATCCCTCAGCCCCAGGTCATTACCCTACCATCCCACACAACCAGGTCATTACCCAGCAATCCCTCAGCCCCAGGTCATTACCCTTCAATCCCACACCACCAGGTCATTACCTTACAGTCTCTCAGTGCCAGGTCATTACCCTACAATCCCTCAGCCTCAGGTCATTACCCTACAGTCCCACACCCCCAGGTCAATACCCCACAATCCCTCAGCCCCAGGTCATTACCCTACAATCCCACACCATCAGGTCATTACCCTACAGTCCCTCACCCCCAGGTCATTACCCTACAATCCCTCAGCCCCAGGTCATTACCCTACAATCCCTCAGCCTCAGGTCATTACCCTACAATCCCACACCCCCAGGTCATTACCCTACAATCCCTCAGCCTCAGGTCATTACCCTACAATCCCACACCCCCAGGTCATTAACCTACAATCCCTCAGCCGCAGGTCATTACCCTACAATCCCACACCACCAGGTCATTACCCTACAATCCCTCAGCCCCTGGTCATTACCCTGCAATCCCTCAGCCCCAGGTCATTACCCTACAATCCCACACCACCAGGTCATTACCCTACAATCCCTCAGCCCCAGGTCATTACCCTACAAACCTACACCACCAGGTCATTACCTTAGAATCCCTCAGCCCCAGGTCATTACCCTACAATCCCTCAGCCCCAGGTCATTACCCTACAGTCCCTCACCCCCAGGTCATTACCCTACAATCCCTCAGCCCCAGGTCATTACCCTACAGTCCCTCAGCCCCAGGTCATTACCCTACAATCCCACAACACCAGGTCATTACCCTACAAACCCACACGCCCAGGTCATTACCCTACAATCCCTCAGCCCCAGGTCATTACCCTACAAACCTACACCAGCAGGTCATTACCCTACAATCCCACACCACAAGGGCATTACCCTACAATCCCTCAGCCCCAGGTCATTACCGTACAATCCCACACCACCAGGTCATTACCCTACAATCCCTCAGCTCCAGGTCGTTACCCTACAGTCCCTCACCCCCAGGTCATTACCCGACAATCCCACACCACAAGGTCATTACCCTACAATCGCTCAGCCCCAGGTCATTACCCTACAGTCCCTCACCCCCAGGTCATTACCCTACAATCCCTCAGCCCCAGGTCATTACCCTACAAACCTACACCAGCAGGTCATTACCCTACAATCCCACACCACAAGGGCATTACCCTACAATCCCTCAGCCCCAGGTCATTACCCTACAATCCCACACCACCAGGTCATTACCCTACAATCTCTCAGCCCCAGGTCATTACCTTACAATCCCACACCACCAGGTCATTACGTTACAGTCTCTCAGCCCCAGGTCATTACCCTACAATCCCACACCACCAGGTCATTACCCTACAATCTCTCAGCCCCAGGTCATTACCCTACAATCCCACACCACCAGGTCATTACCCTACAATCTCTCAGCCCCAGGTCATTACCCTACAATCGCTCAGCCCCAGGTCATTACCCTACAGTCCCTCACCCCCAGGTCATTACCCTACAATCCCTCAGCCCCAGGTCATTACCCTACAGTCCCTCACCCCCAGGTCATTACCCTACAATCCCACACCCCCAGGTCATTACCCTACAGTCCCTCACCCCCAGGTCATTACCCTACAATCCCACACCCCCAGGTCATTACGTTACAGTCCCGCAGTCCCAGGTCATTACCCTACAATCCCACACCCCCAGGTCATTACCTTACAGTCCCGCAGTCCCAGGTCATTGCCCTACAATCCCTCACCACCAGGTCATTACCCTACAATCCCTCAGCCCCAGGTCATTACCCTACAATCCCACACCATCAGGTCATTACCCTACAGTCCCACACCCCCAGGTCATTACCCTACAGTCCCTCAGCCCCAGGTCATTACCCTACAATCCCACACCCCCAGGTCATTACCCTACAGTCCCTCACCCCCAGGTCATTACCCTACAATCCCACACCCCCAGGTCATTACGTTACAGTCCCGCAGTCCCAGGTCATTACCCTACAATCCCACACCCCCAGGTCATTACCTTACAGTCCCGCAGTCCCAGGTCATTGCCCTACAATCCCTCAGCCCCAGGTCATTACCCTACAATCCCACACCATCAGGTCATTACCCTACAGTCCCACACCCCCAGGTCATTACCCTACAATCCCTCAGACCCGGGTCATTACACTACAATCCCACACCCCCAGGTCATTACCCTACAATCCCTCCGCCCCAGGTCATTACCCTACAATCCCTCAGCCCCAGGTCATTACCCTACAATCCCTCAGCCCCAGGTCATTACCCTACAAACCCACACAACCAGGTCATTACCCTACAATCCCTCAGCCTCAGGTCATTACCCTACAATCCCTCAGCCCCAGGTCATTACTCTACAATCCCACACCACCAGGTCATACCCTACAGTCCCTCACCCCCAGGTCATTACCCTACAATCCCTCAGCCCCAAGTCATTACACTACAATCCCACACCCCCAGGTCATTACCCTAGAATCCCTCAGCCTCAGGTCATTACCCTACAGTCCCACACACCCAGGTCAATACCCCACAATCCCTCAGCCCCAGGTCATTACCCTACAATCCCACACCATCAGGTCATTACCCTACAGTCCCTCACCCCCAGGTCATTACCCTACAATCCCTCAGCCCCAGGTCATTACCCTACAATCCCTCAGCCCCTGGTCCTTACCCTACAGTCCCTCACCACCAGGTCATTACCCTACAATCCCTCAGCCCCTGGTCATTAACCTACAATCCCACACCCCCAGGTCATTAACCTACAATCCCACACCACCAGGTCATTACCCTACAATCCCTCAGCCCCAGGTCATTACCCTACAAACCTACACCACCAGGTCATTACCCTAGAATCCCTCAGCCCCAGGTCATTACCCTACAATCCCACACCACAAGGTCATTACCCTACAGTCCCTCACCCCCAGGTCATTACCCTACAATCCCTCAGCCCCAGGTCATTACCCTACAGTCCCTCACCCCCAGGTCATTACCCTACAATCCCACACCACCAGGTCATTACCCTACAGTCCCACACCCCCAGGTCATTACCATACAATCCCACAGCCTCAGGTCATTACCCCACAATCCCACACCACAAGGTCATTACCCTACAGTCCCACACACCCAGGTCATTACCATACAATCCCTCACCCCCAGGTCATTACCCTACAATCCCACACCACAAGGTCATTACCCTACAGTCCCTCACCCCCAGGTCATTACCCTACAATCCCTCAGCCCCAGGTCATTACCCTACAAACCTACACCACCAGGTCATTACCCTACAATCCCACACAACCAGGTCATTACCCTACAGTCCCTCACCCCCAGGTCATTACCCTACAATCCCTCAGCCCCAGGTCATTACCCTACAAACCTACACCACCAGGTCATTACCCTAGAATCCCTCAGCCCCAGGTCATTACCCTACAATCCCACACCACCAGGTCATTACCCTACAGTCCCTCACCCCCAGGTCATTACCCTACAATCCCTCAGCCCCAGGTCATTACCCTACAATCCCTCACCCCCAGGTCATTACCCTACAGTCCCTCAGCCCCAGGTTATTACCCTACAATCCCACAACACCAGGTCATTACCCTACAAACCCACACGCCCAGGTCATTACCCTACAATCCCTCAGCCCCAGGTCATTACCCTACAAACCTACACGAGCAGGTCATTACCCTACAATCCCACACCACAAGGGCATTACCCTACAATCCCTCAGCCCCAGGTCATTACCGTACAATCCCACACCACCAGGTCATTACCCTACAATCCCACACCCCCAGGTCATTTCCCTACAATCCCTCAGCCCCAGGTCATTACCCTACAATCCTACACCCCCAGGTCATTACCCTACAATCCCTCAGCCCCAGGTCATTACCCTACAATCCCACACCGCTAGGTCATTACCCTACAATCCCTCAGCCCCAGGTCATTACTCTACACTCCCTCACCCGCAGGTCATTACCCTACAATCCCTCAGCTCCAGGTCGTTACCCTACAGTCCCTCACCCCCAGGTCATTACCCGACAATCCCACACCACAAGGTCATTACCCTACAATCCCTCAGCCCCAGGTCATTACCCTACAGTCCCTCAGCCCCAGGTCATTACCGTACAAACCTACACCATCAGGTCATTACCCCACAATCCCACACCACCAGGTCATTACCCTACAATCCCACACCCCCAGGTCATTACCCTACAATCCCTCAGCCCCAGGTCATTACTCTACACTCCCTCACCCGCAGGTCATTACCCTACAATCCCTCAGCTCCAGGTCGTTACCCTACAGTCCCTCACCCCCAGGTCATTACCCGACAATCCCACACCACAAGGTCATTACCCTACAATCCCTCAGCCCCAGGTCATTACCCTACAGTCCCTCAGCCCCAGGTCATTACCGTACAAACCTACACCATCAGGTCATTACCCCACAATCCCACACCACCAGGTCATTACCCTACAATCCCACACCCCCAGGTCATTACCTTACAGTCTCTCAGTCCCAGGTCATTACCCTACAATCCCTCAGCCCCAGGTCATTACCCAACAATCCCACACTCCCAGGTCATTACCCTACAATCCCTCAGCCCCAGGTCATTACCCTACAATCCCACAACCCCGGGTCATTACCCTACAATCCCTCAGCCCCAGGTCATTACCCTACAAACCTACACCACCAGGTCATTACCCTACAATCCCTCAGCCCCAGGTCATTACCCTACAATCCCACAACACCAGGTCATTACCCTACAATCCCTCAGCCCCTTGTCATTACCCTACAATCCCACACCCCCAGGTCATTACCTTACAGTCGCTCAGTCCCAGGTCATTACCCTACAATCCCACACCACCAGGTCATTACCCTACAATCCCACACCCCCAGGTCATTACCTTACAGTCTCTCAGTCCCAGGTCATTACCCTACAATCCCACACTCCCAGGTCATTACTTTACAATCCCTCAGCCCCAGGTCATTACCCTACAATCCCACACCCCCAGGTCATTACCCTACAATCCCTCAGCCCCAGGTCATTACCCTACAAACCTACACCACCAGGTCATTACCCTACAATCCCTCAGCCCCAGGTCATTACACTACAATCCCACAACACCAGGTCATTACCCTACAATCCCTCAGCCCCTTGTCATTACCCTACAATCCCACACCCCCAGGTCATTACCGTACAATCCCACACCACCAGGTCATTACCCTACAGTCCCTCACCCCCAGGTCATTTCCCTACAATCCTTCAGCCCCAGGTCATTACCCTACAATCCTACACCCCCAGGTCATTACCCTAGAATCCCTCAGCCCCAGGTCATTACCCTACAATCCCACACCGCTAGGTCATTACCCTACAATCCCTCAGCTCCAGGTCGTTACCCTACAGTCCCTCACCACCAGGTCATTACCCTACAATCCCACACCACCAGGTCATTACCCTACAATCCCACACCCTCAGGTCATTACCCTACAATCCCTCAGCCCCAGGTCATTACCCTACAATCCCACACCCCCAGGTCATTACCTTACAGTCTCTCAGTCCCAGGTCATTACCCTACAATCCCTCAGCCCCAGGTCATTACCCTATAATCCCACACTCCCAGGTCATTACCCTACAATCCCTCAGCCCCAGGTCATTACCCTACAATCCCACACCCCCGGGTCATTACCCTACAATCCCTCAGCCCCAGGTCATTACCCTACAAACCTACACCACCAGGTCATTACCCTACAATCCCTCAGCCCCAGGTCATTACCCTACAATCCCACAACACCAGGTCATTACCCTACAATCCCTCAGCCCCTTGTCATTACCCTACAATCCCACACCCCCAGTTCATTACCTTACAGTCGCTCAGTCCCAGGTCATTACCCTACAATCCCACACCACCAGGTCATTACCCTACAATCCCACACCCCCAGGTCATTACCTTACAGTCTCTCAGTCCCAGGTCATTACCCTACAATCCCACACCACCAGGTCATTACCCTACAATCCCTCAGCCCCAGGTCATTACCCTACAATCCCACACCACCAGGTCATTACCTTACAGTCTCTCAGTCCCAGGTCATTACCCTACAATCCCTCAGCCCCAGGTCATTACCCTATAATCCCACACTCCCAGGTCATTACCCTACAATCCCTCAGCCCCAGGTCATTACCCTACAATCCCACACCCCCGGGTCATTACCCTACAATCCCTCAGCCCCAGGTCATTACCCTACAAACCTACACCACCAGGTCATTACCCTACAATCCCTCAGCCCCAGGTCATTACCCTACAATCCCACAACACCAGGTCATTACCCTACAATCCCTCAGCCCCTTGTCAATACCCTACAATCCCACACCCCCAGGTCATTACCTTACAGTCGCTCAGTCCCAGGTCATTACCCTACAATCCCACACCACCAGGTCATTACCCTACAATCCCACACCCCCAGGTCATTACCTTACAGTCTCTCAGTCCCAGGTCATTACCCTACAATCCCACACTCCCAGGTCATTACTTTACAATCCCTCAGCCCCAGGTCATTACCCTACAATCCCACACCCCCAGGTCATTACCCTACAATCCCTCAGCCCCAGGTCATTACCCTAGAAACCTACACCACCAGGTCATTACCCTACAATCCCTCAGCCCCAGGTCATTACACTACAATCCCACAACACCAGGTCATTACCCTACAATCCCTCAGCCCCTTGTCATTACCCTACAATCCCACACCCCCAGGTCATTACCTTACAGTCGCTCAGTCCCAGGTCATTACCCTTCAATCCCTCAGCCTCAGGTCATTACCCTACAATCCCTCAGCCCCAGGTCATTACTCTACAATCCCACAGCCCCAGGTCATTACCCTACAATCCTTCAGCCTCAGGTCATTACCCTACAATCCCTCAGCCCCAGGTCATTACCCTACAATTCCTCACCCCCAGGTCATTACCCTACAATCCCACACCACCAGGTCATTACCCTACAATCCCTCAGCCCCAGGTCATTACCCTACAATCCCACACCACCAGGTCATTACCCTACAATCCCTCAGCCCCAGGTCATTACCCTACAAACCTACACCACCAGGTCATTACCCTAGAATCCCTGAGCCCCAGGTCATTACCCTACAATCCCACACCACAAGGTCATTACCCTACAGTCCCTCACCCCCAGGTCATTACCCTACAATCCCACACCACAAGGTCTTTATCCTACAATCCCTCAGCCCCAGGTCATTACTCTACAGTCCCTCAGCCCCAGGTCATTACCCTACAATCCCACACCACCAGGTCATTACCCTACAAACCCACACCCCCAGGTCATTACCCTACAATCCCTCAGCCCCAGGACATTACCCTACAAACCTATACCAGCAGGTCATTACCCTACAATCCCACACCACAAGGGCATTACCCTACAATCCCTCAGCCCCAGGTCATTACCCTACAATCCCTCAGCCCCAGGTCATTACCCTACAATCCTACACCCCCAGGTCATTACCCTAGAATCCCTCAGCCCCAGGTCATTACCCTACAATCCCTCAGCCCCAGGTCATTACTCTACACTCCCTCACCCGCAGGTCATTACCCTAAAATCCCACACCACAAGGTCATTACCCTACAATCCCTCAGCTCCAGGTCGTTACCCTACAGTCCCTCACCCCCAGGTCATTACCCTACAATCCCACACCACAAGGTCATTACCCTACAATCCCTCAGCCCCAGGTCATTACCCTACAGTCCCTCAGCCCCAGGTCATTACCCTACAAACCTACACCAGCAGGTCATTACCCTACAATCCCACACCACCAGGTCATTACCCTACAATCCCTCAGCCCCAGGTCATTACCCTACAATCCCACATCCCCAGGTCATTACCTTACAGTCTCTCAGTCCCAGGTCATTACCCTACAATCCCTCAGCCCCAGGTCATTACCCTACAATCCCTCAGCCCAGGTCATTACCCTACAATCCCTCAGCGCCAGGTCATTACCCTACAATCCCACACCCCCAGGTCATTACCCTACAATCCCACACCACCAGGTCATTACCCTACAGTCCCTCAGCCCCAGGTCATTACCCTATAATCCCTCAGCCCCAGGTCATTACCCTACAATCCCACAACCCCAGGTCATTACCCTACAATCCGTCAGCCCCAGGTCATTACCCAACAATCCCACACCAACAGGTCATTACCCTACAATCCCTCAGCCCCAGGTCATTACCCTACAATCCCACACCACCAGGTCATTACCCTAGAATCCCTCAGCCCCAGGTCATTACCCTACAATCCCACACCGCTAGGTCATTACCCTACAATCCCTCAGCTCCAGGTCGTTACCCTACAGTCCCTCACCACCAGGTCATTACCCTACAATCCCACACCACCAGGTCATTACCCTACAATCCCACACCCTCAGGTCATTACCCTACAATCCCTCAGCCCCAGGTCATTACCCTACAATCCCACACCCCCAGGTCATTACCTTACAGTCTCTCAGTCCCAGGTCATTACCCTACAATCCCTCAGCCCCAGGTCATTACCCTATAATCCCACACTCCCAGGTCATTACCCTACAATCCCTCAGCCCCAGGTCATTACCCTACAATCCCACACCCCCGGGTCATTACCCTACAATCCCTCAGCCCCAGGTCATTACCCTACAAACCTACACCACCAGGTCATTACCCTACAATCCCTCAGCCCCAGGTCATTACCCTACAATCCCACAACACCAGGTCATTACCCTACAATCCCTCAGCCCCTTGTCATTACCCTACAATCCCACACCCCCAGGTCATTACCTTACAGTCGCTCAGTCCCAGGTCATTACCCTACAATCCCACACCACCAGGTCATTACCCTACAATCCCACACCCCCAGGTCATTACCTTACAGTCTCTCAGTCCCAGGTCATTACCCTACAATCCCACACCACCAGGTCATTACCCTACAATCCCTCAGCCCCAGGTCATTACCCTACAATCCCACACCACCAGGTCATTACCTTACAGTCTCTCAGTCCCAGGTCATTACCCTACAATCCCTCAGCCCCAGGTCATTACCCTATAATCCCACACTCCCAGGTCATTACCCTACAATCCCTCAGCCCCAGGTCATTACCCTACAATCCCACACCCCCGGGTCATTACCCTACAATCCCTCAGCCCCAGGTCATTACCCTACAAACCTACACCACCAGGTCATTACCCTACAATCCCTCAGCCCCAGGTCATTACCCTACAATCCCACAACACCAGGTCATTACCCTACAATCCCTCAGCCCCTTGTCAATACCCTACAATCCCACACCCCCAGGTCATTACCTTACAGTCGCTCAGTCCCAGGTCATTACCCTACAATCCCACACCACCAGGTCATTACCCTACAATCCCACACCCCCAGGTCATTACCTTACAGTCTCTCAGTCCCAGGTCATTACCCTACAATCCCACACTCCCAGGTCATTACTTTACAATCCCTCAGCCCCAGGTCATTACCCTACAATCCCACACCCCCAGGTCATTACCCTACAATCCCTCAGCCCCAGGTCATTACCCTAGAAACCTACACCACCAGGTCATTACCCTACAATCCCTCAGCCCCAGGTCATTACACTACAATCCCACAACACCAGGTCATTACCCTACAATCCCTCAGCCCCTTGTCATTACCCTACAATCCCACACCCCCAGGTCATTACCTTACAGTCGCTCAGTCCCAGGTCATTACCCTTCAATCCCTCAGCCTCAGGTCATTACCCTACAATCCCTCAGCCCCAGGTCATTACTCTACAATCCCACAGCCCCAGGTCATTACCCTACAATCCTTCAGCCTCAGGTCATTACCCTACAATCCCTCAGCCCCAGGTCATTACCCTACAATTCCTCACCCCCAGGTCATTACCCTACAATCCCACACCACCAGGTCATTACCCTACAATCCCTCAGCCCCAGGTCATTACCCTACAATCCCACACCACCAGGTCATTACCCTACAATCCCTCAGCCCCAGGTCATTACCCTACAAACCTACACCACCAGGTCATTACCCTAGAATCCCTGAGCCCCAGGTCATTACCCTACAATCCCACACCACAAGGTCATTACCCTACAGTCCCTCACCCCCAGGTCATTACCCTACAATCCCACACCACAAGGTCTTTATCCTACAATCCCTCAGCCCCAGGTCATTACTCTACAGTCCCTCAGCCCCAGGTCATTACCCTACAATCCCACACCACCAGGTCATTACCCTACAAACCCACACCCCCAGGTCATTACCCTACAATCCCTCAGCCCCAGGACATTACCCTACAAACCTATACCAGCAGGTCATTACCCTACAATCCCACACCACAAGGGCATTACCCTACAATCCCTCAGCCCCAGGTCATTACCCTACAATCCCTCAGCCCCAGGTCATTACCCTACAATCCTACACCCCCAGGTCATTACCCTAGAATCCCTCAGCCCCAGGTCATTACCCTACAATCCCTCAGCCCCAGGTCATTACTCTACACTCCCTCACCCGCAGGTCATTACCCTAAAATCCCACACCACAAGGTCATTACCCTACAATCCCTCAGCTCCAGGTCGTTACCCTACAGTCCCTCACCCCCAGGTCATTACCCTACAATCCCACACCACAAGGTCATTACCCTACAATCCCTCAGCCCCAGGTCATTACCCTACAGTCCCTCAGCCCCAGGTCATTACCCTACAAACCTACACCAGCAGGTCATTACCCTACAATCCCACACCACCAGGTCATTACCCTACAATCCCTCAGCCCCAGGTCATTACCCTACAATCCCACATCCCCAGGTCATTACCTTACAGTCTCTCAGTCCCAGGTCATTACCCTACAATCCCTCAGCCCCAGGTCATTACCCTACAATCCCTCAGCCCAGGTCATTACCCTACAATCCCTCAGCGCCAGGTCATTACCCTACAATCCCACACCCCCAGGTCATTACCCTACAATCCCACACCACCAGGTCATTACCCTACAGTCCCTCAGCCCCAGGTCATTACCCTATAATCCCTCAGCCCCAGGTCATTACCCTACAATCCCACAACCCCAGGTCATTACCCTACAATCCGTCAGCCCCAGGTCATTACCCAACAATCCCACACCAACAGGTCATTACCCTACAATCCCTCAGCCCCAGGTCATTACCCTACAAACCCTCAGCCCAGGTCATTACCCAACAGTCCCTCACCCCCAGGTCATTACCCAACAATCCCACACCACCAGGTCATTACCCTACAATCCCACACCACCAGGTCATTACCCTACAATCCCTCAGCCCCAGGTCATTACCCTACAATCCCACACCACCAGGTAATTACCCTACAGTCCCTCAACACAAGGTCATTACCCTACAATCGCTCAGTCCCAGATCATTACCCTACAATCCCACACCACCAGGTCATTACCCTACAGTCCCTCACCCACAGGTCATTACCCTACAATCCCACACCACCAGGTCATTACCCTACAGTCCCTCAGCCCCAGGTCATTACTCTACAATCCCACACCCCCAGGTCATTACCTTACAGTCCCGCAGTCCCAGGTTATTGCCCTACAATCCCTCACCACCAGGTCATTACCCTACAATCCCTCAGCCCCAGGTCATTACCCTACAATCCCACACCATCAGGTCATTACCCTACAGTCCCACACCCCCAGGTCATTACCTTACAGTCCCGCAGTCCCAGGTCATTGCCCTACAATCCCTCACCACCAGGTCATTACCCTACAATCCCTCAGCCCCAGGTCATTACTCTACAATCCCACACCCCCAGGTCATTACCTTACAGTCCCGCAGTCCCAGGTCATTGCCCTACAATCCCTCACCACCAGGTCATTACCCTACAATCCCTCAGCCCCAGGTCATTACCCTACAATCTCACACCATCAGGTCATTACCCTACAGTCCCACACCCCCAGGTCATTACCCTACAAACCCACACAACCAGGTCATTACCCTACAATCCCTCAGCCTCAGGTCATTACCCTACAATCCCTCAGCCCTAGGTCATTACTCTACAATCCCACACCACCAGGTCATACCCTACAGTCCCTCACCCCCAGGTCATTACCCTACAATCCCTCAGCCCCAGGTCATTACCCTACCATCCCGCACTCCCAGGTCATTACCCAACAATCCCTCAGCCCCAGGTCATTACACTACAATCCCACACCCCCAGGTCATTACCTTACAGTCTCTCAGTGCCAGGTCATTACCCTACAATCCCTCAGCCTCAGGTCATTACCCTACAGTCCCACACGCCCAGGTCAATACCCCACAATCCCTCAGCCCCAGGTCATTACCCTACAATCCCACACCATCAGGTCATTACCCTACAGTCCCTCACCCCCAGGTCATTACCCTACAATCCCTCAGCCTCAGGTCATTACCCTACAATCCCACACCCCCAGGTCATTACCCTACAATCCCTCAGCCTCAGGTCATTACCCTACAATCCCACACCCCCAGGTCATTAACCTACAATCCCTCAGCCCCAGGTCATTACCCTACAATCCCACACCACCAGGTCATTACCCTACAATCCCTCAGCCCCTGGTCATTACCCTACAATCCCTCAGCCCCAGGTCATTACCCTACAATCCCACACCACCAGGTCATTACCCTACAATCCCACAGCCCCAGGTCATTACCCTACAAACCCACACCACAAGGTCATTACCCTACAATCCCTCACCCCCAGGTCATTACCCTACAATCCCACACCACAAGGTCATTACCCTACAATCCCTCAGCCCCAGGTCATTACCCAACAGTCCCTCAGCCCCAGGTCATTACCCTACAATCCCACAACACCAGGTCATTACCCTACAAACCCACACGCCCAGGTCATTACCCTACAATCCCTCAGCCCCAGGTCATTACCCTACAAACCTACACCAGCAGGTCATTACCCTACAATCCCACACCACAAGGGCATTACCCTACAATCCCTCAGCCCCAGGTCATTACCGTACAATCCTACACCACCAGGTCATTACCCTACAATCCCTCAGCTCCAGGTCGTTACCCTACAGTCCCTCACCCCCAGGTCATTACCCGACAATCCCACACCACAAGGTCATTACCCTACAATCGCTCAGCCCCAGGTCATTACCCTACAGTCCCTCACCCCCAGGTCATTACCCTACAATCCCTCAGCCCCAGGTCATTACCCTACAAACCTACACCAGCAGGTCATTACCCTACAATCCCACACCACAAGGGCATTACCCTACAATCCCTCACCCGCAGGTCATTACCCTACAATCCCACACCACAAGGTCATTACCCTACAATCCCTCAGCTCCAGGTCGTTACCCTACAGTCCCTCACCCCCAGGTCATTACCCTACAATCCCTCCGCCCCAGGTCATTACCCTACAATCCCTCAGCCCCAGGTCATTACCCTACAATCGCTCAGCCCCAGGTCATTACCCTACAATCGCTCAGCCCCAGGTCATTACCCTACAGTCCCTCAGCCCCAGGTCATTACCCTACAATCCCTCAGTCCCAGATCATTACCCTACAATCCCACACCCCCAGGTCATTATCCTACAGTCCCTCACCCCCAGGTCATTACCCTACAGTCCCTCAGCCCCAGGTCATTACCCTACAATCCCACACCCCCAGGTTATTACCCTACAGTCCCTCACCCCCAGGACATTACCCTACAATCCCACACCCCCAGGTCATTACGTTACAGTCCCGCAGTCCCAGGTCATTACCCTACAATCCCACACCCCCAGGTCATTACCTTACAGTCCCGCAGTCCCAGGTCATTGCCCTACAATCCCTCACCACCAGTTCATTACCCTACAATCCCTCAGCCCCAGGTCATTACCCTACAATCCCACACAATCAGGTCATTACCCTACAGTCCCACACCCCCAGGACATTACCCTACAATCCCTCAGCCCCAGGTCATTACCCTACAACCTCACACCCCCAGGTCATTACCCTACAGTCCCTCACCCCCAGGTCATTACCCTACAATCCCTCAGCCCCAGGTCATTACCCTACAAACCCACACAACCAGGTCATTACCCTACAATCCCTCAGCCTCAGGTCATTACCCTACAATCCCTCAGCCCCAGCTCATTACTCAACAATCCCACACCACCAGGTCATACCCTACAGTCCCTCACCACCAGGTCATTACCCTACAATCCCTCAGCCCCAGGTCATTACCCTACCATCCCACACTCCCAGGTCATTACCCAACAATCCCTCAGCCCCAGGTCATTACACTACAATCCCACACCCCCAGGTCATTACCTTACAGTCTCTCAGTGCCAGGTCATTACCCTACAATCCCTCAGCCTCAGGTCATTACCCTACAGTCCCACACCCCCAGGTCAATACCCCACAATCCCTCAGCCCCAGGTCATTACCCTACAATCCCACACCATCAGGTCATTACCCTACAGTCCCTCACCCCCAGGTCATTACCCTACAATCCCTCAGCCCCAGGTCATTACCCTACAATCCCTCAGCCTCAGGTCATTACCCTACAATCCCACACCCCCAGGTCATTACCGTACAATCCCTCAGCCTCAGGTCATTACCCTACAATCCCACACCCCCAGGTCATTAACCTACAATCCAACACCACCAGGTCATTACCCTACAATCCCTCAGTCCCAGATCATTACCCTACAATCCCACACCCCCAGGTCATTATCCTACAGTCCCTCACCCCCAGGTCATTACTCTACAATCCCACACCCCCAGGTCATTACCCTACAGTCCCTCAGCCCCAGGTCATTACCCTACAGTCCCTCACCCCCAGGTCATTACCCTACAATCCCACACCCCCAGGTCATTACCCTACAGTCCCTCACCCCCAGGACATTACCCTACAATCCCACACCCCCAGGTCATTACGTTACAGTCCCGCAGTCCCAGGTCATTACCCTACAATCCCACACCCCCAGGTCATTACCTTACAGTCCCGCAGTCCCAGGTCATTGCCCTACAATCCCTCACCACCAGGTCATTACCCTACAATCCCTCAGCCCCAGGTCATTACCGTACAATCCCTCAGCCTCAGGTCATTACCCTACAATCCCACACCCCCAGGTCATTAACCTACAATCCCACACCACCAGGTCATTACCCTACAATCCCACACCCCCAGGTCATTACCCTACAGTCCCTCAGCCCCAGGTCATTACCCTACAGTCCCTCACCCCCAGGTCATTACCCTACAATCCCACACCCCCAGGTCATTACCCTACAGTCCCTCACCCCCAGGACATTACCCTACAATCCCACACCCCCAGGTCATTACGTTACAGTCCCGCAGTCCCAGGTCATTACCCTACAATCCCACACCCCCAGGTCATTACCTTACAGTCCCGCAGTCCCAGGTCATTGCCCTACAATCCCTCACCACCAGGTCATTACCCTACAATCCCTCAGCCCCAGGTCATTACCCTACAATCCCACACAATCAGGTCATTACCCTACAGTCCCACACCCCCAGGACATTACCCTACAATCCCTCAGCCCCAGGTCATTACCCTACAACCTCACACCCCCAGGTCATTACCCTACAGTCCCTCACCCCCAGGTCATTACCCTACAATCCCTCAGCCCCAGGTCATTACCCTACAAACCCACACAACCAGGTCATTACCCTACAATCCCTCAGCCTCAGGTCATTACCCTACAATCCCTCAGCCCCAGCTCATTACTCTACAATCCCACACCACCAGGTCATACCCTACAGTCCCTCACCACCAGGTCATTACCCTACAATCCCTCAGCCCCAGGTCATTACCCTACCATCCCACACTCCCAGGTCATTACCCAACAATCCCTCAGCCCCAGGTCATTACACTACAATCCCACACCCCCAGGTCATTACCTTACAGTCTCTCAGTGCCAGGTCATTACCCTACAATCCCTCAGCCTCAGGTCATTACCCTACAGTCCCACACCCCCAGGTCAATACCCCACAATCCCTCAGCCCCAGGTCATTACCCTACAATCCCACACCATCAGGTCATTACCCTACAGTCCCTCACCCCCAGGTCATTACCCTACAATCCCTCAGCCCCAGGTCATTACCCTACAATCCCTCAGCCTCAGGTCATTACCCTACAATCCCACACCCCCAGGTCATTACCGTACAATCCCTCAGCCCCAGGTCATTACCCTACAATCCCACACAACCAGGTCATTACCCTACAATCCCTCAGCCCCAGGTCATTACCCTACATTCTCACACCACCAGGTCATTACCCTACAAACCTACACCACCAGGTCATTACCCTACAATCCCTCAGCCCCAGGTCATTACCCTACAATCCCATACCCCCCAGGCCATTACTCTACAGTCCCTCACCCCCAGGTCATTACTCTACAGTCCCTCAGCCCAGGTCATTACCCTACAATCCCTCAGCCCCAGGTCATTACCCTACAATCCCACACCCCCAGGTCATTACCCTACAGTCCCTCACCCCCAGGTCTTTAACTTAGAGTCCCTCAGTCCCAGGTCATTACCCTACAATCCCTCAGCCTCAGGTCATTACCCTACAACCTCACACCCCCAGGTCATTACCCTACATTCCCTCACCCCCAGGTCATTATCCTACAATCCCTCAGCCCCAGGTCATTACCCTACATTCCCTCACCCCCAGGTCATTACCCTACAATCCCACACCCCCAGGTCACTACCCTACAATCCCTCAGCCCCAGGTCATTACTCTACAATCCCACACCACCAGGTCATCACCCTACAATCCCTCAGCCCCAGGTCATTACCCTACAACCCCACACCACCAGGTCATTACCCTACAATCCCTCAGCCCCAGGTCATTACCCTACATTCCCTCACCCCCAGGTCATTATCCTACAATCCCTCAGCCCCAGGTCATTACCCTACATTCCCTCACCCCCAGGTCATTACCCCACAAACCTACACCACCAGGTCATTACCCTACAATCCCTCAGCCCCAGGTCATTACCCTACAATCCCATACCCCCCAGGCCATTACTCTACAGTCCCTCACCCCCAGGTCATTACTCTACAGTCCCTCAGCCCCAGGTCATTACCCTACAACCCCTCAGCCCCAGGTCATTACCCTACAATCCCACACACCCAGGTCATTACCCTACAGTCCCTCACCCCCAGGTCTTTAACTTACAGTCCCTCAGTCCCAGGTCATTACCCTACAATCCCTCAGCCTCAGGTCATTACCCTACAAACTCACACCCCCAGGTCATTACCCTACATTCCCTCACCCCGAGGTCATTATCCTACAATCCCTCAGCCCCAGGTCATTACCCTACATTCCCTCACACCCAGGTCATTACCCTACAATCCGACACCCCCAGGTCACTACCCTACAATCGCTCAGCCCCAGGTCATTACCCTACAACCCCACACCACCAGGTCATTACCCTACATTCCCTCACCCCCAGGTCATTATCCTACAATCCCTCACCCCCAGGTCATTACCCTACAATCCCACACCCCCAGGTCATTACCCTACAATCCCTCAGCCCAGGTCATTACCCTACAATCCCAGACCACCAGGTCATCACCCTACAATCCCTCAGCCCCAGGTCATTACCCTACAATCCCACACCACCAGGTCATTACCCTACAGTCCCTCAGCCCCAGGTCATTACCCTACAATCCCACACCACCAGGTCATTACCCTACAATCCCTCAGCCCCAGGTCATTACCCTACAAACCCACGCCACCAGGTCATTACCCTACAAACCTACACCACCCGGTCATTACCCTACAATCCCTCAGCCGCAGGTCATTACCCTACAATCCCACACCCCCAGGTCATTACCCTACAATCCCTCAGCCCCAGGTCATTACCCTACAATCCCACACCCACAGGTCATTACCTTACAGTCTCTCAGTCCCAGGTCATTACCCTACAATCCCTCACCACCAGGTCATTACCCTACAATCCCACACCACCAGGTCATTACCCTACAGTCCCTCACCACCAGGTCATTACCCTACAATCCCACACCACCAGGTCATTAACCTACAGTCCCTCACCCCCAGGTCATTACCCTACAATCCCTCAGACCCGGGTCATTACCCTACAATCCCACACCCCCAGGTCAATACCCTACAATCCCTCCGCCCCAGGTCATTACCCTTCAATCCCTGAGCCTCAGGTCATAACCCTACAGTCCCACACCACCAGGTCATTACCCTACAATCTCTCAGCCCCAGGTCATTACCCTACAATCCCACACCACCAGGTCATCACCCTACAATCCCTCAGCGCCAGGTCATTACCCTACAATCCCACACCCCCAGGTCATTACCTTACAGTCTCTCAATCCCAGGTCATTACCCTACAATCCCACACCACCAGGTCATTACCCTACAGTCCCTCACCCCCAGGTCATTACCCTACAATCCCACACCACCAGGTCATTACCCTACAGTCCCTCACCCCCAGGTCATTACCCTACAATCCCACACCACCAGGTCATTACCCTACAGTCCCTCACCCCCAGGTCATTACCCTACAATCCCACACCACCAGGTCATTACCCTACAATCTCTCAGCCCCAGGTCATTACCCTACAATCCCACACCACCAGGTCATCACCCTACAATCCCTCAGCGCCAGGTCATTACCCTACAATCCCACACCCCCAGGTCATTACCTTACAGTCTCTCAATCCCAGGTCATTACCCTACAATCCCACACCACCAGGTCATTACCCTACAGTCCCTCACCCCCAGGTCATTACCCTACAATCCCTCAGACCCGGGTCATTACACTACAATCCCACACCCCCAGGTCATTACCCTACAATCCCTGAGCCTCAGGTCATTACCCTACAGTCCCTCAGCCCCAGGTCATTACCCTACAATCCCACACCACCAGGTCATTACCCTACAATCTCTCAGCCCCAGGTCATTACCCTACAATCCCACACCACCAGGTCATTACCCTACAATCCCACAGACCCAGGTCATTACCCTACAATCCCTCAGCCCCAGGTCATTACCCTACAATCCCACACCACCAGGTCATTACCCTACAATCCCACAGACCCAGGTCATTACCCTACAATCCCTCAGCCCCAGGTCATTACCCTACAATCCCACACCCCCAGGTCATTACCCTACAGTCCCTCACCCCCAGGTCTTTAACTTACAGTCCCTCACCCCCAGGTCATTACCCTACAATCCCACACCCCCAGGTCATTACCCTACAATCCCTCAGACCCAGGTCATTACCCTACAATCCCACACCACCAGGTCATCACCCTACAATCCCTCAGCCCCAGGTCATTACCCTACAATCCCACACCACCAGGTCATTAACCTACAGTCCCTCACCCCCAGGTCATTACCCTACAATCCCTCAGACCCGGTTCACTACCCTACAATCCCACACCCCCAGGTCATTACCCTACAATCCCTCCGCCCCAGGTCATTACCCTTCAATCCCTGAGCCTCAGGTCATTACCCTACAGTCCCTCAGCCCCAGGTCATTACCCTACAATCCCACACCACCAGGTCATTACCCTACAATCCCTCAGCGCCAGGTCATTACCCTACAATCCCACATCCCCAGGTCATTAGCTTACAGTCTCTCAATCCCAGGTCATTACCCTACAATCCCACACCACCAGGTCATTACCCTACAGTCCCACACCACCAGGTCATTACCCTACAATCCCACACCACCAGGTCATTAACCTACAGTCCCTCACCCCCAGGTCATTACCCTACAATCCCTCAGACCCGGGTCACTACCCTACAATCCCACACCCCCAGGTCATTACCCTACAATCCCTCCGCCCCAGGTCATTACCCTTCAATCCCTGAGCCTCAGGTCATTACCCTACAGTCCCTCAGCCCCAGGTCATTACCCTACAATCCCACACCACCAGGTCATTACCCTACAATCCCTCAGCGCCAGGTCATTACCCTACAATCCCACAACCCCAGGTCATTACCTTACAGTCTCTCAATCCCAGGTCATTACCCTACAATCCCACACCCCCAGGTCATTACCCTACAATCCCACACCACCAGGTCATTACCCTACAGTCCCTCACCCCCAGGTCATTACCCTACAATCCCTCACCCCGAGGTCATTATCCTACAATCCCTCACACCCAGGTCATTACCCTACAATCCGACACCCCCAGGTCACTACCCTACAATCCCTCAGCCCCAGGTCATTACCCTACAATCCCACACCACCAGGTCATCACCCTACAATCCCTCAGCCCCAGGTCATTACCCTACAAACCCACACCCCCAGGTCATTACCCTACAATCCCACACCACCAGGTCATTACCCTACATTCCCTCACCCCCAGGTCATTATCCTACAATCCCTCAGCCCCAGGTCATTACCCTACATTCCCTCACCCCCAGGTCATTACCCTACAATCCCTCACCCCCAGGTCATTACCCTACATTCCCTCACCCCCAGGTCATTACCCTACAATCCCACACCCCCAGGTCATTACCCTACAATCCCTCAGCCCAGGTCATTACCCTACAATCCCAGACCACCAGGTCATCACCCTACAATCCCTCAGCCCCAGGTCATTACCCTACAATCCCACACCACCAGGTCATTACCCTACAGTCCCTCAGCCCCAGGTCATTACCCTACAATCCCACACCACCAGGTCATTACCCTACAATCCCTCAGCCCCAGGTCATTACCCTACAATCCCACGCCACCAGGTCATTACCCTACAAACCTACACCACCCGGTCATTACCCTACAATCCCTCAGCCGCAGGTCATTACCCTACAATCCCACACCCCCAGGTCATTACCCTACAATCCCTCAGCCCCAGGTCATTGCCCTACAATCCCACACCCCCAGGTCATTACCTTACAGTCTCTCAGTCCCAGGTCATTACCCTACAATCCCACACCACCAGGTCATTACCCTACAATCCCTCAGCCCCAGGTCATTACCCTACAATCCCACACCCCCAGGTCATTACCCTACAGTCCCTCACCCTCAGGTTTTTAACTTAGAGTCCCTCAGTCCCAGGTCATTACCCTACAATCCCTCAGCCTCAGGTCATTACCCTACAACCTCACACCCCCAGGTCATTACCCTACATTCCCTCACCCCCAGGTCATTATCCTACAATCCCTCAGCCCCAGGTCATTACCCTACATTCCCTCACCCCCAGGTCATTACCCTACAATCCCACACCCCCAGGTCACTACCCTACAATCCCTCAGCCCCAGGTCATTACTCTACAATCCCACACCACCAGGTCATCACCCTACAATCCCTCAGCCCCAGGTCATTACCCTACAACCCCACACCACCAGGTCATTACCCTACATTCCCTCACCCCCAGGTCATTATCCTACAATCCCTCAGCCCCAGGTCATTACCCTACATTCCCTCACCCCCAGGTCATTACCCCACAAACCTACACCACCAGGTCATTACCCTACAATCCCTCAGCCCCAGGTCATTACCCTACAATCCCATATCCCCCAGGCCATTACTCTACAGTCCCTCACCCCCAGGTCATTACTCTACAGTCCCTCAGCCCCAGGTCATTACCCTACAACCCCTCAGCCCCAGGTCATTACCCTACAATCCCACACACCCAGGTCATTACCCTACAGTCCCTCACCCCCAGGTCTTTAACTTACAGTCCCTCAGTCCCAGGTCATTACCCTACAATCCCTCAGCCTCAGGTCATTACCCTACAAACTCACACCCCCAGGTCATTACCCTACATTCCCTCACCCCGAGGTCATTATCCTACAATCCCTCAGCCCCAGGTCATTACCCTACATTCCCTCACACCCAGGTCATTACCCTACAATCCGACACCCCCAGGTCACTACCCTACAATCCCTCAGCCCCAGGTCATTACCCTACAACCCCACACCACCAGGTCATTACCCTACATTCCCTCACCCCCAGGTCATTATCCTACAATCCCTCAGCCCCAGGTCATTACCCTACATTCCCTCACCCCCAGGTCATTACCCTAAAATCCCACACCCCCAGGTCATTACCCTACAATCCCTCAGCCCAGGTCATTACCCTACAATCCCAGACCACCAGGTCATCACCCTACAATCCCTCAGCCCCAGGTCATTACCCTACAATCCCACACCACCAGGTCATTACCCTACAGTCCCTCAGCCCCAGGTCATTACCCTACAATCCCACACCACCAGGTCATTACCCTACAATCCCTCAGCCCCAGGTCATTACCCTACAATCCCACGCCACCAGGTCATTACCCTACAAACCTACACCACCCGGTCATTACCCTACAATCCCTCAGCCGCAGGTCATTACCCTACAATCCCACACCCCCAGGTCATTACCCTACAATCCCTCAGCCCCAGGTCATTACCCTACAATCCCACACCCCCAGGTCATTACCTTACAGTCTCTCAGTCCCAGGTCATTACCCTACAATCCCACACCACCAGGTCATTACCCTACAGTCCCACACCACCAGGTCATTACCCTACAATCCCACACCACCAGGTCATTAACCTACAGTCCCTCACCCCCAGGTCATTACCCTACAATCCCTCAGACCCGGGTCATTACCCTACAATCCCACACCCCCAGGTCAATACCCTACAATCCCTCCGCCCCAGGTCATTACCCTTCAATCCCTGAGCCTCAGGTCATAACCCTACAGTCCCTCAGCCCCAGGTCATTACCCTACAATCCCACACCACCAGGTCATTACCCTACAATCTCTCAGCCCCAGGTCATTACCCTACAATCCCACACCACCAGGTCATCACCCTACAATCCCTCAGCGCCAGGTCATTACCCTACAATCCCACACCCCCAGGTCATTACCTTACAGTCTCTCAATCCCAGGTCATTACCCTACAATCCCACACCACCAGGTCATTACCCTACAGTCCCTCACCCCCAGGTCATTACCCTACAATCCCACACCACCAGGTCATTACCCTACAGACCCTCACACCCAGGTCATTACCCTACAATCCCACACCACCAGGTCATTACCCTACAGTCCCTCACCCCCAGGTCATTACCCTACAATCCCTCAGACCCGGGTCATTACACTACAATCCCACACCCCCAGGTCATTACCCTACAATCCCTGAGCCTCAGGTCATTACCCTACAGTCCCTCAGCCCCAGGTCATTACCCTACAATCCCACACCACCAGGTCATTACCCTACAATCTCTCAGCCCCAGGTCATTACCCTACAATCCCACACCACCAGGTCATTACCCTACAATCCCACAGACCCAGGTCATTACCCTACAATCCCTCAGCCCCAGGTCATTACCCTACAATCCCACACCACCAGGTCATCAACCTACAATCCCACACCCCCAGGTCATTACCCTACAGTCCCTCAGACCCAGGTCATTACCCTACAATCCCACACCACCAGGTCATCACCCTACAATCCCTCAGCCCCAGGTCATTACCCTACAATCCCACACCACCAGGTCATTACCCTACAGTCCCTCAGCCCCAGGTCATTACCCTACAATCCCACACCACCAGGTCATTACCCTACAATCCCTCAGCCCCAGGTCATTACCCTACAATCCCACACCACCAGGTCATTACCCTACAAACCTACACCACCAGGTTATTACCCTACAATCCCTCAGCCCCAGGTCATTACCCTACAATCCCATACCCTTCAGGCCATTACTCTACAGTCCCTCACCCCCAGGTCATTACTCTACAATCCCACACCCCCAGGTCATTAACCTACAGTCCCTCACCCCCAGGTCATTACCCTACAATCCCTCAGACCCGGGTCACTACCCTACAATCCCACACCCCCAGGTCATTACCCTACAATCCCTCCGCCCCAGGTCATTACCCTTCAATCCCTGAGCCTCAGGTCATTACCCTACTGTCCCTCAGCCCCAGGTCATTACCCTACAATCCCACACCACCAGGTCATTACCCTACAATCCCTCAGCGCCAGGTCATTACCCTACAATCCCACATCCCCAGGTCATTACCTTACAGTCTCTCAATCCCAGGTCATTACCCTACAATCCCACACCACCAGGTCATTACCCTACAGTCCCACACCACCAGGTCATTACCCTACAATCCCACACCACCAGGTCATTAACCTACAGTCCCTCACCCCCAGGTCATTACCCTACAATCCCTCAGACCCGGGTCACTACCCTACAATCCCACACCCCCAGGTCATTACCCTACAATCCCTCCGCCCCAGGTCATTACCCTTCAATCCCTGAGCCTCAGGTCATTACCCTACAGTCCCTCAGCCCCAGGTCATTACCCTACAATCCCACACCACCAGGTCATTACCCTACAATCCCTCAGCGCCAGGTCATTACCCTACAATCCCACATCCCCAGGTCATTACCTTACAGTCTCTCAATCCCAGGTCATTACCCTACAATCCCACACCACCAGGTCATTACCCTACAGTCCCTCACCCCCAGGTCATTACCCTACAATCCCACACCACCAGGTCATTACCCTACAATCCCTCACCCCCAGGTCATTACCCTACAGTCCCTCACCCCCAGGTCATTACCCTACAATCCCTCACCCCGAGGTCATTATCCTACAATCCCTCAGCCCCAGGTCATTACCCTACATTCCCTCACACCCAGGTCATTACCCTACAATCCGACACCCCCAGGTCACTACCCTACAATCCCTCAGCCCCAGGTCATTACCCTACAATCCCACACCACCAGGTCATCACCCTACAATCCCTCAGCCCCAGGTCATTACCCTACAAACCCACACCCCCAGGTCATTACCCTACAATCCCACACCACCAGGTCATTACCCTACATTCCCTCACCCCCAGGTCATTATCCTACAATCCCTCAGCCCCAGGTCATTACCCTACATTCCCTCACCCCCAGGTCATTACCCTACAATCCCTCACCCCCAGGTCATTACCCTACATTCCCTCACCCCCAGGTCATTACCCTACAATCCCACACCCCCAGGTCATTACCCTACAATCCCTCAGCCCAGGTCATTACCCTACAATCCCAGACCACCAGGTCATCACCCTACAATCCCTCAGCCCCAGGTCATTACCCTACAATCCCACACCACCAGGTCATTACCCTACAGTCCCTCAGCCCCAGGTCATTACCCTACAATCCCACACCACCAGGTCATTACCCTACAATCCCTCAGCCCCAGGTCATTACCCTACAATCCCACGCCACCAGGTCATTACCCTACAAACCTACACCACCCGGTCATTACCCTACAATCGCTCAGCCGCAGGTCATTACCCTACAATCCCACACCCCCAGGTCATTACCCTACAATCCCTCAGCCCCAGGTCATTACCCTACAATCCCACACCCCCAGGTCATTACCTTACAGTCTCTCAGTCCCAGGTCATTACCCTACAATCCCACACCACCAGGTCATTACCCTACAGTCCCTCACCCCCAGGTCATTACCCTACAATCCCTCAGTCCCAGGTCATTACCCTACAATCCCACACCACCAGGTCATTACCCTACAATCCCACACCACCAGGTCATTAACCTACAGTCCCTCACCCCCAGGTCATTACCCTACAATCCCTCAGACCCGGGTCATTACCCTACAATCCCACACCCCCAGGTCAATACCCTACAATCCCTCCACCCCAGGTCATTACCCTTCAATCCCTGAGCCTCAGGTCATAACCCTACAGTCCCTCAGCCCCAGGTCATTACCATACAATCCCACACCACCAGGTCATTACCCTACAATCTCTCAGCCCCAGGTCATTACCCTACAATCCCACACCACCAGGTCATCACCCTACAATCCCTCAGCGCCAGGTCATTACCCTACAATCCCACACCCCCAGGTCATTACCTTACAGTCTCTCAATCCCAGGTCATTACCCTACAATCCCACACCACCAGGTCATTACCCTACAGTCCCTCACCCCCAGGTCATTACCCTACAATCCCACACCACCAGATCATTACCCTACAGTCCCTCACCCCCAGGTCATTACCCTACAATCCCTCAGACCCGGGTCATTACACTACAATCCCACACCCCCAGGTCATTACCCTACAATCCCTGAGCCTTAGGTCATTACCCTACAGTCCCTCAGCCCCAGGTCATTACCCTACAATCCCACACCACCAGGTCATTACCCTACAATCTCTCAGCCCCAGGTCATTACCCTACAATCCCACACCACCAGGTCATTACCCTACAATCCCACAGACCCAGGTCATTACTCTACAATCCCTCAGCCCCAGGTCATTACCCTACAATCCCACACCACCAGGTCATCAACCTACAATCCCACACCCCCAGGTCATTACCCTACAGTCCCTCACCCCCAGGTCTTTAACTTACAGTCCCTCAGACCCAGGTCATTACCCTACAATCCCACACCACCAGGTCATCACCCTACAATCCCTCAGCCCCAGGTCATTACCCTACAATCCCACACCACCAGGTCATTACCCTACAGTCCCTCAGCCCCAGGTCATTACCCTACAATCCCACACCACCAGGTCATTACCCTACAATCCCTCAGCCCCAGGTCATTACCCTACAATCCCACACCACCAGGTCATTACCCTACAAACCTACACCACCAGGTTAGTACCCTACAATCCCTCAGCCCCAGGTCATTACCCTACAATCCCATACCCACCAGGCCATTACTCTACAGTCCCTCACCCCCAGGTCATTACTCTACAGTCCCTCAGCCCCAGGTCATTACCCTACAATCCCTCAGCCCCAGGTCATTAACCTACAGTCCCTCACCCCCAGGTCATTACCCTACAATCCCTCAGACCCGGGTCACTACCCTACAATCCCACACCCCCAGGTCATTACCCTACAATCCTTCCGCCCCAGGTCATTACCCTTCAATCCCTGAGCCTCAGGTCATTACCCTACAGTCCCTCAGCCCCAGGTCATTACCCTACAATCCCACACCACCACGTCATTACCCTACAATCCCACATCCCCAGGTCATTACCTTACAGTCTCTCAATCCCAGGTCATTACCCTACAATCCCACACCACCAGGTCATTACCCTACAGTCCCTCACCCCCAGGTCATTACCCTACAATCCCACACCCCCAGGTCATTACCCTACAATCCCTCAGACCCGGGTCATTACACTACAATCCCACACCCCCAGGTCATTACCCTACAATCCCTGAGCCTCAGGTCATTACCCTACAGTCCCTCAGCCCCAGGTCATTACCCTACAATCCCACACCACCAGGTCATTACCCTACAATCTCTCAGCCCCAGGTCATTACCCTACAATCCCACACCACCAGGTCATTACCCTACAATCCCACACACCCAGGTAATTACCCTACAATCCCTCAGCCCCAGGTCATTACCCTACAATCCCACACCACCAGGTCATCACCCTACAATCCCACACCCCCAGGTCATTACCCTACAGTCCCTCACCCCCAGGTCATTACCCTACAATCCCTCAGACCCGGGTCATTACCCTACAATCCCACACCACCAGGTCATCACCCTACAATCCCTCAGCCCCAGGTCATTACCCTACAATCCCACACCACCAGGTCATTACCCTACAGTCCCTCAGCCCCAGGTCATTACCCTACAATCCCACACCACCAGGTCATTACCCTACAATCCCTCAGCCCCAGGTCATTACCCTACAATCCCACACCACCAGGTCATTACCCTACAAACCTACACAACCAGGTCATTACCCTACAATCCCTCAGCCCCAGGTCATTACCCTACAATCCCATACCCCCCAGGCCATTACTCTACAGTCTCTCACCCCCAGGTCATTACTCTACAGTCCCTCAGCCCCAGGTCATTACCCTACAATCCCTCAGCCCCAGCTCATTACCCTACAATCCCACACCCCCAGGTCATTACCCTACAGTCCCTCACCCCCAGGTCTTTAACTTAGAGTCCCTCAGTCCCAGGTCATTACCCTACAATCCCTCAGCCTCAGGTCATTACCCTACAACCTCACACCCCCAGGTCATTACCCTACATTCCCTCACCCCCAGGTCATTATCCTACAATCCCTCAGCCCCAGGTCATTACCCTACATTCCCTCACCCCCAGGTCATTACCCTACAATCCCACACCCCCAGGTCACTACCCTACAATCCCTCAGCCCCAGGTCATTACCCTACAATCCCACACCACCAGGTCATCACCCTACAATCCCTCAGCCCCAGGTCATTACCCTACAACCCCACACAACCAGGTCATTACCCTACATTCCCTCACCCCCAGGTCATTATCCTACAATCCCTCAGCCCCAGGTCATTACCCTACATTCCCTCACCCCCAGGTCATTACCCTACAATCCCACACCACCAGGTCATTACCCTACAGTCCCTCACCCCCAGGTCATTACCCTACAATCCCACACCACCAGGTCATTACCCTACAATCCCACACCACCAGGTCATTACCCTACATTCCCTCACCCCCAGGTCATTACCCTACAATCCCACACCACCAGGTCATTACCCTACAGTCCCTCACCCCCAGGTCATTACCCTACAATCCCTCAGACCCGGGTCATTACACTACAATCCCACACCACCAGGTCATTACCCTACAATCTCTCAGCCCCAGGTCATGACCCTACAATCCCACACCACCAGGTCATTACCCTACAATCCCTGAGCCTCAGGTCATTACCCTACAGTCCCTCAGCCCCAGGTCATTACCCTACAATCCCACACCACCAGGTCATTACCCTACAATCTCTCAGCCCCAGGTCATGACCCTACAATCCCACACCACCAGGTCATTACCCTACAATCCCACACACCCAGGTAATTACCCTACAATCCCTCAGCCCCAGGTCATTACCCTACAATCCCACACCACCAGGTCATCACCCTACAATCCCACACCCACAGGTCATTACCCTACAATCCCTCAGCCCCAGGTCATTACCCTACATTCCCTCACCCCCAGGTCATTACCCTACATTCCCTCACCCCCAGGTCTTTCTTACAGTCCCTCAGACCCAGGTCATTACCCTACAATCCCACACCACCAGGTCATCACCCTACAATCCCTCAGCCCCAGGTCATTACCCTACAATCCCACACCACCAGGTCATTACCCTACAATCCCTCAGCCCCAGGTCATTACCCTACAATCCCACACCACCAGGTCATTACCCTACAAACCTACACCACCAGGTCATTACCCTACAATCCCTCAGCCCCAGGTCATTACCCTACAGTCCCATACCCCCCAGGTCATTACTCTACAGACCCTCACCCCCAGGTCATTACTCTACAGTCCCTCAGCCCCAGGTCATTACCCTACAATCCCTCAGCCCCAGGTCATTACCCTACAATCCCACACCCCCAGGTCATCACCCTACAATCCCTCAGCCCCAGGTCATTACCCTACAATCCCACACCACCAGGTCATTACCCTACAGTCCCTCACCCCCAGGTCTTTAACTTAGAGTCCCTCAGTCCCAGGTCATTACCCTACAATCCCTCAGCCTCAGGTGATTACCCTACAACCTCACACCCCCATGTCATTACCCTACATTCCCTCACCCCCAGGTCATTATCCTACAATCCCTCAGCCCCAGGTCATTACCCTACATTCCCTCACCCCCAGGTCATTACCCTACAATCCCACACCCCCAGGTCACTACCCTACAATCCCTCAGCCCCAGGTCATTACCCTACAATCCCACACCACCAGGTCATCACCCTACAATCCCTCAGCCCCAGGTCATTACCCTACAACCCCACACCACCAGGTCATTACCCTACATTCCCTCACCCCCAGGTCATTATCCTACAATCCCTCAGCCCCAGGTCATTACCCTACATTCCCTCACCCCCAGGTCATTACCCTACAATCCCACACCCCCAGGTCATTACCCTACAATCCCTCAGCCCAGGTCATTACCCTACAATCCCAGACCACGAGGTCATCACCCTACAATCCCTCAGCCCCAGGTCATTACCCTACAATCCCACACCACCAGGTCATTACCCTACAATCCCTCAGCCCCAGGTCATTACCCTACAATCCCACACCACAAGGTCATTACCCTACAAACCTACACCACCAGGTCATTACCCTACAATCCCTCAGCCCCAGGTCATTACCCTACAATCCCACACCACCGGGTCATTACCCTACAATCCCACACCACCAGGTCATTACCCTACAATCCCACACCCCCAGGTCATTACCCTACAATCCCTCCGCCCCAGGTCATTACCCTACAATCCCACACCCCCAGGTCATTACCCTACAGTCCCTCAGCCCCAGGTCATTACCCTACAATCCCACACCACCAGGTCATTACCCTACAATCCCTCCGCCCCAGGTCATTACCCTTCAATCCCTGAGCCTCAGGTCATTACCCTACAGTCCCTCAGCCCCAGGTCATTACCCTACAATCCCACACCACCACGTCATTACCCTACAATCCCTCAGCGCCAGGTCATTACCCTACAATCCCACATCCCCAGGTCATTACCTTACAGTCTCTCAATCCCAGGTCATTACCCTACAATCCCACACCACCAGGTCATTACCCTGCAGTCCCTCACTCCCAGGTCATTACCCTACAATCCCTCAGACCCGGGTCATTACACTACAATCCCACACCCCCAGGTCATTACCCTACAATCCCTGAGCCTCAGGTCATTACCCTACAGTCCCTCAGCCCCAGGTCATTACCCTACAATCCCACACCACCAGGTCATTACCCTACAATCTCTCAGCCCCAGGTCATTACCCTACAACACCACACCACCAGGTCATTACCCTACAATCCCACACACCCAGGTAATTACCCTACAATCCCTCAGCCCCAGGTCATTACCCTACAATCCCACACCACCAGGTCATTACCCTACAGTCCCTCAGCCCCAGGTCATTACCCTACAATCCCACACCACCAGGTCATTACCCTACAATCCCTCACCCCCAGGTCTTTAACTTACAGTCCCTCAGACCCAGGTCATTACCCTACAATCCCACACCACCAGGTCATTACCCTACAGTCCCTCAGCCCCAGGTCATTACCCTACAATCCCACACCACCAGGTCATTACCCTACAATCCCTCACCCCCAGGTCTTTAACTTACAATCCCTCAGCCCCAGGTCATTACCCTACAATCCCACACCACCAGGTCATTACCCTACAGTCCCTCAGCCCCAGGTCATTACCCTACAATCCCACACCACCAGGTCATTACCCTACAATCCCTCAGCCCCAGGTCATTACCCTACAATCCCACACCACCAGGTCATTACCCTACAATCCCACACCACCAGGTCATTACCCTACAATCCCTCAGCCCCAGGTCATTACCCTACAATCCCTCACCACCAGGTCATTACCCTACAATCCCTCAGCCCCAGGTCATTACCCTACAATCCCTCACCACCAGGTCATTACCCTACAAACCTACACAACCAGGTCATTACCCTACAGTCCCTCACCCCCAGGTCATTACTCTACAGTCCCTCAGCCCCAGGTCATTACCCTACAATCCCTCAGCCCCAGCTCATTACCCTACAATCCCACACCCCCAGGTCATTACCCTACAGTCCCTCACCCCCAGGTATTTAACTTAGAGTCCCTCAGTCCCAGGTCATTACCCTACAATCCCTCAGCCTCAGGTCATTACCCTACAACCTCACACCCCCAGGTCATTACCCTACATTCCCTCACCCCCAGGTCATTATCCTACAATCCCTCAGCCCCAGGTCATTACCCTACATTCCCTCACCCCCAGGTCATTACCCTACAATCCCACACCCCCAGGTCACTACCCTACAATCCCTCAGCCCCAGGTCATTACCCTACAATCCCACACCACCAGGTCATCCCCCTACAATCCCTCAGCCCCAGGTCATTACCCTACAACCCCACACCACCAGGTCATTACCCTACATTCCCTCACCCCCAGGTCATTATCCTACAATCCCTCAGCCCCAGGTCATTACCCTACATTCCCTCACCCCCAGGTCATTACCCTACAATCCCACACCACCAGGTCATTACCCTACAGTCCCTCACCCCCAGGTCATTACCCTACAATCCCACACCACCAGGTCATTACCCTACAGTCCCTCACCCCCAGGTCATTACCCTACAATCCCTCAGACCCGGGTCATTTCACTACAATCCCACACCCCCAGGTCATTACCCTACAATCCCTGAGCCTCAGGTCATTACCCTACAATCCCACACCACCAGGTCATTACCCTACAGTCCCTCAGCCCCAGGTCATTACCCTACAATCCCTCAGACCCGGGTCATTACCCTACAATCCCACACCACCAGGTCATCACCCTACAATCCCACACCCACAGGTCATTACCCTACAATCCCTCAGCCCCAGGTCATTACCCTACAGTCCCTCACCCCCAGGTCTTTCTTACAGTCCCTCAGACCCAGGTCATTACCCTACAATCCCACACCACCAGGTCATCACCCTACAATCCCTCAGCCCCAGGTCATTACCCTACAATCCCACACCACCAGGTCATTACCCTACAATCCCACACCACCAGGTCATTACCCTACAGTCCCTCAGCCCCAGGTCATTACCCTACAATCCCACACCACCAGGTCATTACCCTACAATCCCTCAGCCCCAGGTCATTACCCTACAATCCCACACCACCAGGTCATTACCCTACAAACCTACACCACCAGGTCATTACCCTACAATCCCTCAGCCCCAGGTCATTACCCTACAATCCCATACCCCCCAGGTCATTACTCTACAGTCCCTCACCCCCAGGTCATTACTCTACAGTCCCTCAGCCCCAGGTCATTACCCTACAATCCCTCAGCCCCAGGTCATTACCCTACAATCCCACACCCCCAGGTCATCACCCTACAATCCCTCAGCCCCAGGTCATTACCCTACAATCCCACACCACCAGGTCATTACCCTACAGTCCCTCACCCCCAGGTCTTTAACTTAGAGTCCCTCAGTCCCAGGTCATTACCCTACAATCCCTCAGCCTCAGGTGATTACCCTACAACCTCACACCCCCATGTCATTACCCTACATTCCCTCACCCCCAGGTCATTATCCTACAATCCCTCAGCCCCAGGTCATTACCCTACATTCCCTCACCCCCAGGTCATTACCCTACAATCCCACACCCCCAGGTCACTACCCTACAATCCCTCAGCCCCAGGTCATTACCCTACAATCCCACACCACCAGGTCATCACCCTACAATCCCTCAGCCCCAGGTCATTACCCTACAACCCCACACCACCAGGTCATTACCCTACATTCCCTCACCCCCAGGTCATTATCCTACAATCCCTCACCCCCAGGTCATTACCCTACAATCCCACACCCCCAGGTCATTACCCTACAATCCCTCAGCCCAGGTCATTACCCTACAATCCCAGACCACGAGGTCATCACCCTACAATCCCTCAGCCCCAGGTCATTACCCTACAATCCCACACCACCAGGTCATTACCCTACAATCCCTCAGCCCCAGGTCATTACCCTACAATCCCACACCACCAGGTCATTACCCTACAAACCTACACCACCAGGTCATTACCCTACAATCCCTCAGCCCCAGGTCATTACCCTACAATCCCTCAGCCTCAGGTCATTACCCTACAACCTCACACCCCCAGGTCATTACCCTACAATCCCACACCACCAGGTCATTACCCTACAAACCTACACCACCAGGTCATTACCCTACAATCCCTCAGCCCCAGGTCATTACCCTACAGTCCCTCACCCCCAGGTCTTTAACTTACAGTCCCTCAGTCCCAGGTCATTACCCTACAATCCCTCAGCCTCAGGTCATTACCCTACAACCTCACACCCCCAGGTCATTACCCTACATTCCCTCACCCCCAGGTCATTATCCTACAATCCCTCAGCCCCAGGTCATTACCCTACATTCCCTCACCCCCAGGTCATTACCCCACAATCCCACACCACCAGGTCATTACCCTACAATCCCTCAGCCCCAGGTCATTACCCTACAATCCCACAACACCAGGTCATTACCCTACAATCCCACACCCCCAGGTCATTACCCTACAATCCCTCAGCCCCAGGTCATTACCCTACATTCCCTCACCCCCAGGTCATTACCCTACAATCCCACACCCCCAGGTCATTACCCTACAATCCCTCAGCCCCAGGTCATTACCCTACAATCCCACACCACCAGGTCATCACCCTACAATCCCTCAGCCCCTTGGTCATTACCCTACAATCCCACACCACCAGGTCATTACCCTACAGTTCCTCAGCCCCAGGTCATTACCCTACAATCCCACACCACCAGGTCATTACCCTACAAACCTACACCACCAGGTCATTACCCTACAATCCCTCAGCCCCAGGTCATTACCCTGCAATCCCATACCCCCCAGGCCATTACTCTACAGTCCCTCACCCCCAGGTCATTACTCTACAGTCCCTCAGCCCCAGGTCATTACCCTTCAATCCCTGAGCCTCAGGTCATTACCCTACATTCCCTCAGCCCCAGGTCATTACCCTACAATCCCACACCACCAGGTCATTACCCTACAATCTCTCAGCCCCAGGTCATTACCCTACAATCCCACACCACCAGGTCATTACCCTACAATCCCACACCCCCAGGTCATTACCCTACAATCCCTCAGCCCCAGGTCATTACCCTACAATCCCACACCACCAGGTCATCACTCTACAATCCTTCAGCGCCAGGTCATTACCCTACAATCCCACACCGCCAGGTCATTACCCTACAATCCCTCAGCCCCAGGTCATTACCCTACAATCCCACACCACCAGGTCATCACCCTACAATCCCTCAGCCCCAGGTCATTACCCTACAATCCCACACCCCCAGGTCATTACCCTACAATCCCACACCACCAGGTCATTACCCTACAGTCCCTCAGCCCCAGGTCATTACCCTACAATCCCACACCACCAGGTCATTACCCTACAAACCTACACCACCAGGTCATTACCCTACAATCCCTCAGCCCCAGGTCATTACCCTACAATCCCTCAGCCTCAGGTCATTACCCTACAACCTGACACCCCCAGGTCATTACCCTACATTCCCTCACCCCCAGGTCATTATCTAAAATCCCTCAGCCCCAGGTCATTACCCTACATTCCCTCACCCCCAGGTCATTACCCTACAATCCCACACCCCCAGGTCATTACCCTACAATCCCTCAGCCCCAGGTCATTACCCTACAATCCCACACCACCAGGTCATTACCCTACAGTCCCTCAGCCCCAGGTCATTACCCTACAATCCCACACCACCAGGTAATTACCCTACAAACCTAAACCACCAGGTCATTACCCTACAATCCCTCAGCCCCAGGTCATTACCCTACAATCCCACACCCCCAGGTCATTACCCTACAATCCCTCAGCCCCAGGTCATTACCCTACAATCCCACACCCCCAGGTCATTATCCTACAATCCCTCAGCCCCAGGTCATTACCCTACAGTCCCTCACCCCCAGGTCTTTAACTTACAGTCCCTCAGTCCCAGGTCATTACCCTACAATCCCTCAGCCTCAGGTCATTACCCTACAACCTCACACCCCCAGGTCATTACCCTACATTCCCTCACCCCCAGGTCATTATCCTACAATCCCTCAGCCCCAGGTCATTACCCTACATTCCCTCACCCCCAGGTCATTACCCCACAATCCCACACCACCAGGTCATTACCCTACAATCCCTCAGCCCCAGGTCATTACCCTACAATCCCACAACACCAGGTCATTACCCTACAATCCCACACCCCCAGGTCATTACCCTACAATCCCTCAGCCCCAGGTCATTACCCTACATTCCCTCACCCCCAGGTCATTACCCTACAATCCCACACCCCCAGGTCATTACCCTACAATCCCTCAGCCCCAGGTCATTACCCTACAATCCCACACCACCAGGTCATCACCCTACAATCCCTCAGCCCCTTGGTCATTACCCTACAATCCCACACCACCAGGTCATTACCCTACAGTTCCTCAGCCCCAGGTCATTACCCTACAATCCCACACCACCAGGTCATTACCCTACAAACCTACACCACCAGGTCATTACCCTACAATCCCTCAGCCCCAGGTCATTACCCTGCAATCCCATACCCCCCAGGCCATTACTCTACAGTCCCTCACCCCCAGGTCATTACTCTACAGTCCCTCAGCCCCAGGTCATTACCCTTCAATCCCTGAGCCTCAGGTCATTACCCTACATTCCCTCAGCCCCAGGTCATTACCCTACAATCCCACACCACCAGGTCATTACCCTACAATCTCTCAGCCCCAGGTCATTACCCTACAATCCCACACCACCAGGTCATTACCCTACAATCCCACACCCCCAGGTCATTACCCTACAATCCCTCAGCCCCAGGTCATTACCCTACAATCCCACACCACCAGGTCATCACCCTACAATCCTTCAGCGCCAGGTCATTACCCTACAATCCCTCAGCCCCAGGTCATTACCCTACAATCCCACACCACCAGGTCATCACCCTACAATCCCTCAGCCCCAGGTCATTACCCTACAATCCCACACCCCCAGGTCATTACCCTACAATCCCACACCACCAGGTCATTACCCTACAGTCCCTCAGCCCCAGGTCATTACCCTACAATCCCACACCACCAGGTCATTACCCTACAAACCTACACCACCAGGTCATTACCCTACAATCCCTCAGCCCCAGGTCATTACCCTACAATCCCTCAGCCTCAGGTCATTACCCTACAACCTGACACCCCCAGGTCATTACCCTACATTCCCTCACCCCCAGGTCATTATCTAAAATCCCTCAGCCCCAGGTCATTACCCTACATTCCCTCACCCCCAGGTCATTACCCTACAATCCCACACCCCCAGGTCATTACCCTACAATCCCTCAGCCCCAGGTCATTACCCTACAATCCCACACCACCAGGTCATTACCCTACAGTCCCTCAGCCCCAGGTCATTACCCTACAATCCCACACCACCAGGTAATTACCCTACAAAACTAAACCACCAGGTCATTACCCTACAATCCCTCAGCCCCAGGTCATTACCCTACAATCCCACACCCCCAGGTCATTACCCTACAATCCCTCAGCCCCAGGTCATTACCCTACAATCCCACACCCCCAGGTCATTACCCTACAGTCCCTCACCCCCAGGTCATTACCCTACAATCCCACACCACCAGGTCATTACCCTGCAGTCCCTCACCCCCAGGTCATTACCCTACAATCCCTCAGACCCGGGTCATTACACTACAATCCCACACCCCCAGGTCATTACCCTACAATCCCTCCGCCCCAGGTCATTACCCTACAATCCCACACCCCCAGGTCACTACCCTACAATCCCTCAGCCCCAGGTCATTACCCTACAATCCCACACCACCAGGTCATCACCCTACAATCCCTCAGCCCCAGGTCATTACCCTACAACCCCACACCACCAGGTCATTACCCTACATTCCCTCACCCCCAGGTCATTATCCTACAATCCCTCAGCCCCAGGTCATTACCCTACATTCCCTCACCCCCAGGTCATTACCCTACAATCCCACACCCCCAGGTCATTACCCTACAATCCCTCAGCCCAGGTCATTACCCTACAATCCCAGACCACGAGGTCATCACCCTACAATCCCTCAGCCCCAGGTCATTACCCTACAATCCCACACCACCAGGTCATTACCCTACAATCCCTCAGCCCCAGGTCATTACCCTACAATCCCACACCACCAGGTCATTACCCTACAAACCTACACCACCAGGTCATTACCCTACAATCCCTCAGCCCCAGGTCATTACCCTACAATCCCACACCACCGGGTCATTACCCTACAATCCCACACCACCAGGTCATTACCCTACAATCCCACACCCCCAGGTCATTACCCTACAATCCCTCCGCCCCAGGTCATTACCCTACAATCCCACACCCCCAGGTCATTACCCTACAGTCCCTCAGCCCCAGGTCATTACCCTACAATCCCACACCACCAGGTCATTACCCTACAATCCCTCAGCCCCAGGTCATTACCCTACAATCCCACACCACCAGGTCATTACCCTACAAACCTACACCACCAGGTCATTACCCTACAATCCCTTAGCCCCAGGTCATTACCCTACAATCCCATACCCCCCAGGCCATTACTCTACAGTCCCTCACCCCCAGGTCATTACTCTACAGTCCCTCAGCCCCAGGTCATTACCCTACAATCCCTCAGCTCCAGGTCATTACCCTACAATCCCACACCCCCAGGTCATTACCCTACAGTCCCGCACCCCCAGGTCTTTAACTTACAGTCCCTCAGTCCCAGGTCATTACCCTACAATCCCTCAGCCTCAGGTCATTACCCTACAACCTCACACCCCCAGGTCATTACCCTACATTCCCTCACCCCCAGGTCATTATCCTACAATCCCTCAGCCCCAGGTCATTACCCTACATTCCCTCACCCCCAGGTCATTACCCCACAATCCCACACCACCAGGTCATTACCCTACAATCCCTCAGCCCCAGGTCATTACCCTACAATCCCACAACACCAGGTCATTACCCTACAATCCCACACCCCCAGGTCATTACCCTACAATCCCTCAGCCCCAGGTCATTACCCTACATTCCCTCACCCCCAGGTCATTACCCTACAATCCCACACCCCCAGGTCATTACCCTACAATCCCTCAGCCCCAGGTCATTACCCTACAATCCCACACCACCAGGTCATCACCCTACAATCCCTCAGCCCCTTGGTCATTACCCTACAATCCCACACCACCAGGTCATTACCCTACAGTTCCTCAGCCCCAGGTCATTACCCTACAATCCCACACCACCAGGTCATTACCCTACAAACCTACACCACCAGGTCATTACCCTACAATCCCTCAGCCCCAGGTCATTACCCTGCAATCCCATACCCCCCAGGCCATTACTCTACAGTCCCTCACCCCCAGGTCATTACTCTACAGTCCCTCAGCCCCAGGTCATTACCCTTCAATCCCTGAGCCTCAGGTCATTACCCTACATTCCCTCAGCCCCAGGTCATTACCCTACAATCCCACACCACCAGGTCATTACCCTACAATCTCTCAGCCCCAGGTCATTACCCTACAATCCCACACCACCAGGTCATTACCCTACAATCCCACACCCCCAGGTCATTACCCTACAATCCCTCAGCCCCAGGTCATTACCCTACAATCCCACACCACCAGGTCATCACCCTACAATCCTTCAGCGCCAGGTCATTACCCTACAATCCCACACCGCCAGGTCATTACCCTACAATCCCTCAGCCCCAGGTCATTACCCTACAATCCCACACCCCCAGGTCATTATCCTACAATCCCTCAGCCCCAGGTCATTACCCTACAGTCCCTCACCCCCAGGTCTTTAACTTACAGTCCCTCAGTCCCAGGTCATTACCCTACAATCCCTCAGCCTCAGGTCATTACCCTACAACCTCACACCCCCAGGTCATTACCCTACATTCCCTCACCCCCAGGTCATTATCCTACAATCCCTCAGCCCCAGGTCATTACCCTACATTCCCTCACCCCCAGGTCATTACCCCACAATCCCACACCACCAGGTCATTACCCTACAATCCCTCAGCCCCAGGTCATTACCCTACAATCCCACAACACCAGGTCATTACCCTACAATCCCACACCCCCAGGTCATTACCCTACAATCCCTCAGCCCCAGGTCATTACCCTACATTCCCTCACCCCCAGGTCATTACCCTACAATCCCACACCCCCAGGTCATTACCCTACAATCCCTCAGCCCCAGGTCATTACCCTACAATCCCACACCACCAGGTCATCACCCTACAATCCCTCAGCCCCTTGGTCATTACCCTACAATCCCACACCACCAGGTCATTACCCTACAGTTCCTCAGCCCCAGGTCATTACCCTACAATCCCACACCACCAGGTCATTACCCTACAAACCTACACCACCAGGTCATTACCCTACAATCCCTCAGCCCCAGGTCATTACCCTGCAATCCCATACCCCCCAGGCCATTACTCTACAGTCCCTCACCCCCAGGTCATTACTCTACAGTCCCTCAGCCCCAGGTCATTACCCTTCAATCCCTGAGCCTCAGGTCATTACCCTACATTCCCTCAGCCCCAGGTCATTACCCTACAATCCCACACCACCAGGTCATTACCCTACAATCTCTCAGCCCCAGGTCATTACCCTACAATCCCACACCACCAGGTCATTACCCTACAATCCCACACCCCCAGGTCATTACCCTACAATCCCTCAGCCCCAGGTCATTACCCTACAATCCCACACCACCAGGTCATCACCCTACAATCCTTCAGCGCCAGGTCATTACCCTACAATCCCACACCGCCAGGTCATTACCCTACAATCCCTCAGCCCCAGGTCATTACCCTACAATCCCACACCACCAGGTCATCACCCTACAATCCCTCAGCCCCAGGTCATTACCCTACAATCCCACACCCCCAGGTCATTACCCTACAATCCCACACCACCAGGTCATTACCCTACAGTCCCTCAGCCCCAGGTCATTACCCTACAATCCCACACCACCAGGTCATTACCCTACAAACCTACACCACCAGGTCATTACCCTACAATCCCTCAGCCCCAGGTCATTACCCTACAATCCCTCAGCCTCAGGTCATTACCCTACAACCTGACACCCCCAGGTCATTACCCTACATTCCCTCACCCCCAGGTCATTATCTAAAATCCCTCAGCCCCAGGTCATTACCCTACATTCCCTCACCCCCAGGTCATTACCCTACAATCCCACACCCCCAGGTCATTACCCTACAATCCCTCAGCCCCAGGTCATTACCCTACAATCCCACACCACCAGGTCATTACCCTACAGTCCCTCAGCCCCAGGTCATTACCCTACAATCCCACACCACCAGGTAATTACCCTACAAACCTAAACCACCAGGTCATTACCCTACAATCCCTCAGCCCCAGGTCATTACCCTACAATCCCACACCCCCAGGTCATTACCCTACAATCCCTCAGCCCCAGGTCATTACCCTACAATCCCACACCCCCAGGTCATTACCCTACAGTCCCTCACCCCCAGGTCATTACCCTACAATCCCACACCACCAGGTCATTACCCTGCAGTCCCTCACCCCCAGGTCATTACCCTACAATCCCTCAGACCCGGGTCATTACACTACAATCCCACACCCCCAGGTCATTACCCTACAATCCCTCCGCCCCAGGTCATTACCCTACAATCCCACACCCCCAGGTCACTACCCTACAATCCCTCAGCCCCAGGTCATTACCCTACAATCCCACACCACCAGGTCATCACCCTACAATCCCTCAGCCCCAGGTCATTACCCTACAACCCCACACCACCAGGTCATTACCCTACATTCCCTCACCCCCAGGTCATTATCCTACAATCCCTCAGCCCCAGGTCATTACCCTACATTCCCTCACCCCCAGGTCATTACCCTACAATCCCACACCCCCAGGTCATTACCCTACAATCCCTCAGCCCAGGTCATTACCCTACAATCCCAGACCACGAGGTCATCACCCTACAATCCCTCAGCCCCAGGTCATTACCCTACAATCCCACACCACCAGGTCATTACCCTACAATCCCTCAGCCCCAGGTCATTACCCTACAATCCCACACCACCAGGTCATTACCCTACAAACCTACACCACCAGGTCATTACCCTACAATCCCTCAGCCCCAGGTCATTACCCTACAATCCCACACCACCGGGTCATTACCCTACAATCCCACACCACCAGGTCATTACCCTACAATCCCACACCCCCAGGTCATTACCCTACAATCCCTCCGCCCCAGGTCATTACCCTACAATCCCACACCCCCAGGTCATTACCCTACAGTCCCTCAGCCCCAGGTCATTACCCTACAATCCCACACCACCAGGTCATTACCCTACAATCCCTCAGCCCCAGGTCATTACCCTACAATCCCACACCACCAGGTCATTACCCTACAAACCTACACCACCAGGTCATTACCCTACAATCCCTTAGCCCCAGGTCATTACCCTACAATCCCATACCCCCCAGGCCATTACTCTACAGTCCCTCACCCCCAGGTCATTACTCTACAGTCCCTCAGCCCCAGGTCATTACCCTACAATCCCTCAGCTCCAGGTCATTACCCTACAATCCCACACCCCCAGGTCATTACCCTACAGTCCCGCACCCCCAGGTCTTTAACTTACAGTCCCTCAGTCCCAGGTCATTACCCTACAATCCCTCAGCCTCAGGTCATTACCCTACAACCTCACACCCCCAGGTCATTACCCTACATTCCCTCACCCCCAGGTCATTATCCTACAATCCCTCAGCCCCAGGTCATTACCCTACATTCCCTCACCCCCAGGTCATTACCCCACAATCCCACACCACCAGGTCATTACCCTACAATCCCTCAGCCCCAGGTCATTACCCTACAATCCCACAACACCAGGTCATTACCCTACAATCCCACACCCCCAGGTCATTACCCTACAATCCCTCAGCCCCAGGTCATTACCCTACATTCCCTCACCCCCAGGTCATTACCCTACAATCCCACACCCCCAGGTCATTACCCTACAATCCCTCAGCCCCAGGTCATTACCCTACAATCCCACACCACCAGGTCATCACCCTACAATCCCTCAGCCCCTTGGTCATTACCCTACAATCCCACACCACCAGGTCATTACCCTACAGTTCCTCAGCCCCAGGTCATTACCCTACAATCCCACACCACCAGGTCATTACCCTACAAACCTACACCACCAGGTCATTACCCTACAATCCCTCAGCCCCAGGTCATTACCCTGCAATCCCATACCCCCCAGGCCATTACTCTACAGTCCCTCACCCCCAGGTCATTACTCTACAGTCCCTCAGCCCCAGGTCATTACCCTTCAATCCCTGAGCCTCAGGTCATTACCCTACATTCCCTCAGCCCCAGGTCATTACCCTACAATCCCACACCACCAGGTCATTACCCTACAATCTCTCAGCCCCAGGTCATTACCCTACAATCCCACACCACCAGGTCATTACCCTACAATCCCACACCCCCAGGTCATTACCCTACAATCCCTCAGCCCCAGGTCATTACCCTACAATCCCACACCACCAGGTCATCACCCTACAATCCTTCAGCGCCAGGTCATTACCCTACAATCCCACACCGCCAGGTCATTACCCTACAATCCCTCAGCCCCAGGTCATTACCCTACAATCCCACACCACCAGGTCATCACCCTACAATCCCTCAGCCCCAGGTCATTACCCTACAATCCCACAACACCAGGTCATTACCCTACAATCCCACACCCCCAGGTCATTACCCTACAATCCCTCAGCCCCAGGTCATTACCCTACAATCCCACACCACCAGGTCATTACCCTACAATCCCTCAGCCCCAGGTCATTACCCTACAATCCCACACCACCAGGTCATTACCCTACAAACCTACACCACCAGGTCATTACCCTACAATCCCTCAGCCCCAGGTCATTACCCTACAATCCCACACCACCGGGTCATTACCCTACAATCCCACACCACCAGGTCATTACCCTACAATCCCACACCCCCAGGTCATTACCCTACAATCCCTCCGCCCCAGGTCATTACCCTACAATCCCACACCCCCAGGTCATTACCCTACAGTCCCTCAGCCCCAGGTCATTACCCTACAATCCCACACCACCAGGTCATTACCCTACAATCCCTCAGCCCCAGGTCATTACCCTACAATCCCACACCACCAGGTCATTACCCTACAAACCTACACCACCAGGTCATTACCCTACAATCCCTTAGCCCCAGGTCATTACCCTACAATCCCATACCCCCCAGGCCATTACTCTACAGTCCCTCACCCCCAGGTCATTACTCTACAGTCCCTCAGCCCCAGGTCATTACCCTACAATCCCTCAGCTCCAGGTCATTACCCTACAATCCCACACCCCCAGGTCATTACCCTACAGTCCCGCACCCCCAGGTCTTTAACTTACAGTCCCTCAGTCCCAGGTCATTACCCTACAATCCCTCAGCCTCAGGTCATTACCCTACAACCTCACACCCCCAGGTCATTACCCTACATTCCCTCACCCCCAGGTCATTATCCTACAATCCCTCAGCCCCAGGTCATTACCCTACATTCCCTCACCCCCAGGTCATTACCCCACAATCCCACACCACCAGGTCATTACCCTACAATCCCTCAGCCCCAGGTCATTACCCTACAATCCCACAACACCAGGTCATTACCCTACAATCCCACACCCCCAGGTCATTACCCTACAATCCCTCAGCCCCAGGTCATTACCCTACATTCCCTCACCCCCAGGTCATTACCCTACAATCCCACACCCCCAGGTCATTACCCTACAATCCCTCAGCCCCAGGTCATTACCCTACAATCCCACACCACCAGGTCATCACCCTACAATCCCTCAGCCCCTTGGTCATTACCCTACAATCCCACACCACCAGGTCATTACCCTACAGTTCCTCAGCCCCAGGTCATTACCCTACAATCCCACACCACCAGGTCATTACCCTACAAACCTACACCACCAGGTCATTACCCTACAATCCCTCAGCCCCAGGTCATTACCCTGCAATCCCATACCCCCCAGGCCATTACTCTACAGTCCCTCACCCCCAGGTCATTACTCTACAGTCCCTCAGCCCCAGGTCATTACCCTTCAATCCCTGAGCCTCAGGTCATTACCCTACATTCCCTCAGCCCCAGGTCATTACCCTACAATCCCACACCACCAGGTCATTACCCTACAATCTCTCAGCCCCAGGTCATTACCCTACAATCCCACACCACCAGGTCATTACCCTACAATCCCACACCCCCAGGTCATTACCCTACAATCCCTCAGCCCCAGGTCATTACCCTACAATCCCACACCACCAGGTCATCACCCTACAATCCTTCAGCGCCAGGTCATTACCCTACAATCCCACACCGCCAGGTCATTACCCTACAATCCCTCAGCCCCAGGTCATTACCCTACAATCCCACACCCCCAGGTCATTATCCTACAATCCCTCAGCCCCAGGTCATTACCCTACAGTCCCTCACCCCCAGGTCTTTAACTTACAGTCCCTCAGTCCCAGGTCATTACCCTACAATCCCTCAGCCTCAGGTCATTACCCTACAACCTCACACCCCCAGGTCATTACCCTACATTCCCTCACCCCCAGGTCATTATCCTACAATCCCTCAGCCCCAGGTCATTACCCTACATTCCCTCACCCCCAGGTCATTACCCCACAATCCCACACCACCAGGTCATTACCCTACAATCCCTCAGCCCCAGGTCATTACCCTACAATCCCACAACACCAGGTCATTACCCTACAATCCCACACCCCCAGGTCATTACCCTACAATCCCTCAGCCCCAGGTCATTACCCTACATTCCCTCACCCCCAGGTCATTACCCTACAATCCCACACCCCCAGGTCATTACCCTACAATCCCTCAGCCCCAGGTCATTACCCTACAATCCCACACCACCAGGTCATCACCCTACAATCCCTCAGCCCCTTGGTCATTACCCTACAATCCCACACCACCAGGTCATTACCCTACAGTTCCTCAGCCCCAGGTCATTACCCTACAATCCCACACCACCAGGTCATTACCCTACAAACCTACACCACCAGGTCATTACCCTACAATCCCTCAGCCCCAGGTCATTACCCTGCAATCCCATACCCCCCAGGCCATTACTCTACAGTCCCTCACCCCCAGGTCATTACTCTACAGTCCCTCAGCCCCAGGTCATTACCCTTCAATCCCTGAGCCTCAGGTCATTACCCTACATTCCCTCAGCCCCAGGTCATTACCCTACAATCCCACACCACCAGGTCATTACCCTACAATCTCTCAGCCCCAGGTCATTACCCTACAATCCCACACCACCAGGTCATTACCCTACAATCCCACACCCCCAGGTCATTACCCTACAATCCCTCAGCCCCAGGTCATTACCCTACAATCCCACACCACCAGGTCATCACCCTACAATCCTTCAGCGCCAGGTCATTACCCTACAATCCCACACCGCCAGGTCATTACCCTACAATCCCTCAGCCCCAGGTCATTACCCTACAATCCCACACCACCAGGTCATCACCCTACAATCCCTCAGCCCCAGGTCATTACCCTACAATCCCACACCCCCAGGTCATTACCCTACAATCCCACACCACCAGGTCATTACCCTACAGTCCCTCAGCCCCAGGTCATTACCCTACAATCCCACACCACCAGGTCATTACCCTACAAACCTACACCACCAGGTCATTACCCTACAATCCCTCAGCCCCAGGTCATTACCCTACAATCCCTCAGCCTCAGGTCATTACCCTACAACCTGACACCCCCAGGTCATTACCCTACATTCCCTCACCCCCAGGTCATTATCTAAAATCCCTCAGCCCCAGGTCATTACCCTACATTCCCTCACCCCCAGGTCATTACCCTACAATCCCACACCCCCAGGTCATTACCCTACAATCCCTCAGCCCCAGGTCATTACCCTACAATCCCACACCACCAGGTCATTACCCTACAGTCCCTCAGCCCCAGGTCATTACCCTACAATCCCACACCACCAGGTAATTACCCTACAAACCTAAACCACCAGGTCATTACCCTACAATCCCTCAGCCCCAGGTCATTACCCTACAATCCCACACCCCCAGGTCATTACCCTACAATCCCTCAGCCCCAGGTCATTACCCTACAATCCCACACCCCCAGGTCATTACCCTACAGTCCCTCACCCCCAGGTCATTACCCTACAATCCCACACCACCAGGTCATTACCCTGCAGTCCCTCACCCCCAGGTCATTACCCTACAATCCCTCAGACCCGGGTCATTACACTACAATCCCACACCCCCAGGTCATTACCCTACAATCCCTCCGCCCCAGGTCATTACCCTACAATCCCACACCCCCAGGTCACTACCCTAGAATCCCTCAGCCCCAGGTCATTACCCTACAATCCCACACCACCAGGTCATCACCCTACAATCCCTCAGCCCCAGGTCATTACCCTACAACCCCACACCACCAGGTCATTACCCTACATTCCCTCACCCCCAGGTCATTATCCTACAATCCCTCAGCCCCAGGTCATTACCCTACATTCCCTCACCCCCAGGTCATTACCCTACAATCCCACACCCCCAGGTCATTACCCTACAATCCCTCAGCCCAGGTCATTACCCTACAATCCCAGACCACGAGGTCATCACCCTACAATCCCTCAGCCCCAGGTCATTACCCTACAATCCCACACCACCAGGTCATTACCCTACAATCCCTCAGCCCCAGGTCATTACCCTACAATCCCACACCACCAGGTCATTACCCTACAAACCTACACCACCAGGTCATTACCCTACAATCCCTCAGCCCCAGGTCATTACCCTACAATCCCACACCACCGGGTCATTACCCTACAATCCCACACCACCAGGTCATTACCCTACAATCCCACACCCCCAGGTCATTACCCTACAATCCCTCCGCCCCAGGTCATTACCCTACAATCCCACACCCCCAGGTCATTACCCTACAGTCCCTCAGCCCCAGGTCATTACCCTACAATCCCACACCACCAGGTCATTACCCTACAATCCCTCAGCCCCAGGTCATTACCCTACAATCCCACACCACCAGGTCATTACCCTACAAACCTACACCACCAGGTCATTACCCTACAATCCCTTAGCCCCAGGTCATTACCCTACAATCCCATACCCCCCAGGCCATTACTCTACAGTCCCTCACCCCCAGGTCATTACTCTACAGTCCCTCAGCCCCAGGTCATTACCCTAGAATCCCTCAGCTCCAGGTCATTACCCTACAATCCCACACCCCCAGGTCATTACCCTACAGTCCCGCACCCCCAGGTCTTTAACTTACAGTCCCTCAGTCCCAGGTCATTACCCTACAATCCCTCAGCCTCAGGTCATTACCCTACAACCTCACACCCCCAGGTCATTACCCTACATTCCCTCACCCCCAGGTCATTATCCTACAATCCCTCAGCCCCAGGTCATTACCCTACATTCCCTCACCCCCAGGTCATTACCCCACAATCCCACACCACCAGGTCATTACCCTACAATCCCTCAGCCCCAGGTCATTACCCTACAATCCCACAACACCAGGTCATTACCCTACAATCCCACACCCCCAGGTCATTACCCTACAATCCCTCAGCCCCAGGTCATTACCCTACATTCCCTCACCCCCAGGTCATTACCCTACAATCCCACACCCCCAGGTCATTACCCTACAATCCCTCAGCCCCAGGTCATTACCCTACAATCCCACACCACCAGGTCATCACCCTACAATCCCTCAGCCCCTTGGTCATTACCCTACAATCCCACACCACCAGGTCATTACCCTACAGTTCCTCAGCCCCAGGTCATCACCCTACAATCCCTCAGCCCCAGGTCATTACCCTACAATCCCACACCACCAGGTCATTACCCTACAAACCTACACCACCAGGTCATTACCCTACAATCCCTCAGCCCCAGGTCATTACCCTGCAATCCCATACCCCCCAGGCCATTACTCTACAGTCCCTCACCCCCAGGTCATTACTCTACAGTCCCTCAGCCCCAGGTCATTACCCTTCAATCCCTGAGCCTCAGGTCATTACCCTACATTCCCTCAGCCCCAGGTCATTACCCTACAATCCCACACCACCAGGTCATTACCCTACAATCTCTCAGCCCCAGGTCATTACCCTACAATCCCACACCACCAGGTCATTACCCTACAATCCCACACCCCCAGGTCATTACCCTACAATCCCTCAGCCCCAGGTCATTACCCTACAATCCCACACCACCAGGTCATCACCCTACAATCCTTCAGCGCCAGGTCATTACCCTACAATCCCACACCGCCAGGTCATTACCCTACAATCCCTCAGCCCCAGGTCATTACCCTACAATCCCACACCACCAGGTCATCACCCTACAATCCCTCAGCCCCAGGTCATTACCCTACAATCCCACACCCCCAGGTCATTACCCTACAATCCCACACCCCCAGGTCATTACCCTACAATCCCACACCACCAGGTCATTACCCTACAAACCTACACCACCAGGTCATTACCCTACAATCCCTCAGCCCCAGGTCATTACCCTACAATCCCTCAGCCTCAGGTCATTACCCTACAACCTGACACCCCCAGGTCATTACCCTACATTCCCTCACCCCCAGGTCATTATCTAAAATCCCTCAGCCCCAGGTCATTACCCTACATTCCCTCACCCCCAGGTCATTACCCTACAATCCCACACCCCCAGGTCATTACCCTACAATCCCTCAGCCCCAGGTCATTACCCTACAATCCCACACCACCAGGTCATTACCCTACAGTCCCTCAGCCCCAGGTCATTACCCTACAATCCCACACCACCAGGTAATTACCCTACAAACCTACACCACCAGGTCATTACCCTACAATCCCTCAGCCCCAGGTCTTTACCCTACAATCCCACACCCCCAGGTCATTACCCTACAATCCCTCAGCCCCAGGTCATTACCCTACAATCCCACACCCCCAGGTCATTACCCTACAGTCCCTCACCCCCAGGTCATTACCCTACAATCCCACACCACCAGGTCATTACCCTACAGTCCCTCACCCCCAGGTCATTACCCTACAATCCCTCAGACCCGGGTCATTACACTACAATCCCACACCCCCAGGTCATTACCCTACAATCCCTCCGCCCCAGGTCATTACCCTTCAATCCCTGAGCCTCAGGTCATTACCCTACAGTCCCTCAGCCCCAGGTCATTATCCTACAATCCCTCAGCCCCAGGTCATTACCCTACATCCCCTCACCCCCAGGTCATTACCCTACAATCCCACACCCCCAGGTCATTACCCTACAATCCCTCAGCCCCAGGTCATTACCCTACAATCCCACACCACCAAGTCATCACCCTACAATCCCTCAGCCCCAGGTCATTACCCTACAATCCCACACCCCCAGGTCATTACCCTACAATCCCACACCACCAGGTCATTACCCTACAGTCCCTCAGCCCCAGGTCATTACCCTACAATCCCACACCACCAGGTCATTACCCTACAAACCTACACCACCAGGTCATTACCCTACAATCCCTCAGCCCCAGGTCATTACCCTACAATCCCTCAGCCTCAGGTCATTACCCTACAACCTGACAGCCCCAGGTCATTACCCTGCATTCCCTCACCCCCAGGTCATTATCTAAAATCCCTCAGCCCCAGGTCATTACCCTACATTCCCTCACCCCCAGGTCATTACCCTACAATCCCACACCCCCAGGTCATTACCCTACAATCCCTCAGCCCCAGGTCATTACCCTACAATCCCACACCACCAGGTCATTACCCTACAAACCTACACCACCAGGTCATTACCCTACAATCCCTCAGCCCCAGGTCATTACCCTACAATCCCTCAGCCTCAGGTCATTACCCTACAACCTGACACCCCCAGGTCATTACCCTACATTCCCTCACCCCCAGGTCATTATCTAAAATCCCTCAGCCCCAGGTCATTACCCTACATTCCCTCACCCCCAGGTCATTACCCTACAATCCCACACCCCCAGGTCATTACCCTACAATCCCTCAGCCCCAGGTCATTACCCTACAATCCCACACCACCAGGTCATTACCCTACAGTCCCTCAGCCCCAGGTCATTACCCTACAATCCCACACCACCAGGTAATTACCCTACAAACCTACACCACCAGGTCATTACCCTACAATCCCTCAGCCCCAGGTCATTACCCTACAATCCCACACCCCCAGGTCATTACCCTACAATCCCTCAGCCCCAGGTCATTACCCTACAATCCCACACACCCAGGTCATTACCCTACAGTCACTCACCCCCAGGTCATTACCCTACAATCCCACACCACCAGGTCATTACCCTACAGTCCCTCACCCCCAGGTCATTACCCTACAATCCCTCAGACCCCGGTCATTACACTACAATCCCACACCCCCAGGTCATTACCCTACAATCCCTCCGCCCCAGGTCATTACCCTTCAATCCCTGAGCCTCAGGTCATTACCCTACAGTCCCTCAGCCCCAGGTCATTATCCTACAATCCCTCAGCCCCAGGTCATTACCCTACATCCCCTCACCCCCAGGTCATTACCCTACAATCCCACACCCCCAGGTCATTACCCTACAATCCCTCAGCCCCAGGTCATTACCCTACAATCCCACACCACCAGGTCATCAACCTACAATCCCTCAGCCCCAGGTCATTACCCTACAATCCCACACCACCAGGTCATTACCCTACAGTCCCTCAGCCCCAGGTCATTACCCTACAATCCCACACCACCAGGTCATTACCCTACAAACCTACACCACCAGGTCATTACCCTACAATCCCTCAGCCCCAGGTCATTACCCTACAATCCCACACCCCCAGGTCATTACCCTACAATCCCTCAGCCCAGGTCATTACCCTACAATCCCAGACCACCAGGTCATCACACTACAATCCCTCAGCCCCAGGTCATTACCCTACAATCCCACACCACCAGGTCATTACCCTACAATCCCTCAGCCCCAGGTCATTACCCTACAATCCCACACCACCAGGTCATTACCCTACAATCCCACACCCCCAGGTCATTACCCTACAATCCCACACCACCAGGTCATTACCCTACAAACCTACACCACCAGGTCATTACCCTACAATCCCTCAGCCCCAGGTCATTACCCTACAATCCCACACCACCGGGTCATTAACCTACAATCCCACACCACCAGGTCATTACCCTACAAACCTACACCACCAGGTCATTACCCTACAATCCCTCAGCCCCAGGTCATTACCCTACAATTCCTCAGCCTCAGGTCATTACCCTACAACCTGACACCCCCAGGTCATTACCCTACATTCCCTCACCCCCAGGTCATTATCTAAAATCCCTCAGCCCCAGGTCATTACCCTACATTCCCTCACCCCCAGGTCATTACCCTACAATCCCACACCCCCAGGTCATTACCCTACAATCCCTCAGCCCCAGGTCATTACCCTACAATCCCACACCACCAGGTCATTACCCTACAGTCCCTCAGCCCCAGGTCATTACCCTACAATCCCACACCACCAGGTAATTACCCTACAAACCTACACCACCAGGTCATTACCCTACAATCCCTCAGCCCCAGGTCATTACCCTACAATCCCACACCCCCAGGTCATTACCCTACAATCCCTCAGCCCCAGGTCATTACCCTACAATCCCACACACCCAGGTCATTACCCTACAGTCACTCACCCCCAGGTCATTACCCTACAATCCCACACCACCAGGTCATTACCCTACAGTCCCTCACCCCCAGGTCATTACCCTACAATCCCTCAGACCCCGGTCATTACACTACAATCCCAGACCCCCAGGTCATTACCCTACAATCCCTCCGCCCCAGGTCATTACCCTTCAATCCCTGAGCCTCAGGTCATTACCCTACAGTCCCTCAGCCCCAGGTCATTATCCTACAATCCCTCAGCCCCAGGTCATTACCCTACATCCCCTCACCCCCAGGTCATTACCCTACAATCCCACACCCCCAGGTCATTACCCTACAATCCCTCAGCCCCAGGTCATTACCCTACAATCCCACACCACCAGGTCATCAACCTACAATCCCTCAGCCCCAGGTCATTACCCTACAATCCCACACCACCAGGTCATTACCCTACAGTCCCTCAGCCCCAGGTCATTACCCTACAATCCCACACCACCAGGTCATTACCCTACAAACCTACACCACCAGGTCATTACCCTACAATCCCTCAGCCCCAGGTCATTACCCTACAATCCCACACCCCCAGGTCATTACCCTACAATCCCTCAGCCCAGGTCATTACCCTACAATCCCAGACCACCAGGTCATCACACTACAATCCCTCAGCCCCAGGTCATTACCCTACAATCCCACACCACCAGGTCATTACCCTACAATCCCTCAGCCCCAGGTCATTACCCTACAATCCCACACCACCAGGTCATTACCCTACAAACCTACACCACCAGGTCATTACCCTACAATCCCTCAGCCCCAGGTCATTACCCTACAATCCCACACCACCGGGTCATTACCCTACAATCCCACACCACCAGGTCATTACCCTACAATCCCACACCCCCAGGTCATTACCCTACAATCCCTCGGCCCCAGGTCATTACCCTACAATCCCACACCCCCAGGTCATTACCCTACAGTCCCTCCGCCCCAGGTCATTACCCTACAATCCCACACCACCAGGTCATTACCCTACAATCCCTCAGCCCCAGGTCATTACCCTACAATCCCACACCACCAGGTCATTACCCTACAAACCTACACCACCAGGTCATTACCCTACAATCCCTTAGCCCCAGGTCATTACCCTACAATCCCATACCCCCCAGGCCATTACTCTACAGTCCCTCACCCCCAGGTCATTACTCTACAGTCCCTCAGCCCCAGGTCATTACCCTACAATCCCTCAGCTCCAGGTCATTACCCTACAATCCCACACCCCCAGGTCATTACCCTACAGTCCCTCACCCCAGGTCTTTAACTTACAGTCCCTCAGTCCCAGGTCATTACCCTACAATCCCTCAGCCTCAGCTCATTACCCTACAACCTCACACCCCCAGGTCATTACCCTACATTCCCTCACCCCCAGGTCATTATCCTACAATCCCTCAGCCCCAGGTCATTACCCTACATTCCCTCACCCCCAGGTCATTACCCCACAATCCCACACCACCAGGTCATTACCCTACAATCTCTCAGCCCCAGGTCATTACCCTACAATCCCACAACACCAGGTCATTACCCTACAATCCCACACCCCCAGGTCATTACCCTACAATCCCTCAGCCCCAGGTCATTACCCTACATTCCCTCACCCCCAGGTCATTACCCTACAATCCCACACCCCCAGGTCATTACCCTAGAATCCCTCAGCCCCAGGTCATTACCCTACAATCCCACACCACCAGGTCATCACCCTACAATCCCTCAGCCCCTTGGTCATTACCCTACAATCCCACACCACCAGGTCATTACCCTACAGTTCCTCAGCCCCAGGTCATTACCCTACAATCCCACACCACCAGGTCATTACCCTACAAACCTACACCACCAGGTCATTACCCTACAATCCCTCAGCCCCAGGTCATTACCCTGCAATCCCATACCCCCCAGGCCATTACTCTACAGTCCCTCACCCCCAGGTCATTACTCTACAGTCCCTCAGCCCCAGGTCATTACCCTTCAATCCCTGAGCCTCAGGTCATTACCCTACATTCCCTCAGCCCCAGGTCATTACCCTACAATCCCACACCACCAGGTCATTACCCTACAATCTCTCAGCCCCAGGTCATTACCCTACAATCCCACACCACCAGGTCATTACCCTACAATCCCACACCCCCAGGTCATTACCCTACAATCCCTCAGCCCCAGGTCATTACCCTACAATCCCACACCACCAGGTCATCACCCTACAATCCTTCAGCGCCAGGTCATTACCCTACAATCCCACACCGCCAGGTCATTACCCTACAATCCCACACCACCAGGTCATTACCCTACAAACCTACACCACCAGGTGATTACCCTACAATCCCTCAGCCCCAGGTCATTACCCTACAATCCCTCAGCCTCAGGTCATTACCCTACAACCTGACACCCCCAGGTCATTACCCTACATTCCCTCACCCCCAGGTCATTACCCTACAATCCCACACCCCCAGGTCATTACCCTACAATCCCTCAGCCCCAGGTCATTACCCTACAATCCCTCAGCCCCAGGTCATTACCCTACATTCCCTCACCCCCAGGTCATTACCCTACAATCCCACACCCCCAGGTCATTACCCTACAATCCCTCAGCCCCAGGTCATTACCCTACAATCCCACACCACCAGGTCATTACCCTACAGTCCCTCAGCCCCAGGTCATTACCCTACAATCCCACACCACCAGGTAATTACCCTACAAACCTACACCACCAGGTCATTACCCTACAATCCCTCAGCCCCAGGTCATTACCCTACAATCCCACACCCCCAGGTCATTACCCTACAGTCCCTCACCCCCAGGTCATTACCCTACAATCCCACACCACCAGGTCATTACACTACAGTCCCTCACCCCCAGGTCATTACCCTACAATCCCTCAGACCCGGGTCATTACACTACAATCCCACACCCCCAGGTCATTACCCTACAATCCCTCCGCCCCAGGTCATTACCCTTCAATCCCTGAGCCTCAGGTCATTACCCTACAGTCCCTCAGCCCCAGGTCATTATCCTACAATCCCTCAGCCCCAGGTCATTACCCTACATCCCCTCACCCCCAGGTCATTACCCTACAATCCCACACCCCCAGGTCATTACCCTACAATCCCTCAGCCCCAGGTCATTACCCTACAATCCCACACCACCAGGTCATCAACCTACAATCCCTCAGCCCCAGGTCATTACCCTACAATCCCACACCACCAGGTCATTACCCTACAGTCCCTCAGCCCCAGGTCATTACCCTACAATCCCACACCACCAGGTCATTACCCTACAAACCTACACCACCAGGTCATTACCCTACAATCCCTCAGCCCCAGGTCATTACCCTACAATCCCACACCCCCAGGTCATTACCCTACAATCCCTCAGCCCAGGTCATTACCCTACAATCCCAGACCACCAGGTCATCACACTACAATCCCTCAGCCCCAGGTCATTACCCTACAATCCCACACCACCAGGTCATTACCCTACAATCCCTCAGCCCCAGGTCATTACCCTACAATCCCACACCACCAGGTCATTACCCTACAAACCTACACCACCAGGTCATTACCCTACAATCCCTCAGCCCCAGGTCATTACCCTACAATCCCACACCACCGGGTCATTAACCTACAATCCCACACCACCAGGTCATTACCCTACAAACCTACACCACCAGGTCATTACCCTACAATCCCTCAGCCCCAGGTCATTACCCTACAATCCCTCAGCCTCAGGTCATTACCCTACAACCTGACACCCCCAGGTCATTACCCTACATTCCCTCACCCCCAGGTCATTATCTAAAATCCCTCAGCCCCAGGTCATTACCCTACATTCCCTCACCCCCAGGTCATTACCCTACAATCCCACACCCCCAGGTCATTACCCTACAATCCCTCAGCCCCAGGTCATTACCCTACAATCCCACACCACCAGGTCATTACCCTACAGTCCCTCAGCCCCAGGTCATTACCCTACAATCCCACACCACCAGGTAATTACCCTACAAACCTACACCACCAGGTCATTACCCTACAATCCCTCAGCCCCAGGTCATTACCCTACAATCCCACACCCCCAGGTCATTACCCTACAATCCCTCAGCCCCAGGTCATTACCCTACAATCCCACACACCCAGGTCATTACCCTACAGTCACTCACCCCCAGGTCATTACCCTACAATCCCACACCACCAGGTCATTACCCTACAGTCCCTCACCCCCAGGACATTACCCTACAACCCCTCAGACCCCGGTCATTACACTACAATCCCACACCCCCAGGTCATTACCCTACAATCCCTCCGCCCCAGGTCATTACCCTTCAATCCCTGAGCCTCAGGTCATTACCCTACAGTCCCTCAGCCCCAGGTCATTATCCTACAATCCCTCAGCCCCAGGTCATTACCCTACATCCCCTCACCCCCAGGTCATTACCCTACAATCCCACACCCCCAGGTCATTACCCTACAATCCCTCAGCCCCAGGTCATTACCCTACAATCCCACACCACCAGGTCATCAACCTACAATCCCTCAGCCCCAGGTCATTACCCTACAATCCCACACCACCAGGTCATTACCCTACAGTCCCTCAGCCCCAGGTCATTACCCTACAATCCCACACCACCAGGTCATTACCCTACAAACCTACACCACCAGGTCATTACCCTACAATCCCTCAGCCCCAGGTCATTACCCTACAATCCCACACCCCCAGGTCATTACCCTACAATCCCTCAGCCCAGGTCATTACCCTACAATCCCAGACCACCAGGTCATCACACTACAATCCCTCAGCCCCAGGTCATTACCCTACAATCCCACACCACCAGGTCATTACCCTACAATCCCTCAGCCCCAGGTCATTACCCTACAATCCCACACCACCAGGTCATTACCCTACAAACCTACACCACCAGGTCATTACCCTACAATCCCTCAGCCCCAGGTCATTACCCTACAATCCCACACCACCGGGTCATTACCCTACAATCCCACACCACCAGGTCATTACCCTACAATCCCACACCCCCAGGTCATTACCCTACAATCCCTCCGCCCCAGGTCATTACCCTACAATCCCACACCCCCAGGTCATTACCCTACAGTCCCTCAGCCCCAGGTCATTACCCTACAATCCCACACCACCAGGTCATTACCCTACAATCCCTCAGCCCCAGGTCATTACCCTACAATCCCACACCACCAGGTCATTACCCTACAAACCTACACCACCAGGTCATTACCCTACAATCCCTTAGCCCCAGGTCATTACCCTACAATCCCATACCCCCCAGGCCATTACTCTACAGTCCCTCACCCCCAGGTCATTACTCTACAGTCCCTCAGCCCCAGGTCATTACCCTACAATCCCTCAGCTCCAGGTCATTACCCTACAATCCCACACCCCCAGGTCATTACCCTACAGTCCCTCACCCCAGGTCTTTAACTTACAGTCCCTCAGTCCCAGGTCATTACCCTACAATCCCTCAGCCTCAGCTCATTACCCTACAACCTCACACCCCCAGGTCATTACCCTACATTCCCTCACCCCCAGGTCATTATCCTACAATCCCTCAGCCCCAGGTCATTACCCTACATTCCCTCACCCCCAGGTCATTACCCCACAATCCCACACCACCAGGTCATTACCCTACAATCTCTCAGCCCCAGGTCATTACCCTACAATCCCACAACACCAGGTCATTACCCTACAATCCCACACCCCCAGGTCATTACCCTACAATCCCTCAGCCCCAGGTCATTACCCTACATTCCCTCACCCCCAGGTCATTACCCTACAATCCCACACCCCCAGGTCATTACCCTAGAATCCCTCAGCCCCAGGTCATTACCCTACAATCCCACACCACCAGGTCATCACCCTACAATCCCTCAGCCCCTTGGTCATTACCCTACAATCCCACACCACCAGGTCATTACCCTACAGTTCCTCAGCCCCAGGTCATTACCCTACAATCCCACACCACCAGGTCATTACCCTACAAACCTACACCACCAGGTCATTACCCTACAATCCCTCAGCCCCAGGTCATTACCCTGCAATCCCATACCCCCCAGGCCATTACTCTACAGTCCCTCACCCCCAGGTCATTACTCTACAGTCCCTCAGCCCCAGGTCATTACCCTTCAATCCCTGAGCCTCAGGTCATTACCCTACATTCCCTCAGCCCCAGGTCATTACCCTACAATCCCACACCACCAGGTCATTACCCTACAATCTCTCAGCCCCAGGACATTACCCTACAATCCCACACCACCAGGTCATTACCCTACAATCCCACACCCCCAGGTCATTACCCTACAATCCCTCAGCCCCAGGTCATTACCCTACAATCCCACACCACCAGGTCATCACCCTACAATCCTTCAGCGCCAGGTCATTACCCTACAATCCCACACCGCCAGGTCATTACCCTACAATCCCTCAGCCCCAGGTCATTACCCTACAATCCCACACCACCAGGTCATCACCCTACAATCCCTCAGCCCCAGGGCATTACCCTACAATCCCACACCCCCAGGTCATTACCCTACAATCCCACACCACCAGGTCATTACCCTACAGTCCCTCAGCCCCAGGTCATTACCCTACAATCCCACACCACCAGGTCATTACCCTACAAACCTACACCACCAGGTGATTACCCTACAATCCCTCAGCCCCAGGTCATTACCCTACAATCCCTCAGCCTCAGGTCATTACCCTACAACCTGACACCCCCAGGTCATTACCCTACATTCCCTCACCCCCAGGTCATTATCTAAAATCCCTCAGCCCCAGGTCATTACCCTACATTCCCTCACCCCCAGGTCATTACCCTACAATCCCACACCCCCAGGTCATTACCCTACAATCCCTCAGCCCCAGGTCATTACCCTACAATCCCACACCACCAGGTCATTACCCTACAGTCCCTCAGCCCCAGGTCATTACCCTACAATCCCACACCACCAGGTAATTACCCTACAAACCTACACCACCAGGTCATTACCCTACAATCCCTCAGCCCCAGGTCATTACCCTACAATCCCACACCCCCAGGTCATTACCCTACAGTCCCTCACCCCCAGGTCATTACCCTACAATCCCACACCACCAGGTCATTACCCTACAGTCCCTCACCCCCAGGTCATTACCCTACAATCCCTCAGACCCGGGTCATTACACTACAATCCCACACCCCCAGGTCATTACCCTACAATCCCTCAGCCCCAGGTCATTACCCTACAATCCCACACCACCAGGTCATTACCCTACAGTCCCTCAGCCCCAGGTCATTACCCTACAATCCCACACCACCAGGTAATTACCCTACAAACCTACACCACCAGGTCATTACCCTACAATCCCTCAGCCCCAGGTCATTACCCTACAATCCCACACCCCCAGGTCATTACCCTACAGTCCCTCACCCCCAGGTCATTACCCTACAATCCCACACCACCAGGTCATTACACTACAGTCCCTCACCCCCAGGTCATTACCCTACAATCCCTCAGACCCGGGTCATTACACTACAATCCCACACCCCCAGGTCATTACCCTACAATCCCTCCGCCCCAGGTCATTACCCTTCAATCCCTGAGCCTCAGGTCATTACCCTACAGTCCCTCAGCCCCAGGTCATTATCCTACAATCCCTCAGCCCCAGGTCATTACCCTACATCCCCTCACCCCCAGGTCATTACCCTACAATCCCACACCCCCAGGTCATTACCCTACAATCCCTCAGCCCCAGGTCATTACCCTACAATCCCACACCACCAGGTCATCAACCTACAATCCCTCAGCCCCAGGTCATTACCCTACAATCCCACACCACCAGGTCATTACCCTACAGTCCCTCAGCCCCAGGTCATTACCCTACAATCCCACACCACCAGGTCATTACCCTACAAACCTACACCACCAGGTCATTACCCTACAATCCCTCAGCCCCAGGTCATTACCCTACAATCCCACACCCCCAGGTCATTACCCTACAATCCCTCAGCCCAGGTCATTACCCTACAATCCCAGACCACCAGGTCATCACACTACAATCCCTCAGCCCCAGGTCATTACCCTACAATCCCACACCACCAGGTCATTACCCTACAATCCCTCAGCCCCAGGTCATTACCCTACAATCCCACACCACCAGGTCATTACCCTACAAACCTACACCACCAGGTCATTACCCTACAATCCCTCAGCCCCAGGTCATTACCCTACAATCCCACACCACCGGGTCATTAACCTACAATCCCACACCACCAGGTCATTACCCTACAAACCTACACCACCAGGTCATTACCCTACAATCCCTCAGCCCCAGGTCATTACCCTACAATCCCTCAGCCTCAGGTCATTACCCTACAACCTGACACCCCCAGGTCATTACCCTACATTCCCTCACCCCCAGGTCATTATCTAAAATCCCTCAGCCCCAGGTCATTACCCTACATTCCCTCACCCCCAGGTCATTACCCTACAATCCCACACCCCCAGGTCATTACCCTACAATCCCTCAGCCCCAGGTCATTACCCTACAATCCCACACCACCAGGTCATTACCCTACAGTCCCTCAGCCCCAGGTCATTACCCTACAATCCCACACCACCAGGTAATTACCCTACAAACCTACACCACCAGGTCATTACCCTACAATCCCTCAGCCCCAGGTCATTACCCTACAATCCCACACCCCCAGGTCATTACCCTACAATCCCTCAGCCCCAGGTCATTACCCTACAATCCCACACACCCAGGTCATTACCCTACAGTCACTCACCCCCAGGTCATTACCCTACAATCCCACACCACCAGGTCATTACCCTACAGTCCCTCACCCCCAGGTCATTACCCTACAACCCCTCAGACCCCGGTCATTACACTACAATCCCACACCCCCAGGTCATTACCCTACAATCCCTCCGCCCCAGGTCATTACCCTTCAATCCCTGAGCCTCAGGTCATTACCCTACAGTCCCTCAGCCCCAGGTCATTATCCTACAATCCCTCAGCCCCAGGTCATTACCCTACATCCCCTCACCCCCAGGTCATTACCCTACAATCCCACACCCCCAGGTCATTACCCTACAATCCCTCAGCCCCAGGTCATTACCCTACAATCCCACACCACCAGGTCATCAACCTACAATCCCTCAGCCCCAGGTCATTACCCTACAATCCCACACCACCAGGTCATTACCCTACAGTCCCTCAGCCCCAGGTCATTACCCTACAATCCCACACCACCAGGTCATTACCCTACAAACCTACACCACCAGGTCATTACCCTACAATCCCTCAGCCCCAGGTCATTACCCTACAATCCCACACCCCCAGGTCATTACCCTACAATCCCTCAGCCCAGGTCATTACCCTACAATCCCAGACCACCAGGTCATCACACTACAATCCCTCAGCCCCAGGTCATTACCCTACAATCCCACACCACCAGGTCATTACCCTACAATCCCTCAGCCCCAGGTCATTACCCTACAATCCCACACCACCAGGTCATTACCCTACAAACCTACACCACCAGGTCATTACCCTACAATCCCTCAGCCCCAGGTCATTACCCTACAATCCCACACCACCGGGTCATTACCCTACAATCCCACACCACCAGGTCATTACCCTACAATCCCACACCCCCAGGTCATTACCCTACAATCCCTCCGCCCCAGGTCATTACCCTACAATCCCACACCCCCAGGTCATTACCCTACAGTCCCTCAGCCCCAGGTCATTACCCTACAATCCCACACCACCAGGTCATTACCCTACAATCCCTCTGCCCCAGGTCATTACCCTACAATCCCACACCACCAGGTCATTACCCTACAAACCTACACCACCAGGTCATTACCCTACAATCCCTTAGCCCCAGGTCATTACCCTACAATCCCATACCCCCCAGGCCATTACTCTACAGTCCCTCACCCCCAGGTCATTACTCTACAGTCCCTCAGCCCCAGGTCATTACCCTACAATCCCTCAGCTCCAGGTCATTACCCTACAATCCCACACCCCCAGGTCATTACCCTACAGTCCCTCACCCCAGGTCTTTAACTTACAGTCCCTCAGTCCCAGGTCATTACCCTACAATCCCTCAGCCTCAGCTCATTACCCTACAACCTCACACCCCCAGGTCATTACCCTACATTCCCTCACCCCCAGGTCATTATCCTACAATCCCTCAGCCCCAGGTCATTACCCTACATTCCCTCACCCCCAGGTCATTACCCCACAATCCCACACCACCAGGTCATTACCCTACAATCTCTCAGCCCCAGGTCATTACCCTACAATCCCACAACACCAGGTCATTACCCTACAATCCCACACCCCCAGGTCATTACCCTACAATCCCTCAGCCCCAGGTCATTACCCTACATTCCCTCACCCCCAGGTCATTACCCTACAATCCCACACCCCCAGGTCATTACCCTAGAATCCCTCAGCCCCAGGTCATTACCCTACAATCCCACACCACCAGGTCATCACCCTACAATCCCTCAGCCCCTTGGTCATTACCCTACAATCCCACACCACCAGGTCATTACCCTACAGTTCCTCAGCCCCAGGTCATTACCCTACAATCCCACACCACCAGGTCATTACCCTACAAACCTACACCACCAGGTCATTACCCTACAATCCCTCAGCCCCAGGTCATTACCCTGCAATCCCATACCCCCCAGGCCATTACTCTACAGTCCCTCACCCCCAGGTCATTACTCTACAGTCCCTCAGCCCCAGGTCATTACCCTTCAATCCCTGAGCCTCAGGTCATTACCCTACATTCCCTCAGCCCCAGGTCATTACCCTACAATCCCACACCACCAGGTCATTACCCTACAATCTCTCAGCCCCAGGACATTACCCTACAATCCCACACCACCAGGTCATTACCCTACAATCCCACACCCCCAGGTCATTACCCTACAATCCCTCAGCCCCAGGTCATTACCCTACAATCCCACACCACCAGGTCATCACCCTACAATCCTTCAGCGCCAGGTCATTACCCTACAATCCCACACCGCCAGGTCATTACCCTACAATCCCTCAGCCCCAGGTCATTACCCTACAATCCCACACCACCAGGTCATCACCCTACAATCCCTCAGCCCCAGGGCATTACCCTACAATCCCACACCCCCAGGTCATTACCCTACAATCCCACACCACCAGGTCATTACCCTACAGTCCCTCAGCCCCAGGTCATTACCCTACAATCCCACACCACCAGGTCATTACCCTACAAACCTACACCACCAGGTGATTACCCTACAATCCCTCAGCCCCAGGTCATTACCCTACAATCCCTCAGCCTCAGGTCATTACCCTACAACCTGACACCCCCAGGTCATTACCCTACATTCCCTCACCCCCAGGTCATTATCTAAAATCCCTCAGCCCCAGGTCATTACCCTACATTCCCTCACCCCCAGGTCATTACCCTACAATCCCACACCCCCAGGTCATTACCCTACAATCCCTCAGCCCCAGGTCATTACCCTACAATCCCACACCACCAGGTCATTACCCTACAGTCCCTCAGCCCCAGGTCATTACCCTACAATCCCACACCACCAGGTAATTACCCTACAAACCTACACCACCAGGTCATTACCCTACAATCCCTCAGCCCCAGGTCATTACCCTACAATCCCACACCCCCAGGTCATTACCCTACAGTCCCTCACCCCCAGGTCATTACCCTACAATCCCACACCACCAGGTCATTACCCTACAGTCCCTCACCCCCAGGTCATTACCCTACAATCCCTCAGACCCGGGTCATTACACTACAATCCCACACCCCCAGGTCATTACCCTACAATCCCTCCGCCCCAGGTCATTACCCTTCAATCCCTGAGCCTCAGGTCATTACCCTACAGTCCCTCAGCCCCAGGTCATTACCCTACATCCCCTCACCCCCAGGTCATTACCCTACAATCCCACACCCCCAGGTCATTACCCTACAATCCCTCAGCCCTAGGTCATTACCCTACAATCCCACACCGCCAGGTCATTACCCTACAATCCCTCAGCCCCAGGTCATTACCCTACAATCCCACACCACCAGGTCATCACCCTACAATCCCTCAGCCCCAGGTCATTACCCTACAATCCCACACCCCCAGGTCATTACCCTACAATCCCACACCACCAGGTCATTACCCTACAGTCCCTCAGCCCCAGGTCATTACCCTACAATCCCACACCACCAGGTCATTGCCCTACAAACCTACACCACCAGGTCATTACCCTACAATCCCTCAGCCCCAGGTCATTACCCTACAACCTGACACCCCCAGGTCATTACCCTACATTCCCTCACCCCCAGGTCATTATCTAAAATCCCTCAGCCCCAGGTCATTACCCTACATTCCCTCACCCCCAGGTAATTACCCTACAATCCCACACCCCCAGGTCATTACCCTACAATCCCTCAGCCCAGGTCATTACCCTACAATCCCAGACCACCAGGTCATCACACTACAATCCCTCAGCCCCAGGTCATTACCCTACAATCCCACACCACCAGGTCATTACCCTACAATCCCTCAGCCCCAGGTCATTACCCTACAATCCCACACCACCAGGTCATTACCCTACAAACCTACACCACCAGGTCATTACCCTACAATCCCTCAGCCCCAGGTCATTACCCTACAATCCCACACCACCGGGTCATTAACCTACAATCCCACACCACCAGGTCATTACCCTACAAACCTACACCACCAGGTCATTACCCTACAATCCCTCAGCCCCAGGTCATTACCCTACAATCCCTCAGCCTCAGGTCATTACCCTACAACCTGACACCCCCAGGTCATTACCCTACATTCCCTCACCCCCAGGTCATTATCTAAAATCCCTCAGCCCCAGGTCATTACCCTACATTCCCTCACCCCCAGGTCATTACCCTACAATCCCACACCCCCAGGTCATTACCCTACAATCCCTCAGCCCCAGGTCATTACCCTACAATCCCACACCACCAGGTCATTACCCTACAGTCCCTCAGCCCCAGGTCATTACCCTACAATCCCACACCACCAGGTAATTACCCTACAAACCTACACCACCAGGTCATTACCCTACAATCCCTCAGCCCCAGGTCATTACCCTACAATCCCACACCCCCAGGTCATTACCCTACAATCCCTCAGCCCCAGGTCATTACCCTACAATCCCACACACCCAGGTCATTACCCTACAGTCACTCACCCCCAGGTCATTACCCTACAATCCCACACCACCAGGTCATTACCCTACAGTCCCTCACCCCCAGGTCATTACCCTACAACCCCTCAGACCCCGGTCATTACACTACAATCCCACACCCCCAGGTCATTACCCTACAATCCCTCCGCCCCAGGTCATTACCCTTCAATCCCTGAGCCTCAGGTCATTACCCTACAGTCCCTCAGCCCCAGGTCATTATCCTACAATCCCTCAGCCCCAGGTCATTACCCTACATCCCCTCACCCCCAGGTCATTACCCTACAATCCCACACCCCCAGGTCATTACCCTACAATCCCTCAGCCCCAGGTCATTACCCTACAATCCCACACCACCAGGTCATCAACCTACAATCCCTCAGCCCCAGGTCATTACCCTACAATCCCACACCACCAGGTCATTACCCTACAGTCCCTCAGCCCCAGGTCATTACCCTACAATCCCACACCACCAGGTCATTACCCTACAAACCTACACCACCAGGTCATTACCCTACAATCCCTCAGCCCCAGGTCATTACCCTACAATCCCACACCCCCAGGTCATTACCCTACAATCCCTCAGCCCAGGTCATTACCCTACAATCCCAGACCACCAGGTCATCACACTACAATCCCTCAGCCCCAGGTCATTACCCTACAATCCCACACCACCAGGTCATTACCCTACAATCCCTCAGCCCCAGGTCATTACCCTACAATCCCACACCACCAGGTCATTACCCTACAAACCTACACCACCAGGTCATTACCCTACAATCCCTCAGCCCCAGGTCATTACCCTACAATCCCACACCACCGGGTCATTACCCTACAATCCCACACCACCAGGTCATTACCCTACAATCCCACACCCCCAGGTCATTGCCCTACAATCCCTCCGCCCCAGGTCATTACCCTACAATCCCACACCCCCAGGTCATTACCCTACAGTCCCTCAGCCCCAGGTCATTACCCTACAATCCCACACCACCAGGTCATTACCCTACAATCCCTCAGCCCCAGGTCATTACCCTACAATCCCACACCACCAGGTCATTACCCTACAAACCTACACCACCAGGTCATTACCCTACAATCCCTTAGCCCCAGGTCATTACCCTACAATCCCATACCCCCCAGGCCATTACTCTACAGTCCCTCACCCCCAGGTCATTACTCTACAGTCCCTCAGCCCCAGGTCATTACCCTACAATCCCTCAGCTCCAGGTCATTACCCTACAATCCCACACCCCCAGGTCATTACCCTACAGTCCCTCACCCCAGGTCTTTAACTTACAGTCCCTCAGTCCCAGGTCATTACCCTACAATCCCTCAGCCTCAGCTCATTACCCTACAACCTCACACCCCCAGGTCATTACCCTACATTCCCTCACCCCCAGGTCATTATCCTACAATCCCTCAGCCCCAGGTCATTACCCTACATTCCCTCACCCCCAGGTCATTACCCCACAATCCCACACCACCAGGTCATTACCCTACAATCTCTCAGCCCCAGGTCATTACCCTACAATCCCACAACACCAGGTCATTACCCTACAATCCCACACCCCCAGGTCATTACCCTACAATCCCTCAGCCCCAGGTCATTACCCTACATTCCCTCACCCCCAGGTCATTACCCTACAATCCCACACCCCCAGGTCATTACCCTAGAATCCCTCAGCCCCAGGTCATTACCCTACAATCCCACACCACCAGGTCATCACCCTACAATCCCTCAGCCCCTTGGTCATTACCCTACAATCCCACACCACCAGGTCATTACCCTACAGTTCCTCAGCCCCAGGTCATTACCCTACAATCCCACACCACCAGGTCATTACCCTACAAACCTACACCACCAGGTCATTACCCTACAATCCCTCAGCCCCAGGTCATTACCCTGCAATCCCATACCCCCCAGGCCATTACTCTACAGTCCCTCACCCCCAGGTCATTACTCTACAGTCCCTCAGCCCCAGGTCATTACCCTTCAATCCCTGAGCCTCAGGTCATTACCCTACATTCCCTCAGCCCCAGGTCATTACCCTACAATCCCACACCACCAGGTCATTACCCTACAATCTCTCAGCCCCAGGACATTACCCTACAATCCCACACCACCAGGTCATTACCCTACAATCCCACACCCCCAGGTCATTACCCTACAATCCCTCAGCCCCAGGTCATTACCCTACAATCCCACACCACCAGGTCATCACCCTACAATCCCACACCACCAGGTCATTACCCTACAGTCCCTCAGCCCCAGGTCATTACCCTACAATCCCACACCACCAGGTCATTACCCTACAAACCTACACCACCAGGTGATTACCCTACAATCCCTCAGCCCCAGGTCATTACCCTACAATCCCTCAGCCTCAGGTCATTACCCTACAACCTGACACCCCCAGGTCATTACCCTACATTCCCTCACCCCCAGGTCATTATCTAAAATCCCTCAGCCCCAGGTCATTACCCTACATTCCCTCACCCCCAGGTCATTACCCTACAATCCCACACCCCCAGGTCATTACCCTACAATCCCTCAGCCCCAGGTCATTACCCTACAATCCCACACCACCAGGTCATTACCCTACAGTCCCTCAGCCCCAGGTCATTACCCTACAATCCCACACCACCAGGTAATTACCCTACAAACCTACACCACCAGGTCATTACCCTACAATCCCTCAGCCCCAGGTCATTACCCTACAATCCCACACCCCCAGGTCATTACCCTACAGTCCCTCACCCCCAGGTCATTACCCTACAATCCCACACCACCAGGTCATTACCCTACAGTCCCTCACCCCCAGGTCATTACCCTACAATCCCTCAGACCCGGGTCATTACACTACAATCCCACACCCCCAGGTCATTACCCTACAATCCCTCCGCCCCAGGTCATTACCCTTCAATCCCTGAGCCTCAGGTCATTACCCTACAGTCCCTCAGCCCCAGGTCATTACCCTACATCCCCTCACCCCCAGGTCATTACCCTACAATCCCACACCCCCAGGTCATTACCCTACAATCCCTCAGCCCTAGGTCATTACCCTACAATCCCACACCGCCAGGTCATTACCCTACAATCCCTCAGCCCCAGGTCATTACCCTACAATCCCACACCACCAGGTCATCACCCTACAATCCCTCAGCCCCAGGTCATTACCCTACAATCCCACACCCCCAGGTCATTACCCTACAATCCCACACCACCAGGTCATTACCCTACAGTCCCTCAGCCCCAGGTCATTACCCTACAATCCCACACCACCAGGTCATTGCCCTACAAACCTACACCACCAGGTCATTACCCTACAATCCCTCAGCCCCAGGTCATTACCCTACAACCTGACACCCCCAGGTCATTACCCTACATTCCCTCACCCCCAGGTCATTATCTAAAATCCCTCAGCCCCAGGTCATTACCCTACATTCCCTCACCCCCAGGTAATTACCCTACAATCCCACACCCCCAGGTCATTACCCTACAATCCCTCAGCCCCAGGTCATTACCCTACAATCCCACACCACCAGGTCATTACCCTACAAACCTACACCACCAGGTCATTACCCTACAATCCCTCAGCCCCAGGTCATTACCCTACAATCCCTCAGCCTCAGGTCATTACCCTACAACCTGACACCCCCAGGTCATTACCCTACATTCCCTCACCCCCAGGTCATTATCTAAAATCCCTCAGCCCCAGGTCATTACCCTACATTCCCTCACCCCCAGGTCATTACCCTACAATCCCACACCCCCAGGTCATTACCCTACAATCCCTCAGCCCCATGTCATTACCCTACAATCCCACACCACCAGGTCATTACCCTACAGTCCCTCAGCCCCAGGTCATTACCCTACAATCCCACACCACCAGGTAATTACCCTACAAACCTACACCACCAGGTCATTACCCTACAATCCCTCAGCCCCAGGTCATTACCCTACAATCCCACACCCCCAGGTCATTACGCTACAATCCCTCAGCCCCAGGTCATTACCCTACAATCCCACACCCCCAGGTCATTACCCTACAGTCCCTCACCCCCAGGTCATTACCCTACAATCCCACACCACCAGGTCATTACCCTACAATCCCTCAGCCCCAGGTCATTACCCTACAATCCCACACCACCAGGTCATTACCCTACAATCCCACACGCCCAGGTCATTACCCTACAATCCCTCAGCCCCAGGTCATTACCCTACAGTCCCTCACCCCCAGGTCATTACCCTACAATCCCACACCACCAGGTCATTACCCTACAATCCCTCAGCCCCAGGTCATTACCCTACAATCCCACACCCCCAGGTCATTACCCTACAGTCCCTCACCCCCAGGTCATTACCCTACAATCCCTCAGACCCCGGTCATTACACTACAATCCCACACCCCCAGGTCATTACCCTACAATCCCTCCGCCCCAGGTCATTACCCTTCAATCCCTGAGCCTCAGGTCATTACCCTACAGTCCCTCAGCCCCAGGTCATTATCCTACAATCCCTCAGCCCCAGGTCATTACCCTACATCCCCTCACCCCCAGGTCATTACCCTACAATCCCACACCCCCAGGTCATTACCCTACAATCCCTCAGCCCCAGGTCATTACCCTACAATCCCACACCACCAGGTCATCAACCTACAATCCCTCAGCCCCAGGTCATTACCCTACAATCCCTCACCCCCAGGTCATTACCCTACAATCCCACACCCCCAGGTCACAACCCTACAATCCCTCAGCCCCAGGTCATTACCCTACAAACCCACACCACCAGGTCATCACCCTACAATCACTCAGCCCCAGGTCATTACCCTACAATCCCACACCACCAGGTCATTACCCTACAAACCTACACCACCAGGTCATTACCCTACAATCCCTCAGCCCCAGGTCATTACCCTACAATCCCACACCACCGGGTCATTACCCTACAATCCCACACCACCAGGTCATTACCCTACAATCCCACACCCCCAGGTCATTACCCTACAATCCCTCCGCCCCAGGTCATTACCCTACAATCCCACACCCCCAGGTCATTACCCTACAGTCCCTCAGCCCCAGGTCATTACCCTACAATCGCACACCACCAGGTCATTACCCTACAATCCCTCAGCCCCAGGTCATTACCCTACAATCCCACACCACCAGGTCATTACCCTACAAACCTACACCACCAGGTCATTACCCTACAATCCCTTAGCCCCAGGTCATTACCCTACAATCCCATACCCCCCAGGCCATTACTCTACAGTCCCTCACCCCCAGGCCATTACTCTACAGTCCCTCAGCCCCAGGTCATTACCCTACAATCCCTCAGCTCCAGGTCATTACCCTACAATCCCACACCCCCAGGTCATTACCCTACAGTCCCTCACCCCCAGGTCTTTAACTTACAGTCCCTCAGTCCCAGGTCATTACCCTACAATCCCTCAGCCTCAGCTCATTACCCTACAACCTCACACCCCCAGGTCATTACCCTACATTCCCTCACCCCCAGGTCATTATCCTACAATCCCTCAGCCCCAGGTCATTACCCTACATTCCCTCACCCCCAGGTCATTACCCCACAATCCCACACCACCAGGTCATTACCCTACAATCTCTCAGCCCCAGGTCATTACCCTACAATCCCACAACACCAGGTCATTACCCTACAATCCCACACCCCCAGGTCATTACCCTACAATCCCTCAGCCCCAGGTCATTACCCTACATTCCCTCACCCCCAGGTCATTACCCTACAATCCCACACCCCCAGGTCATTACCCTACAATCCCTCAGCCCCAGGTCATTACCCTACAATCCCACACCACCAGGTCATCACCCTACAATCCCTCAGCCCCTTGGTCATTACCCTACAATCCCACACCACCAGGTCATTACCCTACAGTTCCTCAGCCCCAGGTCATTACCCTACAATCCCACACCACCAGGTCATTACCCTACAAACCTACACCACCAGGTCATTACCCTACAATCCCTCAGCCCCAGGTCATTACCCTGCAATCCCATACCCCCCAGGCCATTACTCTACAGTCCCTCACCCCCAGGTCATTACTCTACAGTCCCTCAGCCCCAGGTCATTACCCTTCAATCCCTGAGCCTCAGGTCATTACCCTACATTCCCTCAGCCCCAGGTCATTACCCTACAATCCCACACCACCAGGTCATTACCCTACAATCTCTCAGCCCCAGGTCATTACCCTACAATCCCACACCACCAGGTCATTACCCTACAATCCCACACCCCCAGGTCATTACCCTACAATCCCTCAGCCCCAGGTCATTACCCTACAATCCCACACCACCAGGTCATCACCCTACAATCCTTCAGCGCCAGGTCATTACCCTACAATCCCACACCGCCAGGTCATTACCCTACAATCCCTCAGCCCCAGGTCATTACCCTACAATCCCACACCACCAGGTCATCACCCTACAATCCCTCAGCCCCAGGTCATTACCCTACAATCCCACACTCCCAGGTCATTACGCTACAATCCCACACCACCAGGTCATTACCCTACAGTCCCTCAGCCCCAGGTCATTACCCTACAATCCCACACCACCAGGTCATTACCCTACAAACCTACACCACCAGGTCATTACCCTACAATCCCTCAGCCCCAGGTCATTACCCTACAATCCCTCAGCCTCAGGTCATTACCCTACAACCTGACACCCCCAGGTCATTACCCTACATTCCCTCACCCCCAGGTCATTATCTAAAATCCCTCAGCACCAGGTCATTACCCTACATTCCCTCACCCCCAGGTCATTACCCTACAATCCCACACCCCCAGGTCATTACCCTACAATCCCTCAGCCCCAGGTCATTACCCTACAATCCCACACCACCAGGTCATTACCCTACAGTCCCTCAGCCCCAGGTCATTACCCTACAATCCCACACCACCAGGTAATTACCCTACAAACCTACACCACCAGGTCATTACCCTACAATCCCTCAGCCCCAGGTCATTACCCTACAATCCCACACCCCCAGGTCATTACCCTACAGTCCCTCACCCCCAGGTCATTACCCTACAATCCCACACCACCAGGTCATTACCCTACAGTCCCTCACCCCCAGGTCATTACCCTACAATCCCTCAGACCCGGGTCATTACACTACAATCCCACACCCCCAGGTCATTACCCTACAATCCCTCCGCCCCAGGTCATTACCCTTCAATCCCTGAGCCTCAGGTCATTACCCTACAGTCCCTCAGCCCCAGGTCATTATCCTACAATCCCTCAGCCCCAGGTCATTACCCTACATCCCCTCACCCCCAGGTCATTACCCTACAATCCCACACCCCCAGGTCATTACCCTACAATCACTCAGCCCCAGGTCATTACCCTACAATCCCACACCGCCAGGTCATTACCCTACAATCCCTCAGCCCCAGGTCATTACCCTACAATCCCAGTCCACCAGGTCATCACCCTACAATCCCTCAGCCCCAGGTCATTACCCTACAATCCCACACCCCCAGGTCATTACCCTACAATCCCACACCACCAGGTCATTACCCTTCAGTCCCTCAGCCCCAGGTCATTACCCTACAATCCCACACCACCAGGTCATTACCCTACAATCCCTCAGCCCCAGGTCATTACCCTACAACCTCACACCCCCAGGTCATTACCCTACATTCCCTCACCCCCAGGTCATTATCCTACAATCCCTCAGCCCCAGGTCATTACCCTACAGTCCCTCACCCCCTGGTCATTTCCCTACAATCCCACACCCCCAGGTCACTACCCTACAATCCCTCAGCCCCAGGTCATTACCCTACAATCCCACACCACCAGGTCATCACCCTACAATCCCTCAGCCCCAGGTCATTACCCTACAATCCCACACCACCAGGGCATTACTCTACAGTCCCTCAGCCCCAGGTCATTACCCTACAATCCCACACCACCAGGTCATTACCGTACAATCCCACACCCCCAGGTCATTACCTTACAGTCTCTCAGTCCCAGGTCATTACCCTACAATCCCACACCACCAGGTCATTACTCTACAATGCCACACCACCAGGTGATTACCCTACAGTCCCTCACCCCCAGGTCATTACCCTACAATCCCTCAGACCCGGGTCATTACCCTACAATCCCACACCACCAGGTCATTACCCTACAGTCCCTCACCCCCAGGTCATTACCCTACAATCCCACACCACCAGGTCATTACCCTACAGTCCCTCACCCCCAGGTCATTACCCTACAATCCCTCAGACCCGGGTCATTACACTACAATCCCACACCCCCAGGTCATTACGCTACAATCCCTCCGCCCCAGGTCATTACCCTACAGTCCCTCACCCCCAGGTCTTTAACTTACAGTCCCTCAGACCCAGGTCATTACCCTACAATCCCTCAGCCTCAGGTCATTACCCTACAACCTCACACACCCAGGTCATTATCCTACAATCCCTCAGCCCCAGGTCATTACCCTACAATCCCACACCACCAGGTCATTACCCTACAATCCCTCAGCCCCAGGTCATTACCCTACAGTCCCTCACCCCCTGGTCATTTCCCTACAATCCCACACCCCCAGGTCACTACCCTACAATCCCTCAGCCCCAGGTCATTACCCTACAATCCCACACCACCAGGTCATTACCCTACAAACCTACACCACCAGGTCATTACCCTACAATCCCTCAGCCCCAGGTCATTACCCTACAACCTCACACCCCCAGGTCATTACCCTACATTCCCTCACCCCCAGGTCATTATCCTACAATCCCTCAGCCCCAGGTCATTACCCTACAGTCCCTCACCCCCTGGTCATTTCCCTACAATCCCACACCCCCAGGTCACTACCCTACAATCCCTCAGCCCCAGGTCATTACCCTACAATCCCACACCACCAGGTCATCACCCTACAATCCCTCAGCCCCAGGTCATTACCCTACAATCCCACACCACCAGGGCATTACTCTACAGTCCCTCAGCCCCAGGTCATTACCCTACAATCCCACACCACCAGGTCATTACCGTACAATCCCACACCCCCAGGTCATTACCTTACAGTCTCTCAGTCCCAGGTCATTACCCTACAATCCCACACCACCAGGTCATTACTCTACAATGCCACACCACCAGGTGATTACCCTACAGTCCCTCACCCCCAGGTCATTACCCTACAATCCCTCAGACCCGGGTCATTACCCTACAATCCCACACCCCCAGGTCATTACCCTACAATCCCTCCGCCCCAGGTCATTACCCTTCAATCCCTGAGCCTCAGGTCATTACCCTACAGTCCCTCAGACCCAGGTCATTACCCTACAATCCCACACCACCAGGTCATTACCCTACAATCTCTCAGCCCCAGGTCATTACCCTACAACCCCACACCACCAGGTCATTACCCTACAATCCCACACCCCCAGGTCATTACCCTACAATCCCTCAGCCCCAGGTCATTACCCTACAATCCCACACCACCAGGTCATTACCCTACAATCCCTCAGCGCCAGGTCATTACCCTACAATCCCACAACCCCAGGTCATTACCTTACAGTCTCTCAATCCCAGGTCATTACCCTACAATCCCACACCACCAGGTCATTACCCTACAGTCCCTCACCCCCAGGTCATTACCCTACAATCCCACACCACCAGGTCATTACCCTACAGTCCCTCACCCCCAGGTCATTACCCTACAATCCCTCAGACCCGGGTCATTACACTACAATCCCACACCCCCAGGTCATTACGCTACAATCCCTCCGCCCCAGGTCATTACCCTACAGTCCCTCACCCCCAGATCTTTAACTTACAGTCCCTCAGACCCAGGTCATTACCCTACAATCCCTCAGCCTCAGGTCATTACCCTACAACCTCACACACCCAGGTCATTATCCTACAATCCCTCAGCCCCAGGTCATTACCCTACAATCCCACACCACCAGGTCATTACCCTACAATCCCTCAGCCCCAGGTCATTACCCTACAGTCCCTCACCCCCTGGTCATTTCCCTACAATCCCACACCCCCAGGTCACAACCCTACAATCCCTCAGCCCCAGGTCATTACCCTTCAATCCCTGAGCCTCAGGTCATTACCCTACAATCCCACACCGCCAGGTCATTACCCTACAATCCCTCAGCCCCAGGTCATTACCCTACAATCCCAGTCCACCAGGTCATCACCCTACAATCCCTCAGCCCCAGGTCATTACCCTACAATCCCACACCACCAGGTCATTACCCTACAATCCCTCAGCCCCAGGTCATTACCCTACAGTCCCTCACCCCCTGGTCATTTCCCTACAATCCCACACCACCAGGTCATTACCCTACAATCCCTCAGCACCAGGTCATTACCCTACATTCCCTCACCCCCAGGTCATTACCCTACAATCCCACACCCCCAGGTCATTACCCTACAATCCCTCAGCCCCAGGTCATTACCCTACAATCCCACACCACCAGGTCATTACCCTACAGTCCCTCAGCCCCAGGTCATTACCCTACAATCCCACACCACCAGGTAATTACCCTACAAACCTACACCACCAGGTCATTACCCTACAATCCCTCAGCCCCAGGTCATTACCCTACAATCCCACACCCCCAGGTCATTACCCTACAGTCCCTCACCCCCAGGTCATTACCCTACAATCCCACACCACCAGGTCATTACCCTACAGTCCCTCACCCCCAGGTCATTACCCTACAATCCCTCAGACCCGGGTCATTACACTACAATCCCACACCCCCAGGTCATTACCCTACAATCCCTCCGCCCCAGGTCATTACCCTTCAATCCCTGAGCCTCAGGTCATTACCCTACAGTCCCTCAGCCCCAGGTCATTATCCTACAATCCCTCAGCCCCAGGTCATTACCCTACATCCCCTCACCCCCAGGTCATTACCCTACAATCCCACACCCCCAGGTCATTACCCTACAATCACTCAGCCCCAGGTCATTACCCTACAATCCCACACCGCCAGGTCATTACCCTACAATCCCTCAGCCCCAGGTCATTACCCTACAATCCCAGTCCACCAGGTCATCACCCTACAATCCCTCAGCCCCAGGTCATTACCCTACAATCCCACACCCCCAGGTCATTACCCTACAATCCCACACCACCAGGTCATTACCCTTCAGTCCCTCAGCCCCAGGTCATTACCCTACAATCCCACACCACCAGGTCATTACCCTACAATCCCTCAGCCCCAGGTCATTACCCTACAACCTCACACCCCCAGGTCATTACCCTACATTCCCTCACCCCCAGGTCATTATCCTACAATCCCTCAGCCCCAGGTCATTACCCTACAGTCCCTCACCCCCTGGTCATTTCCCTACAATCCCACACCCCCAGGTCACTACCCTACAATCCCTCAGCCCCAGGTCATTACCCTACAATCCCACACCACCAGGTCATCACCCTACAATCCCTCAGCCCCAGGTCATTACCCTACAATCCCACACCACCAGGGCATTACTCTACAGTCCCTCAGCCCCAGGTCATTACCCTACAATCCCACACCACCAGGTCATTACCGTACAATCCCACACCCCCAGGTCATTACCTTACAGTCTCTCAGTCCCAGGTCATTACCCTACAATCCCACACCACCAGGTCATTACTCTACAATGCCACACCACCAGGTGATTACCCTACAGTCCCTCACCCCCAGGTCATTACCCTACAATCCCTCAGACCCGGGTCATTACCCTACAATCCCACACCACCAGGTCATTACCCTACAGTCCCTCACCCCCAGGTCATTACCCTACAATCCCACACCACCAGGTCATTACCCTACAGTCCCTCACCCCCAGGTCATTACCCTACAATCCCTCAGACCCGGGTCATTACACTACAATCCCACACCCCCAGGTCATTACGCTACAATCCCTCCGCCCCAGGTCATTACCCTACAGTCCCTCACCCCCAGGTCTTTAACTTACAGTCCCTCAGACCCAGGTCATTACCCTACAATCCCTCAGCCTCAGGTCATTACCCTACAACCTCACACACCCAGGTCATTATCCTACAATCCCTCAGCCCCAGGTCATTACCCTACAATCCCACACCACCAGGTCATTACCCTACAATCCCTCAGCCCCAGGTCATTACCCTACAGTCCCTCACCCCCTGGTCATTTCCCTACAATCCCACACCCCCAGGTCACTACCCTACAATCCCTCAGCCCCAGGTCATTACCCTACAATCCCACACCACCAGGTCATTACCCTACAAACCTACACCACCAGGTCATTACCCTACAATCCCTCAGCCCCAGGTCATTACCCTACAACCTCACACCCCCAGGTCATTACCCTACATTCCCTCACCCCCAGGTCATTATCCTACAATCCCTCAGCCCCAGGTCATTACCCTACAGTCCCTCACCCCCTGGTCATTTCCCTACAATTCCACACCCCCAGGTCACTACCCTACAATCCCTCAGCCCCAGGTCATTACCCTACAATCCCACACCACCAGGTCATCACCCTACAATCCCTCAGCCCCAGGTCATTACCCTACAATCCCACACCACCAGGGCATTACTCTACAGTCCCTCAGCCCCAGGTCATTACCCTACAATCCCACACCACCAGGTCATTACCGTACAATCCCACACCCCCAGGTCATTACCTTACAGTCTCTCAGTCCCAGGTCATTACCCTACAATCCCACACCACCAGGTCATTACTCTACAATGCCACACCACCAGGTGATTACCCTACAGTCCCTCACCCCCAGGTCATTACCCTACAATCCCTCAGACCCGGGTCATTACCCTACAATCCCACACCCCCAGGTCATTACCCTACAATCCCTCCGCCCCAGGTCATTACCCTTCAATCCCTGAGCCTCAGGTCATTATCCTACAGTCCCTCAGACCCAGGTCATTACCCTACAATCCCACACCACCAGGTCATTACCCTACAATCTCTCAGCCCCAGGTCATTACCCTACAAACCCACACCACCAGGTCATTACCCTACAATCCCACACCCCCAGGTCATTACCCTACAATCCCTCAGCCCCAGGTCATTACCCTACAATCCCACACCACCAGGTCATTACCCTACAATCCCTCAGCGCCAGGTCATTACCCTACAATCCCACAACCCCAGGTCATTACCTTACAGTCTCTCAATCCCAGGTCATTACCCTACAATCCCACACCACCAGGTCATTACCCTACAGTCCCTCACCCCCAGGTCATTACCCTACAATCCCACACCACCAGGTCATTACCCTACAGTCCCTCACCCCCAGGTCATTACCCTACAATCCCTCAGACCCGGGTCATTACACTACAATCCCACACCCCCAGGTCATTACGCTACAATCCCTCCGCCCCAGGTCATTACCCTACAGTCCCTCACCCCCAGATCTTTAACTTACAGTCCCTCAGACCCAGGTCATTACCCTACAATCCCTCAGCCTCAGGTCATTACCCTACAACCTCACACACCCAGGTCATTATCCTACAATCCCTCAGCCCCAGGTCATTACCCTACAATCCCACACCACCAGGTCATTACCCTACAATCCCTCAGCCCCAGGTCATTACCCTACAGTCCCTCACCCCCTGGTCATTTCCCTACAATCCCACACCCCCAGGTCACAACCCTACAATCCCTCAGCCCCAGGTCATTACCCTTCAATCCCTGAGCCTCAGGTCATTACCCTACAATCCCACACCGCCAGGTCATTACCCTACAATCCCTCAGCCCCAGGTCATTACCCTACAATCCCAGTCCACCAGGTCATCACCCTACAATCCCTCAGCCCCAGGTCATTACCCTACAATCCCACACCACCAGGTCATTACCCTACAATCCCTCAGCCCCAGGTCATTACCCTACAGTCCCTCACCCCCTGGTCATTTCCCTACAATCCCACACCCCCAGGTCACTACCCTACAATCCCACACCCCCAGGTCATTACCCTACAATCACTCAGCCCCAGGTCATTACCCTACAATCCCACACCGCCAGGTCATTACCCTACAATCCCTCAGCCCCAGGTCATTACCCTACAATCCCAGTCCACCAGGTCATCACCCTAAAATCCCTCAGCCCCAGGTCATTACCCTACATTCCCTCACCCCCAGGTCATTACCCTACAATCCCACACCCCCAGGTCATTACCCTACAATCCCTCAGCCCCAGGTCATTACCCTACAATCCCACACAACCAGGTCATTACCCTACAAACCTACACCACCAGGTCATTACCCTACAATCCCTCAGCCCCAGGTCATTACCCTACAATCCCTCAGCCTCAGGTCATTACCCTACAACCTGACACCCCCAGGTCATTACCCTACATTCCCTCACCCCCAGGTCATTATCTAAAATCCCTCAGCCCCAGGTCATTACCCTACATTCCCTCACCCCCAGGTCATTACCCTACAATCCCACACCCCCAGGTCATTACCCTACAATCCCTCAGCCCCAGGTCATTACCCTACAATCCCACACCACCAGGTCATTACCCTACAGTCCCTCAGCCCCAGGTCATTACCCTACAATCCCACACCACCAGGTAATTACCCTACAAACCTACACCACCAGGTCATTACCATACAATCCCTCAGCCCCAGGTCATTACCCTACAATCCCACACCCCCAGGTCATTACCCTACAATCCCTCAGCCCCAGGTCATTACCCTACAATCCCACACCCCCAGGTCATTACCCTACAGTCCCTCACCCCCAGGTCATTACCCTACAATCCCACACCACCAGGTCATTACCCTACAGTCCCTCACCCCCAGGTCATTACCCTACAATCCCTCAGACCCCGGTCATTACACTACAATCCCACACCCCCAGGTCATTACCCTACAATCCCTCCGCCCCAGGTCATTACCCTTCAATCCCTGAGCCTCAGGTCATTACCCTACAGTCCCTCAGCCCCAGGTCATTATCCTACAATCCCTCAGCCCCAGGTCATTACCCTACAATCCCACACCCCCAGGTCATTACCCTACAATCCCACACCCCCAGGTCATTACCCTACAGTCCCTCACCCCCAGGTCATTACCCTACAATCCCACACCACCAGGTCATTACCCTACAATCCCTCAGCCCCAGGTCATTACCCTACATCCCCTCACCCCCAGGTCATTACCCTACAATCCCACACCCCCAGGTCATTACCCTACAATCCCTCAGCCCCAGGTCATTACCCTACAATCCCACACCACCAGGTCATCAACCTACAATCCCTCAGCCCCAGGTCATTACCCTACAATCCCACACCACCAGGTCATTACCCTACAGTCCCTCAGCCCCAGGTCATTACCCTACAATCCCACACCACCAGGTCATTACCCTACAAACTTACACCACCAGGTCATTACCCTACAATCCCTCAGCCCCAGGTCATTACCCTACAATCCCACACCCCCAGGTCATTACCCTACAATCCCACACCCCCAGGTCACTACCCTACAATCCCTCAGCCCCAGGTCATTACCCTACAAACCCACACCACCAGGTCATCACCCTACAATCACTCAGCCCCAGGTCATTACCCTACAATCCCACACCACCAGGTCATTACCCTACATTCCCTCACCCCCAGGTCATTATCCTACAATCCCTCAGCCCCAGGTCATTACCCTACATTCCCTCACCCCCAGGTCATTACCCTACAATCCCACACCCCCAGGTCATTACCCTACAATCCCTCAGCCCAGGTCATTACCCTACAATCCCAGACCACCAGGTCATCACCCTACAATCCCTCCGCCCCAGGTCATTACCCTACAATCCCACACCACCAGGTCATTACCCTACAGTCCCTCAGCCCCAGGTCATTACTCTACAATCCCACACCACCAGGTCATTACCCTACAATCCCTCAGCCCCAGGTCATTACCCTACAATCCCACACCACCAGGTCATTACCCTACAAACCTACACCACCAGGTCATTACCCTACAATCCCTCAGCCCCAGGTCATTACCCTACAACCTCACACCCCCAGGTCATTACCCTACATTCCCTCACCCCCAGGTCATTATCCTACAATCCCTCAGCCCCAGGTCATTACCCTACAGTCCCTCACCCCCTGGTCATTTCCCTACAATCCCACACCCCCAGGTCACTACCCTACAATCCCTCAGCCCCAGGTCATTACCCTACAATCCCACACCACCAGGTCATCACCCTACAATCCCTCAGCCCCAGGTCATTACCCTACAATCCCACACCACCAGGGCATTACTCTACAGTCCCTCAGCCCCAGGTCATTACCCTACAATCCCACACCACCAGGTCATTACCGTACAATCCCACACCCCCAGGTCATTACCTTACAGTCTCTCAGTCCCAGGTCATTACCCTACAATCCCACACCACCAGGTCATTACTCTACAATGCCACACCACCAGGTGATTACCCTACAGTCCCTCACCCCCAGGTCATTACCCTACAATCCCTCAGACCCGGGTCATTACCCTACAATCCCACACCCCCAGGTCATTACCCTACAATCCCTCCGCCCCAGGTCATTACCCTTCAATCCCTGAGCCTCAGGTCATTACCCTACAGTCCCTCAGACCCAGGTCATTACCCTACAATCCCACACCACCAGGTCATTACCCTACAATCTCTCAGCCCCAGGTCATTACCCTACAACCCCACACCACCAGGTCATTACCCTACAATCCCACACCCCCAGGTCATTACCCTACAATCCCTCAGCCCCAGGTCATTACCCTACAATCCCACACCACCAGGTCATTACCCTACAATCCCTCAGCGCCAGGTCATTACCCTACAATCCCACAACCCCAGGTCATTACCTTACAGTCTCTCAATCCCAGGTCATTACCCTACAATCCCACACCACCAGGTCATTACCCTACAGTCCCTCACCCCCAGGTCATTACCCTACAATCCCACACCACCAGGTCATTACCCTACAGTCCCTCACCCCCAGGTCATTACCCTACAATCCCTCAGACCCGGGTCATTACACTACAATCCCACACCCCCAGGTCATTACGCTACAATCCCTCCGCCCCAGGTCATTACCCTACAGTCCCTCACCCCCAGGTCTTTAACTTACAGTCCCTCAGACCCAGGTCATTACCCTACAATCCCTCAGCCTCAGGTCATTACCCTACAACCTCACACACCCAGGTCATTATCCTACAATCCCTCAGCCCCAGGTCATTACCCTACAATCCCACACCACCAGGTCATTACCCTACAATCTCTCAGCCCCAGGTCATTACCCTACAATCCCACACCACCAGGTCATTACCCTACAATCCCACACACCCAGGTCATTACCCTACAATCCCTTAGCCCCAGGTCATTACCCTACAATCCCACACCACCAGGTCATCACCCTACAATCCCACACCCCCAGGTCATAACCCTACAGTCCCTCACCCCCAGGTCTTTAACTTACAGTCCCTCAGACCCAGGTCATTACCCTACAATCCCTCAGCCTCAGGTCATTACCCTACAACCTCACACCCCCAGGTCATTATCCTACAATCCCTCAGCCCCAGGTCATTACCCTACAATCCCACACCCCCAGGTCATTACCCTACAGTCCCTCACCCCCAGGTCTTTAACTTACAGTCCCTCAGCCCCAGGTCATTACCCTACAATCCCACACCCCCAGGTCATTATCCTACAATCCCTCAGCCCCAGGTCATTACCCTACAATCCCACACCACCAGGTCATTACCCTACAAACCTACACCACCAGGTCATTACCCTACAATCCCTCAGCCCCAGGTCATTACCCTACAATCCCACACCACCAGGTCATTACCCTACAATCCCTCAGCCCCAGGTCATTACCCTACAATCCCACACCACCAGGTCATTACCCTACAAACCTACACCACCAGGTCATTACCCTACAATCCCTCAGCCCCAGGTCATTACCCTACAATCCCATACCCCCCAGGTCATTACTCTACAGTCCCTCACCCCCAGGTCATTACTCTACAGTCCCTCAGCCCCAGGTCATTACCCTACAATCCCTCAGCTCCAGGTCATTACCCTACAATCCCACACCCCCAGGTCATTTCCCTACAATCCCACACCACCAGGTCATTACCCTACAAACCTACACCACCAGGTCATTACCCTACAATCCCTCAGCTCCAGGTCATTACCCTACAATCCCACACCCCCAGGTCATTACCCTACATTCCCTCACCCCCAGGTCATTATCCTACAATCCCTCAGCCCCAGGTCATTACCCTACAGTCCCTCACCCCCTGGTCTTTAACTTACAGTTCCAGTGTCCCAGGTCATTACCCTACAATCCCTCAGCCTCAGGTCATTACCCTACAACCTCACACCCCCAGGTCATTACCCTACATTCCCTCACCCCCAGGTCATTATCCTACAATCCCTCAGCCCCAGGTCATTACCCTACATTCCCTCACCCCCAGGTCATTACCCCACAATCCCACACCCCCAGGTCATTACCCTACAATCCCTCAGCCCCAGGTCATTACCCTACAATCCCAGTCCACCAGGTCATCACCCTACAATCCCTCAGCCCCAGGTCATTACCCTACAATCCCACACCACCAGGTCATTACCCTACAGTCCCTCAGCCCCAGGTCATTACCCTACAATCCCACACCACCAGGTCATTACCCTACAATCCCTCAGCCCCAGGACATTACCCTACAATCCCACACCACCAGGTCATTACCCTACAAACCTACACCACCAGGTCATTACCCTACAATCCCTCAGCCCCAGGTCATTACCCTACAATCCCACACCCCCAGGTCATTACCCTACAATCCCTCAGCCCCAGGTTATTACCCTACAATCCCACACCCCCAGGTCATTACCTTACAGTCTCTCAATCCCAGGTCATTACCCTACAATCCCACACCACCAGGTCATTACCCTACAGTCCCTCACCCCCAGGTCATTACCCTACAATCCCTCAGACCCGGGTCATTACCCTACAATCCCACACCCCCAGGTCATTACCCTACAATCCCTCCGCCCCAGATCATTACCCTTCAATCCCTGAGCCTCAGGTCATTACCCTACAGTCCCTCAGCCCCAGGTCATTACCCTACAATCCCACACCACCAGGTCATTACCCTACAATCTCTCAGCCCCAGGTCATTACCCTACAATCCCACACCACCAGGTCATTACCCTACAATCCCACACCCCCTGGTCATTACCCTACAATCCCTCAGCCCCAGGTCATTACCCTACATTCCCTCACCCCCAGGTCATTACCCTACAATCACACACCCCCAGGTCATTACCCTACAATCCCTCAGCCCCAGGTCATTACCCTACAATCCCACACCACCAGGTCATCACCCTACAATCCCTCAGCCCCTTGGTCATTACCCTACAATCCCACACCACCAGGTCATTACCCTACAGTTCCTCAGCCCCAGGTCATTACCCTACAAACCTACACCAACAGGTCATTACCCTACAATCCCTCAGCCCCAGGTCATTACCCTACAATCCCATACCCCCCTGGCCATTACTTTACAGTCCCTCACCCCCAGGTCATTACTCTACTGTCCCTCAGCCCCAGGTCATTACCCTACAATCCCACACCACCAGGTCATTACCCTACAATCCCACACCCCCAGGTCATTACCCTACAGTCCCTCAACCCCAGGTCTTTAACTTACAGTCCCTCAGTCCCAGGTCATTACCCTACAATCCCTCAGCCTCAGGTCATTACCCTACAACCTCACACCCCCAGGTCATTACCCTACATTCCCTCACCCCCAGGTCATTATCCTACAATCCCTCAGCCCCAGGTCATTACCCTACATTCCCTCACCCCCAGGTCATTACCCCACAATCCCACACCCCCAGGTCATTACCCTACAATCCCTCAGCCCCAGGTCATTACCCTACAATCCCATACCACCAGGTCATCACCCTACAATCCCTCAGCCCCAGGTCATTACCCTACTATCCCACACCACCAGGTCATTACCCTACAGTCCCTCAGCCCCAGGTCATTACCCTACAATCCCACACCACCAGGTCATTACCCTACAATCCCTCAGCCCCAGGTCATTACCCTACAATCCCACACCACCAGGTCATTACCCTACAAACCTACACCACCAGGTCATTACCCTACAATCCCTCAGCCCCAGGTCATTACCCTACAATCCCACACCCCCAGGTCAATACCCTACAATCCCTCAGCCCCAGGTCATTACCCTACAATCCCAAACCCCCAGGTCATTACCCTACAACCTCACACCCCCAGGTCATTATCCTACAATCCCTCAGCCCCAGGTCATTACCCTACAATCCCACACCACCAGGTCATTACCCTACAATCTCTCAGCCCCAGGTCATTACCCTACAATCCCACACCACCAGGTCATTACCCTACAATCCCACACACCCAGGTCATTACCCTACAATCCCTCAGCCCCAGGTCATTACCCTACAATCCCACACCACCAGGTCATCACCCTACAATCCCACACCCCCAGGTCATTACCCTACAGTCCCTCACCCCCAGGTCTTTAACTTACAGTCCCTCAGACCCAGGTCATTACCCTACAATCCCTCAGCCTCAGGTCATTACCCTACAACCTCACACCCCCAGGTCATTATCCTACAATCCCTCAGCCCCAGGTAATTACCCTACATTCCCTCACCCACAGGTCATTACCCTACAATACCACACACCCAGGACATTACCCTACAATCCCTCAGCCCCAGGTCATTACCCTACAATCCCACACCACCAGGTCATCACCCTACAATCCCTCAGCCCCAGGTCATTACCCTACAATCCTACACCACCAGGTCATTACCCTACAATCCCTCAGCCCCAGGTCATTACCCTACAATCCCACACCACCAGGTCATTACCCTACAAACCTACACTACCAGGTCATTACCCTACAATCCCTCAGCCCCAGGTCATTAACCTACAATCCCATAACCCCCAGGCCATTACTCTACAGTCCCTCACCCCCAGGTCATTACTCTACAGTCCCACACCCCCAGGTCATTACCCTACAATCCCTCAGCTCCAGGTCATTACCCTACAATCCCACACCCCCAGGTCATTACCCTACAGTCCCTCACGCCCAGGTCTTTAACTTACAGTCCCTCAGTCCCAGGTCATTACCCTACAATCCCTCAGCCTCAGGTCATTACCCTACAACCTCACACCCCCAGGTCATTACCCTACATTCCCTCACCCCCAGGTCATTATCCTACAATCCCTCAGCCCCAGGTCATTACCCTACATTCCCTCACCCCCAGGTCATTACCCCACAATCCCACACCCCCAGGTCATTACCCTACAATCCCTCAGCCCCAGGTCATTACCCTACAATCCCAGTCCACCAGGTCATCACCCGACAATCCCTCAGCCCCAGGTCATTACCCTACAATCCCACACCACCAGGTCATTACCCTACAGTCCCTCAGCCCCAGGTCATTACCCTACAATCCCACACCACCAGGTCATTACCCTACAATCCCTCAGCCCCAGGACATTACCCTACATTCCCTCACCCCCAGGTCATTACCCCACAATCCCACACCCCCAGGTCATTACCCTACAATCCCTCAGCCCCAGGTCATTACCCTACAATCCCAGACCACCAGGTCATCACCCTACAGTCCCTCAGCCCCAGGTCATTACCCTACAATCCAACACCACCAGGTCATTACCCTACAATCCCTCAGCCCCAGGTCATTACCCTACAATCCCACACCACCAGGTCATTACCCTACAAACCTACACCACCAGGTCATTACCCTACAATCCCTCAACCCCAGGTCATTACCCTACAATCCCACACCCCCAGGTCATTACCCTACAATCCCTCAGCCCCAGGTCATTACCCTACAATCCCACACCCCCAGGTCATTACCTTACAGTCTCTCAGTCCCAGGTCATTACCCTACAATCCCACACCACCAGGTCATTACCCTACAGTCCCTCAGCCCCAGGTCATTACCCTACAATCCCACACCCCCAGGTCAATACCCTACAATCCCTCAGCCCCAGGTCATTACCCTACAATCCCAAACCCCCAGGTCATTACCCTACAACCTCACACCCCCAGGTCATTATCCTACAATCCCTCAGCCCCAGGTCATTACCCTACAATCCCACACCACCAGGTCATTACCCTACAATCTCTCAGCCCCAGGTCATTACCCTACAATCCCACACCACCAGGTCATTACCCTACAATCCCACACACCCAGGTCATTACCCTACAATCCCTCAGCCCCAGGTCATTACCCTACAATCCCACACCACCAGGTCATCACCCTACAATCCCTCAGCCCCAGGTCATTACCCTACAATCCCACACCACCAGGTCATCACCCTACAATCCCACACCCCCAGGTCATTACCCTACAATCCCACACACCCAGGTCATTACCCTACAATCCCTCAGCCCCAGGTCATTACCCTACAATCCCACACCACCAGGTCATCACCCTACAATCCCTCAGCCCCAGGTCATTACCCTACAATCCCACACCACCAGGTCATCACCCTACAATCCCTCAGCCCCAGGTCATTACCCTACAATCCCACACCACCAGGTCATCACCCTACAATCCCACACCCCCAGGTCATTACCCTACAGTCCCTCACCCCCAGGTCTTTAACTTACAGTCCCTCAGACCCAGGTCATTACCCTACAATCCCTCAGCCTCAGGTCATTACCCTACAACCTCACACCCCCAGGTCATTATCCTACAATCCCTCAGCCCCAGGTAATTACCCTACATTCCCTCACCCCCAGCTCATTACCCTACAATACCACACACCCAGGACATTACCCTACAATCCCTCAGCCCCAGGTCATTACCCTACAATCCCACACCACCAGGTCATCACCCTACAATCCCTCAGCCCCAGGTCATTACCCTACAATCCTACACCACCAGGTCATTACCCTACAATCCCTCAGCCCCAGGTCATTACCCTACAATCCCACACCACCAGGTCATTACCCTACAAACCTACACTACCAGGTCATTACCCTACAATCCCTCAGCCCCAGGTCATTAACCTACAATCCCATAACCCCCAGGCCATTACTCTACAGTCCCTCACCCCCAGGCCATTACTCTACAGTCCCTCACCCCCAGGTCATTACTCTACAGTCCCACACCCCAGGTCATTACCCTACAATCCCTCAGCTCCAGGTCATTACCCTACAATCCCACACCCCCAGGTCATTACCCTACAGTCCCTCACGCCCAGGTCTTTAACTTACAGTCCCTCAGTCCCAGGTCATTACCCTACAATCCCTCAGCCTCAGGTCATTACCCTACAACCTCACACCCCCAGGTCATTACCCTACATTCCCTCACCCCCAGGTCATTATCCTACAATCCCTCAGCCCCAGGTCATTACCCTACATTCCCTCACCCCCAGGTCATTACCCCACAATCCCACACCCCCAGGTCATTACCCTACAATCCCTCAGCCCCAGGTCATTACCCTACAATCCCAGACCACCAGGTCATCACCCGACAATCCC